>NW_024610214.1:1200000-1800000 GCF_016920785.2 Ixodes scapularis
TTACATAGCTGGTTTTAGCGCACAAGCACATGATGGCTTTGGCGAACCTGCACTTTGCCTCGATTATGTTCTTCCGTCACGAATAAATTTATTATTATTATTATATTATTATTATTATTATTATTATTATTATTATGATGATGATGATGATGATGATGACAGCGCGGGTGGCTGGTTCTACGCTGTCATTTTGTGCGGCTATACGCGCGTTGAGCTGCCTCGGGTGTGCTCCGCATTTCGTCACGCCTCCCGTCCGCCGCAGGCCTACTGAAGCCATTCTGTGAAGAACTCGACCGTTCTCGAATGTGTTCTGGCACTACAAAGGACGTTCACTTGTGCTGCCGAGAGCTTAATGCTGCGTGTCCGGATTTCCAATCTATGCGCAGGTGAGAGAGTGATCTTTTAACAATACCGGATTGTTGTTGTGCCGCCTCAGGGCTGCAATTGACTGCCTAGCCTGTTTAGAGCCAGTTCCTTCCGATGGGAGGTTTCTGACTTGCATGGAATGTAATAGCTCTTATCATCTTGGAACGTGTGCTGGAATTTCGGATAAAACGTTCAAATCCATGGGCTCGGGGAAGCGGGAGAAGTGGCAGTGCAAAACTTGTCGTCATAAAGATGCGAGATATCATTCGGTCTGTAGTGCAGAAGCGTCGCAAGCTACGAGTTCTACTGCTCTAGATGAGGTGAACAAGAAGCTAGACATGTTGTTGTCTATTAAGGCAAGCGTCGAAAAGCTGCTTCCATTACCATCGAAGGTAAATGAACTGTTGTCCCTAAAGCCTGCAATGACAGAGCTTAAAGTTCAGGTTAGCGAACTCCAGGCCTCGGTTGATTTCTGTTCCTCTCAGCATGACACAGTATTACAAACGGTCACGAACAACGAAGCAAGAATCGAACAACTTGGTGGCGAGCTTGCGGCAACCAAGGAAGTTGTTCTAGAGCAGTCGAACACCATCCATCAAATGCAGAGCGACTTAAATGATATGCAGACTTTGCTGTGCAAGTCAACTCTAGAAATTAACGGCATACCGTTTAGCCAAAACGAAAATTTGGTCTCGTTGTCAATAACCTAGCAGAGAGACTTGATCTGCCACCCTTGCAGCAAGCGGATGTCAGTGAACTATGTCGCCTGTCGTCTAAGAAGGGTGCCACCGCTCTCATCCTGGTTAGATTCGCGTCCATAGACGTTAGAGGTAGATGGATGGTCTGCCGTAACCGGCTGAGAGCGCTGCCCTCCCCTGACGCTCTCTTCAAGGTCTTCTTTAACGAGCACTTGTCTCGAGTAGGCAGAGAGCTGTTCTGGAAGGCGAGGGTCTAGGGGAAGGCCAATAACTACAAGTTTGTTTCGGTGAAGTATGGAAAAATTTACGCTAAGAAATCCGAAAACATGGACTCAATTCGAATCAACTCTGTTCAGGATCTAGAGAAAATTTGCTAGACTCTATTCAGGATCCGGATAAAATTGCCAATTTATGGCTCTATCTTTCGAAAAGTGTGATAATTTCGCAGAATTTAAAAGGCTCCTTGTTAGTCCTTTCCGAGCGTTTTCAGTTGTCCACGTTAATATCAGGAGCTTAAGGAAACACTGGGAACTTTTCAAGGTACTGGTTAATGAAGTGTTGTCTCGTATTGACGTGTTCGTGTTGACGGAGTCTAACGTCCCAGAAGAACTCAGGGATCTGTTTCAGCTGTCCGGATAGAGCCCCTTTTGGTACTCCCGTCCGTTTTCGTTGGGAGGGGGAATTGTTGTTTATGTTAAAAGGGAGTGGTCAGTAACGAGACTAGATGTCTCGCTTAGTTACGCAGAATGTATTTGCTTAAAAATAGAGAACACTTCGCATTCAGTTGGGCTCTTTGCCTGCTATAGACCTCCTTCTAGGAGTATCAGGCAATTTCTTCAAGAGCTTACGGCGGTCCTGACGGAGAGCTGGAGTCAGGGTTTATTTTTTATCGTAGGAGATATCAACATAGATCTGTTAAAGGATCATAAAACCGAGGTTTGTGACTACCTAAATACTCTAGCTACCGCGGGTCTTGAAAGTGCAGCCAGCGCACCTACCAGAGAAGTGGTGGCCGGTAGGCTGGTGTTTTCCTGTATCGACCATATCATGCTCAGAACTCTAGACGCAATGGTGACATCGGCGGTAATTTCCGAAAAGCTGGCTGACCATTACTTTGTCGGGTGCCAACTAGTCTGGCAGGATGTTAAGGCAAGTCCGGTTGCCGATCGGCAGACAGTTCAAATTACTGATAACAAGATTTTGGACATTCTGGTTTCATCCTATGATTGGAGCTCTCTTCTCGAATCAGCTTCGTCTTCGAATGTTTACTTTAAATTTGTGGAGGTGCATAACTCTTTTAAAGTTAGAACTCAGAGAACAGTAACAGTTAAAAAAACGAAGAACAGACCGGGTTTGGTTAAGCACAGACATCTAGATCGCAATCACAAAGAAGGAAAGGTTATGGGCGCGCTGTAAGCGAGCGCCGAGTAATGCCGCCCTGCGTGCTGAATTCCGTGCGGCAAGAAACAAAGTAAACGCTATGGTTCGCTCTGCTAAGCGAATTCATTTTCATACGCAATTTTCCGAAAACCGGTTCAATATTGCAAAGACTTGGTCCCTTGTCAATGAGCTCCGAGGCCACCATTTCCAACGCTCACTCGATGAGGTCTTGCTCAAGAATTTCGGGGACAACAACATCGAGACAGTTAAAAATTTTAGCAATTTCTTCGCTACTCCGTCAGAGCAATCTACGGTTGATTGCGTTCAGGATGTAACCTTGAAAAAGACAGTCATCGCTTCCGCCTTCCTTTATGACATAGACGAAGGTTTCCGGTCGGCCTTGTTTAGTATTAAGGGGTCTAGATCACCTGGCGTTGACGATATTAGTGCAGGTTTCCTTCAAAGGAATTTTGAGTCTTTAAAGTGCGTACTTCTTTATATGATCAACGGCTTCATTCAGCGTCGTGCGGTTCCGGAAGTTCTAAAAACAGCTATTGTTAGGCCAGTGCTAAAGGGTGGCAAACCAACTGTAATTGGTAATTACCGCCCCATATCTATTTTGCCTGTTGTAGGACATTTATTAGAAAAGCATCTTGTTTCGATGATGACCAGTTTTTTTAGACAAGCACCCAATTGTACCGGAGACGTAATATGGTTTTGTGCCAGGTAGAGGCACGCAATTGTTAGATGACGTTGCCGATTATATAAACTCCGCTTTTGATGATAACATGTTTTGCTGCGCTCTTTTCTTGGATGTGTCAAAGGCCTTCGACACCGTGAACCACTCCGTCCTGCTGCGTAAGCTTTTCAGGGCGGGTTTTAGGGGGCCTTTTTTGATATATTGTCTAATCGGCTTTCCGGTCGCTCGCAGCGGGTGCGGGTGGGGCACGAGTTGAGCGCCGTGCGCTATCTGAAAGTAGGCGTTCCCCAAGGCTCGTTGTTGTCACCTTTGTTATTTAATATCCACGTCAGCGATCTTCTCTCCGCCATCGAGAGTTGTACCCGCTACCGTAAGCTGACGACACTCTGCTGATATCGCGGCATATCGATTTTGCGAAAGCCTTTGACATTTTACAAGCCAATGCTTAGCAATGGATTGGTACTCTGTGAATCTTTTAAAGGTGAATGTGGCTAAAAAAAAATTGATGTGTTTTCGAAATCCGCTGAAAGACGGTTTCGTAGAAATGCCGTTTTTCCTTCATGGTATAATGTGCGACCCTTGTACTTGTGTCCCGGTTAAGTGGGTGGAGACCACTAAGTACATGGGATTTTTTTTTGACCACGACATGTCTTGAAATAATCAGTTGGCATATGTATGTAGAGTGTTACGGAAAGTGGCCTGTATGCTTTATAATATTAGAATCTTTGTTCCTTTTCATGTTCGAAAAATTTTGGTTTATGCCCTGGCATACAGTGCACTTAGGTACGGGATTACGGTGTTTGCGCACAGTAGTGGACAGTGGCATGCTAAAGTGAACTCCTTGTTGAAAAGTGTTTTGAAAAGTGTGGCGTACAATTCAATTTTCACAGACAGCAAGAACATTTTCAGTGACCTTGAGATGCCAAATTTTTTTTCTCTACTTCGACAAAACATTGATATTTCACTATTTTTGGACGAATCAGTTTAAGATTTTGCACGAGCCGTCTCGCACGCTAAGGAAAGCAACCCGTTTTATACGGCCTCGTTGCTTCACGAGGTATGGGATGAGAACCCGGGATTACTTTGTTCCGGATATTTTCAATGATCTTCCTGAATGTGTTTTCTCTTTCGACTCTAAAACTAAGGTTAAAAGATGGCTCCATTCTTTTATGGTCGATTCAGTGTAGGTAGTCATGGGTGTGTAGAAGACCAGTGTTAGTTACGTAGGTTAGGTGTGTGTGTGTGTGTGTTTTTCTCTTCTTTATTTTCTGTATTTTTTTTATTTTTAATTTTTTTGTATTTTTTTTTATTTTTTTTTTGTTTCCTCTGCGCTTTTGTTAACATGCTGATGGTGAGGTTGAAGGGTTCCAGTCCCACAAGCCATTTAGGCTTTGACTGACCCGATTTTTTACTGTAATGTGGATGTTGCAAATAATAATAATAATAATAATTTTATTGCACAAATATAAATAGAAATAAAATTATTATTATTATTATTATTATTATTATTAAAAATAATAGAGAAGAAGAAGAAGTCGCCGGGCTCGGATGTTGGCTTTTACCGTGGCGCGGCATTTTCGAAACGTTTAATGATTTCGCCAATTGAAGACCTTTTTCGACGTCCGTCTATCAACCCAAGACGAAGACAGCGCCTGTGGAAGTCGCTCAACACGCTTCCGTTATCCGCAAGGCAGAGAAATGGTCTATGGTGATCCCTCGCTCACCTGCATGCTCACCTTGATTATTCAACGGCCGTCTTTGTTTTTTTGTTTTTTTTAAGACAGCTTCCGTGTGCCCGGGCGCAACATAATCGCTCAAGGCTCACCACCAAACCACATCAGACCCAGCTCTTGTCAACGAAAGCTGTAGCGCCGTGGTTCAGCCTCATTGGGACCATCTTAGTTCGATGGCTTTGAAAAGAAACCGGCGGACATTCATAACGTTTCCTGCACTGTCTGCGGAGAGTGCTCAGCTGCGACAGACGCTGGTGCCTCACGTGCAAAGCCGCCAAGGTGCATTTCATTTCGCGGGTGAGCCTGGAATTTTTTTACTACATTGGATTGTCCTTCTTAATCGTATTTGCGTTGCACCGTCTCGTGCCACTTCTTTGTCGTCGCTGTTTTGTGGTCATGGCTAATCCTGCAGTGTGTGGTGCTTACTCCGATCCTATGACAACCGACGGCAGAAACATGAAGTGCTGTGACTGTTCTAGCCACTATCATTTAGGTAAAAAAATGTTCTGGCATTGCCGACGGCACGTTTAAAGGTATGAGCGCAGCCAAACTTGACAAGTGGCGATGCCTCGCATGCCGTGAAGGATAAGCAAAATCCAACTTAGGCATCAGCTCCCCGCCCTCGCAAGTGGAGCCACCTGGATTCTTGGATCAGTTTTCGACGGTGCACCAGAAACTTGATCGCCTACTTTCTCTCAAAGACGCCGTGGATAACCTTCAAGAAATGCACCCAAAAATTGATGCCTTGTTGTCATTGAAACTAACGATCGATACTATGCGCAACACCATTAATGAGATGCAAGCATCCTTGAATTTTGTTTCTTCTCAGTATAATTCGCTGGTGAATTCGACGGAAGCCCACGAAAAAGTTGTCAAAGAGCTTCAGACAGAAACCAAGGCCTTGAGGTCATTATATCGGACCAGGCGCTTGAAATACAGCAACTGAGAGCGGTACAGAACGACGCCGATCAATCCAATCGTACGTCCAACCTTGAAATACATGGCATTCCCTTTCAACGAAATGAGAATCTTGGAGGCATTCTCACTAACCTTGCAGGGCAGTTGAGCATGGAAGGCTTTCAGCCAGCGCATGTCGAGAAAACACATCGCCTGCCTGCTAGACGTGATGCCTTGCCCCCCATACTGGTTCGTTTTTCATCGTCTCCACTAAAAGAACGCTGGATGATGAGTCGTGGCCGCTTGAGTTCTATTCCTTCCGGAGACTCGCAGCCTCGAATCTATTTCAATGACAATCTTACCGACTACAACAAAAAACTTTTCTGGATGGCGAGAACCAGAGGAAAGGAAAAGGGCTATAAGTTTGAATGGGTTCGACATGGACACATTTTTGCCAAAAAATGCGAAGGATCAACTTCGCTTCGCATTATGAATGTTGTTGATTTGGAGCAAATAGTGTAGACCCTAATTGCGCATTTTTTTTCAGTTTAAGTGCAGTGTAGACCTTAATGGCTCAATTTTCTCAGTTTAAGGATCTCAAGTCTTGCACTGAACAGTTTAATCTGAACACAGGGACATCTTTTACGTTATTCCATGTCAACATAAGGAGCTTGCGCAAGCACTGGGATGAGTTTAGATTAACCGTAGATAGCGTGCTTCCGATAGCTGATGTGCTCATTCTCACAGAGATTAATATCCATAGTGACGACATTGGACAGTTTTTGTTACCCGGATTCAACAATTTCTTTTATACTCGCGACGAAAAGCGCGGTGGTGTTATTGCTGTTTTTCTCAAATCCACATTGTTATATTCGGAAATTCCTGTATCATTCCTATCGTATGAGTCACTGGCGTTACGTGTCTTTACTTCTACATATGAACTCTACCTACTGGCAATTTATAGACCCCCTTCGGATAGCATTCCTGACATTCTCTCCGAACTTCGCTGCTGTATACAGTCGTTACCACTCACTGCACCTCTTTGTCTTACAGGAGACATTAACATTGACCTCTTAAAGCCTTCCAAAGCTATAGTTTGTGAATACCTCACTCTATTGGCCGACTGCGGAATAGAACCATGTATTCAAGCCCCGACAAGAGAAGAATATCAAAATACAAAACTTGTCAGCTCATCCATTGATCACATTAACCTAAGGGCACCTTTCTCAACAATCAAATCAGCCGTTATAACCCAGAAACTATCAGACCACTACTTTATAGCATGTCAGTTGGAATTTTCTGGTGTAGTGGGTGCTGTGCCCAATACTCAAATCCGCCAGATTGAAATAGTTGACCGTCAGAGATTTGGCAAGCATGTTTCCGATTATGACTGGGTAACATTCCAACGGTCTGTATGTCCTTCAGAAGTATATTCTTCCTTTGTTGAACTCTTCCAGAAGTTTGCTAACGCATCACAAAAAGTAATTTTTTTAAAGCAGAGGAACTCCAATTTACGCTGGCTTAACAATGACATATTAGCTGCAATTAAACTTAAACAAATTGCCTGGAAATGCTGTCGGCGCTCACCACACAACCAGAGCCTGCATGTAGAATTCAGATCTATCCGCAACAGAGTTAGCGCACTCATTCGCTCTGGTAAACGGGCTTATTTTCAAAAGCAGTTTTCTGAATCTCGGAGCAACGCTGTTAAAACCTGGTCATTGATCAACGAATTGCGCGGTGTCTCCCCGCGCGTGCAAGGAAGCATTTTAAAAGACACCTTTGGTATTAACTCACTCGCTGCTGCAAACCGTTTTAACGATTTCTTTGCTTCTTTTTCCGTAACAGCCAAAAAAAGCTCAATGTGTTAATCTATTCCTAACTCGAACACTGCTTCCGCTTTTCTCGCTTACATGACAGCAAACGACTTAGAATCTATAATACTGAGCCTCAAATTGAACAAATCCCCTGGAATAGATAAAATACGCATTAGTGATCTTCGAAGAAATTGCACTTACATTAAGGATACACTCCTTTTACTTTTCAACAATATAATCGAGACTGGTATCATACCCCGTGAATTAAAAACTGCTGTTGTCAAACCCCTATTTAAGGGAGGTCAAAGAAGTAAGGTAGAAAACTATCGCCCAATATCTAATTTGCCATGTCTGGCACAAATATTAGAAAAATATATTTATATGAGATGGCATCCTTTATTGATAAATATAAGATTATGTCTCCGAGTCAGTATGGCTTTATAGCTGGCCGAGGACCACAACCTCTCTTGGACACGTTTTCTGATGACTTAAATTATGGCTTTGAGAATAACTTGTTCACTTGCGCATGCTTCCTTGACGTGTCAAAAGCGTTTGCTACTGTTAATCACTCTATACTACTTAGCAAAATTTCAACCATAGGATTTTGTGGACCTTTCTTGTCACTTCTTGAAAATTTTCTGCTTGGTCGCACACAGTTGGTTTCGGTGAACAATGTGCAAAGTTCCACAGTTAGTTTAAAATCTGGCGTTCCGCAAGGGTCCGTTCTTTCTCCACTATTCTTTAACATCTATGTCAATGACTGATATAGCGTGGTTTCAAACTGAAATATTTACCAATATGCAGACGACACCCTTTTATTAACACGTCATACTTCCTACCCAGAAGCGCTTCAGATGCTCCAGCAATCCTCCAACAAAGTCATGGACTGGTTGGACTGGTTTTCTCGGAACTTGATTTCTATAAATGTGTCGAAAACAAAACTCGTCTGCTTTCGCAATCCCTTGAAAGTAGTGTCCTTAAATATTCCTTTTTTGCTACACACATCAAACTGTAGCTCGTGCCACTGTGCTGAAGTGCCGTATTCCGACTCTGTAAAATACCTTGGTATACACTTCGACTCCGACCTTTCGTGGAATTCTCATCTAACAAAAATATGTTCCAAGTTGAGAAGCGTTTCTTGTCTGCTTTATAACATCAAAACTTTCATGCCCCTCGGCTTACGCAAACGCGTTGCCTATTCGTTAGCCTATAGTCACCAGCGCTATTGTATAACTCTTTTCGGTTCATGCTCGAATGTATGGCAAACGAAAATAGACAATATCTTAAAGGGGATTTTGAAAAACGTGCGCTATAACCTCAATTATTCTCATTTAGACCTTTTTGAGACATTGTCAATGCCGAACTTTAGATCTCTTTTTTTAGAAACAGTTGTGATAAATCGCTGCTGGTCTGACGACTTTATATCTCCTCGTCTCGTCTCACAGCAACTACAGAACGTTTCCAAATATCTCGTCCCGAAATGCTACACACGGTATGGCAAAACTATGCGCTCATTCTACGTTCCAGATATTTTAATCAATTACCATCAGATCTCTGGAACCTTACGTCAAAGAAACAACTAAAAAAACGCCTCCGTCATATGGATATACTAAAAGAAAAAGGATAACTGTCTTTTTTTTCACATTTCTGTGGAGAGACTTTCACATTTCTGTGATTTGGAGAGACTCATCGTGTGGTATTTCTGTCCCTCATATTTTGTGTCAATCTTTGAATGTGCTGTGAACAGACGTGCCATGTGAGTGCGCCCTTTTTTGTTCATTCTGCTAGACTCCTCATCCCGAAGATCTGTGCCTCAATGTTTTGTGTCGATTTTTTTTTTAATGTGCTGTGACCAGACGGACAAACCAATTTTAACTCTTTTTTTCTCCTGTTTTCTTCAAATAATTTATATTGATTAGTACCGCTGAAGTGGACTTTCACTGTGGACTTCTAGTGTCTTAACGTTTGTTGTTTTTTTTTTCTTTTTTTTTTCTGACCGATTATGTTACCAATTCTACCTAAAAGGGTTCAGTCACACAAGCCCATGTCGGCTTTGACGAACCTGACAGCTTCATGAGTATAGTCCTCGAAAATAAGTGTATTATTATTATTATTATTATTATATTAGTATTATTATTAAATTATTATAATTATTATTAATATTATTATTATTAATATTATTATTATTATTATTATTATTATTATTATTATTATTATTATTATTATTATTATTATTATTACTTTGGACATGTTGAGCACGTACTTCTCGCCATGATAAATGAGTTCTTGGTCTCTGGCGTCATTCCAATTGAACTCAAAAGAGCACTTGTGAAGCCTATTTTCAAGGGAGGATCGCCTAACAAGCCTGAGTGCTATCGCCCTATTTCTATATTACCTTGCATGGAGAACTTTTGGAAAAGCATTTGTATCTTGTAATGTCCAGCTTTATTGAAACTTACAACATCCTGTCGCCTAACCAGTATGTTTTTGTTGCTGGAAAGGGCACTCAACCACTGCTGGAAGATTTTTCTGACCTACTACACAGTGCTTTTGATCGAAACATATGTTCATGTGCAATTTTTCTTGATGTCGCCAAGGCCTTTGACACGGTCAGTCATAAGATGCTTCTTTTTAAACTGCAGAATTACGGTTTCCGTGGACCATTTATTGCATTGCTTAAAAATTTCTTTCTTGACCGCTCCCAAATCGTATCTATAGGAAATTTCAAAAGTGCTCGGCTGATGCTAAAAGCCGGTGTGCCCCAGAGATCGGCATTGTCTCCATTGTTATTTAATATTTTTGTTAATGATATCTCAACAAGGCTCACTAGTTGCAAAAATGTTCAGTATGTGGATGATACTTTACTTGTCTCTAGTCACATTAATTACCGCCAAGCTGTGCAGTTATTGCAGCATGATTCTGCACGTCTAATGGACTGGTTTTATGACAATTATATTACTATTGACACATCCAAAACCAGACTTGTTTGCTTCAGGAATCCGCTGAAGAGTGTAGAATTGGACTCATCATTTGTTACACAGATCCAGCTGCCTTGATTGTACATGTAGCTCCCTGAAATATGTTGACACTGTTAAGTACTTAGGCATATTCCTTGATTCAGATTGGTCGTGGTCAACGCATTTAACCCATGTTTCTGGCAAGCTTCGACGTGAGTGCTGCTTACTTTACAATAATATGGTGTTTATGCCATTTGCCGTTAGAAAATCAATTGCTACTGCTCTTGCTTATAGTATACTAAGGTATGGCATCACATTATTTGGTAACTGTGCAGAAATATGGCAAACTAAAATTGACCGCATCCTTAGGAATTTGTTAAGAAGTGTTGGTTATCATTATGATCTTGCACCAGAAGCTGACATTTTTGAGTCTCTACAACTACCTAACTTCCATTCACTTTTTTTGCAATATGTTGTTCTTTCTCATTTCTGGTGTAGCGAATTTAAACATCCCTTTGTGCCCCGCAGAGATTTGCGTACCTGTGATTGTTTCATAATCCCCCGGTGTTTCACAAGATATGGTAAGCGAGAGCGCTCTTATTATGTGCCATACATTTTTAACCGACTCCCCGACCACGTCTTTGAAGCTACAAATAGGAGAAAATTGAAAAATCTATTGAACAGTTTTACGCTTTAATTCATTGTACAATTTCAATAATGTATTGTTGTGTTATATGTTGTATCTAATATGTTTGCTGGGATATTGTGAGTGATTATTTTCTGTTTCTCACATAGTGCGATACATGTTTTAAATGTGTGCTCTACGGACTTCTTCTGCGCTATGTGTGACATTCCATTTGCTGGGTTCTGTCCTTCAAGCCTCTACTGGCTTCGACCGACCCGTCACCTTATAGTGTTATGAAGGTATCTAAATAAATGAAATGAAATGAAAATGAAATTATTATTATTATTATTATTATTATTATTATTATTATTCGCTGCGGAGATGCCGCCTAGTACGGACGCATGCACAATCTGCTCCCGTGTCTTCTACGGAGGACAAAAATTTCTCCGATGTTCTGAATGCAAACTTCGTGAGCACACAAAGCGTGTATGCTGGCCGGACAACGTGGACACATTCCTTAAGTCTGGGGTAAGCTCCTTTCTCTGTGAGAGCTGTGCGATTGTCGGCGGTGCTGCGAAGCCCAACAGCGATGGCGTCGTCGGCAATCACGACAGCAGCGCTACGGACTTTTCCCGTACCCCTGCGGCCCTCTCTCCGGCTCGACAACTTCCTGCGGGACCACCCGCATCCTCTCCTCCCGTTGACCTTGGCGCCGGCGTCGTGTCCCTGCGGAGCCTGCTCCTCGATACTATGGAGGGAATTTCGTTCCTGACTGACGAGGTCGCCGCCCTCAGGGACGAAAACGCACTCCTCTGACACGAGCAAAAGCGCGACGCCGAGCTTCAGGCGGGTGCCATGGCCTTACTACGGTCTGAGGTCCGGGGTCTGCGTGACACACTCGGCCAGCGACGACAGCCGGACGCAACCGATCGCCGGCGGCAGCCCGTGGATAGGGCTGCGGGGGAGTCTTTGGGTAAAGACACTTATGTGACGTTGCTATCCGTCACAACACCTGAGTGTGTGTATGTTATTGAGGGTCGTTTCAAATTAGGAGACGTTGTGAATATGAACAAGTTTTACTTTGAGAATTAGAATAAAATTAAGAAATCGGGAATAAAACGTAGGAAAAATACGAAAGTAAACTGGAATAAATGAAGAAGAAATACTATCTACACGAAGCAAGAGTAAATGTCATAGTTCGTAGATATCCAGAGATCAACGTAGGTGACTCAGTCAGTGTTCGTCAGCATCACTCACAGTCAGCCATCTTCCTTCTGCGTCTGCTCGTCGCGGGGGAAGAATGAAGATCGACGTCGATCGGGACCCCTTCGCAAAGTCCCAGGGTCGATGACGGCGTCTGTTCAGGCTTCCGAAGGTCGGCTTCCACCGCCTGCCCAACCGGCCCTTTTTTCCGGTCCTCTTCTTCTTTTCTCTCTTCCTCTTCTTCTTTCTTCTCTACCCCCACCGTCGCACCATTCTCGCACACCACACACGCTCAACCAAAAAAAAAAATTTTCCTTCTGGAAAATTTAGACTTCTAGAAACAAGAATCCCCTTTGTATCTTCAACTAACCGCCTAAACATTCAAGTTCTGCAGGAAACCTACTTTCACACTAAGAATTCAACACTATGTCGCGCCTTAAAACAACCACGGGTAACTATCTGTCAGTGAGAACTCTGTTCACACTGGTCTCCGACTGCGGAGGGCGTAAGAATGGGACATTCCAGAAGGTTCTGGGGGTGCCATTGGCAACTCTTCTGTACGTTCAACCGAAGACATTGGGGGCATTGTCTGCTGCACATTGGTGGTCATTCTCCCGGCCACGTCGAGCTTGTCGAAAATCCCCGGTGCGATCTGCTCTCTATCTGGGTACCCGACCGCTGTTCCTTCGTTTCCGACAGGTCCCCGTGGCGCCAAATTCTGAGGTAAGGATGAGAAAGAGAATCCCTCGTCTTGAGAGCGTTTGTGGTGGTTGTCTGCTAACTCCGGGATTCGCGTTTCGCCTGCCGTCGTTTTCCTCATCCTGTTCACGTGGAGCACTTTCCGCTCCCCAGTGCGGGCATTCTTGACACAATACGCAACCCCAGATAGTTTTTAATCACGTGGTGCGGGCCTTCCCACTTAGGAAACAGCTTCTTTGATATTCCTCGTTTAACGGCCTTTACTTCAACGTACACGAGATCGCCTATGTTGTAAGTTGCTCTTTGCGAATTTCGATCGTACAGTTCTTTTCTGTGTTCAGCTGATTTGGCTAGTTTCTCTCGTGCTGTTTCATGAGCCATTGTAAGTCTGTGACGTAGTTCATGGCAGTAATTCTGAGGTGTATCGTAATTGACAGGTGGTGGCTCATATAAGAGATCCGGCAAATCAGCGTTACGTCCGTATAGTAAGTAGAAAGGCGTCTCATCTGTACTTTCATGTTTGGCTGTGATGTATGCAAACATACAATATGGAATCCATTGGTCCCAGTCTTTCTGGTCAGCGCGCACATGGTGGGATAGCATTGAGACCAAGGTTTGCTTAAGTCGCTCTACGGCTCCGTTGCACTGGGGATGATATGCTGTTGTTTGTAGCTTCCGTATCCTTAGCAATGTGCATACATCCTGGAACAATCTTGATGTAAAATTAGGGCCTTGATCTGTCAAGATTTGCTGAGGCACCCCATGGCGAAGGATTACGATTTCCACAAACTTTTTAGCAACAGTTTCGGCTTTCTGGTCTGGCATCGCGACGACTTCTGCATATTTGGTAAGATGGTCTACAAACACCAGAAGATAACGATTTCCTTCCGTCGTAGTCGGAAATGGCCCCACAATATCTATTCCTGCCCTTTGAAATGGGTGTGCAACCTCTTCGACTACTTGCAGAGGGGCTCGCCTTCTGTTGTGGGACGCTTTGGGACGTATGCACGACACACACTGGGCACAGTAGTTCTGTACCTTCTTTTGCATTCCGTGCCAGAAGTACTTTTCTCGGACCCTTTCACTTGTCTTGCCCGTCCCTCGGTGTCCACAGTAAGGTGTATCATGATGTAGTGGGATCACGTAATTTTTAAGCGATTCGGGTACAACAATTCGGTTCTTCACAAGGCGGTCTTGCTTCAACGTAGTCTGTTCTCTCCGACAAAGAAGGCCCCGAGAGTCGATAACACAGCATCCGAATGTCTTATCAGGTTGCTCTTTGCACTTGGAGATGAGCGTGATTAACTTTCGATCCTCTCGCTCTGCACCAATAAAACGATCGAGATCACAATGTGGTTCATATTAAATAACTTCTCTGACAACAGCTCTGCTTAATGCGTCCGCGTTCTGATTCATTTTTCCAGCCCGATGCTCCACTTCAAAGTTATATTCTTGCAGCAGTAAATTCCAGCGTGATAAACGAGAACTGGGGTCACGGGCGTTCATCAGCCATTTGAGTGCACGACAGTCGGTTAACACTTTGAACTTTCTTCCATACAGGTAACACCGGAACTGCTTGACTGCCCAGACTACAGCCAAACATTCTTGTTCCGTTGCTGCATATTTTTGTTCGGCCGGATTCAATTTCCTGCTTGTGTATGCAATGGGGTGCTCGTTTCCTTCGAACTCTTGCGTCAACACGGCTCCCAGTGCACTTTGAGAAGCGTCCGTTATCAGAATAAATGGTTTCGAAAAGTCCGGGAACCTCAACAGAGGAGCTTGCGTCAGTTCATGTTTCAGAACCTCAAAAGCCGCTTCAGCTTCAGTGCTCCAGCTGAAAGTGACCTTCTTTGACGTGAGCGCAGTCAAAGGTTTGGCTTTTTCGGAAAACTCTGGTATGTGACGCCAGTAATATCCAATGAGACCAAGAAATTGGCGAACTTCTTTGACTGTTGGTGGTCTTGGAAATCCATTAACACACTGCGTCTTTTCTGGATCTGGTCGAACCCCGTTTTTCGACAAAATGTGTCCGAGTTACTTCACTTCTTGTTTAAGAAATTGACATTTTGAGGGTTTTAATTTCAGTCCTGCCGCTTGTAGTCTCTTCAGGACAGTCTCGATATCTTAAAGATGTTGGTCGAAGCTCTGGCTGAAAATGATGAGGTCATCTAGATAGATGTAGCATGTCTTCCCAAGAATGCCGGCCAAAATTGCATCCGCCGTAAGCTGAAAAATGGCGGAGCTATTAACCAATCCCATTGGCATCCTTTTCCACTGATAGTGCCCACTTGGTGTATTGAAAGCGGTCTTCTCTTTATCGCTCGGTTCCATCTCTATTTGCCAGTAACCGGCGGCCCTATCTACGACAGAGAAGTAGTGTGCAGACCCCAAGAGAGCAAGCGCTTTCTCAATATTGGGCAGTGGGTAAGGATCAACTCGAGTCACTTTGTTCAAATCTCTGTAGTCGATCACAAACCTGAATGACCCATCTGCCTTCTGTACCAACAAAGCAGCAGCGCCCCACGGGGATGTGCAGTGTTTAATTATGTCCTTCTCCAGCATTTCTTTGACCTGCTGTTCCATATCTTCTCGCTTTGCATAAGGGATTCTATAGGCTTTTCTGTATACAGGTGCGTCTACTAAGGTTGGCACGCGGTGCTTTATCACGTCGCAACGTCCAAGGTCTAGTTTATGAAGAGAGAATGCGCTCTTGTACTTTGTAAGAAGATCTAGGACTGACGTTTTTTCTTTCTCTTGGAGGTGGTCAAGATCGAATTGCTCAGTAGGATGCCACCCTTCTCTTGCCTGTGGGCTGCAATGCAAAACGGGCTCTCCAGTCGACCCTTCGTTCACAATGCTTATGAAATCTCCAGCTAGCTGATTCTTGGCTACACGAAATTCCTGTAATGTCAGGTTGGCCATTCTCACCGGTACCTCGCCATCGCTATTGATTCGAACGGCCACATCTGCTCCTAACAGTCCGGTCGGGTGTGCTAACCACTACACCACTTCTACTTGCGAGTCTTGTGAAAATGAATCAAGCAACCTCAGGCCCTGGAGAAGGAAATGGACAAGCAATGACAGGATCTCTGGGGGCAACTGTACTGGCATTGGGAGGAATGGTGCCCATATTTTATGGGGATGGTAACGGAACCTCCGTAAACGATTTTATTTTAGTTCTCGAACAGGTCGCACAGATGTGTGGCTGGAACGACACGCAGAAAATAGGAATTGCCAAGTGCAAAATGTCAGGGAGAGCATACGAGTTCGCGTGGCATGAAGAGAGGATGAAATCCGTCGCATCATTTACAGACTTCAAACAGTTGCTCCTTCGACGATTCGATAGCGAATCACGAAGCGCTCGACTTGAGAAGTTTATGGGGGCTCGTCAACAAGCAGATGAGGATGTCAGGGCCTTTGCGACCCGTGTGCAAAGACTGGGGCAGCGAACTTTGGTCCTTTACGAAGGTGAACGGGCCAATCAGAAGGAGGACGCTGCTAGAGAATTGTTGGAAGATCAAATGCTCACGCAATATGTACATGGCCTAAGAGATCCAGTGAGGCGGTTTGTTTTCTCTAGAGATCCTAATTCCTTTGAGGAGGCTGTCAGCGTAGCACATAAGGAGGAGAGGAATGACCAACAGGTTACATCAAACCAAGTGGTACGGACAGTAGCTGCAAATGACTCTGAACTTAAAGAAGTGCGAAGCCGTCTTGAACGAATCGAAGCAATGCTGCAGGAAGGAACGGCAGCTCGGGAGACTAGGGACCAGAGTAGTTCGTAGATATCCAGAGATCAACGTAGGTGACTCAGTCAGTGATCGTCAGCATCACTCACAGTCAGCCATCTTCCTTCTGTGTCTGCTCGCTGCAGGGGAAGAATGGAGATCGACGTCGATCGGGACCCCTTCGCAAAGTCCCAGGGTCGATGAAGGCGTCTGTTCAGGCTTCCGAAAGTCGGCTTCCACCGCCTGCCCAACCGGCCCTTTTTTCCAGTCTTCTTCTTTTCTCTCTTCCTCTTCTTCTTTCTTCTCTACCCCCACCGTCGCACCATTCTCGCACACCACCACACTTATGCTGCCGCTCTACACAGCTCTCTCCCCCAAGCTTCTCCTACGAAAATTGTGGCGGCGGCTCTCCCTTCGGATGGCCAGAATAATGCTCCGCCGAAAGACGACATCCCTCCCAGTGGCACCAACTCTGCACGACCAAAAGCTAGGACTCCGGCGCTTACCGGGGCGTCAGAAACCTGCAAGTTGATCGTTGCCCGTCCATCAACTCGACGAAGAGCCCTGTTCGTCACCAAGCTGAACCCGGACACCAGCTGCGAAGACATCACTTCTCATCTTTCTTCCGTCGGAGTTGAGGAAGTGGAGTGCCGGAAAGTGAAGAGGCGCTACGACTCTTACGCCTCCTTCCATGTGTCCGTGGCTGCAAAATACTTCGAAAAACTTTGTGATCCCACCGTGTGGCCCAAATCCTGCCTCTTTAAGGCTTTTCGTGGCGCCCTTCGCGAAGACCTCTCCATGCATCCGAGGCAGCCGCCGCCGCCGCCCCTTGATCGTTGGATAAACCAAGGATGAGTCACATTGATTTATTTTACCAAAACGTTCGCGGCCTGCGTACAAAAGCCGATTGCTTTTTCTCTAATGTTACCTTATCCAATTGCTCTATGTTCTGTTTAACTGAAACATGGTTGTGTTCTAGCGTCGGCTCCTCCGATTACTTCCCTCCTTGTTTTGACGTGCACCGTCGCGATCGTGATTCCACCAGCCGTGGAGCAGAACGGGAGGTGGAGTGTTGGTCGCAGTCGACAGGCGCTACCGCTCTAGGGGACGTGAAGACTTAGAGAAATTTCCCGAGAGCGTATGGGTCGAGGTTGGGGCTGCAAAGGGAGTACGCGTTTTAATCGGTTTATTTTACCTCCTTCCCCAGACACCGCCAGATGAATTTCATAGTTGTCTTGTTTGCATAGAAAATACAGTTAATGACTTATAGCGATGCGAAGTCTTAATCTTGACTGATTTTAATGCTCCTGGAGTCAACTGGCCGCAGTTTGATGTTTTTACGGACAACTTTTACTGCAGGCAGAAAGGCACCCAGCTCTTAAACTTTTCATCTTTCTTAAATCTCACACAACAGAGCAGTGTTCAGAATCACCAGTTTAATGCTCTAGATTTATGCTTCTCAAATATGGACAGTGTGCGTGTAGCACGGGGTGAAATCCCATTAGTTCCTCAGGATACATATCATCCTGCACTTGATATAGTACTTTCTTTCGAAAATTCCTCTGTTCGTGCTAATTCTGGTGGTTCCCCGCCGCACACCTCATATAATCTGTCATGGGGGACTATGTCGGGATGCATGATTACCTCATGAGTTTTGATTGGACATTGATCTTGGAGTCGCCTGATGTAAATGACCAGGCCATGCTGTTTACGAGAACTGTTCAGGGGGCCATGGATACTTTTATTCCGTTAAGGACAGTTACTAAAGCTCGCTTTCCTCACTGGTTTTCCAGTGAGCTAAAAACACTACTGAAAAGAAAGGACTTCTTTCACAGGAAGTTAAATAAAAGTGGCCTTTTAAAGTGGGAGGTAGAATTCAAGAACTGCAGAAAGCAATGTAAGACAATCCTAGATCTCGACCGCCAGGCTCATCGTTGCTCAGTGGAATCAGATCTTGTCAATAATCCGAAGAACTTCTGGAGGTACATTAATTCACGTTCTGGGAGGCATATCGAGTCGAAGATTGTTCTGGATAATCAAAAGAGCGATTTGAAGTCCGTGCCTGATCTGTTCGCTGAGCATTTTAAGTCCGTCTACACTCTTAAAAAAAAAGAGTCGCTATGACTCTCTTTGGGGGTATTGGCGCGCCGCAGAATCGACTCCAGTTTGTAGAGTCGCGCGACTCTTTTTTTATAAAGAGTCGCCACGACTCCTTTGCGCGCTACAGATTTGACTCCTCCACGACTCCAGTTTGTAGAGTCACTTGACTCTTATTTAAAGAAGAGTCCTGCAACTCTCATCACACTAGAGTCATGGTAGCGTATGGGCGACTCCAGGTGACGTAGTCAACTGCGACTCTTTAACGACTCTTATCCAACGGAGAAAAAGAGTCACACGACTCCTTCCTGGTAATCCCCGTGACTCTGTAACAAGAGTTGTGAGGACTTTCCTTTTATGAAGAGTCCCCCGACTCCTATCGCAAAAGAGTCGTGGGAGTGTATGAGCGACTCTCCGAAAGATAGTCAGTGCTGACTCTCACTTTATCTGGAGTATAGCAGCCCTAGTCAAGTATCAGTTTGTTGAACAAAGGGAGGCATTGTGATCGCTAGGAGACTTCTTGCCGCCTGCGAGGTTCAACTTGAATTTCTCTGAAACAAGGGTAGTAACATCAACTGTGTGAAAGTATAAAAGTTGAAATGGAAACTTCAATTCCACCTAAAAAAAGCGGTAACATCAATTGTCCGCAAGTGTAAACGCCGAAATGCAGAACTGATATCTTACAATTTCCTGTAATGAAACATGAAAAAATGAACGATGATGGTCTTAACGATGCTAAACTGAATGCTGCTCTAAAATTTATCATGAAACACAACAGAAGCTTTCAGGACAGCATTGTTTTGTTACACTGGAATTTGCACACAACAAAAAAAAAGTAAAAGTTTTTTTTTAATCGGCAGCTTAACTTTCTGTTAGTTTGGTTATACTTATCATTTACAATAGGTTGTATATCTTTTTTGTCACATTTCTATACTATTGGCAAGAGCTGGTGTGAACGAGCATGTTCTGTTGCTTTATGCCTGCTTTGAGTGGGCAGGTGGGTGGCAATAAATTGCAGGAACCTTCAAATTTAACAATAAAGATAGCTGTTTTCTCTCAGCTCATATCACTGCCATTTGTGGAAATGCAACTTCATGAGTCCTACCATGCAGGCACTGCAAAACAAGCCACAAGTATTGAAAATAATTACTTTATTAGAAATTAATGTGATACATAATGGTTCAAAAGCCTGCTTCGGCTTATCACAGGGGTTTTATCACAAACACTACACAAATAACATCATAAGAAATAATACTAATACACAAAACTGGTATAACTATTAGACAAGAACAAAAATAAATTACAATGACAAGTTTTGTGAAGGCTTGCTTTGCCTGCTTGATGTTGAGGATTAAATTAGAATTAAACAAAATTACAACAAGTTTCCTAAAAGCTTTGTTTGCCTACTTGCTGTTTTTTCAAAGCTTTGTTTTTCTTTTTGCAGTTTTTTCTTCTATGGTTTGAATCCTCATAGCAACAGATGCACACAAAAGAAATCTAACAGAAGTTTAGATATACAATGGAACACACAAACCTTTGTATTATAGCTGGAATATTCACCAAATACATATGGAAAACATTAAAAGAGTAACCAATATTGGTAATTCTTTTTCCCTGTTCTAGGAATGTGCTCCAAGTGCTGTCACAACTTTCACAGCTCTTACCGAAATCTTTGTATTTTTTTTACCCATGAGGGTGCTCAAACACAAAAAGTGTGCTTCGTTAATTCCCCCCACATACTGACCTTTCTATGATCAGTACATGGCTAATACCCGAGAGATTCCTGCTGAAAAGTCCAGGATGTCGATTGATAGGTCCTCGCAGACAACACACATACTGCCAGATGTCCATGGGTGCTTTCCAGTGAAAAGTAACGCCGGGTTCCCGAAAGTCTTTACTGGGTGAGTCCTGGGAAAAAAGAAGCCAATGATAAGAAATAAGTTCTGGAAGTCAGACGAAGTTGTAGGTGAGCAAAGTAAAATTGTCGAGGACATGTTAAGTGCCCGCAGTGTCATAGATGGAAAGTCCATGCAACAGAGTGAAGGCAAGTGAGGCAGACGCCCATTGCTGCCTTTCTATATTTCGCTTTCCCCAATTCTCACTTGATTGTGAAGCATTTCGTACGGTGCAACTAGTGCATCAGGGTGTCTACCAAATTACTGATTTCAAATTCCTCGACTTTTCTAGAATTTCCCTTGACTATTTTGATAAAAACTTCCTGACCACTTCTGGGTCAAAGGATCATAATTCGGAAACATTATTCAGCATAGTCGTGGCCATGTGCAACCATCAAGCTTTGTTTCGTATCGCCGTTCCACTCTCAGTGGCCATTTTCCCTGATGAAGCCAACTTTTTGACGATTTCCCTGAAAATTTCAGGTTGGTAGACACCCTGATGATGTATCAGGTTACAGATGGACACCATCAAAATGCAGACTATACATTCAAAATTATTTTAGCCATCAGGAAGAACCTAAAATATTCCCATGGAGAGAGATGGAGAGTGGAGGGGCGGGGGAGGCTGCTGCTGCTATTGTCTGCTTTTTCTTTTAAAAGAATATCAATTTAAGGCTCAAAGGGAACGTAAATAATAAATCAGTAAGTGCACTGAGAGCACTTGAAGCACAAGGGGCACGGTCCCTACTGAGGAAAGACGGGAGGATACCAAGTTTAGCTGAACCTATTCTGCAGCACCCTGCATAATCTAGTTGCTAGGCAAGACTGGGGCTTATCTACTGAGAGTGTCTAGTACAGTCAAAGAAAGCATTATAAAACTCTTTGCTGGGCAAGGTGCTTCGTGGCTGCAATGAAAGTAAAGAGTACATTAAGGCAAGGACAAGAAAGGAAGGGAAGACTTTTTTTCTGAATAAACTAGTTGGTAGTGAGCGCTTGTTTCTTCCTTTCTCGTCTCCATCTTATTGTGCTCCCTTTTGATTTGTAACGAAAGCAAGCCACGATGGAATTTAGAGAGGGCTTAAAGCTTGCTTTATCATCTGTCTGCATGTGAAGGAATGCTTCATTTACAAGGCCTACTACATGATAGTAATCATTACAAATTCCATCATCACTCATCAACAATAAGAAAAGAGTACATTATGCATCTTTGCACTACAAAGTCTCTTATAAATTTTCTTGTGCTGTACCTATATAGGCATCTTTTGCATGCAGAAATGGCGGGACACTAAAGCTAATAGTAATTTGTTTATCATCTTTGCTTAGATAAATTTTCTGAAGTTTGGCAGGAAAGACCCGCCTTCCAACATGAGCCCGAATCCGGTCTTTGGTTTGTTTTGAAGTCATGGCCAAGTACTCCTAATAAAATATTGAAATAAGCAGTTGAGAAGACAGCAGATGATACTTATCTCACTTGGTCTCCAGCTTTAAAAAAAAATATGTTTACAGATTGGCATAGCGAAGACACCCTTTCAAACACATTTACCTTAAACAACCATAGTTACATGTGATTTATCTTCAGCATGAGTAGTTACATCTACCACGCAAACGGCACGGCTTTCCTCTGCTCTTGTCCCTTCCCCCATCTTGTTTTCTTTTGCGAAGATCGGCATTGATAAGAATAGCGTAGGCCCTGACGACAGCAAACAGAGCTTGTTAGTGGTTGTCCACACCAATTTAATCATAACAGTCTAACCCTCTTTTTTAAGAATGCAAACAAAAAGATGCCCTCCCCCTGAAAAAAAGAAAGGAGTAAAGTGGATTAGAGTATGACCGTAGCACCTCTATACTCACAAAGCCTGCCAGTTCGACGACGGAGTCACAGAGTGCCTGGTCACAGATTTTGGAGCGTGAGGATTTGGTAGCACAGAGCATTAAAGAGCCAATCCTCGGGGAACCTGGACGTCAGCACACAGCTTTTGCAGTGGCGAGGACCCAAAGCATACTTTTTTCGTGTTTCGCGTCCGCTACGGCGAGACTCTTCTCCGTTGTATGCCACTCCACCTTTTCCATTTCGGCGACCGCTCCTCGTGGCAATCTGCCAGGTTTCGTCAGTATAAAGGAGGCTATGATACGACATAAACTGGTGCTCTGTAGCGGGGCGCCATCCTGCTGTGTAATCTTTGGGCAGCCCCTTTGTCCACAGAACTCCGAGAATGTAGAGGTTATCTATACTACCTGTGACATTATCTGCAACTCACAAATTTCAGTGCTGCAATGGATTGTTTACAGCAAGGCATGCAAGTGAGTCATGTTTTTTTTATCCGCAAAAACACAAAACTTTCAAATGGCCCAATTGTTTACCTCGGCAAAAACTGCACGGTTTGGGGCACAGCCACGGAGGCGGCAAGGCGTTGACACCAAGAGGTCCCGTTCTCTTTCCCTCGCTGGCTCTTGTGGTACCCTTGTCTGCGTCGACTGAAAGGAAAGTCCCTTCAGTGTCGTGCATACTTGAGCCTCCACTGAAACAAAAATGATTCCATATGAACCTACTTGCCATTAAAGACTGAAGTTCACTTCACTCTTATTTTCTACCTACCTAATACAATGGTTTGTTAACAGGAACACCACCGTAAACTAGAAAACTCATTCGTAATGCAAGTCCTACATAGTAAGGAACCATGTTCAAGGTCTAATTAAACAACAAGCATGGGCACTAAAGACACCCTCCTACATGGGTGGGTATTAGTGGACCCGATTTGGCTAATATTTGCGAGGCCTAGCTTGACAACATAATAAATGACATTGTTTTATCACATTATTTTTTTAGATGCCTTGGCATTAGTTCTGACCTTGGACTGGTTTTGAGCATACCAATATAATGTTTGCAACTTCGCCATGGGAACCACGAAGTTTTTTTCAAAACTAAATAGCAAGCTTTAAAATAAAATAACAAAAAAAGTTGTACAGATGCACGAATATAATTACGATTGTCTATGCCCGTACCTGCTGACACCTGTTTCCAGAAAAATCAACAAATACCAAAGGGTGATTCCACGTCAGTTCATGCAATGATGGTCCGGGTCATAATTTAGATAGTTTTGTTAAAAATATATATGAAAGCCATGTTCTTGGGAGGAACATTCAGCTAGATATGAACGCCGTAACAATTTTTTTCGCTGAGATATAAAATAGAGAAGCTTGAGGCGTGGAAATTGAGAAGATTTCACAATGCTACTTTGCACAGTCGTCATTTCCTTATCGAACCCTTTACGGCACCATAACTTTTTTAATAGGTTTTACAACGGTTATACAACACATACATAAAAAATTAGAAATATCCATAAAATATCTCAATGCAAACAAAAATATCAAACATGGCACAAAAACGCGTTTTAGAGAAATATTCATAATTTTTTTGCAAATAAACCATCTTTCATAATACTTCACAAAACATATCAAAATGCGCGTATTTAAATATTCTTTACGAATATATAAAGATAATATGCCCACCCTTAAACATATTTTTGTTATCAACTCGGAAATTCGGCTGATTTTTCAAAATGTGGCAAGATTGGGCGTCGATATTTAAAAATCTCCATCTTTTATTTTCTTTAAACTCCCCTTGGCACTTTGCATTGACTTAAACTAACCTGTGATGGCAAAAGATTGAGTAACATATGACCTCCAAGCGGGAAAAGCTACGACAAACCTTCACTCGGAGCGAGCCGACGTCTTCGTCATAGCGGCTTTGCCGCACAGCACCAAACGTTTGGGCGTTAGTTATGGCATGTATTTTATATTATTAAAATTCTTTTTTTATACGCGGTGAGTATTAGTGACGTGAAAAGAAACTTTGAGCTGGAATACCATTAATTAGCTTACAATTCACAGGAATAAAACGGCCCACTCTGCAATTCGCTACCAATGCATCATACATAAGCTTAAAACTCTCAGTTGCGCGAATGGCCATGTATACATCTGGCCTCTCGGCATATGATGACTTTCACAGATGAGTTTCCTGGATTCCTTTTACAGGTTTTACGGTGGTCCACTTTGCTTGCTTCACCGCACGAAACTCTCGAACTCGAAGACAGTTGTGAGCACTGCGCAGAGTGGTTTGACGCGTTTTGCGAAGTACTGAAGGCATGTAGTTCCCACCAGAAACGCAAGCGATTGTACGGTCTTCTGCCACCAATCATCCTGAAGAAAACAATATTGCGTCTGGTGTCGGGTGCGACTGCCTACATGATTGATCAAACATGAAAACTGAAGCGCAAAGGTGGTGTTTGGGCAACCCCTGATCCCTACATGGGGAAAAAGGCGAATGCCGAAGACATGGGGGTTGCAATTGAGTACTACACACGCGACGACCTCGCATGCTCTGTTCAAAGTCCCGAAAAAAAGGGCGTCGTCCAAGCCATGATCAACGACATGTTCAAAGTCGTAAAAAGGTTTATGACCCGCTCTATTAAGGAAGCTTACCAGCTGTTTAGGAAGGACCATCCCCAACCCGAACTAGGCATCTCCAAATTTTATTCCCTGCGACCAAAATGGGTAAAAAAAAAAGTCCCGAGCACGCGATGTTCGCGTGCATATATTGCGTCAATTTTCAGTTGCTTTTAACGGCAATAAAAAATGCCCCAAAGAAGACATTTACTGAAGACGACCTCAAGCGCATCTACCTCTTCTGCGCTCCACAGAACGATTGCTTTCTGCGCCGTTGCGAAAAGTGCCCAAAAAACGCAGAGCATCTCGCTGCAGTCGCTTCATCTCGACGAAGACGAAGAGATCTGTTTCGCGTTATAGGACGCTGGCGAACTCGTCAAAAAGGTTATGGACACTTCCGCCTTCCTGCGGCAATGGGAGAGCGAAAAGTATATGAGGCGTTCTTACATCTTTGACCTTGAACGAAGCCTGATACATGACACAAGAACCGCCTTACCACCCAAGACAGTGATGTTCCACTTCGATTTTGCGGAAAAATGGACAGTACTCTTTCCAACCGAAGTGCAGTCTTCATTGAAAAAAAACTCAAGTGCCTCTCTCCACAAGTGTGGTTACGTCCACGCAAGGCACGCAAAGCTTTGCCGTTGTCACCGATGGTACACGACACATGACACAGCTCACGCTCTTCTAGCCACATAGGCCATAAAAGAGTATGTTAATGTTCATTTCCCAGTCTTTTTTGAAATAATTTTTGTATCAGACGGAGCGGCGGCGCATTTCAAGAATCGCTTCCGATTCCACGAATTGTCTCGGAAGCCGCACTCTTCGGCAAGATGATCTTTTCAGCCACTGGACACAGAGAAAGCGCTTGTGATGAAGTAGGTGGAAGAACCAACGCTCACCAAGTTGAGATCTTCGCTCAACTCAACGATTGCCACCGCTAAAGACTTCGTGGAAGTGCTACGTAAAAAGTAACAAATGTCTGCATGTTCCACCTGTCTGTGGAACGGGTTCGAGAGTTTCGTGAGGTAAAGCAAGCAGAGTGGACCACCACAAAACCTATGAGAGGAATCCAGGCTTCTCATCTGTGGAAGTCATCATATGCGGAGAGGCCGGATGTATACATGGCCACTCGCTTAACTGAGAGTTTTAAGCTTATCTATGCATAGTTAGCGAATTCGCACAGTGGGGCCGTTTTGTTCCTGTGAATTGTAAGCTAATTAATGGTATTCCAGCTCAAAGTCCATTTTCGCGTCACTAATACTCAGCCCTTATGAAAAAAAGAATTTTAATAATATAAAATACATGCCATAACTAACGCTCAAAACGTTCGGTGCTCTGCGGCAAAGCCGCTACGACGAAGATGTCGGCTCGCTCCGAGTGAAGGTTTGTCGTAAATTTTCCCGCTTGGAGGTCATATGTTACTCAATCGTTTGCCATCACAGGTTAGTTCAAGTCACTGCAAAGTGCCAAGGGGAGTTAAAATAAAATAAAAGATGGAGTTTTTTAAATATCGACGCCCAATCTTGCAACATTTTGAGAAATCAGCCGAATTTCCGCGTTGATAACAAAAATATGTTTAAGGGTGGGCATATTATCTTTATATATTCGTAAAGAATATTTAAATACGCGCATTTTGATATGTTTTGTGAAGTATTATGAAAGATGGTTTATTTGCAAAAAAATTGTGAATATGTTTCTAAAACGCGTTTTTGTGCCATGTTTGATATTTTTGTTTGCATTGAAATATTTTATGGATATTTTTAATTTTTTATGTATGTGTTGTATATCCTTTGTAAAACCTATTAAAAAAGTTATGGTGTCGTGAAAGGTTTGATAAGAAAATTACGACTGTGCAAAGTAGCATTGTGAAATCTTCTCAATTTCCACGCCTCAAGATTCTCTATTTTATATCTCAGCGAAAAAAATTGTTACGGCGTTCATATCTGGCTGAATGTTCCTCCCAAAAACATGGCTTTCATATATATTTTTAACAAAAATATCTGAAATATGACCCGGACCATCATTGCATGAATTGACGTGGAATCACCCCAAAGTAATGCACATATTATACATCGTGAAGAGGCCTGCCGACAACCTGATGAAATGCCAAGAACGCATGAACTGTTAAAGGGACCATGAAATGATTTTAAAATCGAATTTCATCCATCGCACGTCGTAAAAGGTGTGAAAAGAAACACAAAAACACAAAACTAGGGAGCCAAAAAAAATTATTTGCTATAGAACTTTTAAAAGAAAACTGGACTCTTTTGCGCCTTCCTTCCTTCGCCTGTTCACTACGATGCATCCGCGGAAATGGAGCACGTCAGCCAAATCCAGGTCGCCTATTGGGTAAGAGCCTACCTCACCAGCACCGCGATCGTAAACAATAAATAGCCGGCGAATGTTTCCTAAAAATTTTGTTAAATAATATTCAGATCCACATTTTGTAGTATAATTAGAGATGTGTGGCGAAAATTGCCAAATTTGATAATGCTGAGAGCCAAGCGCCATCTATCGTGTGGTAAACGAAGCAACCACTGCGCGTGCGCAGTAGGGCAGGGCCGAGTTCAGAACGGTGATTTTCTTTGGTTTCCTTCCTCTCAGAACTCTGACTGACTGAACGTTTATTTTTCTACGTCTTCATCTCGCGCGTGCCGACTTCAAGCAGCAAGAAAAAAATGTACTTAAAACAGACCACGACGAACAAGAACGCTGGATCCACAAACACCCGAGAAGAGCGACAACAGCCGCGAATCCCGCTCCTACGAAGCTCTCAGGATATAGGCCTAGCAGGCACTCCGACTCGGCGCAGCGTTGCTTCGTCGCAAGACCGTCTGTCTGCCTACGACCGGCTGGCGTGCTGAATGGAATATGCCCGCGCTACCCTTGTGGACCCTTCCCGTATTATAGTTTGATCGCTGACCTCAATTTTAGGTTAAGAGGTCAGGTCAATCTCTTCCCCTTGTTTTCCGAGGCAGGGTTGACGAACACTCGTCGAAAAGGGACCCTCGTCAATTCTCTGTTCTTGTTTTGTGTGATATAGAGCTGAAATAAACGCTGTATGGATTACCTTCGTAACACGGTATGTACACTTTGTTATTGGTATGCCCATTTTATTCTGACAGACTGCACGTCACTGTCGAGCTGTAACAGTTCGTGGGAGGTATACGCGCAATACCGGTCCAACCTTTCTTTGCCGAGTGTCGCGTCAGTATCGAGTTGCAATCGTAAAAGATCGGTCCCGAAGCGCTTACCAACAGCGCGAATACAGCACTTCCATCAAACGCGCGCGTCCGCTCCGAGTGTGAACAGGTATTTACGTGGCTCTTGCTGACACTCGTAGTTCAAACGTATCTTTTTTAACGTCGGCTCGCTCCTGCATCTCCGAGACCGCGAAAAACGCCGCGGCAATTTGTTTCCATCTACGTCGCTTTGCAAACGACTGACACTGGCCGCCTTTTACCAACAATGACAGTAGGGTTAACTTCTGGAGTCTTCACAGGAAGACTCGCTGCACTTCCCAACAGGCATAACGGCGTATGCTGTCGCTGTAGCGCAACGTATCTCATTGAATTTCGCTCAGCTGCGATGCGGCGATGAGAGGCGCCGATTCAGAAAATACGTCGGTGACATCGGCGCAGTAAAACCTACCGGCACACCCCAACTCGTCGCCGCTAACGCTCCCATCTCCAACTGCCGAGAGAACTTCCGGTTCCGGAAGCAGCGTACGTCACGGCTTGTTTTGCGGTCAAGAAAAAGTCGATATTTCATTAATTTTTTGTGTAGAAGTTAATAAACCGAGACGAAAACGGATGCCTGTTCGGCATTCAGTGAACATTGACGGTTTAATGTAGAAGTTATCTGGAAAAAGTAAAAAAGTCATTTCATGGTCCATTTAAGTTTTCAGTTCACTGCATGGGTTCTCTAAAGGCCCGTTCACACTTTTGCAACCTCTTAAAATTGGGTTCCTTAAACCCTCTTACAACGAGAGGACACACTGGCACCATCTATTGGGTAGCAGTGTAAACTCGGCGGTCCGGCATATTTACTATTTCTCTTGCGCACTATCCTTTATTTCTTGGCTCGAAAAACTTTTGTCAACGTTATAAACAAGCCTTTCCTACAGGTATTACACACGTTTGACCTCCGAAATTCCGCGAAACCTTCGCTCTTGTAAAATGCAGTTCCAGGGTCAACGCATAGATGGTGCCAGAATGCCCCCAGTATGTACCCTTGTCCTGAGAACTTTTAAGAAGTTTTAACAGATCTCGTCTCTCTCGGTCGTACTCGGTTGCAAAAGTGTGAACGGGCCTTAAGACTCAGGTTTTTGCCAACTGTGTTCATTTTCTTTAATCTTGGAAAGCGCTTCCAAGATAGCAGTGCCCATGTATCCTCCCGAAGTTCCTGGTGCATGCTTGGATTTCCCTCGGAAGCTTCTGCCGTTGACATTGGAAACCAGTGGACGCACACAAACTGCGGTTCCATCCTCCAGCCAAGGCTACCCGCTTGCGCTTGCACAGCTTTTGCAGTTAGTTCATGCTGAGGTGAGACGAGGTATAGTGGCATTTGCACATTCAAGATATCAAAACCCACCACATGTCGCTCCGAGCGGCATGATGATGATACCCAAGAGCTATTTCGCGTATTGTCTATAAAACCTATATAATGCACGATGCTGAACCTTCCAATTTCTAAATAGTTTAGAGCCGGGAAGGCGGACATGCAGCAAGGCACGCACCTGCAGTTGCATCCACTTTGACAGGTGTAATGGGCTTCCCTCCCACAGCGCCATACTTTGTCACGCCTGGAAGGTTGGCCTGTCACACTCCTATTGATCAGGTCCTCGCCCTTGTAGAGGCACCGGGACAACAGGATCAGCAGCGCGAGTCGAACTTGGCCTTGCCTATGGCCCTGTCAAATTTTTCTTCTGGTCGGGAAACCCCGCCTCGGAGGTAACGCTGCAAGTGTAAAGATAATCATAAATAAATAGGTGATCAAGCAAGTTTTAGTACAGGTATAGTGCCTGGACGTATTCTCCACTGGTGCAATTGCCATCTTGTTCCTCCCATGTATTAAGAGTTGTTCCAAGGAAGCAACAATGATGTTACAAAACCAAAATTGTCATGCTGCCGAAAGTCTGCAGTTGGTCTTGAAACCTCTAGTGAATAAGACAAGCAGGCACAAGTGCCGCTGTCATCATGGCGTCCCAACTTGTTACTGTGAAGTGACTGTGGACTGTCGAGGCACCGTAAAGAATGGTGCGGCAAACACACCGGATGACTAACCCCACCTAAACCCCCTTGACGATTTTGTGCTAGTTTCGTAAGTGGCATCAAACCGCCTGAGCAGGAGGCCCGTGTAGGACTAGGAAGCAAATGGCAGTGTAGCCCTGAAATGAGAGGCACTTGGAGGTGAGTGGCAGCACGGTACTCACTCGTGGCACGTGTCTCTCGCTTTCAGACAATTAAGGCTGGACCGCATGTAAGCGATTTAGTGAGCAACGAGACGAGCATCGGCAACAGCGACGGAGATTTCTCGCTGTCGCTTGTAACGCTGCTCGGTCCTTGAATTACTAGAAAACGTCGCTCATCACATTGGTCGCTTGCTCCAGTTGCTTTCATGCAGTGTGCCTCATCATGCGGCTGAGCGATAGCAAAAAGCGTCGCCATCGCTTGTCCCGTCGCTCCCTTCATGGTTGTCAGCACTTGCAAAAATGTGAAGTGTGAAATTTATGTAGGGCTTTGTCTATGCCGGCTCTCAGACTGCTGGCAGAACTTTGGGTTTCAGTGAAATACGACCACATGGTTTCTCACTCTGCTTATGTACTGAGGAGGAAAGCTGATGAGGAAGTAGTTGAAAAATCAGTTCATGATCTCTTCAAGAAAGTTGTTTGAAACACCTCATTTTCTGTTGTTATTTTGGCTGTCTACAGTGCCGTCCGACGGCACTCCACCCGTGCCTACAAGTGCCGTCCGAAAGAAAGTCGAACAGCACATGTATCCCTGGGGAGCTCGTTAACCAACCCCCCACATACATTCATGCCGCCTCGCGGCAACAGTATGCGGCTGCTAATTACAAAACTATTAACCTACTTTGCCCCGTTGCACATGACGCCTCGCAGCGTCCAGCCCCTCTGTCCCATACCGAGCCCCGCTGTCCCACATGTACCTCCGGAAAGGGACGCCCATACCATTTTGTTAAAGGGGTCCTGCAATCATATTTAAGCGCCTACCTTTGCGTTTTCTACGTCTCTTGGGGTTCGGGCAAGCCAGCGGGCACGGAGAGAGTAACTAAATATCAGTGAGTCATATTTTAACCGGAAGATGCGGCAACCTCATCCATTTACGAGGGCGACCGGCATCGCCGAAAACGCGCAATATCTTTGGTCCTGGGCTTACCACTGGTCAGAGCCACTAAAAACTTTTTTTTAGGTGAAATACAAAATATAAGTGTCGCGAACCGTTGCAGTTATGTATGAAAGTAGTTTTTGTTTGGTAATTTTGATCAGAAAAGAAACAAAAGCAGTTTATAAAGTATGGAAACAAGAAAAGACTCGTCGACAAACCCGCCACCAAGCGGCGGAAAAAACGGCGCATACTAGAAAAGGCTTGTGGGATGAGGCTCCGACGAACAGCGAGCGTAGAAAGGTCCCGGATGTACGCAGCGGCGCTGGGGTCGTATACCGGCTCGAGGATCCGACCGGTTCCGAGCGTTCCGAAGGCTTTCAGCACGGGCTTGGCTGGCGATTTGGCCGTTTGGCGGTATGGCAGCGCGAAGTGGCTCCCGTTCTGAACTGATCTTTACACCGTGTTTGCTGTAGTTTGTGGCCAATGAAGTGTTATACCAAATTAGTCGTTAATCGCGCAGCAAATGCAATGCAAGCCGCCCTGGCCACCCGCCTCATACAGCCTATCCAGAATATGCTTTAGTGGCGCCCTCTCGAGCCGTCGACACGGAGTGCAGCAGCCGTGAGCGCTCGATGAGCTCACTACTCCTCTAGTTCACGGCCACTCAAGCCAGGACCTACGACGTCATGAAAGAGGTTATTTTTTGTTTGTTTTTGTAATTCTAAATTGCCTATAACTTTTAAAATAAAGCGAAATTTGAGAAAAGATTAAGTTACTACGTTCAGTGCGCTCAAGTTCGGTGCAAATTAAAAACCAGTCAAAAAGTTGTTGCAGGGCCCCCTTTAAGCAAAGTTTCGTCGACAACATCCTTTTTTTCCCCCAGTGTTAATGGTAAAAAAGAAATGACGTAAATATTGCCAAATGCCTCGGCAAAACAAAATGTTCAAGAAAAAGATTTTAAAAAATAAGCCCACACTGTGGATCGAATCCGGGTCCGCTGCCTATGAGGCGAGCTATGCTACAATTTCCAATAAGCTACGCTACAACTTCGAAAAACTCGTTTTGACAATTCGCTTTACATAAGACATTCGGACGGCACTTGAAGACGTGAGTGGAGTGCCACTGCAAGGCACGTGAACATTCTGCAAGAGTGCCGTCCGACGGTACTCGACACTACATTATATATGTACCGGGTGTTTTTGCGAAGACTTTCAAAAATCCTAAAAATTAGGGCGATCGAAAAAAGAAGAAACTCTTCGGGAACAAACTACCAGCCACGGCGGACGTCAGGAATTGCCAAAAACCTACTAATTAGCCAAATATTTAATTAAAACTTGTGAATTAACTTTTTAATTAGGGGAAATAGACATATGGTTAAAATTAGAAAGTTGCTGAGCGTTATTGAAAACCACTAAATCAGTCATTTTCAGAAAGACTTTGAGCGCGTGAGACGAGTAGTAGCGCGCTGAAGTTGCCACTCGTGGAGCAGGTACTATCGTGGAACCTGTTAACTATAACACGGCAGCGGCGGCCACCCCGTACCCCCAGCGCCCCATAGCAGGCGCCGTCCGAAACTTCGCGCTCTTCCCGCTTGCGAGCACACACTTGCTTTGTCGTCTGCAAGACACAGAGCAGACGACGCCACAGCGCTCGCCAATTTTCGCTGAGCATGGTTCAGCGAACCTCCGCGTAAGAGGTGCCCACGGTTGATTCCCTGACTCCGCTGGCTAAGGATAATCATTGTATACTAAATGTAACATCACGGTAGATTAAATTTGTTTATGAGACAAACTTGCAGTTATAATCCGTTTCACTTTAGGTCTAAGCGCTGCGGACGCTACGAGACGATATGACCCACCAAGCAGCGACAAAAGCACTTTTTGCACTTTATTGGGTCTCCTGGTGATGCACTCCGTGACGTTGCACCTTTGCCGCTATTTGATTGGCTCTGTCGTTTTGAAGCGAACGCTGCGGTCGGACTTAAGGTAAAATGGAGTATAACAGTCTATTTCTGTATCACACCTGCTGCGCTCATACTAATTTGCGAACGCATATCGGTGAAAATGCTGTTTCTGACAAAGCAAAAAAAAAAAAAAAAATCTTAAACAGGGGTTATGCCCTAATGACTCTGCAATCTGCCCCAATACAAATCGCCGGTTGAAAATGAGTTTGAGACCAGTTCGCTATAGCGAGGGTGCCAGACGAGCAGCACTGTAGTATCGCCTGCTCTGCGCCTAGCAGACGGCAAAGCGAGGGTGTGCTCGCAAACGGGAAGAGCGAGTCCGCCGCACGGCGCATGCGCGGAGTTTCGGACGGCGCCTGCTATGGGGCGCTGGGGATACGGGACGGCCGCCGCTGCCGTGTTATCAGTGGGGTGAAGCTCTCGGCTACTTCCGTCCCGCCGCGTATACTTATGACGTTTGTCCGGTCCGGCGAACTGCTTCCGATTGCCGCGCTCCCAGCGGCTGTTGGCACTTGTAATTTCATTTTAAATAAAATTTATTCATATATCTAATGATGCGAAATAAAGGTGAAGTTGTTTTGAAGGTGTGAATGGCTTTGAAGCTTGTTATTGTAACTTTCTACTCTTTCAACGTGTCTGGGCGCGCTTTCTCTCTCTCCGAACCCTCTTCGCCTCTCGCTTCGAGATGCGCCGGCCGCTGGCGACGGGAAGTCGGTGGACCGTTAGAACGCGCGAGGGACGCGAGCCGGCATGTTGTTAGTGTTGTTTCGCTTCTGGGAGTGCGTCGCGGCACGAGATTCGTCCCGCGTTCGTGCGCGCGCGGCTATCTTTTCTTTTTCGTGGGAACTTGTTGGTGTAATGTGGTCAAGCATGGATTTTCGTCATCAACACACCACCTGATGTGCCAAGTGGGGAAACAATGACTCCCGAAAGCCGGGATATCAATGGTTTCGAGTTCGAATGGACGTGCGGTACGCTCTTTTGGTCTTCACTTGCTTAAGTTTCTGATTAGATGTTTGCAACAAAACCTAACTGTCGCAGTGGTAGTGAGTATTAATTGTTTGATTTTGGCAATAGCTACAATGGTTTCCAATCACAAAACCAAATCCTATCATTGTTCAGGATTGCTCTTCACTCGCCGCGAGAAATATGTCATTGTCAAATTACTGGAGACTTCTGTGTACACTTTTTCATATCAAGATCGAGCACATATGCTCACTTTAAAAGATGGCAAACTTTTTGCTGTGAGCTGTTTATTTGGCACTGTTGTCAGCGATTCACGCGTCTGTTCGCGAGGAGTGAAAATATGAGCCTAAATATTTTTCGATTAACTGAGGATGAGCGATAGAGCGATCCGCTCTGGTTTCCCGTGTCGTTTAGCAGTGACTCACTCCTAAATTTAAGTGATAATATTAAAAACCAATGGGCAGGTTCTCGATGAAGACTCAATACCAAAGAGCTGAGCTGTTTTTCTTGGTACTCATTGCTTAGTTTCCTTTAGTTGCAATTAAGACACCGTCGTCGGTCTTTACTTATATGCTTACTTATATAATCAAATTTGCAAGAACGCATATCATCACCTTCGTCGCACGTAACCTTAACGTTTTATCATGTTTTGTTGTTCATTTCTTCGTTTCTCGTGTGCAAAACAGTGAGAAATTTCGTGTGTATTTTCTACTGTCTGTTGAATAAAAATGAACGCAAAAGGACAAGCATTGCATATTATTTTGTGTATGTGTCACTTTCTTTGCTTTGCTAGGTTTCTGCTGCTTTGCTGCTGGTCTCGCTTTTCAGTGCTGGCTTGTGTGCGTTTCAACGCACATTAACCAGCATTGAAATGCGAAAACCAGCCGCAAAGCAGCAGAAGCCTAGCAAAAGAACGCGCAAGCCGGGCAAAAAAGAAAAAAAAAAAAAGCTACAATATATATATTTTTAACTCTAGGTGGCGCAAGCTACCGCCCATCCATCCAAACACAATGGCGCTGCCGTGTGGTTTCGGTTTTGGTTTCGCTGTGCCGCCATGTTGATTTTAGTACAGCCACCAGATACCAGGGGATTCAAATGGCGCTGCGGCCTCCCAGGGTTTTCCAATTTGCGTTCCATGGACGGTATAGGAAGTTGCACTCCTCTGGTGTTATAGCTAACAGTGTCCACGATAGTACAAGGCTAGCGTTTGCGGTAAGGCGCCCGCGCGATTTTTCCGCCTCTTATCTAGCCCCAGCCTTGTACCTGCTCCACGAGTGGTAATTTTAGTGCGCTACTACTCTTCTCAAGCGCTTAAAGTCTTTCTGAAAATGACTGATTTGGTGGTTTTCGATAACGTTCAGCAACTTTCTAATTGGAATCCTATGTCTATTTCCACTAATTAAAAAGTTAATTAACAAGTTTTAATTAATTATCTGGCTAATTAGAAGGTTTTGGGCAATTCCTGCCGTCCGCCGTGGCTGGTAGTTTGTTCCCGAAGAGAGTTTCTTCTTTGTTCAATCGCCCTAATTTTTAGGATTTTTGAAAGTCTTCGCAAAAACACCCGGTATATCTTTTTGTAATTACTCAATGCGCGTTTTTTCCCACAACCTTCACAATACACTACAGCCAGAGGGCTACCAAATAACTGCAACATATACGGCATTTTGTATAAAAAGTTAGTGCCCTAGTCAAAAAAGAACTCTTCGAAAGCAACATCAACAATGCAGAGAAACGAACCTGGTTTTGAACACCCGCAGTGAAAGCAAACGGGGTGCAAATACGAGCGCCAGCACATAATGGGTACCATAGCAGTCATGGGTTCCGCGAAACACACCGCCTAGTTAGGTGGTACCACAGCCGTACCAAGGCGCCACCCGATTTGTAGAACTCGCCTTGTCCACCGATCCACGAGATAAAGCTCCCGATACACTTACGAAGTCCCGTCCCCCCCCCCCCCCCCCCCCCTCCGGCCTCGGTGGGACCTTCGCCTCTGTGTGCGTTCCCGCAATCTGACTGCTCGCTCAGTGACAGGCCGTGGTGACAGGTCGGTTGCGGGACTTCCTCGGGAAAGCTCGAAGGTCATCCCATGCGCAAAGCACGTGTGCGACAAGGAGCCCCACACGTTCGCCGCGTTCGCCTTCACGCTTCCTGCACACACACACAAGGACACTTCACAAACGCTCCGAAAAGAAAGCACTAAAAAAGTCAAGCGAATAGGCGAGTACTTACCAAGTAGACACAAAACCCACAGCTCGGTCCATGGGCACGGCGACATCTGAGACACTTTTTGTTTTTCGGAGAGCGTTCTTCGAAGGCACAAAAGGCCTGAAACTGCCCGAAAGTTTGCAGCTTGCTTTGTTTTTGCTTTTGGTTACGCTGGCGATGGCGTCGCGGCCGACGCGGCGACGTTCGCTGGTTACGACGAAACTCATTTGACGCAACGTGAATGTTTCTGTTTTAGTCGACATACATTAGAACTTTTAAACGTAAAAAAATTTGTTTAAACATTTATCTAATTCTTTGTAATGAAGTATGTTGGTTGTGTACTAAACTGAACCTTGGCCTGTCTCAGCTTCGTCGTATACTAAACTGTAGCTTGGCCTGCCTCAGCTTGGTTTTATTTCAACATGGCCGCGACAATCGTTGCGTTGTTGTGTGTTGTGCTCAACCTATTTTCTGTGCATTGGTCGTCCTGTTAGCCACCACCTGCAATCCACATCAGCCGCAAGCATGCTGTCGGAGTATTGTGTGCCCGCCGGAAAGAATATACAGTCTTCTTGGAAGCAAGGCTGCTACTAGGCCTGCTTGGATCGTGGCTTGGACGTCGTCGGCTCCCACGAACCGCTTCCGCGAGCCTCACGTCGTTTGCTTGGTTCCTTTACGTTTCCGGCGATGAATCCCCCAGCCTTGGCCTTGGCCTCATCCCTATAGGACCTAGCTGGTGAAAAACAATCTACGACAACGCGGCGTCTTTGGAATGCGATTGCTACGATCAGTGGCTCTTAAAACCTCAGTGGCCCCCCTTCAATTGTGAGCTCTGTGTGTGTGTGTAGGCGTTGTAAAGAGAGCTCTTCGGTGTGAGCGCTCTTACCTTCACAGTGTGCAAACTCTTCGAATGGTTATTCAACAGGCGGCGCTGCGAGACGCGAGCCTTCGGCGTTGCTTCAACTCGCAGTGTGGATGTGTGGTTCTCAAAATGGGCACTTATACTCATTTTCATACATAGCGTGCATAGCTGTCAAAGGTACTAAAGTGGTGCGCATGGAAATACAGAAAAAAAAAACGTGCTCCTGGGCGCGTTTCGTGGACGAGTGGTAGGGCTGCTCTGGCGATACCGACGTCTCGGCGGCAGTGGTTCAAACCCACTAGACGCGCAGATTTTTTTTTTTTGCTTTTTTTGTGTTTTTAGCTATTTTTTGTGCAAGATTGTGCGCATTGCCGAACTGCATATTTCAATTCCTCCTTTCTTCTTGCTATTTATTTGTAAGTCGCCGAGAGGCCACATTTCTACCATCTGCTCTGCCGCTTTGCAAGTGTTATTTGCCTCCAGCACCGAGTTATATTTTTTTTCGTGCAGCGTGGAATGAGGAATCTCACTGATAGCAGCCTTGCCCCAAAATTTATAATAGGACGTTAATCGACAATAGTTGTGGCCTGAAAAGCTTATTTTGATATAGCTGTCAAGGGTAGGAATCCCCCTCTCGGGGTACTTGCAATGCACCTTGAGGCGAATGGCGTTGTGTGTGAATTCGGCATGTTTGGCAGTCCCCGTGCTCGAAACTTCTACATGGCGAGGTCTTCGCTTCGGGTACGCCAGCTTGCCAGATAGACACTGCGCCTTGTACTTCGCGACAGTACGGGCGCACACTCCGGTGTTGTTACTGACCGTCTCCAGGACTTCACGACCGACTTCTCCGGGAAACACGTTCTTGTACTTGCGTAGACGTTGGCGATCACCTACTTGCCCTCTTCCAAGGTCTGCGCACAACGAATCTTTGAAAATATCCGAGCAGGAGAGGTACTTGAGCTTGTTGCGTAAGACGCCATCTTCTCAAAACCAGCCAGTGCCACACAACCCGAAAACCCGCAGCTGCTGCCGCACGGACGAAAACGAAAACAATTTAAAGTAGTTTACATCATCTTTTCCTTTTTATTGAAAAAAATTTGTGCTCCGTCGAAATCATAACACCACTATCAGTTTCTAGATCCAAGGAGGCACCTTTTCCGACTTTTTTATAAGTGTTTTCGCAGGGGACGCACTAGTTTATGGGGTGAACGTGGACACGGTCGGCGATGCAAACCGGTGCGCTAGCTTTGACTGCGTTGCATGCAACGTATGAAACGGAGTATAGTCTTGAATAAGCTGCTGCACCTTCACTCGCTCCCAGAGACGCACCGCACGACAGTTCTAGAAATATGTAAAATGCAGACGCAGGATTCGGTTTCGAATAATGTGCACGACGCGAAACTTGTTGAATCTCGTATAGAACGAATTCTCAAAACGAGTACTCGCAGGTGTAGCTATGTGGAAAGGTGCCCGCTTCTTACGGAGCGAACCCTGGTTCGATGCAAAAAATAAACGTACGTTTTTTTTTGTTGTTTTCTTTACAAATATTTTTGAGAAAAATGAATGTCGACGAAACTTTGTGCATTATTTTTTTTCCTTTCCTTTTTAAATTTTTTTTTTGCACAATTATTGAAAATAAAATGTCGACAAAGCTTTGAACTAAATGGTGTCGGACTCCCTTTCTAGAGGTGCATAGGGAAACGGCGGGGCTTGGGTTGCCGGATGGACGCCGCGAAGCAGCATTCATACTTTTTTTTTCGGTAGGGCAAATGCTGCTGACCTGTGACTCCCGTTGAGAAGGGGAAGAGTCAAAACAGTCACACGAAGAATTGACTCTCTAAGAGAGTCGTGAAGTGTCAAAGAGAGTCCTGGAAGCAGTGCCTCCCTTTCGACTCCTTTTTTTCTAAGAGTGTACAGGGATAGTACGCAGCGTTCTACACCAGCGCTGTCTCACTTAGATGGGTTTGGTGACTTGTTAAGTTGCATTAATGTCGATGAGGAGTGCGTACGATCCTGTATTAAGAAAATGATAGCAACATTATCAGTAGGGCCCGACGGCATTCCCTCTGCGATTCTCAAAACGTATCACGACATATACACGCCGGTACTGTGCTCTATATTTGACAACTCGTTAAGGTTAGGAACCTTTCCTGAAACGCGGAAAGTCGCGGCTGTTTTTCCAGTCTTAAAGTCGGGGAAAAAAAGGGATATTTGTAACTATAGACCTATTTCTCTTCTCTCTCTATTTTCTAAGCTTTTCGAAATGTTCGTCCATAAATTTCTCTCTTTCAAATTTCGAAACTTAGCAATTCCCAATCAGCATGGTTTTATGAGCGGCAGATCAACAACTACTAATTTTGTTAGCTTTATGTCTGCCGCATCTCGTGTGATATGTAAGAGAGGTCAGTTAGACGTTGTCTACTTTGACTTAATTAAGGCTTTTGACGTAGTCAATCACAATATTCTTCTATTCAAACTTTCCTCATATGGAGTATGTGGTTCAGTACATGGATGGTTGAAGAGCTACTTGTCAGAGAGAGAGGCGTATGTCCGGGTCAACAACATGAACTCTTCGTTATACAGGACTCGCTCTGGCGTTCCTCAGGGATCTGTTTTAGGACCCCTTCTGTTCACAATTTTCGTAAATGACGTCTCTTTTGCCGTTTTAAATTCTTCATTCCTGCAATATGCTGACGATATAAAAATTTATCGAGAAATAGTTACTGAACATGATTGTGCTAAGCTCCAGGAAGATGCATGTTCTTTCTACCGATGGTGCTTTGAAAACGACCTTTTCTTGAACCCGTTCAAAACCAAGGTCATGACGCTGTCTCGGAAAACTCACAATATCTCTTTCGCATATAATATTCAAGGAGAGACTTTGTCTCGAGTAAGTGTGATGTAAGATCTTGCAGTCATGGTTGATTCTGGGTTGCGTTTCTCTGATCACGTTGGTAGGCTGGTTAACTCGTCTTTGCGAATGTTGGGTGTTGCCTCTCGCTTAACCAGGGAGTTCAAAAGCCCGACGGCTTTTATCACGTTATACTGCTCGCTATCCAGGTCACAGTAAGAATATGCCTCAGTTGTTTGGAATGGAATCTCTAAAAGTCACTCCTTGGAGATCGAGCGTGTGCAAAAAAAGTTTGTTTCTATCTTTAAACATCGCTACATAAAGGAGGATGTTCACTGTTTAACATATGAGTCTGCGTTAGAGCGTGTTGGTTTGCTTAGCTTGCACCGGCGTCGGGAGAACGCGGATTTACTATTTTTGTTTAAAACGCTGCATGGACTCATCAATTCTCCGAGCCTGTTATCTGAACTGTGCCTTAGGGGACCACGTGTGCCCACTCGTCTTCTGTCATCTTTTTATGTTTCTAGAACGTTTAGTCCGGTAAACCCAATTATGGGAATGACACAGCGTTTGAATCATTACTCGGAAAAGCTTGATATTTTCCACTGTGCTACGTGACGTTTGTCCTTTCTATTAAAAACTTGCCCGTGCAGGATGAGCATTGCTGAATGGCTCTGTTATGTCTGAATTTCGTCATCTCCATGGCGTTTCTTCTGGTTGTGCACTTGATATCGCACTGTCTTCTGTTCCGTGTCTACTGTTACTACCTCGTTTTTATCTCATTTTACGAATTACTCGTGTACTGGCTAGTATTGTGCTTAAAATGTATCTTATTTTCTGCGGAGATGTGTATAATGTATTTTTTGTTATCCACCAGTGTACCAGCACCAAGACCTCAGGGTTGTTCCTGGGCACTGTATAATAAACATTGATTGATTGATTGATTGATCATTATTATTATTATTATTATTATTATTATTATTATTATTATTATTATTATTATTATTATAAAAGAAAAAGAAGAAGACGGCAGGGTCAAGCCGTTCATTTCCACCGCTCCAAGAAATTTCAGATGCCAAAACCAATCCCAGGGAACTTCAAGGTGCTGGCGGTGCGACGCTTCCCTGCCCCTTTCGACCCTCACTTCCCCGGCACAAGGTGAAGCTACCGTTTCGTCACTTCAAGCCGGACGGCTACAAGATATTGGGCGTAGCTACGCCGCCGTCATTGTCATCAGACGAGCACCAACGCTGGTACTCGTCGCTTGATGCTTCCCACCTTATTTTCTCGGTAAGCCTGGAACTGTTCGTCTTTTTGATCGCTGCTACATTGTTTCATCTCGAGCGTCGTCTCCGTCATCGTCATTCTCAAGTCATGGCCGATGCTTGCGGGGTTTGCTCAGATTCTACCCTTAGCGAAAACTAGGTTACTTTAAGTATACTTTACGGTCTTTTAAGATACTCATTCTCAAGGAGTATACTAAAATTGTCCTTAAAGGATGCTAGCCAGAACTAGGCTTGTACTATTAGTATCCTTTCTTAGTATGCTTGAAGTAAGTACTGTAATAGTATACTTTTAGTGAACTAGCCGAGACCTAAGTAGCTTCTAAGTTCATGCGCAGCGTCTTACTAGTAGCCTGCCCTGGGTATATTTTAGTGCACTAGAAGAACGTTATGGAAGTAAGCTGGAAGGATCTTATAAGTATTCGTGCAGTGACTTATCAGTTGCCTCTTTAAGGTTTCTTTTAGTGAACGAAAAGTTTACTATGGAAGTGCGCTGAAAGGATAATCGGAGCATGCACCGAGTATGCTTAGCTGCGCTCACCATGAAATGAGGACAACATTGGGCTTCGTCGCTGTGTCTGTGTCATGAAATGGCGTCAGCAGCTCGCGTCGTTTCGAGCGCTGTGGCGTTTCAGTGCTGTACGTGAGCCCCCTGATCAAATTCTCAGCGTTCCGGTGGCAGGCGTGACCGACTACGTCTGCGATTGCACCGTCCCAGAATGAGTGTAGTGACCATTATACGTTGCGCTCACGCTGTGGACGCGTAGCTTCCCGGCGTGGCGATCAAGAAATGAGACGCCTGGAAACGACAACAATAGTCGCGTTGACGCAGTGGTTACCCCTCACAAGAGCGCAACAAAAACTGTGAAAGGTACGTTCAGTTGATATCTTCAGGAATGTGAAAGGTAGCCACTGCAGTCTCAGCGTAGTTGTTGTCGTTTTCAGTTCGCTCTGGTTACACGGACGCGGTGAGCAGCCTGCAACAGCGAGTGAGATACCCTATCTACCGTTTGATCCACCAGCTTCGGGAGGCTGATATCAGATCGCAACACGAAAAAGTCAGGAGCTTGGCGGATGAATCCGAACACCGCGTACAAAGAAAGTGATTGCTTGGTGACAATCAACAAATATGCGAGCATGACCGACTACGTCTGTGATTCCATCGTTTAATCATCAGTGCTACGTGTTATTTGCCCCATCAACATCGACGAGCAATCTTCTGTCGTCGATAGTTCTCAGTCGGATTATAAAGCAGTGCAGTTTCTGTAGTGGTGCGCCGGGTCGCGAAATCGATGCTCCTGAGTTTCGTCGACGCAGAAAAAAGAAGCTCCATCGTGTCTGCGTCTGAGAGCTCCGCGTGGTTTCATTGCAGTGTTGAAATTCGAATGATTTGAAGTCTGTTGCTGTCGTGACGCGTTTGAGTTCTTGGTATTTCTATCAGTCGTGAGGGTGACCGACCACGTTTGCAAAAACGTCGCTTTTTAGACTTAAGCTAGGTGGCGCAAGCTACCGCCCGTTACAGAGTGCGTTGCAAGGTGCCGCAATAGTATCCATACCCATACAATCACCCAGATGGTGCCGGATTGATCAGCTGTCAGTTTAGTTGTCTTTAAATAAACCAGTTTTTTTTATGAACGTTCGATGATGTTACTTCGAAAACTTTAGCATTCAGAAGTGGGATTACCGCTGAGCCTTCCCGGAACAGTGGTGGCTGCGACAGCCACGTTCACGCCGACGAACGTGAGTCTTCTTCACGGGCGGTGATGCGCGTCCATTGTTTCCGCCACCGAGGAGAGGCCGTTCAGTGTTCCCGTTGACTCGACGAGAAAGCACAGCCATGGCCGCGGACCGTGAGCTCGTACGGACCCTAGCGTCGCAACCGGGCTTCGCATCGGTGACCGCGATGCCAGACTTGACGGCGTCCATTCCCGCCTTCTCTGACTCCTCGTCGGCAGCGAGCGCAATGAAGTGCGCGGGACTGGGAGGCGCATATCAACACGGTGGCGGCGCAACGCAGTCCGGGTGGAGCAATAAAATAACCCCCGCTGTTGCTTCATGAGCGGGACGGCTTGAGTGGCATCCAACGACCGGGAAGCGACTGGAAACTTGGTCGAAATGGGCTGAAGAACTACAGATGGTGTTCCCCGATGATGACGATTCGCACTCTACGAGATGATGCTCCGGCGGACACAGACCGGGTGAGTCCGTCGCTGATTATTTTTTCGACAAGAGTTTCTTCTGCTCGAAGTGTGACGTCAAGGAAATGAGTTTACAATCAGCTTATAATTGCGGAACTCCGAACAAGAACCACGTTGTGATCCTGCAGCTTCTACAGCGACGTTCGCAACGTCTTTCGAAATTTTGCAAAAACTTGCTGATTTTTTTTCTTGAAATCACTCGTTGCAGAAGAAGCAGCCCACAAGAAAAAAAAAAAGACACTGTGGAGGACAAGCTTCTCAAAAAGCTTCGCCAGGAGCTGAAAGGTCACAGGGTATGTATAACAACATTTTTGTTAGAAAGTGTTAGCTTTATGGAGAGCACATAAGATTTATATAATGTTGCCATTTTGGTGCTTGGTTAGATACATTTTAATCAATGTCATTATTGCTTTTTCAAGTGTACTTATCAATTATTCATTCATGCAAACTGCAAGCTGTTCAGAACGCTGAAGTAATTGGAGACTGTAGATATACTGTTCCAGTAACGTTTGCACTGTGAGGGCAGATGACATATGATGTTATTTTCCTCAGCATTAGAAAAAGTTGGTGGGCAACGGGAATGCAACTTTGCGGGTTATTCAGAGCTCATTTCTGGGAAGCAGTTGCTTAGGACTTCCAATGTTATACTTCTTTGTACAACTCTGATAATCTATCATTACTGCTTATATTTTCTGTTTATAGCTCCGTGCATCTTCTGGGGATCCGGAGGACGTTGCATCACAAGCTCGAGGACCTGTCTTCGCTGTACGCCCTGGCCTCTGCTGAAGAGGCCTCTGCTAGGTCCAAGGAGGCCCGGATAAAGGAGGGCGAGACCTGGGCCAACAATGTCGAGACCAGGGCCAGTGAGCCTCAGACCGGGGCCGAAGCCAGGGCTAATAAGGTCAAAGCCTGGGCCAACTAGGCCGAAGCCAGGGCAGGGCCACCGAGGCTGAAGCCAGCATGGAGCAAGTTGAGACCAGGACCGACCTGACTGGGGGACGCTGAGGCTAGGGCGGTCGAGGCCAGAGCACAGGAGGTCGAGGTTGTAACGTAGCGTCCTCTGCATCCGGATGTAAGGTGAAACAGAATAACCTATTTGTCCAGGCCTAACTGCTCGATGTCGCAAATTCGCAACCTAAAAGATTTTTTGCTTAGAAGTTCATTTGCACCAAAATAAACTTTAGTGATCGATTACATATACACATTTGCAGGTACGTCCCCTGGGCGCCGCCATCTTCCTAGCTGGAGAGCGCGTGAGCTGCGCGATAACCTAATTACGATGCCTTGAGACAACGTTGTAGATAGATTATGGCGCGGCCCACAGTGTACCTAAGTACCCCCCAGCAATCAAGATGGCGGCCCCCATAGGCCATACTTACAAAGATGCATACAAAGCAAAAAAATAAAGTTTAAAACATTTTTTTTATCTACACTTTGTTTTAATTTCCTGCGTTAAATGGTCAACAAGCTTCTTCATATCACAAAATGAGTACTACTGCTGCTACCATTCTTTGTGATTCCGTAAGTTTTTTAGTTAAACTGAATGCTGATACAGGAAAGACTTTTTCAAAATCAGGGTAGGCAATATCTGTGATGGTAAAGCACTGAATCGTGATGCGAGAGCTGACCCTGCTTGGGTTTGGAGTTTGACTGTCTCTATGTTTACACACAGTGTCAATTTTCATGCCTCTATTTGCTGTTCTCCCTACAGGAATAGCTTGTGCATTTCTCTTTAAAGTTGCAGCTGTACATAGGTGAAATGGGGCCACTCATAGTATGATATAGAGTTTCAGCAGCATTCTTACTCGATTTGGGAGCGGTTTGTGAAGCGGCGTGTTGACAGTGAGTGCTCGTGTCGAAAGCAGTGAAATATGCACAAAAATACTGAATGTGCACTAGGAGAGAAATTTTGAAAATAAAAGTGACAGCCACTGAACTGAGCTGACTAAGGTCAGGGAATAAGATTTGAGGGGTATTGGGGTGGCGAAGCAGTCTGAAGGGAGAGCAATATTTCTAGTGCAAGTTAAAGGGCTCGGATAATTTCGCGAATGGTTTCTTTATGGTGAGTATACACATACACATACACATATGGTGAGTATACACGAGTGCAGACAACTTAGGTGCATGCGTGCGACACTAAAACACAACAATGAATTAAATCTGATAGGCACATGGTTTGTTGATTAGACTGGAAACAAATTTATCGATTGGTTAGAAGGAAATGCAGTCCCGTACAGGCTGCCTCCAGCAGTCTTGGTAGATCTCGGTGTACCTGGAGCCCTTTGCAAATATTTTCCACACGGTTCTGGCATACCTTGAGTCAACCCAGATTGATCTTAGCTTTAGCTCCACTCAGTTTGGTGACCTAAATTTTTGTCCCAAATCGTTGCTTCTATGCCTGTTATGGCTTACCTGTCGACACTGCTGCATGAGATGGGGTACCACTTCTTCTAAAAATAGTGCAATGTCCATTGCGTCCACACTTTGGCCCAGCTCGTGATTCACCGGGTAGCCAAAAAAAAGGGGGTGAGCTATTGTGTGGGTCTACGAAAGAAAATGGGTGAGCTTTTGTCCGGTGAGGTTTTGTCTGGTCACCATTGGACTTGTGTCTCGGTACTCATGGATGGTTGTTTCTTTTTGGCTTATGTTGGGAGAGGTATTTGTCTTTTTGTGTCATTACGCCTTGCGCTACACCTCTGGCTTCCAATAATGTGCCCCAGTTCTAGCATACTTTAATTTTTGCTAGATTATAATTCACTCTGATGTTCCTTCTGCTTAATTTTGATCGTCGATTTATATCAGCGATTAAACTTAACGAAACTTCAGTATTGTTTACTTTTGTGTACAATTTTCTGAAGATAGCTGACTGTTTACCCCAGCTTTAGGCTGCTGAATCTTTCAAAAACTTTCAGCTTGTTCAGTTGTTTTTAAAGTAATTGTTGGGTACAGTATCGCCTCAGTTGGTTTTATATCAGTAAACCCTGAATTATAATATAAAATAGATGTCAGAATCAAAATTAAAAAAAATGTGGTCATCTGTGTGTTTAAAATTATTGTCTAGCTACGCTATCTCCGACTTTCTAGCCAAATATCCTGAGGCACTGGTTCTCGAAAAGGGTTCCTAGTTCTAGGAACGATTGAGGAAGTTCAGGTTCTTTCAGCACCTGAACTTCCTCAATCGTTCCTACACCATTGTCATACACTCAATTGCAACAATGCCAAGAGTGGAAGGGGCTCCTCGGCTAACAATAACAATAGTACATTTTTGTTCGCTGATGTCAGAAAGTTTGAGAGTCCCTGTCACAAAGAATGTTATGTTTGCAGGTTTTTAAAGGGGTTATGGAATAGTCTTCAGACTTCGGCCAAGTAAGTGTGGCAGTATCTCATCATCGCATGTGCAGTGAAGATCAGAAAAGAATTTTTTCCAAGGTGCACTAGTTTTATTTAAAAAATTAAATAGACTCAAGCTTGGGGGGCCCCTCAACCTTTAGAGTCCTTTCCAGGTCACGTGCGTGTGACATGAATTGGGGGGCCAAATGAGTGAATAACAACTTTTATAAAAACGTTAGCTTCAAATTGGGCAGATACCTGCTCAACTCGCAAACTCGACCACTATTGGCGCCAAGCCAGTAGTTTCTGTGGCCACCATAAACTGCATGATGAAAAATGGACCCTTTTTTCCTTTCTGATTACGCAGTGCAGTCGCGACATTTTGAGGGATCACGGTGTGTTTTCTCATACTTGTGATAAGGTAAAAGAAATAAAAGTAACGAGCTCCAAGCTGTTTCCACAGTAAACTTGTTTCATGATCCCTTTAATGCATTGCAAATTGACGAAATGCCTTGTTTTACATTATTTCACAGCAGCAATATTTCACAGTTGCCAATAAACACAGTCATTGGTCTCCGTGCTCAATATATTTAGATGATTAACTTTTTGTTTTTGGTTTCTCTTTGTGAAATTTTCTAAAATTATGTGGACCCGAAGTATAATTTTAAGTAGTATTAAGTAAATATGGAGTCTTAAGGCAAGTTTCTTAATTTTCTATTGTCTTCTCTTTTCAGCTTTTGTTACTGCCAATTCCCTGGAGAAACTCGAAAGTCCGTGAAGGAATACCTCTAAAGGAAGTGCAGCAATACTTCCTACACTCAAAACAAAGCCACCAACACACAGAAGAAAACTGCAGAAGGAAAAAAAAAAATTAGCTTTCATTTCCATTCATTTTGCACATTGGCTTTTTTTCTCTTAAATCTGATTCGCGATTAATTTAGATTTTATTTAACAAGTGCATTAACTTTTTTCATTCATTTTACTTCAGTCATGTAGGTGATGTTACTTCAGTCATGGTACATGATAAATATTGTAGGTTTTATATTAACAGGTGCAATACTATTTTTACTCGTTTTTCTTCAGCATGATTGTTTGTAATTATTTTTTTTCTCCTAATAAGAGCTTGTTTATAAAGCTTTAAGTGCATCTGTGATATTTGTAAGCCACTAAAAGTATTACGTTTTTTGTCCCATCGTAAGTGTTTGTTGTAGGCAACATGTGTTCATTCTATTGAAAAAAAATGTTTAATAAAACGTTCTTACTTTAATTTGTCATCACTTTGAAATCGTCTACATTAAAGCCTGTAACATAATGCATTTCAGTTTCGATAAGTGCAAACCACTGCAATTGCTAAATCAATATAATTTTCTACTTTTCTTATCTGGAATCGGTCAGGAATTGATTGGTGAAATGCTTTAAAAGTTCTATTAAGTGTACCCCCGATTATATTTGAAAGCCTGCTTCCAAGTTTAATCCGGGGTACAATTTATAGTACTAAAGGCCTGCATAAAAGCATACTAAAATTCTGCTCAAAAGTGTACTAGAAAAAGTATCCTAAAAGGATGGCGAAATGTTACTTCTGAAGTGCGTAAGAAGTGTACTAAAATGCCTCTTACAGGCATGCTTAGAAGTATCCTAAAAGGATAGCGAAATGTTACTTTTTAAGTGCGTAAGAAGTATACTAAAATGCCTCTTACAGGTCTGCTTAGAAGCATACTAAAAGTATGGCGAAATGCTACTTTTGAAGTGCGTCAGAAGTATACTAAAAACCGGCCAATTTAGAGCATCAAGCATACTTCTGGAAGTGCAAATAAAGTATACTCTAAGAGCCCCAATTTTTTGCTAAGGGTATACCAACTGATGGCAGATGCATGAAGTGCAGCGATTGTTTACGAGCATATCATTTGGGAAAAAAGTGCTCTGGGGTTGCTGACGGCACATTTAAGGCTATGAGCATTACCAAGCAGGAGAAATGGCGATGCCCTGCATGCCGGGACGGGTCCTCAAGTCAGAATCCTACTTTGAACTGTGACACCCAAAGCTCTCAAACCGGGTGCACCGATTTCGGAGCGCAGCTGTCAACGCTTCATCAGAAACTGGATCTTCTGCTCTCGTGGAAAGCCTCCGTTGATAATCTCCAAGACCTGCACCCCAAACTCGATGCCCTATTATCAATGAAGCTCGCGGTCGACGCCTTGCGCGACTCCGTAACCGAGATGCAAGAATCTGTGGCCTTTGTTTTGGCCCAGTATGACTCACTTGTCAACTCGACAAAATCTCAAGACCAAGCAGTCAAGGAACTCCAAGCAGAAAAAAGGTCTTTGCAATCAAAATTATCCAACCAAGCGCTTGAACATCAGCAACTGAAAGCCACCCAGAACGACCAAGCGCTTGAGATTCAACTACTGAAAGCCGCACAAAACTCCACCGATCAGTCCAATCGTCAATCTTTCCTGGAAATTCACGGTATTCCTTTTTCCTCCAAGGAGAACCTCAATGGCATCCTCACAGACTTAGCAGGTCAATTGAACATTGATAGCTTTCAGCTCACTCATGTAGAGGCTGCACACCGCCTGCCTGCTAGGCATGATGCCATTCCCCCAATTTTGGTTCATTTTTCTTCGGTTCCTCTCAAAGAACGCTGGATGGCATGTCGCGGCCGCTTGAGATCTCTGCCTCATGAAGAATCTCAGCCTAGAATTTACTTTAACGACCACCTCACAGATGCCAACAAAAAACTCTTCTGGATGGCGCGAACCAAAGGAAAAGAAAAGGGATACAAATTTGTGTGGGTTCGGCATGGTCAGATTTTCGCAAAGCAGAATGTAAATTCTGCTGTGCTCCGCATCACCAATGCTGCTGCTTTGGAACAAATTGTATAGGCGTATATGGTCACTTACTATCAATTTAATGACTTTCACTCATACTCTCAAAACATCCAACCTAGTCAGGATACTTCATTTACTTTATTTCATGTTAATATAAGGAGCCTCCGGAAACACTGGGACCAATTTAGGTTAGCAGTAGACTGCGTGCTTCCAACAGCAGATGTATTTATCCTTACCGAAATTAATATTCGCAACAAGGAAGTTGATGTTTTTTCATTACCCGGGTTCAGCAGCTCCTTTTACACTCGTGATAACAAACGCGGGGGTGGTATTGCGGTATTCTTTAAAACTTCTTTATTTCACTCCAAGATAACAGTTTCATTCACTTCTTGTGAGTCAATAGCACTACGCATATTTAACTCCGTATTTGACATCTACTTATTGGCTATTTATCGCCCACCTTCTGAAAGCATTCAAGTTTTTCTCGACGAGTTACCATATTCTTTACAATCCCTTCCGTTAAATGCCGCCTTTTGTCTGACAGGTGACATAAACATTGACCTAATGAAGCCCTCAAAATCGCTCGTCTGTGAGTACCTTACTTTGCTATCCGATTACGGAGTTGAAGCCACAATTCTCACTCCTACAAGGGAAGAATTCCTAAGCAATAAACTTGTAAGTTCGCCAATTGACCACATAAACTTAAGGGCCCCATCCGCGAGAACAAGCTCTGCAATTATAGCACAAAAAATATCAGATCATTACTTCGTTACATGTCATTTAGAATTTCCTGGTTCGACTTCTGTTGACACTAGTACTAATATCCGCCGTATTACGATAGTTGGCCAACGCACTTTCGACAATTATATAGCCAATTACGACTGGGCCACTTTCCAAAACTCGATTTCTCCTTCCCAAATCTATCATTCTCTTGTTCAACTCCTGACACAGTTCTCTAACGCATCAAAAAAATGTATAAACTTAAAGCAGCGGAAAACAGACATACGTTGGTTAAATAATGACATACTGTCTGCCATTAAATCTAAAGAGTTAGCCTGGAAGCGTTGCCGCCGCTCACCACGAAATCGGATCTTTCAAGTAGAATTTAGGACCATCCGCAACAAAGTCAACGCGCTTATTCGATCGGCAAAGCGAATCTATTTTCAAAAACAGTTTTTCGAATATCGGAGGAACTCAGCCAAGACTTGGGAATTGATTAATGACCTGCGAGGCGCTTCTCCGCGTTCACATGGCAGCTCATATGACGATGTCTTCGGACACGATTCACTCGCAACTGCCAACCTATTCAATCAGTATTTTGCGTCCTTCTCAGGTAAAGCAAGAAAGAGCCCCAATTCCTTCTCTCTTTCTTACTCTAACTCGGCTTCAGCTTTGCTTCCTTCGATGAATATAGATGATCTGGAATCTATAGTAATGAGCCTCAAACCCAACAAATCTCCAGGTTTTGACGGCATACGACTGTATGACATCCGTAGAAACTTCCGTTATATTCAAAATACACTTGTCCTTCTGTTCAATACAATAATAGAATCTGGTATCATACCTAACGAGTTAAAACTCGCTGTTGTAAAACCTCTGTTCAAAGGAGGCCACCGAAGTAATGTCGAAAACTATCGTCCAATATCCATTTTGCCATGCCTTGTTCAGATACTAGAGAAATTCTTATATAATACAATGTGTTCGTTTGACTTCGAATCAATATGGATTTATCGCTGGTCGAGGCACGCAGCCACTTCTTGATGCACTATCCGACGACCTAAACTTTGGTTTTGACAATAACCTGTTTACTTGTGCCTGTTTCCTAGATGTTTCGAAAGCATTCGATACAGTTAACCATTCCATTCTACTACAAAAGCTTTCCGCTAGTGGCTTTCGCGGCCCATTTCTGTCACTGTTAAATAATTTCTTACATGGCCGCTCTCAGCTAACGGCAATCAATAATGTACATAGCACCAAAGTTTCTTTACAATCCGGCGTACCTCAAGGTTCTATCCTTTCACCACTTCTCTTCAACGTGTACGTTAATGATATGGCTACTGCTCTTTCCAAGTGTACTCTCTACCAATATGCTGACGACACTCTTTTATTGACACGTCACCTTTCCTACCCGAAAGCAATGGAAGCACTTCAACGCTGTTCTAACAAGCTGAGGGACTGGTTTAACCAGAATTTGATTGCTATAAATATAACTAAAACAAAGCTAGTTTGCTTTCATAATCCTTTAAAAGTTGTTTCTTTAAATATTCCCCTTTATCTCCATTGGTCCCACTGTTCTCCATGTTATTATAATGAAGTTCCATATTCCGACACTGTTAAATATCTCGGAATACATTTTGATTCCGATCTTTCATGGAACTCGCATCTCACGAAACTATGTGCTAAGTTACGAAGTATTTCCTGTCTGCTTTATAATACCAAAGCGTTCATGCCTTTCATTCTACGCAAGCGCGTAACTTATGCATTACCCTACTCCAATTTGCGGTATGGCATAACTATTTTTGGTAAATGCTCCAAACTATGGCAAAAGAAAATCAACAGTGTTCTGAGGGGAATACTGAGAAGCGTGGGGTACAAGCGTGATTTTTCGGATTTAGATCTTTTCCAAACGCTATCAATGCTAACTTTTCAGTCCCTATTTCTGGAAACAGTTGTGCTCAATTACAACTGGAAAGACGATTTTAAATCTCCACGCCCCATCCCATGAAACTTCCGGAAAGCTTCAAGATTCCTCACTCCCATATGTTATACCCGCTACGGCAAAAATATGCGTTCGTACTACGTCCCTCAGATTTTTAACCTATTGCCCCCAAGCCTCTAAGAGACATACCTCGGCAAACCTCACTCATGAGGGCCCTCACTCATCCTCACTCACCCTCATCTTCACAGGTGAGGTGAGGGTGAGTGAGTTTCTGAACCAGGAAAATTCATGAGTGTGAGTGTGAGGGTGAGGGAGGGCCGTGAGGACTGTGAGGGCGGTGAGGGCCGTGAGGGCTGTGAGGGCGGTGAGGGCCGTGAGGGGGGTGAGGGCCGTGAGGGCCGTGAGGGCCGTGAGGGCCATGAGGGCCATGAAGGCCGTGAGGGCTGTGAGGGTGGTGAGGGCCGTGGGGGCTGTGAGGGCGGTGAGGGCTGTGAGGGCGGCGAGGGCCGTGAGGGCCGTGAGGGCCGTGAGGGCCGTAAGGGCCATGAGGGCGGTGAGGGCGGTAAGGGGTATGAGGGCCATGCGTGCGTGAGGGGCGTGAGGGCGGTGAGTGGGGTGAGGGCCATGAGTGCGTGAGTGGTGTGAGGGCGGTGAGTGCGTGAGAGGTGTGAGGGCCATGAGTGCGGTGAGGGCAGTGAGTGGCATGGGAGGCGTGAGGGCCGTGAGGGCCGTGAGGGCGGTCAGTGCATGAGGTGTGTGAGGGCCATGAGTGCGTGAATGCGGTGAGTGCGTGAGGCTCCCTTCAGATCGAGCATCTTTTCAGCAATTTTGGTGTTAATGCCGGGTTGTTCTCTAGTTTTCCTTAGATCGACACGAATTGCTGAGATCGGGTGCGGCTCGGAATAAGCAAGCAACTCGGAGTAATTCGAATGCGTTTGAAGCGGCTGCATCCAATCAGGGACGCAAAATTTTCACGTGATACCTCGTGCCGGTGATGATGACACCGAAAGACTTGGTTCTGGTTTGAAATCGATCGTTTTTTTTAGATAAACTGTTTCAGAAAGGTGCATTAGTATTCCTAACGAGATTTAAATGCATAAAAACATGTTTTTAACGCGTAATTGTGTCTAAATAGTGCAAGAAAAATAAAATTTTATAATGACGATGGCAAATTGCAGCAATTTGTTGCTGCGTATGATCGCGGGCGGCCCGTGTTGCTGGTGTTGTGACGTAAGGTTTCTGGGCGAATTTGCCCTATCTGAAGCTGGCCTGAGCGACCTGAGGGCCATCAGTGCGTGAGGGCGGTGAGTGGCGTGAGGGCGGTCAGTGGCGTGAGGGCGGTGAGTGGGCGTGAGGGCGGTGAGTGGCGTGAGGGCGGTGAGTGGCGTGAGAGCGGTGAGGGCCGTGAGGGCGGTGAGTGGCGTGAGGGCTATGAGTGCGTGAGGGCCGTGAGGGCGGTGAGGGCGGTGAGGGCCGTGAGGGCGGTGAGTGGCGTGAGGGCCGTGAGGGCCGTGAGGGCGGTGAGTGGCGTGAGGGCGGTGAGTGGCGTGAGGGCGGTGAGTGCGTGAGGGCCGTGAGGTTCAGTAAGGGTGAGTGAAGGGCTGAAGGTGAGTGTGACTGTGAGGGTGAGGGTGAGTGAGGGGCTGAATGTGAGTGCAGCTGTGAGGGTGATGGTGAATGAGGGGCTTAGGTGAGTGTGGCTGTGAGGGTGAGGGTGAGTGAGGGCGACCTAAAATGCCGACCTCTGCTCAGAGATTACTTCCAAAACGAAACTCAAAAAGGCACTCCGGACACTTTCCATCGATGAAGAGGCCTTATAATATCTCATTTTTGGTTTCGTCATAATCGGTGTTGCTTCCTCTCATGAATCTTTTTTCGAGTCAACATTTTTTTGTGTAGTGTAATGCAGTAATGTCTGTGTATTTGTGTGTGCGCGTATCTGCGTGTGTGTGCATGTGTATGACTCCTTCTATCATCAAGTTCTTATACGATACGACTGGAACTTAGCCATACCTTTTTTTTCCTTCTACTAGAAAAATAGCTTATATTTGTATTGTATCTTTTTTTCCTTGACTCTTACAATAACTTTCAGACTGACATTTTTGTGAAGTTTTCACAACTGAAGAAACCATGTGGTGTTTTTCTGCTTTATTTTATTATTTACCAAAACTCTCCTATTTACCACTGCTACTTAGGTTCAGTCCTACAAGCCCCTGCTGGCTTCGACGAACCTGCCTAGTGCCGTCCTGAATACATCCTGCGTAAATAAATTTATTATTATTATTATTATTATTATTATTATGCGGAGATGCCGCCTAGTACGGACGCATGCGCAATCTGCTCCCGTGTCTTCTACGGAAGACAGAAGTTTCTCCGTTGTTCTGAATGCAATCTTCGTGCGCACACAAAGTGTGTGTGCTGGCCGGACAACGTGGAGACATTCCTTCAGTCTGGGGTAAGCTCCTTTCTCTGTGAGAGCTGTGCGATTGTCGGCGGTGCTGCGAGGCCTAACAGCGATGGCGTCGTCGGCAATCACGACAGCAGCGCTGCGGACTTTTCCCGTACCCCTGCGGCCTTCTCTCCGGCTCGACAACTTCCCGCGGGGCCACCCGCCTCCTCTCCTCCCGTTGACCTTGGAGCCGGCGTCGAGTCCCCGCGGAGCCTGCTCCTCGATTCTATGGAGGGAATTTCGTTCCTGACTGACGAGGTCGCCGCCCTCAGGGACGAAAACGCACGCCTCCGACACGAGCAAAAGCGCGACGCCGAGCTACAGGCGGGTGCCATGGCCATACTACGGACGGAGGTCCGGGGTCTGCGTGACGCACTCGGCCAGCGACGAAAGCCGGACGCGCCCGATCGCCGGCGGCAGCCGGTGGATGGGGCTGCGGGGGGGTCTTTGGGAAAAGACTCTTATGCTGCCGCTCTACACAGCTCTCTCCCCCAAGCTTCTCCTACGAAAATTGTGGCGGCAGCCCTCCCTTCGGATGGCCAGAATAATGCTCCGCCGAAAGACGACATCCCTCCCAGTGGCACCAACTCTGCACGACCAAAGGCTAGGACCCTGGCGCTTATCGGGGCGTCGGAAACCTGCAAGTTGATCGTTGCGCCTCCATCAACTCGACGAAGAGCCCTGTTCGTCACCAAGCTGAACCCGGACACCAGCTGCGTAGACATCAGTTCTCACCTCTCTTCCGTCGGAGTTGAGGAAGTGGAGTGCCGGAAACTGAAGACGCGCTACGACTCCTACGCCTCCTTCCATGTGTCTGTGGCTGCAAAAGACTTCGAAAAGCTTTCTGATCCTACCGTGTGGCCCAAATCATGCCTCTTTAAGGCTTTTCGAGGCGCCCTTCGCGAAGACCTGCTCCATGCATCCGAGGCAGCCGCCTCCCCTTTGAACGTTGGATAGACCAAGGATGAGTCACATTGATTTATTTTACCAAAACGTTCGCGGCCTGCGCACAAAAGCCGATTGCTTTTTCTCTAATGTTACCTTATCCAATTGCTCTATATTCTGTTTAACTGAAACATGGTTGTGTTCTAGCATCGGCTCCTCCGATTACTTCCCTCCTTGTTTTGAGGTGCACCGTCGCGATCGTGATTTTACCCCGCGGAGCAAAACGGGAGGTGGAGTGTTGGTCGCAGTCGACAGGCGCTACCGCTCTAGGAGACGCGAAGACTTAGAGAAATTTCCCGAGAGCGTATGGGTCGAAATTGAGGCTGCAAAGGGAGTACGCGTTTTAATCGGTTTATTTTACCTCCCTCCCCAGACACCGCCAGATGAATTTCATAGTTGTCTTGTTGGCATAGAGAATACAGTGAATGACTTACAGGGATGCGAAGTCTTAATCTTGGGGGATTTTAATGCACCTGGAGTCAACTGGCCGCAGCTTGATGTTTTTACGGACAACTTTTACTGCAGGCAGAAAGGCACCCAGCTCTTAAACTTTTCTTCTTTCTTAAATCTCAAACAACACAATAATATTCTGAATCACTATTTAATGCTCTAGATTTATGCTTCTCAAATATGGACAGTGTGCGTGTAGCACGGGGTGAACTGCCATTAGTTCCTCAGGATACATATCGTCCTGCACTTGATATAGTACTTTCTTTCGAGAATTCTTCTGTTCGTGCTCATTCTGGTGATTCCCCGCCGCACACCTCATATAATCTGTCGGCAGGGGACTATGTCGGGATGCATCATTACCTCACGAGTTTTGATTTGATCTTGGAGTCGCCTGATGTGAATGACCATGTCATGCTCTTCACGCAAACTGTTCGGAAGGCCATGGATACTTTTATTCCGTTAGGGAGAGTTACTAAATCTCGCTTTCCTAACTGGTTTTCCAGTGAGCTAAAGACACTACTGAAAAGAAAGGACTCCTTTCACAGGAAGTTTAAGAAAAGTGGCCTTTTAAAGTGGGAGGTAGAATTCAAGAACTGCAGAAAGCAATGTAAGACGGTCCTGGATCGCGACCGCCAGGCTCATCGTTGCTCAGTGGAATCAGATCTTGTCAATAATCCGAAGAAATTCTGGAGGTACATTAATTCACGTTCTGGGAGGCATATCGAGTCGAAGATTGTCCTGGATAATCACGAGAGCGATTTGAAGTCCGTGCCTGAGTTATTTGCTGAGCATTTTAGGTCCGTCTACAGAGATAGTACGCAGCGTTCTGCACCTGTGCTGCCTCACTTAGATGGTTTTGGTGACTTGTTAAGTTGCATTAATGTTGATGAAGAGTCCGTACGATCCTGTATTAAGAAAATGAGAGAAACATTAACAGTAGGGCCCGACGGCATTCCCTCTGCGATTCTCAAAACGTATCACGACATATTCACGCCGGTACTGTGCTCTATATTTAACAACTCGTTAAGGTTGGGAACCTTTCCTGAAACGTGGAAAGTCGCTGCTGTGTTTCCAGTCTTAAAGTCGGGAAAAAAAGGTGATATTTGTAACTACAGACCTATTTCTCTTCTCTCTCCATTTTCTAAGCTCTTTGAAATGGTAGTTCATCAATTCCTGTCTTTCAAATTTCAAAACTTAGCAATTCCCAATCAGCGTGGTTTTATGAGCGGCAGATCAACAACTACCAATCTTGTTAGCTTTGTGTCTGCTGCATCTCGTGTAATATGTAACAGAGGTCAGTTAGACGTTGTCTACTTTGACTTAAGTAAGGCTTTTGACGTAGTCAATCACATTATTCTTTTATCCAAACTTTCCTCCTATGGAGTATGTGGCTCAGTACATGACTGGTTAAAAAGCTACTTGTCAGAGAGAGAGGCATATGTCCGGGTTAACAACATGAACTCTTTGTTGAACAGGACTCGCTCTGGCGTTCCTCAGGGATCTGTTTTAGGACCCCTCCTGTTCACAATTTTCGTAAATGACGTCCTTTTGCTGTTTTAAATTCTTCATTCCTGCAATATGCTGACGATATAAAAATTTATCGAGAAATAGTTACTGAACGTGATTGTGCTAAGCTCCAGGAAGATGCATGTTCTTTCTACCGATGGTGCTCTGAAAATGACCTTTTCTTGAACCCGTCCAACACCAAGGTCATGACCCTCTCTCGGAAAACTCACAATACATCTTTTGCATATAATATTCAAGGAGAGACTTTGTCTCGAGTAAGTGTAATGATAGATCTCGGAGTCATTGTTGATTCTGGGTTGCGTTTCTCTGATCACGTTGGTAGGCTGGTTAACTCGTCTTTGCGAATGTTGGGTGTTGCCTCTCGCTTAACCAGGGAGTTCAAAAGCCCGACGGCTTTTATCACGTTATACTGCTCGCTATCCAGGTCACAGTAAGAATATGCCTCAGTTGTTTGGAATGGAATCTCTAAAAGTCACTCCTTGGAGATCGAGCGTGTGCAAAAAAAGTTTGTTTCTATCTTTAAACATCGCTACATAAAGGAGGATGTTCACTGTTTAACATATGAGTCTGCGTTAGAGCGTGTTGGTTTGCTTAGCTTGCACCGGCGTCGGGAGAACGCGGATTTACTATTTTTGTTTAAAACGCTGCATGGACTCATCAATTCTCCGAGCCTGTTATCTGAACTGTGCCTTAGGGTCCCACGTGTGCCTACTCGTCTTCTGTCATCTTTTTATGTTTCTAGAACGTTTAGTCCGGTAAACCCAATTGTGAGAATGGCTCAGCATTTGAATCATTACGCTGAAAAACTTGATATTTTCAACCCTTGCTACAGGACGTTTGTCCTTTCTATTAAAAACTTGCCCGTGCAGGATGAGCATTGCTGAATTGCTTTGTTATGTCTGAATGTCGCCATCTCCATGTCGTGTTTTCTGGTGGTGCACTTGTTGTCCTTCGGTCTTGTGTTCCGTCTCTACTGTTACTGCCTCGTTTTTATTTCATTGCACTAATTACTCGTGCACTGCCTAGTATTATGCTAAAAATGTATCTTATTTTCTGCGGAGATGTGCAAGTGTTTTTTTTTTTTTTTTTATCCACCAGTGTACCAGCACCAAGACCTCAAGGTTGTTCCTGGGCACTGTATAATAAAGATTGATTGATTGATTACTATTCCCTCCTGCCTCGGCTCTCTCTGCAAAGCCTGCAGGTGCACCAGCAGACGGGACGACGAAAGATGATGCGCTGCCTGGTAAGCCGAACCCGATGAGCCCGCAGGCACCGGCCTCTGCGATGGTGAGCGAGGCGTCGGTAGATGATCCACTTCGTGTGAAGCCCAATCCGATCAGCCCGAATTCTCGAATCCCCGCGCAAGCCGGAGCGTCCGTGGCGTGCAAGCTGAGCGTTGCCCCCTCATCTTCCCGCCGGAGGGCATTGTTTGTGACCAAGCTGGATCCGGTCACCTCCTCTACTGACGTCGTTGGGCATCTGTGTTCCCTCGATGTGGAAAACTTGAAGTGCCACCGACTGAATACTCGCTACAACACTTACACCTCTTTTCACGTCTCTGTAGCAGCCGAAAACTTTGAGAAACTCTCTGACCCTGCTTTGTGGCCGAAGGATTGTCTTTTTAAACCTTTCAGAGGCGCTCTTCGTCAAGAACTCCTTCACTCGTCTGAAGAAGCCCACAAGCCCAACACTAAATACAAAGATGAGTAACGTCGATTTGTTTTACCAGAATGTCCGTGGCCTGCGGACGAAAGCTGAATGTTTCTTTGCCAACATTACTCTATCTAATTACTCAATTGTTTGCTTAACGGAAACTTGGTTATGTCCTAGTGTTAGTTCCTCCGACTACTTTCCGCCTTGTTTTGAAGTCTACCGTCATGATCGTGATTTCTCTTCCCGGGGCCGAGTAGGAGGCGGTGTATTGGTCGCGGTTAACAAACAATATAGACGCTTAACACACGCGCCAGATTGAGCCGCCATAGCCGCCCTTCTCTTGTCTTACCGAGATGCCGAGCCACTGAAGCGGGCGTTGACGGGTCTTCACAAGGGCCTATGCTGGGCACAAGAACACAGTAGCATCTAAAATGGCAATAACCTGTCCTGCTGTGGTAATGATGAAGTGAAGCGAACGGAATAAGAGGGAACAAAAACTGAAGGTCAGTTATGGCGGCGCCCATGCACAGCTGCTGTAAAGCGTCTATAGTTCACGAAGACGTGAGGATCTGGAGAGATTTCCTGAGTCTCTGTGGGTTCAAATTGAGTGTTCTAGCAGAGAACGTATTTTAATAGGTCTGTTTTACCTTCCTCCTCAGACGACACCAGATGATTTCCAAAGATGTCTTGCTGACATTGAAAATACTATTAATGATTCACAGGGGAGCAATATCTTAATCTTGGGGGATTTTAACGCTCCAGGGATAAACTGGACACAATTCAATGTCCTTACTGGCAACTTTTATTGTAAAGAAAAGTGCAACTATCTCCTCAACTTTACTTCCTTTTTAGATCTTAGACAGCACAATAACATTCTAAACGACCAAGGTAATGCTTTAGATTTATGCTTTTCAAACACGGACGGTATACATGTGGCTCGAAGTGAACTTTCTATGGTTCCTGAGGATAGCTATCACCCTGCTCTTGATGTAGTTCTTTCTATTTTTGATCCTCCGGTCCTCAGTCCCTCTAATGGTCCTTCCCCACACACATCATATAAGTATTCAGCGGGGGACTACACTGGAATGTATCACCATCTTTCGGGTGTTGACTGGGCTTCTATCCTGGAGTCGTCTGATATCAACGGCCAAGTATATCTCCTCACAACTGTTGTTCAGGAGGCTATGGACATGTATATCCCTCTTAAAACGTCTAAAAAATCTCGTTTCCCTATCTGGTTCTCTCGTGAACTCAGAACGCTTTTAAAACGGAAAGATTTTTTGCACAGGAGGTTTAAGAAAAGTGGTCTTCCAAAGTGGAAAGTTGAATTTAAAATTTGCAGAAAGCGATGTAAGAAAATTTTAAACCGTGATCGCCAGGCGCATTCTGACTCGGTGGAATCAGATCTTGTTAAAAATCCCAAGAAATTTTGGAGGTACGCTAAATCGCGCTTAGGGAAGAATATTGAGTCCGAAATCGTCTTGAATCAGCATAGCGACAGTGCGAAGGGCATGTCTGAGTTGTTTGCTGATCACTTTGCGTCAGTTTACATTAATAATAATAACTGCTCTTCATCTATTTTGCCTCACTCGGACGTTTTTGGCGACTCATTAGGTTCTGTGGTTGTCGATGAGGAATGTGTTAGGCTATGTATTAAGAAAATGAAACCCACATTGTCTGCAGGTCATGACGGGATACCCGCTGCAATTGTTAAGGCTTATCATGAATTACTTATGCCTATACTGTGCACAATTTTCAATAACTCCTTGACGTTAGGGATATTCCCTGACGACTGGAAACTGGCAGTGGTTGTTTCGGTACTGAAATCTGGAAATAGTGGTGATGTTCTTAATTACAGACCGATTTCTCTTCTCTCTTCTTTTTCCAAACTCTTTGAAATGGTAATCCATCAATTTCTCTCCTTCAAGTTTCGTAGTATAGTCATTCCTAATCAGCATGGTTTCATGTCCGGCAGATCGACATCCACCAATCTCGTATCTTTTATGTCTGCTGCCTCTGAAGTAGTTTCTAATAGAGGTCAGCTTGACGTTTTTTATTTCGACCTGAGTAAGGCATTCGACGTAGTCAACCACAACATCCTCTTATACAAGCGTTCTTCGTACGGAGTGTGTGGTTCGGTATACAATTTGTTAAAAAGCTATTTGTCTGATAGGCATGCCTACGTCCGCGTCAACAATACTACCTCGTCCTTGTACAAGGCAAGCTCTGGAGTGCCTCAGGGATCTGTCTTGGGCCCCCTCCTTTTTAATATTTTTGTAAATGATGTCTCTCGAGTTATATTAAATTCTTCATTTCTGCAGTACGCTGATGATATAAAACTTTACAAAAAAATATCGACCTTAGAGGATTGCATCGCGCTTCAGAATGACGCATATTCCTTCGGTCGTTGGTGTTTAGACAATGACCTTCGTTTGAATCATTCTAAAACAAAAATAATGACATATTCTCGCAAGGCCCATGATATATTCTTTCCATATAGTTATCATGGCGAACTGCTGTCACGTGTAGGTGAACTGAGGGACCTTGGAGTTGTCTTTTATTCAACCTTGAGATTTGACACTCACGTCATCAAAGTGGGTCAATCGGCCTTGCGCACGTTAGGCGCCGTGTCTCGCATAACGAAGGAATTCAAAAGCCCGTCCGCTTTTTTTACGCTGTATTGTTCCTTAGTTAGATCCCAGCTAGAGTACGCCTCGGTTGTTTGGAACGGCATTTCCAAAACTAACAGTTCATCTGTCGAGCGAGTCCAAAACAAATTTATTTCTATCTTTAAATATCGTTACCTTGAGAATGGTGATCCTTGTCTGAACGGTGTGTGTAACTCGCAACTTGTCAACTTGTTGAGCCTCCAGCAGCGTCGGGTGAAGGCAGATTTGTTGTTTTTGTTTAAGACCCTGCACGGCTCGATTAACTCTCCCAGCCTTCTGTCCGAAGTGAGCCTCAGAGTTCCACGTGTGCCTACACGGCTCCAATCATCTTTTTATATAGCTGGACATTTTAGCAACCTAAACCCGATCCAAAGATCGGCGGTGTGTTATAATCGCTACTCTGACACAATTGATATTTTTAACTCATGCGGGAGCAAGTTCGGAAATGCTGTTCAAATCTTCCTCTTGCAGGAAAAGGGCTGATCAGTTGAAGCGCTGATGTAGTATTTGCTTTTTGCTCTCACACCTGGTGATGTCTCTGTTTTGTGCTTTTGATTTCCCTTGTTAACCTGAGTGTTTTTCATACTTGTTAATATTTTTATTCTCAGACTGGAGAACTACGTTCTCCTTTTGCACTCGTGTGTATGCGTGTTTGTATATGTGTGTTTTTGCTCATTTTTTTTAGTGTGCCAGCACTAAGACCGATTGGTTGTTCCTGGACACTTTAATAAACATTGATTGATTGATTGATTGATTATGATTATTATTATGGCTGCTGAGCAGGATATCAAGAAACTGTTTGACCCCCTTCTCTGGCCAGAAGGAAGCCTTTTAAAAAAATTCACAGGCCAGCTTACAGAGAGCCGCATCTATGAAGCGGCCCGCCAATCGCTGCCCTCCTCCGGAAATGCCGACGAAAATACATAGCCTAGATATCTATTACCAGAACGTCCGTGGTCTTCGCACAAAGACTAACGAATTTTTTTCTAACGTCGCTTTTACTGCTGATTTTATTATTGTTCTCACTGAAACTTGGCTTTGTCCAGATATTTCTTCTTCTGACTTTTTCCAACCAAATTTTACGGTATTTCGGCATGATCGCGAATTGTTTAATAAGAAAAAGACAGGGGAGGTGTTTTGATAGCAGTTGATGCGTCATTACCGTGCATAAAACGTCCTGACCTGGAGACATGGCTGGAGTCGGTGTGGGTAGAACTGCAAAGTGTCAATGGTGAATGCATTGGCGCATACAACTTGCCGCCCGACACCTCTCCTGATGAATTTAACCGATGTCTTCTTGCTATTGAAAGTACAACTAGTGCTCTAGATAATTTCAAATTTATCGTTCTTGGTGATTTCAATGTCCCCAATATAAGCTGGGAAACAGCTACAGCGTCTTTTAATGATTACTACCTTGCTCAGAAATCTACGTTCTTACTTAACTTTGCATCATTTACGAATCTAAAGCAACACAATTGTATTCCCAATTGCCAGGGAAACATGCTTGATTTGTGTTTCTCAGATTTAGATGATATACGTATAACTGAGTGTGCCTCAAGTTTAGTTCCACCTGACAGATATCACCCCCCTCTGGAGATCGTGGTAGCTCTTCGAGAGGGCATGACGCGTTGTTTACAGAGTCATTCTAATGTGACTAGTCACAATTTTTCCGCTGGAGACTACGTTGGTTTATACAACCGTTTTGCTGAATACGATTGGTCATCGATCATTCGATGCACTGACGTCGATGAACAGGTTCGTGAGTTCACACGCATCGTTCGAGAAGGGATGCACCAGTTTATCCCGCTACGGAGAACCGCAGGTTCTAGGTTTCCCTTTTGGTTCTCACGTGAATTACGCAGATTAATGAGTAAGAAGTTGCACGCTCACAGAAAATTTAAAAAGAACGGTCTCCCTGGATGGAAATCAGAATTTAGGCGTCTAAGGTCTTCATGCAGGGAAGTTATGAGGCGTGATCGTCAGAGGTACGTTAATTCTGTTGAGCTGCATTTAACTCAGAATCCCATGGAATTTTGGAAATACGTTCGGTCTTGATCAAAGACAAAATGTGGGAGGGAGATCACATTGCTGAACTCACAGGGAAACTCGACCACAGATGTTTGCGAAATTTTTGCCCACCACTTCCAGTCCGTATTTAGGCATCAACCGAACTCTCCCATTAACGCCGCGCCAGCTGCCTCTAGTAATTCAACCTGTATTGCGTTTTTTGATGAGGAGCTATTACATGAGTGTGTAAAGAAGATGAAGCCGTCTTTGTCTTCTGGCCATGACGGCATTATGTCGGTCCTATTGAAGGCCTATAGTGCAATATTTATGCCTATTTTGGTACACATCTTTAACAACTGCGCAAAAACCAAATGTTTCCCGTCTTGTGGAAAACAGCACTTGTTGTACCCGTACATAAGTCCGGTTCAAGAACAAGCGTCTCAAATTACAGGCCTATATCTCTTCTTTGTACATTTTCAAAACTCTTCGAAACAGCTTTACACAAAATATTGTCGTTTAAGCTCAAACATTCTCTCATCCCTAGCCAACATGGTTTTATGGCGGGTCGCTCAACCACGACTACCCTCACTTGTTTCATGTCAACTGCTGCTCAGGTCGTCTCTAATAGAGGCCAACTTGATGTAATCTACTTTGATCTAAGCAAAGCGTTTGATCTTGTAAATCACGACATGTTGCTGGCAAAGCTGTCAAGGCTTGATGTCCACAGATCGTTACTTTTATTGCTCAAAAGTTACTTGCGTGATAGACTGTGTTTTGTCAGCTCGAATGGTAATTCGTCTGCTGCTTATCAGGCTACGACGGGTGTACCTCAAGGTTCCGTTCTTGGCCCCCTTCTGTTTTCAGTTTTTGTGAATGATGTTTCGGCTGTGATCCGTCACTCTTCCTTTCTACAATATGCAGATGACATTAAGATGTTTATAGAGGTACGAGACGAACGCGACTGTGTTCTGCTACAAAATGATGTATATGCATTCGAAAACTGGTGCATTCAGAATGCCCTAAAACTAAATAGTTCGAAAACTAAAGTCATGTCCTACACTCGAAAGACACATAATATTATATTCTCCTATGACATTCAGTCAGTTCTTTTGACACGTGTGAATGAAATCAAAGACCTTGGAGTTGTATTTGATAGTACATTACGCTTTTCGAGTCATGTTGACCATATTGTGAGCTCAGCTTTACGTACGCTTGGTATCACGTGCCGCATTACTAAAGAGTTTAATAACCCTAGTACTTTTGTCACACTGTACAGTGCTTTATGTCGACCACACGTCGAGTATGCCTCTGTTGTATGGAATGGAATCTGCGCTACAACCTCGGCTAGAATCGAACGTGTTCAGAATAAGTTCTTATGTATCTACAGACATCGTTTCTCGTCGCGCAATGCGTCCACCTCAAACGATTATCCAGCAGTCCCAGTCCAACATAGCTTGGCATTGCCCACCCTGCGGCGTAGGAGAGAACATGCCGACATTCTATTTCTGTACAAACTTATTCATGGCATCACTGACTGCACATCATTGATATCAAATGTGCGTTTGAAAATTCCCGTAAAAACTACAAGGCAAAATGCATCCTTCTACAATGCTCCCGTAACTAATCTTCGCGACCCCGTGTCGAGAACTGGGCACACCTACAATTCCTCTTTTACAGACTCTATTGATATATTTAACAATAACACACCGGACTTCATCAGAGCGCTAAAGTTCCTCACCTAAATTTGGCTTCCCATTTTTTGCACCTGATTAAGTTGCTCAGAACCAATTTTTATACTCTCGCTTTCCTTTCCTTTCGTTATCGTGGTGATATAGCCTAGCGAGTTTATGTGACATATGTGATCTTTTTTAAGTGTTTTATTGCTTACTGTTTGTTTGTTGTGTGTAGTGTTGTTTCTCATGTTTCCTGAGTGCACCTGTACTAAGACCGCAAGGTTGTTCCTGGGCACTTCAATAAAAACATTGATTGATTGATTATTATTATTATTATTATTATTATTATTATTATTATTATTATTATTATTATTATTATTATTATTATTATTATTATTATTCGCTGCGGAGATGCCGCCCAGCAAGGATGCATGTCTGATTTGCTCTCGCTGTTTTTACGGACGACAAAGATTTCTTCGCTGCACTGAGTGCCAACTTCGTGCGCATACGAAGTGCGTATGCTTTCCGGAGACCGAACGCACATTTCTTCAGCGTGAGGTGAGCTCATTTGTCTGCCAAAGCTGTGCCAAGATCAACGGTGGAGCTAGGCCTAACGTCAGCGGCGTGGTCTCCGGTGACCCCGACGACCAGTTCGCCCGCTCTCCTCCTCCGCCATCGGCCTCCCCTACTCGTCCGGCGACGCTGCCTGCCTCCTCTCCCGATGGCCTCGACGCACGTGGGGACGCCAGCCTTCAGTCCCTTCGGTCCCTTCTCCTCGACGCGCTGGAAGGAATTTCTTTCCTCACCGAGTAGGTTGCTTCCCTCAGTGAAGACAACGCGCGTCTCCGTCGTGAGCAGAGACAGCAGGCGGAGCTCCAGGCAGGCTCCATCGCCTGTCTCCGGGCGGAAGTTCGCAGCTTACGCGATGTGCTTGGTAAGCGTGCAGGAACTGATGTTGAAGTTCAGGCAGGGTCCTGCGGAGGAAAAACATTTGCTGCAGCCCTGCGCTTCCCTCCTGCCTCGGCTCTCTCTGCAAAGCCTGCAGGTGCACCATCAGACGGGACGACGAAAGATGATGCGCTGCCTGGTAAGCCGAACCCCATGAGCCCGCAGGCACCGGTCTCTGCGCTGGTGAGCGAGGCGTCGGTAGATGATCCACTTCCTGTGAAGCCCAATCCGATCAGCCCGAAGACTCGAATCCCCGCGCAAGCCGGAGCGTCCGTGGCGTGGAAGCTGAGCGTTGCCCCCTCATCTTCCCGCCGGAGGGCATTGTTTGTGACCAAGCTGGATCCGGTCACCACCTCTACTGACGTCGTTGGGAATCTGTGTTCCCTCGATGTGGAAAACTTGAAGTGCCACCGACTGAAGACTCGCTACAACACTTACGCCTCTTTTCGCGTCTCTGTAGCTGCCGAAGACTGAGAAACTCTCTGACCCTGCTTTGTGGCCGAAGGATTGTCTTTTTAAACCTTTCAGAGGCGCTCTTCGTCAAGAACTCCTTCACTCGTCTGAAGAAGCCCACAAGCCCAACACTAAATACAAAGATGAGTAACGTCTATTTGTTTTACCAGAATGTCCGTGGCCTGCGGACGAAAGCTGAATGTTTCTTTGCCAACATTACTCTATCTAATTACTCAATTGTTTGCTTAACGGAAACTTGGTTATGTGCTAGTGTTGGTTCCTCCGACTACTTTCCTCCTTGTTTTGATGTCTACCGTCGTGATCGTGATTTCTCTTCCCGGGGCCGAGTAGGAGGCGGTGTATTGGTCGCGGTTAACAAACAATATAGTTCACGAAGACGTGAGGATCTGGAGAGATTTCCTGAGTCTCTGTGGGTTGAAATTGAGTGTTCTAGCAGAGAACGTATTTTAATAGGTCTGTTTTACCTTCCTCCTCAGACGACACCAGATGATTTCCAAAGATGTCTTGCTGACATTGAAAATACTATTAATGATTCACAGGGGAGCAATATCCTAATCTTGGGGAATTTTAACGCTCCAGGGATTAACTGGACACAATTCAATGTCCTTACTGGCAACTTTTATTGTAAACAAAAGTGCAACTATCTCCTCAACTTTACTTCCTTTTTAGATCTTAGACAGCACAATAACATTCTAAACGACCAAGGTAATGCTTTAGATGTATGCGTTTCAAACACGGACGGTATACGTGTGGCTCGAAGTGAACTTTCTATGGTTCCTGAGGATAGCTATCACCCTGCTCTTGATGTAGTTCTTTCTGTTTTTGATCCTCCGGTCCTCAGTCCCTCTAATGGTCCTTCCCCACACACATCATATAAGTATTCAGCGGGGGACTACACTGGAATGTATCACCATCTTTCGGGTGTTGACTGGGCTTCTATCCTGGAGTCGTCTGATATCAACGGCCAAGTATATCTTCTCACAACTGTTGTTCAGGAGGCTATGGACATGTATATCCCTCTTAAAACGTCTAAAAAATCTCGCTTCCCTATCTGGTTCTCTCGTGAACTCAGAAAGCTTTTAAAACGGAAAGATGTTTTGCACAGGAGGTTTAAGAAAAGTGGTCTTTCAAAATGGGAAGTTGAATTTAAACATTGCAGAAAGCGATGTAAGATAATTTTTAAACGTGATCGCCAGGCGCATTCTGACTCGGTGGAATAAGATCTTGTTAAAAATCCCAAGAAATTTTGGAGGTACGCTAAATCGCGCTTGGGGAAGAATATTGAGTCCGAAATCGTCTTGAATCAGCATTGCGACAGTGCGAAGGGCATGTCTGAGTTGTTTGCTGATCACTTTGCGTCAGTTTACATTAATAATAATAACTGCTCCTCATCTATTTTGCCTCACGCGGACGTTTTTGGCGACTCATTAGGTTCTGTGGTTGTCGATGAGGAATGTGTTAGGCTATGTATTAAGAAAATGAAACCCACATTGTCTGCGGGTCATGACGGGATACCCGCTGCAATTGTTAAGGCTTATCATGAATTACTTATGCCTATACTGCGCACAATTTTCAATAACTCCTTGACGTCAGGGATATTCCCTGACGACTGGAAACTGGCAGTGGTTGTTCCGGTCCTGAAATCTGGAAATAGTGGTGTTGTTCTTAATTACAGACAGATTTCTCTTCTCTCTTCTTTTTCCAAACTCTTTGAAATGGTAATTCATCAATTTCTCTCCTTCAAGTTTCGTAGTATAGTCATTCCTAATCAGCATGGTTTCATGTCCGGCAGATCGGCATCCACCAATCTCGTATCTTTTATGTCTGCTGCCTCTGAAATAGTTTGTAATAGAGGTCAGCTTGACGTTTTTTATTTCGACCTGAGTAAGGCATTCGACGTAGTCAACCACAACATCCTCTTATACAAGCTTTCTTCGTACGGAGTATGTGGTTCGGTATACAATTTGTTAAAAAGCTATTTGTCTGATAGGCAAGCCTACGTCCGCGTCAACAATACTACCTCGTCCTTGTACAAGGCAAGCTCGGGAGTGCCTCAGGGATCTGTCTTGGGCCCCCTCCTTTTTAATATTTTTGTAAATGATGTCGCTCGAGTTATATTAAATTCTTCATTTCTGCAGTACGCTGATGATATAAAACTTTACAAAAAATATCGACCTTAGAGGATTGCATCGCGCTTCAGAATGACGCATATTCCTTCGGTCGTTGGTGTTTAGACAATGACCTCCTTTTGAATCATTCTAAAACAAAAATAATGACATATTCTCGCAAGACCCATGATATATTCTTTCCATATAGTTATCATGGCGAACTGCTGTCACGTGTAAGTGAACTGAGGGACCTTGGAGTTGTCTTTGATTCAACCTTGAGATTTGACACTCACGTCATCAAAGTGGTTCAATCGGCCTTGCGCACGTTAGGTGCCGTGTCTCGCATAACGAAGGAGTTAAAAAGCCCGTCCGCTTTTTTTACGCTGTATTGTTCCTTAGTTAGATCCCAGCTAGAGTACGCCTCGGTTGTCTGGAACGGCATTTCCAAAACTAACAGTTCATCTGTCGAGCGAGTCCAAAACAAATTTATTTCTATCTTTAAATATCGTTACCTTGAGAATGGTGATCCTTGTCTGAACGGTGTGTGTAACTCGCAACTTGTCAACTTGTTGAGCCTCCAGCAGCGTCGGGTGAAGGCAGATTTGTTGTTTTTGTTTAAGACCCTGCACGGCTCGATTAACTCTCCCAGCCTTCTGTCCGAAGTGAGCCTCAGAGTTCCACGTGTGCCTACACGGCTCCAATCATCTTTTTATATAGCTCGACATTTTAGCAACTTAAACCCGATCCAAAAATCGGCGGAGTGTTATAATCGCTACTCTGACACAATTGATATTTTTAACTCATGCGGGAGCAAGTTCGGAAATGCTGTTCAAATCTTCCTCTTGCAGGAAAAGGGCTGATCAGTTGAAGCGCTGATGTAGTATTTGCTTTTTGCTCTCACACCTGGTGATGTCTCTGTTTTGTGCTTTTGATTTCCCTTGTTAATCTGAGTGTCTTTCATACTTGTTAATATTTTTATTCTCAGACTGGAGACCTACGTTCTCCTTCTGCACTCGTGTGTATGCGTGTTTGTATGTGTGTGTTTTTGCTCATTTTTTTTTAGTGTGCCAGCACTAAGACCGATTGGTTGTTCCTGGACACTTTAATAAACATTGATTGATTGATTGATTATTATTATTATTATTAATACAGGATGGTGACGTATTCGCATCAGTGGGCCTACCGCGTTTTCTGCCTCTTTTTCAACGATGTGTCATCCTAAAGCATTATTGGAATAGCTTGTTTAAAACGCCTCATTTTGTTCAGCGCTCTATAAGAAATAGTGAACGCTTTATAATTCCTCGAATATACACCAACTACGGAAAGAGTATACGTTCATTTTACGTGCCTGACATCTTCAACAAATTACCAGACGTTTTTAATCAATTAGATTCTCTACGATCTTTAAAAAAGCACCTGAAAAAATGTGCTAGAAACCATATATGCACTTTTTTTTGGCGAATAACATTTTGAACTCTTTGGACGTTTCTTCAGTTGGTGCTGAATCCACATAGGCATTTGTTTGTTTCTTTATTTGTGTCTATGCTGTAAGTACTGTATATTTGTGTATCCGTGAACGCATCTGTAGATCTAAATTTGTGTATATATATATGCCTCTCTGCATCTTTGTGTGATATATGCCTGTATACACAAATCCGTTTTTTTTTTGCAAACATTTACTTTTTTTATTACTTTTTGAAAGTGCACATTGATTTATCCATGTGTTTAAATATTACTTTGTCATGAAGGATGGTATAATGTAGTTATAGCAATCATCTCTGTGCTTCTTATTTTGCCATTTGTGAATTATTTCAAATACCTATACTAACTTCCATTTGTGAACTATTTCAAATATCTATACTGACTGTCATTTGTGAACTATTTTTGAATTTCTAAACTGAGTGCTATTAGCATACCAAGAACACCCGTCTACCACTCACATTGGCTAACATCATTGCTGGGTCGTGTCACACTAGCCAACCCTGGCTTCGACAGACCCGAGTCTAACATAATGAACAAAATCAAATGCTGGAATAAAATTTCTTCTTCTTCTCCTTCTTCTCCTTCTTCTCCTTCTTCTCCTCCTTCTTCTCCTCCTTCTTCTCCTCCTTCTTCTTCTTCTTCTTCTTCTTCTTCTCCTTCTTCTACTCCTTCTTCTTCTTCTACTTCTCCTCCTCCTTCTTCTTCTCCTCCTTCTCCTCCCTCTTCTTCTCCTCCTTCTCCTTCTTCTTCTCCTTCTTCTCCTCCGTCGTCTTCTCCTTCTTCTCCTTCTTCTCCTCCTCCTTCGTCTCCCTCTTCTCCTTCTTCCTAGTGAAATAGGCGGCGAACCTGACTGCATGGATTTACAGTCTGATATAACCTCGTTTGTTGGCTGGTGCTCACGTAATCACCTGAAGATCAACCAGTTCAAAACAAAAGTCATGACCTACTCTAGAAAAACTGCCACAGTACCATTTAACTACACAATTAACACTAATCAACTATCCCGCGTTGGCGAAATCGGAGATCTTGGTGTTGTATTTGACTCTGCTTTGCGTTCCCGGGGTCATGTTATGCATATTGTGAAGTCTGCGCTGCGCACCCTGGGTCTTGTGTGTCGTGTATCACGAGAATTTCGTGACCCTAAAACATTTTTAACCTTATATTGTTCCCTGTGTCGTTCTCACCTTGAGTATGCATCTGTTGTGTGGAATGGGACGTGCCACTCTAATCTATTGAGGATTTCTCGTGTACAAGCGAAATTCGTATCTATTTTTAAACACCGTTTCAACTTTGCAAAAGCAGTTGATGACGTACATAGTTCACCCATTCGACCGCAAGACTTGCAGGGACGCCGAAAGACTGCGGAGCTGCTCTTTCTTTATAAATGTATACATGGTCAAATAGATAGCTCCGACATCCTGCATCAGGTTTCTCTGCACGTACCGCGAGTGACGACAAGAAAAATGTCAACCTTCTATTTGTCATCTATTTGTCATCAAAAAAAGAATGCCTTCTTTTTTTTCTTTCTTCCTAGCAATTGGTGGTGGCGGTAGTACCATTAAGCTTATCGTGTGTCGTGGCTTTGTGTTTATTTTTTTATAATTTTAAGTGTATCTTTTTAGGGCTTGTCCGTTGTCTGTGTTGTCTGTACTATTGCTTTATGCCCTGTTATACGTTACATGTTAACACAGTCCACCTGTACCAAGACTGCAAGGTTGTTCCTGGGCACGAATAAAAACATTGATTGATTGATTGACTGATTAATATTATTATTATTATTCGGTGGTTTCAGGGAACAATCCAAAAAGATTGTTATGGTGAGGCGGCGTAAAAATGCACAAGTGTAGTTGTCATGAATGAAGTATAAAGACGCACTATGGGCTAAATGACGACATTCTCCAACAAATGTCCAGCTAAAGACAGAATTCCGCGCTACGGGAAATCGTGTAAATGCGCTTATCCGGTGCGCAAAAAGAGTGTACTTTCGAGATATTTGTTTTTTAATGTACGATCAAGTGTTCCTGAATCTTGGCGTTTAATAAACCAATTGCGTACAGCACAGGACGTCAGGCCACCATTGGTATTTAATTGGCAAAAAACGGTCATATTTTGGGCCAATGTGGTAATCGCACTACCGATAATGGCGGGACGCTGGCATACACTGGCCAACATTGGCCTGACTTCATCGATGAATTACCGACGCTGGCAATCGATTGGCTTAGGCTTGCCAACATTGACCTATCTCAGCCAATGCCTTGCCAACGTTGGCAATCGATTGGCTGATGCTGGAAAACATTGGCAATCAGTTGGCTTAGGCTGGCCAACATTGTCCTGTCTTAGCCAATTGGTTACGAACAATGCTAATCAATTTGTTTAGGCTGGCCAACATTGGTCTATGTCAGCCAATGAGTTGCCAGCATCGGTAATCGATTGGTTTAGGCTGGGCAACATTGGCCTGTCTTAGCCAGTGGGTTACTAACGTTGGTAATCGATTGACTTAGGCTGAACAACATTGGCTTGTCTTAGCCAGTGGCTCACCTACGTTATAATTAATTAGGTTAGTTCTTTTTATGTGCTGATCGCGCACGCTGAGAAAGGCCTGTAGCCATGGCTCCGGGAGGGGGGGTTTCTTCTGTTTTCACACGCACAGCAAGTTAGCAACTGAATTAGAACCGTGTATGCATTGCGAGCTGTAGCAATTTTGAACGTACACGAAGAAAACTGCTGTAGTCGGTGACAGGTTAAAAATAAACACTGAGGCGGAGGTCCCCTCCTCCCGATCCTTCGTTCTGCAAAAGTGGAAAGAGATGAGAGGAGCTCTTACCACCTGTCACCGGCTATAACTAACGCGCGTCATTCCAAAACTGATAGCTACTGCTCAATAAATTCCACACGAAATACAAAATGCACGCTTCCTTCGATTTCTGTGTATGTTTATACTGCAAAAAGCATAGTGCCTCTTCTCTTATGCCCATTTAGTGATGCAGCCAGAAAACGTTTTCAAGAGGGGGGGGGGGGGGGGGGGGGCGGGGATGCATGGTTCAACCCCGAAAGCTTCACCCGCCTCCCCAGTACCTACGAAAAAAGTGTATTGTCAGCTGTATGTGATCTTGAAAATCTCAAAGCAACCCGCTTTGCTGGGCCGCAAAACACGGCCTATAATTAAGTCTGAATCGGACAAAATTAAAAATAAATAAGAAGGGCTAATAGTTTTTCGCAAAAAAATAAAACCATAAGACAAATATCCAGCGATTCATTAAGAAATTACAAGTCTTCACGAATAAAAAATCACGTTGAATTAAGATCTCAAACACCCTATGTTTGAGGTAGGGGGTGACATGTGTTGATACGCATTTCAATCTGCAAACAAAGGTTATCACGCAACATATAACAAAGGAAGCTGGGCATCATGTCTGCTTGCCCAAAGATGACTTCAGAGTGCGTACAAAATACGACAACTGCAGTAATGACCACGGTAGTGACAACGCCCGCAGAAATATAAACTGTAATGGAGCCAATGAGTTACCAACGTTGGCGATTGATTGGTTTAAGCTGGCCACCATTTGCCGGTCTTAGCCAGTGGCCTACCAACGTTGGTAATTGATTGGCTTAGTCTGGCCAACAGTTTCCTGTCTTAGCCAATGGCTTACCAATCTTGGTAATCGATTGGCTTAGGCTGACCAACGTTGGCCTGTCTTAGCCATTGGGTTACCAACATTGAAAATTTGTTGGCGCAAGGTGTCAGGGTGCCTCCTATTCTGGAACCGAGCTTTAAAAACGAATGAAGTACTCTAGGCAAAGAAAATCACTGTTGTAAGGAAACATATTGATAAAAAGGCTGCTAGGAAGACGCTGTAATTAAATAAGTTATTCAATAATTTAAACTAATTGGCAAACTTTATTAAATACTTATTTGAAAGCAAAGGTGTCAATTGGAAAGCTGTATTTTGAATATATTCTTGATGAAGGAGTTTACAACATGGTACACCCCAGGCAGCACACTAGCTTAGAATAGCTATGGGCCTAAGATTGGACCTTGGCCGTACTAGATTGGACCGGGACTGCCCAGGGAATTCGGTAAACTACAAGCAGGGCGTCTCACTGTACTTCCCGGGCACCGGAATTGCACGGAACTGCCAGGCAAGGAAGTTTCTTGTCGCCTTCTGTCTCTCTTTGGTCCGAGCCAACCAGGGTAGACAGGCGGGCGGCAACCAACATTTAAAAATTTTGTGGCACTTCACTCTATTCACGGGCCCCAAGATTCCACGGAACTACAACGGAGTGGTTTTGGGTGTAGTTTCTTGGCTTTGCAAGGTTCAGTGCGTCAAGAAACGACCGGCGTTGTCACGAAGCTCTCTAGAAAAGCGCGAGTCTCGAAATTCAAAAGATCAGTTCATTATTGTAGAAAGAAAGCCGAATGAACACAATAATAGTCCCAGGCAGCACACCATTGTTGGACCCCTGTTGGCCCAATGTTGGTAAAAAATGGTTCCGATGTTGGTCTGACGTTGGCATTTTTGAAAACGCCACCCGATCCAATGGTGGTCCAACATTGGTGCCAAAGTTGGACCACTGGTTTGCAAACGTTCTAGGGAAAGTTGGATAAAGGTGGTTATCGCTTTTTTATTCAATATTGGCATAGAGGTTCCACCATTGGCTGAAGCAACATTGGCATCCAGCGCCTTACACACTGGCTCTTCCAACATTGGTTTAAATATTGGCTATTCCAATATTGGCATCCAGTTTAATACACTGACTATTTTTTGCCTCCATTGTCTATGCCATTATTGAATGCCATTTTTCAGCCAGTGTTCTAACCAGGGTCACGAAACCAATGCAGAGAACCAAGCAAGTATCTTTCCCTTTTTCCTTAAGCACTGTTTTTTTTTATACGAAAATCTAATAAATGCATCAATTTTATCATATTTGGACACTTGAAAAATTATTAAAGCATGCAAGTGATTTGTTCATAACGTTTGACAGTTCGTAATTTATTTAAAGCGAATAAAAAAATTTAAAACATTGTGCAACCAAGGGGGCCCCCCTAGGCAGACTCGGTGGGAGGGTCGGCGGCATGCTCGGTAGTGGACAGGGCAGAGGGCTGCGCGAAGGGCTGGGCAAAGGGATTCCAAGCAGGGGCCTGGCCACAGGATTCTGAAAGACACAGAAGTGGGAGTTTGGATTCAAGTTAAGGGTTTCAGAGGCTCTCAGTTCTCTCTTACGCTTTTCAATAATGAATCTCAAAATAAATTACAGTTTCAATATTAATCGCCGCGCTTTAATTAGCTATTCCATTAATCGGTTCAGTTGCTCTTCAAGTATAAAATCTCGGAAAGGCCTACCGACTTTTTATGTTCACTTTTCGATATTATAAACTTTCTTCTCCAGTGAATTATTTTTCGTTATATTGTATGTAAAGAAACCAGAGTACTGCCTTCTAAAATAAGTAGATGCGCAGGTAAGACACTGGAGCCGGCTTGCTGGAATCAGTGTCTCAGCTGAGACTGGGTGAAAGAAAGCACTGTAAAGACTGGGACGTGCGAGCGCCTTGAGTCGAGGTTTGAGTCCCGTTCAGCTCGTACGCTGGCTTTGACAGTGCTTTCCTTTCCCACGTCTCAGCTGAAACGCTGTTCCTAGCAAGACGGCCCAGGCGTTTACTATTGCTTTGTTCATCCGACTTGTCCTTACTCAGAGCTCGATCGATGTAGATTAAGATATTTATAGTGATTAAAAATATTTATCAAATAGTACGAAGGTTATTTCATTCATTTCTTAGCTCTACTCTTGCAACATCATGGCGTCCCTTAACCTTTCATCTAGCTTTAAGTAGTCTTAAGAATTATAAGGCCGCCATTCAAGTTCACGCCGATATTTTTAAGTTGATTTGAGAAAAAGAAAGTTTTTAAGATTTACGGTTTTTGCGGCCCTGAAATATGTAGTTATAAATGTACCCTTATTGCCTCCATAATATTTACAATTTAAAAATCCAACTGCTGGCCTCCCTTTTCAGCTCACCAGTGTCAAACGCACTACTAAATTAATAGTTCAATAAATACCCGTTATACGTAAGAACATGACAGTTAAACAAAACTTGATGCATGAATCAATCAAGAATTTAAAATAAATCACGCACACAAAATAGCTTGTCGTGTAACGACAATTACTGGCAATTACACTCGCAGAGTGCGGTGACATAACTGACACTCCACTCGCAACCAACAAGCCGAACCTTGCAAATAAGGACTACTCAACGCTCTGCGGTATTCGGCTTTGGACATACCAGGAGGACTTTATAGACCGACACGCGGAGCGGCTCTGTTTACCAACACGGCCGGAAGGCCGCGCATGCGCGGTATCTATGTGGGCAAAAGCGACCCGGCCCTTCGTGTTTTCGCCATTGCGTTGTGTGGCTTGTGCTCGTTGTTGACGTTGTAGGGACGCTTCTAGCTTTATTTGTGAGTCGTATTTCCTGGCAACGTATGTCGTATGCTATACCCGACTATTTGAGCTCGCTAACCCAGCCTGAACGGCGCCGGTATCGAAACAAACTGGCGTGGACGGCGCTGCCTACGAGGATCCGTACGCCGTAAACAAGGCCTGCTGGACTTCCGACGTGAAGTTGCTGCCACCGAAGTCGACGGCTCACGTCGTCGTTTATTTAGTTTTTTTGCCAAGCCAGTTCACGGCCGACACGGAGCAGACGTACAAGTCTCTCGAGGCCTACGATTACTTCGAGTCGGTTTCCGGACTGCCGGCGGGATCAGCAGACTGTGTCTGCGGAAGTGTATTTATTAATGAAATAAATACACACAGTGTCTTTAAGCCAAGGTATGCTATTTTTCCTGCTCTCATGACCACAAGGCATGACAAGCAGTAACGCTTTGTCCGTTCTGCAGTCTTGGCGGTAACACGTTACAAGTAACGGCGTTACCAGGAACGCGTTACTTTTTTCAGTAACGTAGTAACCTACTCGTTACTTTTTCGGTACAGAAACGGGTAACGTACTTACGTTACTATTTCAAGTAACATAGTTACGTTACTCGTTACTACTATTACACTTTAAGTTTTTCCGTGTTTTTAGGCGTCAAGCCATGTTTCTTTTTGCGTTTTTTCTCGTTAGTATTTAGGTGAAACCGTAAAAAGAAATAAAGTAATTATGTTCCGTTTCTGCATGAACATAATGTTTCTTGATGTATGAGCTTATGCATACCTGTATCGTCAAAACCGTAAAACGTGTTAAATCATAATTTAAAAAGTACCGCAGAAGTAACGTGCGTTACTTTTTATCGGTAGCGATAACGCGTTCCTTTTATATTTAGGCAACGTAGCTCAGTAACGCGTACCTTCGATTTGCAAGTAACGAGTAAAGTATTTCGTTACTTTTTTTTTGGTAACGCCTACAACACTGCCATTCTGTCGCCGATCCCCTTCTGCTGGGTCTATAGCATGGGCGTAGCGAGCCTCCGACGAGCGCCTGGCCGGTGCTTTCTGCGCGAACACCGTGGAAACAAAAACCGGGTGGTCTCGATCAGAGGACGGTTTCCCTGTACATAAGCAAGCCTCTGGACGGAGACTGAAATGGAAGCCGCACTTGCCTCCAAGAAAATGCTTGCCGCACAAACGCGCGAGGCGACCATAATTTTCGATCCACGGATATTATCCACCTTCTATGCCTTTCAGAGTTTGCCGGGAACTTGTAGAAGCTCCCTCCGCTACTTTTCTTGTACATTTGGGTAAAATTAACGGCAACACAGCTTCGTGGCATGCTGAAATACAATGACGCCCATGCGAAACGTGCGCCCTTTTGCCCACACCCCTCGGCTCCGGCGCGATCGCTGCGCCGCCGCAGCGCCGTGACGTCAAGTCCGCGTGTTGGTCTCTACTACAGCACACATCAACCGCCATGCAGAAAACCATATTTTAACAAGAAAAATGAAATAAAAATGACTTCGAACACAAAAATAACAAATCGGAACGTCTCTCACGGTTTATTAGAAAAACAAAACAAAAAAAAAACCAGTTACAAATAGCGCTCTACAGGGCCTTTCGGGCCAATCGCTGTGGATTACACATTGAACTCGTCGGAGATTCCTGGCACAGATTTCGAGACGGTTCAAACTCACCGGATAATGACAAAACGTACATTGCGTAGCAAGAATACCTATTCCCACGGTCAGGAGGACCCATCCTTGTCACTCACATGAAAGTGAAGGTGATCCGTCGTGTCTTCGGTCCGTCGAAGCAACACGTTGGTCGAAGCTAGTGGTCACATGTATGCCCACAACAAAGGAAGATCACCGATGTGTAGGCGCTGCCCAAAGAATATCCATGGTCCTGGCAATCCAAATGATGAAGATCGCACTTGGCACTAAGACGAAATGCGCTGCCGGTGAACGTAACTCTAGAACTACCGTCCTTGCCGGTTTCAGTACAGGGTAGCGTGGATGGCGGAGATGCCGAGCCGCTTCGCCCGATAAAAATAGTCTGCTAAGCAATCAAATGCACTCAAACAACTTAGAAAAGGACACCACGGTGTCCTGATATCCGCATGATTATCTTGACATTCTTGTTCCTTGGAGAAAAGAGCTATTTCTGCCCCCCCCCCCCCCCCCCCCCCCCAAAAAAAAAAAAAAGCATGCATAAATTGCGAAGCACGCCTGCCCACTTGCAGTTCGCGGATGCGCCTGTTGGAAATTGAGGAGACCAGTCGCTACCTTATCGTGTGGCCTTGGTGCACGCGATCCCACTTTTTCTGTGCGTGTGTGTGGACTCCATCGCCCCTAAGCTGAGGTTGTAGAGGAAGCTCGGTGAACCAATCGCAGGTCTATTTTTAATCACGTGTTCACGCTCTCTTCCGTAACCACGCGCAGACAGCGGCGCAGGTGATGATTGGTCCGGCCTAGGGTGCCTACATGTTTCCGCTCCGTTTAGGGTGGCGCCAGCTTCTTGTTACCCTTTCCCACCGCCATTTTTCCCACTTCTTATTTTGCTAAGCGTAAACAACGTTTAGTTTCTCTAGTCTCGAAGCACCGGCAACACTGTGAGGCCAGTTCCGTTTCCGTTCATAAAAGGAGTCGGAGGCTCAGCGGGATGGCGGTGGTAATGGCTGTCGCTCTCTTTATTCGGGTGTTTCATACTTTGAAGTTGCGAGCAGGAAGCGTGCGTGGCCTTTATCGAAACGCGAGTTCCCGGGACAAAAGAGAACGCAACAGACCGGCATTGAAGGACGAAACCTCGCCGTCGGAACGAAAGCGGTGAGCGCTCCCTAGCCGTAACGAGGATTTGCGACGTAGTCCGAGGGCACGACCGGAGAGTGCGACAAATTGGTCCACGAAAACAGCGGAGGTTGCCATAGTAACGGGGTAGGCAACACTGGTGTGTCGGTAACAGGTATCACAAACGTTGTTGTCACCCTAAACAGCGGAGCGGCGGAAACATGTAGACACCCTAGTCCGGCCGCCGCGAAGGTACCACGGCACTGTCAGCTTAGGAATGCGCGGTGTCCTCCTCCCTCAAGGTCGCCGAGTCCTCTTCACTCACAAAGAAAAATTTAGAGAGATTAGTGACGGCGTGGGGTAAACCGGGGAAGGGGGGGGGGGACTGTTCTTTTATCACCCTCTCTCGCCCTTTCCGAAGCCGTTCAGAGGCCGTCGACGCCCGACCCTCCCTTGAACACTTCTCTCTCTCGAATTCTTTCGTTTGTTTCTGCTGGTATTTGCTATCCAGGTTTCCAAAAAACAATGTAGTAGAGATTGCTTAACATGATAACTCTACAGCAAGAGTAGGAAAAGGGACTGCCAGACACGAAGCTCCGAAATCAGCTCAGAGCCTAATGTCAAAATTAAAAAGAGGCAATGATAAATCAAATGCAGAAAAAAGGGGCTAGACTCTAGATCGAGACCAACATCCGGCTAGACAATCAGGCTAGATTCTAAATCAAGACCAAGATTATCGTCTGCTATCAGTGGCTTGGCGCCATGTAGGAGACATTAGGGCTCTCATTGTGGCACCAGTAGTGCCGTAAAGTCATAGAGCCGTCATTGTGTAACCACATTTCAGAATAGTGTCTCGTCCGAGTCAATAGCAAAGACGTTTTTCACCTGACACGAGGTGCAGTCCCCAAGACCGTAGTTAGTGTACGAAGCTTTACTGTCGAGATCATAGAGTGAACACAATAATCTATTATGTTGACTCTATAACGCGGACATCGTTTTTCTTTTGTTTTTCCAGTTGGCGGTCCTAATGAGCCTATATTGCTGGCGACTCCTTAATACGCTGAATGAAAAAAGCAAAACTTCGCTAGTAAGTTCTGTACCTTATTATTGTCTTGTTTACTTTGCAGAAAAGCACCTGAATCGCGCTTTGAAAAAATAACATAAAATTTAGAAGCGCTCGAGCAACTTCAACTTGTTGAGGTAAAACGAACACGCCTCAACCAGCCTACTCCAACATGCTTCCACTATTAAGCCAATGGTATTGTCAAAAATAACACACACTGACCATTATATGCCACTGTGTTTTTGAAATGGCGATGAACCAATGGTACGAACAGGACAGCAGTAACCATTATAAGCTTGTGTTTATCCAACATTTCCAAGCCAACGCTACAGACAAGCCAACAGTGTCCATTTTATGCCAGTCCCCATCAAACGTTGGAATGCCAACGGCACGGACAGGCCAACGTTGATAATTTTATTCCAGTGTTCATCCAATGTTAGCAAGACAACGGTACTCAAAGGCCAACATTGTCCGGTTTACGCCAGTATTCATCCAACATTCGCAAGCCAATGGAGCTGACAGGCCAAAATTGCCCATATTATACCTGTGTTCATCCAATATTCGCAAGCCAATGGAACTAAAAGGCGAACATTGCCAATTTTATGCCAGTGTTCGTCCAACATTTGCAAGTCAATGGACCTGTCAGGCCAACATTGCCCATGTTTTGCCAGTGTTCATCCAATATTCTCAAGCGAATGGAACCGACAGGCCAAGATTGCCCATTTTATGCCAATGTACTTCCAATATTGGTTGGTCATTGGGGAAGCTGGGCCATCGCTGAAGATTCTATATAATGGCGTAGACAATATTGGGAGCACAATTGCTAAAGTGGACCATAATTGGACCTTTTTTTGCCAATGCTCTTTTAATATTGGCCCAACACCTTGCGCTGCCTGGGGTGTCAACAAATTGATCCCTCCATAACATTTACAACGTTCTTTTCTCAAATCGCCACATCTGAAACTGGAAAAACCTGCAAGATAATTTTTCTGTTTATTTTTCAACATCACGCATCGTCACAACGGTTCACCTATTTCGCGACTACTCTGCTTCAACTTAGAATGAACCGCTGCACATGCTACGGGCTCTCTTGGCCTATGAGGCGCCAAAAATGTTGCGATGCTGCGCTGGAGATGCGCCAAGCACTGGAATGGCTCCGCAGGCGTTTGCAAGGTCTTAGCAACAAAGCAGCCTCTTGTAACACCAGTGAGCTAAGGTGCTCGGAATCCCCACGCTCACATTTCAGCAGAGCGAGCGCGGTCGGCGAGATCGAGGCGCAGCCGTTTCTCATGTAGCGATTGCTATGCCGGTGCTCTCTCTCGCACTGACATTCGAAACAGCTCGCTCGAGGCTACATGCTGACCAAATATACGAGTCAATGGTGCGCTATAGTGCCGTGACAGCGTGCAAAAGTAGTCCTCACCTCGACAAGGGCGAAAGCAGCGGCACTATGTCCGTCGACGCCCACGTCGTGAACGACGAAATATACATTAAAACACTTTTAAACACCCGAAACAAAAGTTTAATTAATTAATCGTGAATTTTTGCGCATCGTTAGGGGCGTCTCATTATCTCACTGTTCTGCAAATTCTTCAAATATGCAGACGCTATTGTGATATTTTTTTTTTTTTATTATTCTGCGATATGATAAGCCGTTAGCCTTTTCGAGCCCATAACCCCTCCATGTGTAGTCATCGTTTTGTTAGATTCGCTTTTTTTAACTTCATCCTTGGGAATCTTTGCATCTGTGTTGCATTTATGATTACATGGTTTTAGAAATGGTACAGTTTTTGTCCCATGTACTCAACCCTCGCGAAGCAAAAAATCTGTTATTAGCGTGCTGCAAAATATACGGCGCAGCTTATTTCTGAATAATATTGTTTTCTTTGTAATTTCAATTTATTTGGGGACATCGTGCGCAGAAAGAAGACGCGGTTATTTTTGCATTTTAGTTTAGAGTGTGGGTTTTACGGTGTAAAACATGGCATCTTCATACCTCCCGTTTTTGGTTATCATTTGGGAAGGGCAGCTCCTTTGGGACTCTAGAAACTATCTCGGCGAGAACTTTTCTTGGGAATGCAGTGGAAAGGAGGAGAACCTGTGCAGAGCTTTATTCAGCGCTCAAAATGGGAGAGGGATCGCGGGCCTGTATCTTCCACTGCATTGCCAAGAAAAGTTGTCGCCGAGTTGCTTTTGTGCTGATGTCCTGTTCACTCGGTATTCACAGCAGAGCAGACGCTATGCGTACTTGAGGCCAAGCGTGTCTCCGGTTGCGGTCACGTGACTATAGTGTCCAAGCGGGTCACAAGGCAGAGCACGGCACCTGCCTGAAGGACACTGCTTGGCAGACCACTCACATAGCATCCACTGCACTATCAACTTTGGGACTAACTCACAAAAGTATCCACTGAAAAATCTTCTCGTTGTGTTCATTGTTCGGGTAACCCTCGAAGATGAGCCTTTTGTTGGCGCACCCGCCTGGGGACCTTGAAAAAGCAGGATGCAGGCGAAATGCTGGAGGGCGGGTAATGTTTCCCCTCACCTCTCCAGCAACCCATCTGCTTCCCCTTACTGCAATCCTTTCCCTGGCCCTGACTGAACTCTTAGTTGTGGCCTGTGTGGCTCAGTGTTCGAAAAGTCCTACGCATATATCGGCAACAAGCGATTTCTTCAAAGAAGTCACAAAAATTCTCGTGATGTGGTTTGGTTCGGCAAATGACAGCTTGTACCGCATCGTGTTGAATCTCCACGGAGCCCAAACATCTTGTCTGTTTGTGTACGTGGTTGTCCTCCAGTGCCCATATCGACCAATATCTCGGAATACATATTTCAGGTCCGCTAATTTTTTCGTAAGTGCACGGCAACCTGCGTGTTGGCGACGAGTGACCGCTGTTCAGCGGGTACTCTTCCAGATTATCTATCGAAGTAGGCATTGTCTATTCTCCCGGCAGCCGGGACAATATTTTTTTTCAGAAATTCTATGGAGAGTCGGCTCCCATTAGCTGACTGAAATCATGCAACTTCCGGTAGAGTAACGACTTTCTTGTTCTGCCGGTTGTTCGTGGATACACGTTTCATAGACAACTTTTCATTGACACGTGTTTCATGGACATGTTTCGTCGACACTAACATATTGCCACGCTCGTCGGCGAGCGGCAGCGTGCGTGGCCGAGGGGTTATCACGCTTGATTGTCGCATGGAAAGCCTAGTTTCGATTCCAGTCAGTGGAATGCTCTTTTATTTATTCTTTGAACATTGCGTCCTCGTGAGTTTGAGAACATTCTCGTCTGATCGAGTTTTGAATGTTCCAGTCGCCGAACATTCTAGGCCGATTGTTCCAGAAGCCAACGCGCGTAGATAAGGGGCTCCGCGTAGCGATCTGCAGTCAGTTTCGCCCAGCGTTCGATTCTGCTGTCACGCCGACTTCGACGCCCGCGACGCTTTGCTTTATTCGGTTCCCTTTTTATTTTTGGGGACAATTTCGCCCATTAAACGTTTAGTTCACTTCACTTTTCGCCGCCTCATCACTTGTCATTCGGGACATTTTGGTGGAGGTGCGGGGTGCTGCATGCCCGTGCAGCGTTCCCCTCCAAGGGCCCGCATTGGAAGTCCGATTCCCGGCTCGGTGAGAAGACCACTCAACGCGGAACCTGAAACTCGGACCAGCCGCCGCACCAAGGGAGAGGATCCTCTGAACTTCCAGCTGTACCAGCCCGGACCTCCGCGAGATTATCCGGGACGTCGTGCGGGAGGAAATCAGGAAGCTGTTACCTGCTGCCACAAGCCTGGCAACGCCCTCAGTAAGAAGTTCTCGTCAGAAGTCAGAAGTCAGAACGTCTGGCTGCAGCGCTTGCCTGCAGCAGGCGCTGCAGCCAGATGTTCCCGCCAGCGCCGCTCCTGAACCACCGAAGCTGAGCTACGCCGCTGCTACCCGATGACCTCCGCCCCCTGCTCACCCGTAAACGGCGTCACCTCGACATCAACCTCTAGCGCCGGAGTATTCCCGACGCCAGGACAATCGGGCGTACGTCCGCCCAGAACAAGCTGCGCCACGAAAGACCGACGTGTGGAGGACGGCCGATCGACTCCCGTTGTGTTATCATTGCGGTGAAGCCGGCCACAATTACCGTCGATGCCCCTACCGACAACTGGGGCTGCGCGGGTTTTACCCGAATGACCCGCACTCAAGGTACGACGAACGCCCTCGTGACATTGAGGAGTACCTCCGACGTTCGCCATTTTCAACGCCGCTCCGCCGTGAGTCCCGCTCACCGCCGCCCAGACGTTCAACGTCTCCAGCGCCACGAACCCGCCGAGAGGGCCTGTCTCCCTTGCGACGCCGGGCAAACTAAGTGCGGCAACGCCTGGAGGTGGCGTTGCCGAAGACGACTGAAGAGCCTCCAAGAACGCTTGAGCGCTCCCACTCTCTCGACGCTATGCATCACAACGACGTCCCTAAATCGGTGTCCAACAACCTAATCATCATTATCGACGGCCACGACGCATCGGCACTCGTGGACACCGGAGCAAACTACTTAGTCTTGAGTGGGAGGCTCTCTCGCCGCCTGCGAGTGTGGCAACGCCGTGGGAAGGCCCTCAAATATGAACCGCCGGTGGGCACCTCATCACACCAGTCGGGCGCTGCACTGCTCGCGTCAAGATCCACGGTGAGACGTGCCCTGTGAAGTTCGTCGTTCTGCGAGACTGTTCGAGGGACGTTATCCTCGGAATGAACTTTTTCTGCAAGTGTTGCGCCGTCATCGACCTCGGAGCAAACCGGTTGACGCTACGAAAACCTGTTTCACCACCGGAGGAACCCAACACGACGTTGTCTGCGGTCCGAGTCCTCGCGAGCCACGTGAACTAACCGCCGTGGTTGAGTGTTTTCGTACCCGTCGGAATCACCGAAGCTTTCTGCGGCGAAGTTCTGCTCGAAGGAAGCCTCCAGTTGATTCTTGGAAGAGGAATAGGCGTCGCAAGAGGAGTTGCTGAACTTCAAAATGGCTGCACTGTGGTTCTCGTGACGAACTTCCGAAATGAAGCGCAACACCTCAGAAAAGGTGCAGCCGTGAGTCAGGTCAAGGAACTCCAAAACTCCGCCGCTGTCGCCGCCATTACTGACGAATCCTCGCCACCTCAGCAACACAATACGTCGCCAGCGAAGATCGATATTGACCCTAAGCTTCCGGGTCCGAAACGACGACAGCTGATTAACCTTGTCGCCGAATACCGCGATTGGTTTGCCACGTCGTCAAAGGTGCGCCAAAGCACAGCTGTAAAGCACCACAAAAGAGATTCCCGGCGTGACAAAAATCATGGTATGAACCCAAATTAGAATTTAAGCGGACTTTTCAAAACCAGGCGGGTTTGTCAGGTCATAATTTTATATATTTACAGAATTTTTAACTCAAACCCACTTTTTGCTGTTTTAACAGTTGGTTTTACCTATAACGCCAGAGTATTTCCATAGGGTCGTGCGTTACGCCAGTGCTGTGCAATATTTATTTGGCGAACGTTGGTTGAAACCTAGATAACCAATTTGACGACAAGAGTGCCCTGAAGGCTTTTACGTACGTTGGCGATTTCTAAAATTATTCTGAAAAATCAACTTGGTATACTTTTTGACGAATCTGTAGATGTCATTTTAAGCGTCTTTTTAGAGTCAGGGGTCGGGCTTGTCCATTACACATGAGCTACAGTCTCACGACTGACTCCAGTTCTTAGATATCAGACTGATTTTAAGAAAGGATCTTATGTGCTAGAAATTCAACCCTCGCGTGCGAAAAGGTATTTTTCCGTTTGAATCGGCCTATTCAAGAACTGTAAAGCGAGCTAAAGGCAGCGTCTGCGTACTCTCTGCTGTCAGGAAGTCATGCTCACACACAGCCGGGACGCTGCTCCTGAAAATCAAGGGGACTCGGAGAAAGCGAGACGAGCCGCTACAAAGAGCGTGCCAACCATAAGTGGTGCCCTATATACATAAAGTCTCCCACACCCTGAAGAATGTAGTGAGCAGGTAAAATCTGTCTATCGTGTTTTGCGCGCCACGCAAGCTGGCGGGCGCGGAAAACGCGATGGGCACGAGAGGTTTGACGATTTTGTCTGAAAAATAAAAAAAGAGAAGACACGTGGCCGCAATTAAAAGCATGCCACGCCGTGTGTGGAATGCTACCGCAGTGGCGTATGATTCCGCTAACGTGTTGGAAAGCCAAACGGGACATTTCGTCAATGACCGGCAGAAGAGCATGAGCTATCGAGAAAAGATATAGGAAATGCGCACTTGCCCATGCATTGTGGGACATGTATGTGTACGCTACGACTTCACGAGACTAGGATCCTCGGCAGGAGTAAAGATATACCGCAAGGAAGCTTATAGAACCGTTTTATATACAAAATAAGGGAAATGTCCGAGTAAGCGACACTTCAGTTTCCTTGTTTAATACTGAATTTCAATTCTTATCTTGGCTGATACAGTGATTTCGGCACGCCGGGGATCTCTCCTGTTTTGTATGTTTTCTTACTCATTTTCTTCCTTTGTAGCATGCCTAGAATGCTCGCTCCGAACCCTTCGCAGTCGCTTGGAGGCGAATAAATTTAGTTGAAAGTTGCGCTTGTCCTTGTCCCCTCATTCGTGTTCGTTCTTTGTGTTTGCGGACCAAGTATGTCCAGTACCTTGTATAGTCCGCACATGTGGATAGTCCGGAAAGTGTAATAGTTGAGTTTGGGATGTCCTTGTGGAATCCCTTCCTGGCCTCCGCTCGCGTCCTGAACGGAACATTTCGAGCTGTTATTCCATATTTATTGACTACCACTAGTAATAGTTACAGTTGGTAATACGCCGGTTAAACATGGCTCGTTGATTAGATAATTCAGATACGTTACACTTGGCACGCCGTGCATGTATCCAAGCTACAATTTGCATTGTTGTTTTCAGTGGAAACAGCTGAAATAGGTTTCGCACATGATCGTACGTAGCTCATACACGAGGAAATGCGTAATAGCAATTTTACTATACCTCCGGCGTTTGATCGAACATTAAGCTTTTGCAGATGCACCGCTCAACCTTGTCTGGATCTTGAGGCCTGGGCAACTTGTCTCGGTCGTGACCTCGCGCAGCCGTCCACCTCAGAGTGCCGACTTTGGAAAGCTAAACTGTTTTGAAAACGTGTCCTTCGTACTGTTCTTTATTGGTTTGGAATCACCCTAACCATGAACTGCTTATCTTTTTAATCTACCTAAACCACTCTCTTGTCGGAAACTGAGTTCCATTATTTCTTCATGGGAAGCTTGTACAGAGGACGGCGTTAGGAAGGAGAGGGGAAGGTAGTAGTGGTTACAAGTCATTTTGGTACTTTCATAAGTAATATGATTACGCTTGGAATTAATTTTTAATAAATTTATTCTGATGATTGCAAAAGCACTTTAAAAAGTAATCGGTTACAATTAATTTGATTACTTGAATAGGTCTCCGCCAGGATAAGGCCAAAGAGAGAGCAACGGCAGCTGTGAAATCGCCGCTTGTTGAAAGTGTCCGGAGTTTCAGTGAGCCTTAGGTCCGACGCGCGTGGTGTTAAAAAACAAAAATGTTAAACAACGTTCACTATGCTACCTTGATTGTGACATAAAAATGCGACGTCCCAACCATGCAATGTGATGAGTATGCCTGAGACTCAAAACCAATGCCAAGGGCACAGGCTCTGGCTTCTTGAACTCTGAAAAAAACCTGCACGCCTCCTTTCCCGCACATCACTCCATTAGCCAATCAACGCAGCTTACAGAGGCATTTCACCAAATGACGGTGCCAATACATAGGATCGGACAAAATAACGCAGTTTTAGTTTTAAGCAATGCAAGCGTGACGTTTTGCATTGCATAATGTCAAAACTCAGACTGCGTTTTTTGGTCTAATCATATTTTCGACATCGTCATTCGCTGAGCTGCTTCCTTAAGTTGCGATGATTAGCTCTCCGAGTGTTCTGCGGCAAAAAGGACGCACGGGCGCTTTTTTAGAATGTGCATCACTTGTCTAGTATTTCATTAGAAAAAATCGAAAATTTGCCTTATAGTAAAAACGTAAGATTCAGTACAACGGCGGCATCATCAACGGACACGAAATCTCTACAAATGTGATAAATCTAAAAATGCAAGAAAGCAACCAATCCTGACTGATCAAACAGAGCATTATCGACATCTGTTATTGCCCACAAAATGGGAACCTCTCTTCCCTTTTTGTTTACTTAGAGTTATTTCCTCGATATCACGAATCAAAATAAATACAACGTAGTCATGGGAGGCGATTTTAATCTCAACATGCTAATTGAAACAACCTGTAAATTAGAATACAATTTCATGCGCTCATTAAAGCGAACGGATGTGAGATTAGGTAAATACTGCAACAAGAACTACGAGTGAATCATCGAAAAAATTGGATTTATTTAATACAAGCACGTATATAATATCTGGCGTGGTGATAGCTTATATAAGCGATCAGTTGGGTATATTGTTGTGTATAAAGAAAAAGCAAACTGTGATCATAAAACATAATATTCAGTTCGCCATACACTTTCAGATTATAACGCCTGGTAACATTTACGACTTCAGACAGAAAATATCTTGTTTGGATTGGGATGATGTCCTTCATGCAACGAACGCAGATAAAGCATGAGATTTGATCTTAAACAAAAAAGGAAAAGAAGTATATGGAAGCTGTTTTCCGAAACCAAAAATTTAGAACACTGATAAAAAAGGACGGAAACCTTTGTTTACTAAAGAATTACTCACAATTCTTCTTACAAAAAATACGTTATATAAAAATATGTGAAAACAAAACCAATCGAACAAGTAACCGTTTTCAGACATTATCGAAACAAATTAAACAAAAAAAATCTGAAATGCAAAAGAAACCCATTTTTTGTGACTTTTTTCTTTCGTGTAATGACAAAGTCGACGTTGTTTAAAAAAACACACAAAAAAAAAACTAAAACCTGTCTTGGGTCGTGTATGTTGCACAAAACAAGTACAAGGGATCAACCACAATGGTTAAGAGCTCTGAACACAAACATTGTCAAATGCGTTTAATGAGCACTTTACGAGTCTAATTAAAAACGTGCCGAGTAAGATGATTGCAAATATACCAATACTCGAAATAATCAAGCCATGTCTCTTAGCCTGTTAATTGTATCATTTCTTTTGGTGACTGCATCACGACCGCTAGTTAGATGGCTCGGGGCCTCGTCAAATTGTTTTGCACAGTTTTTTTTTTTTTTATCCTGTCACCTTTTCAGCCTGATTTTTTTTTAAAGCAAAAGGTATTATTCTTACAATTATTATTTTAGTAAGTGTTTAAATATATCGGTGTGCCAGCACCAAGACCTTAGGGTGGTTTCTGGGACCCAAATACAATAATGCCGAAATAATATTATTATTATTTAATGTTATTATTCTTATCTGTTATTACTATTATTATCACCCTGCTGGACTCACAGGGAAACTCGACGACAGATGTTTGTGAAATTTTTGCACGCCACTTCCAGTCTGTTTTTAAGCATCATCCAATCCCTTCAACTACTGCCGCGCCAGCTGTCTCTGGGAATGCATCCTGTATTGCACTCTTTGACGAGGAGCTACTGCATGAGTGTGTAAAAAAAATGAAACCATCATTGTCTTCTGGCCATGATGGTATTCCGTCAGTCCTCTTGAAGGCATACAGTGCCATATTTATTCCTGTTCTAGTACAGATTTTTAACAACTGCCTAAAGAATGAGGTCTTTCCCGCCATGTGGAAAACGGCACTTGTTGTACCTGTGCATAAGTCCGGTCCAAAAACAAATGTGTCGAACTACAGACCTATATCTCTTCTTTGCACATTTTCGAAGCTCCTCGAAGTGGCACTACACAAAATATTGTCATTCAATCTCAAGCGTTATCTTATCCCTAACCAACATGGATTTATGGCGGGTCGCTCGACCACAACTAATCTCGCCTGTTTTATGTCAACCGCTGCTCACGCCGTCGCTAACAGAGGCCAGCTTGATGTGATTTACTTTGACTTGAGTAAAGCGTTTGACATTGTTAATCATGAAATGTTACTGGCTAAACTGTCAAAGCTAGATATTCACAACTCATTGCTTTCATTGCTCGAAAGTTATTTGCGTGACCGGAAGTGCTTTGTTAGCTCGAATAATAATTTTTCTGCTACTTATGAGGCGACAACGGGTGTGCCTCAGGGCTCCGTTCTCGGCCCTCTTCTGTTTTCAGTTTTTGTTAATGATGTTTCGACTGTGATTCGTCACTCTTCATTTCTTCAGTACGCAGATGATATTAAGATGTTTATGGAGGTACGAGAAGACCGAGACTGTGTTTTGCTACAGAGAGATGTTGATGCTTTTGAAGAATGGTGCCGGGGGAATGACCTAAAGATAAATAGCTCTAAAACGAAAGTCGTGTCGTACACTCGTAAGACACATAACATTGTATTCCCATATGTTATTCAGACAGACCTTTTGGAACGTATGAACAGAATCAAAGATCTTGGCGTAGTGTTTGACAGCACCTTAATCTTCTCCAGTCATGTGGATCACATCGTGAACGCAGCTCTGCGCACGCTCGGTAGTGCGTGCCGCATCACTAAAGAGTTTATTAACCCCTGCACATTTCTTATACTCTACAGTGCATTGTGTCGACCACAGCTTGAATACGCTTCTGTTGTATGGAATGGAATTTGTGCCACAAATTCCTTGAAAATAGAACGGGTTCAGAACAAGTTTCTTTCCATCTATAGACATCGTTGCTCAGCGCGCATTGTACCCACCACTACTGATGTCCCTGTCCCTGTTCAGCGTAGCGTGGCACTACCTACCCTGCTTCGTAGGAGAGAACTTGCCGATATCTTATTTTTATACAAACTTGTCCACGCCGTCACTGATTGCACGGTATTGACGTCAAGAGTACTCTTAAAAATTCCTCTAAAAACAACAAGGCAAAATGCGTCCTTCTGCAACAGGCGTCTACTCAACCTCCACGATCCTGTGTCCAGACTTGGGCATACTTATAATTCTTCTTTTTCTGAAACACTCGACATATTTAACAATAACACGCTGCAGTTTGTAAAAACGTTAAAGGCCATCACTTAAATTAGAACTGTATGCACTAACTTGCGGCGTTCACGCCGAAATTCCCCACATTTTTTTTTCTTTCTTTCTAGCAATTGGTGTTGGCGGTAGTACCCTTAAGCTTATCGTATGTTGTGACTTTGTGTTTACTTTTTATAATTTTTAAGTGTATTTTTCTAGGGCTTGTCCGTTGTTTGTGTTGTCCGTACTATTGCTTTATACCCTGTTCTGCCTTACATGTTAACACAGTGCACCTGTACCAAGACCGCAAGGTTGTTCCCGGGCACGAATAAAAACATTGATTGATTGATTGATTGATTGATTATTATTATATTACTATTGAATATGTTACCATTTCTACCTGAACGGGTTCAGTCACACAATTCCATGTCGGCTTTGACGAACCAGACTGCTTCGTCATGAGTATAGTCCTCGAAAGTAAATGTTGAATTGTATTGTATTATTATTAATATTAATATCATGTCGCAGCAAGAGTTGTTATTCCGATAACGGAAACGTGGATGATTATTTTGTATGCTTCCAAGTTTGAGATGACCAGATTAGTGCCCATGTTTTGCTTGGTACATAAAATTGAGAGATGTTATCGAGTAGTCAATGTTTATATCAGTTCTTAAGTACCTTACTTTCTGGACTATAGTCCAGAACTCTATACGTTTGAAATCTGGCAAAATACCCGTGGTGGACTATCTACGGATGCGGACTATTGATGGACTTCTTCTTCAATATTGTTCAATATGACGAGATATTCCAGATTTTGTACATGTCAGGTTATGTTAATGATGAGTTCTGTATCGTAGAAGCTATTTTTTGTGTGTGCTGATTAAACTTGCGCTTTTCAAGATGCGTTGCTAATGAGAATTTCACGTGCGAACTATGCGGACTAGAGTTCAAAAAATAACGATAAGCAGCAAGAAAATATTGAACAATATAAAAAAGCGTTTGAAACCAAATGAGCCGCGTAATTCCGTCGAGAAAGAACGACATGCAAAGTAACAATTACGCATATGTATGCACTACGTGTTTTCTTAGTTTTATTTGACATACTTAAAGCTTTTATATCTACAGCGTCAGTGCGCCTCCGCGCCATGAGAGATCCAGGGTTTAAATTGTGGTATTTCATTCAAATCGATTTTGATATTGAATTGCTGTTTGCGTTAGGTCACCACATTGTGCACTTGTTTGTAATGTTCATAGTCGAGTTAGGACTGCAGGAGAACACGCGTAAAAAATCTGGAGAATTTCCCATTGGAAGGTTCACCCTGGGGGAAAAAAGCAAATAAAACTGTAACTCTTTTGTAATCTCTGGATGGCAAATTTATTAAGACTGTGCTTCAGAGAAAAGTATGAAAGTATACTTATTAAAAAAATTAAGGCAGTAATTTTTTATCACAAAAAATATTGCAACACAGAAAGCTGAAGGAACTGATTTATCTCATTGAGCAAAAATGACATGATTTAAAGCAACAGCAGGTTTTCTCTTGACTGACTACAAAGTCAACATAAAAAGTGTTACCTTCTTGTCGCCTACGCTCAAATTAAAACCAAACTCCTGCCATGAAAATTTTACATTATATCATTTTGTAGGTATTTACTCAGGTCCACTTATCAATGACTGTCTTAAAATGCTTTGACCATTTTCATTTAACAATAAAATGAAGCACTCTTCCGGTCACGTAGTTTTAACACTCGTGCCACCGAGGTTGCGACCCCCCTATTATAGGTGACTAAACATTTTATGAGAGTTCATGTACAAAAACAAATCAGGCAAGAATATTTAACACAACGAGAATTAAGATGACTTCGTTGTGCACATTTTTATGCTTTATTATACTGGGAAGTATATTTGTGTCTAGGTTTTATATATTCGAACTCTCCTACCTTTCTTTTTAATCATAACTTCGCTTTGTACACCCTGTTTGGCCAACGCCAGCGAAACTGTAGTTATTGTTTACCTAAGCTGACAGGGTTGCTGAAGAGACATGCTTGTGGTACTATCAGTGGCATGTCTTTTATCGTTCTCTGTTCACAATCTTTGTCCGTGAATACCCCCGGATACCGTGATCACGATGTGCAAGACGGACGGTTGATTGGTCTAACTAGCACGCCGATTCCAACGTCCTGCCGGGTTAGAGGTATAGGGGAGATGGTAATGCTAGCTCGCTCAACTTTTAACGCCCTCACAAAACGATCAAGCACTCACACAGAGTGGATACAAGTGCTGCGTCGGCGCGCTGCCGCAGCTCGCGTTTAATCATTGTTTCGGTTGACGATCGGGGTCAAAATCGTTGAGTTGATGCTGTCGTTGTGTGATTATGATTCTTAATGAGGAGGCACTGAACAGGGATTAAGGATACTTAGTAACAACTTGCTGTGGTAGTTAGGAATACGTGACAAGCGTTGGTAGTGGCAGCAATGCCAAAAATGCAAGACATACATTGTCAAGGTCGAGCGATTTATAATCTCACCCGCGAACTTTTATTCCTTTAAAGAAAATCTTTCATTTAATATTGTAACTATTTTGTGCACATAATTCATTTAACTTTAAAAAGGCAAACACGTATTTTCCGCACAAATTCATCTCATTGCTATTGAGAAGTTGAGAATCAACTTGTTCCGCCGAAGCGCTACTTTAGGGGTCAGATCCTGCGTCTATGGCGACATACTCTATAATTTTTTTGCTAAATTATTGCGGTGTATGAGCTTCGTAATATTTCTACATATATCGGAACTCTCTGAGTCTGCTAGTGAGGCGTGTGTTTAGTGTATATGACCCATACACAAGGATAGTAAAAGCAAGCCTTTAGATACTGATTTTATTGTGACTACGCAATCAGGATGTATTGAGGTCCTCGTTAAGCTGTCGAACTCACCATTCCTAAAGTAAGCTATAATACGATATAAGTAAATCCACTTTAACTTTCGCGGGAGGTGTGCAAGCAAGAACTCAAGAAGACGTTTGCCAGGCAACACCGACGCGAGAGGGCCGAAGACCTCCTTCGAACAAGGAGTCAAGGCCTAGATGAGAGACACACCAGCTTCGTCTAGGATGCTCTCCGCCTGAACGCTCACGCCGACACTTAAGCCACCGACAAAAAGAAACTGCGTATCCTCATATGAGGTGTGAAGTATGACATTTTCGGTGATCTTATTCGCAACCCTACTTATACCATCGAATATTTTATCACTATGACCATAAACCTGAAACGTGCCCTCCTCGCTAGAGCCAGCCACTACCGTCAACACTCGAGCGTAGCTGCTTCTTCGCTATCGTGCTACGACATCAGTTTCAGCTTCACTGGCATCCGCGGCATCATACGTGAAGTCGTCCAGGAAGAGCTGAAGAAGCTGCTGCCCGCTGCCTCAAGCCCGGCACCACTTTCCATCGCCAAAGTAGTGAGAGAGAAGGTTCAACGAGTCATCCAGTCAGAGGCTCCCGTCATCGTGGCCTCTCCCGAAGAGCCATTGGTGACATACACAGCAGAAGCCCGACGGTCGCCGCCGGCTGCTCCCCTCTACCAGGCGCCACTTTGACGAGACGACCCTTCTACGCAGTATCCCCGACGCCAGGAAGATCGAGCACACGTGCGCGGTGAACCTGTTGTGCCAAGAAAAACCGACGTCTGGCGAACGGCTGATTGACGACCTGTGTGCTTCCACTGCGGTGAAGCTGGCCACGTATGTCGACGATGTGCTTACCGTGAAATTGGACTTGGACGGTTCGTGGGAGACGCCCCGTGTCCAAGGTACGGTGTGCGAACGAGGGATATTAATTAGTTCTTGCGGCGGGCACCATCCCCTGGGCAGGCTCCTCCCCGAGGATCCCGCTGGCCGTCCCAGCGCCGTCCCGTATCACCTCCTCGTCGGTCCCGTCGAGAGAGACTCGCCGGAAAGTGCACTGCCCTAGCAGAGATTCTTAGCGAGACGTGCCCTGTAAATTCGTCGTTCAACAAAACTCTCCCAGAGATGTCATTCTCGGCATGGACTTTCTGTGTTAAAACGGCGCCGTGATCGACCATGAACAGAATAAACTGACGCTGTGAACCCCTGTTTTGCCTCCAGAGAAACTCCAAACTCCGAGTCCGAGTCGCTGCCAACCACATGAACCTTCCGCCGCAATCAAATGTTCTTGTACCCGTCGTGACCGATGCAGCTACCGGCGGCGAAGTTGTTCTGGAAGACAACCTTCAATTGCTCCTGGGAAGAGGTATTGGCGTCGCAAGAGGAGTAGTTAAACTTTAAAATGGGCACACTGGGGTACTCGTGATGAACTTCCGACAAGAAACGGAACACCTCACGAAAGGAGCAGCTGTGGGCCACGTCGAGGAGCTCCGGAACTCCATCGAAATCGCCGCGATTACTGAAGAATCCTCGCCACTTCAGCAAGTCTGTGCGTCGCCAGCGGTGCCAGGCAATGACCCTAAGCTTGCAGGTCCGAAACGACGGCAGCGTATTAACCTACGTCGGGGAAGGTACGCCCAATCGCCGTTGCGAAGCACCGCATCGTTACCAAGGACGACGCGGTACCTGTGTATCGATCGCCGTGACGAGTTCCTGTAAAAAAAAAGCGAGGTAACCCAGGACCAAGTTTAAGAAATGCTGAACGACGACATATTCCAGCATTCCAGCAGTCCGTGGCCTCTTCAGTCGTACTGGCTAAGAAGAAGGACGAAACGCTTAGGTTCTTCGTGGTCTAACGGAAACTGAAGGCGGTGACAAAGAAAGATGTCTACCCACTCCCCCGCAGTGACGACACGCTAGACCGGCTGCGCCACTCTTGATACTTTTCATAGATGGACCTGAAGAGCGGCTATTGGTAGATCGAAGTTGAAGAACGGGACTGAGAGAAGACCTATTTCGTCACACCGGATGGGCTGTACGCGTTCAAGCTCTTCCGCTGGCTGGAAAGTTGCTGGCGCCGTGCATAGCCCTTCGGACTATGCACGGCACCAGCAGCGATTTAGCGTGTCATCGACACCGTACTGACAGAACTGAATTGGAAGAGCTGCCTCGTCTAGCTGAACGATGTCGTAGTGTTTTCCGGCGACTTGGACAAGCACTTACGACGACTAGGAGCTGTTCTCCAAGCCATACGGACCGCCGGACTGTTCCTCAAGCCGTCGAAGTGTCGGTTCGCCTAAGACGAACTGAAGTCCTTAGGTCACGTGGTTAGTAACGAAGGCGTTTGTCCAGACCCAGAGAAGACTCGCGCCTTCGCGGCATTTCCAGCGCCGGAAGACGAGAAGGCTGTGCGAATATTCTTTGGACCATGTGCCTAAGCTCGGCGCGTCATTCAAGATTCGCAAGGATTTCCGCACCGGTCACATACCTCAGGAAGGACGCCGAGAAGTTCAATCGGGCCGAGGAGTAGCAGCAGGCACTCGACGAGCTGAAACGAAGTCTCCAGACTCATCCAGTTCTTGAACACTTCGATCAGGATGCGGATACCAAGATTCACACGGACGCTAAAAACGCAAGACATCAAGCGATACTGGTTCAAGTGCAAGGAGGCACCGAGCGAGTCATCGCCTACGCAAGTCGGACACTGTCCAAGGCGGAGATAATTTACTTCACGACTGAAAAAGAATGTCTTGCGGTCGTCTGGTCAATCACGAAACTTCGTCGGTGGTTGTACGGGAGCCCGTTCTGCATAGTCAAGGACCACCACTTGTTCTGCTGGTTTGCGAACCTCAAGGAGGACCCGTCAGGATGCCTCGCTGGATGGGGTCTCATATTACAAAAGTTCAACATGACTTCGGCCTACAAGTGAGGTCGCAACCACAACGATGTCGACTGCCTATCAAGAGCCCGTCGAAACGCCTTCCGGTAGTAGCGACAGCTATGACGGCTACTGCGTAATAGGCGCAGTGAATACCGATGACATGGCATGACGCATAGCGCATTAATAGAGCATATGGAAGGATAAGGGAGTACCATGCCACGCAGTTTCTCACAAACCCTGTAGACATTCGCATTCAAAAAGTGTACTCTACAAGGAGAACTTTCGGGACAACAACTGGCCGTGGATGCTGGTAATGTCAACCGATCTTCGAGAGAATATCTTTCAAGCCTGCCACGACGACCCGTGTCCGGACACCTTGGCTACAGCCGGATACTGGCGCGTATTCGTGAAAAGTAATACTGCCCCACGCTTCCCAAAACCGTCCACCTCTACACACGATCATGGTACGAGTGCCAGCGACGCAGGAAACCGCAGACGAAGCCGGCAGATCAGCTGCAGTCAGTTCCTCCGCCAACTGCACCGTTCCAGCAGATGGGAGTGAACCTGCTTGGTTGTTTTCTCCAGTCAACCCTGGGAAATCGTTGGATAATCGTAACCATTGATAATCTAACACGACACGCCGAGACAAAGGCCCTTTCGTCGCGGACTGCTGTGGAACTCGTCAAGTTTTTCGTCGAGTCCGTCGTCCTACGACATAGCGCTTCTCAAGTCCTTATTACACTTCGGGGATTATCGCTCATGGTGCAGCTGACGCAAGAAAGTCTTCAGCACAGCCAGACTAGCCATCTTCGCACCACGGCCTACCACCCGCAGATTAACGAGCTGACGAAGCGGCTTAACAAAACAGTCACGTGATCTCATTGTTCATGGACGTAGAGCGCAAGACGTGAGAGGTTATGTTGCCCTACGTCACGTTCGCCTACAACACTGCGCTTCAAGAGACCAGCGGAGGTATACATTTACAGCTAGTACATGGTCGGAAATTAGCGACAATGCTGTGCGCTTTGCTGCCCCACGAGTCAACTAACGATGGGAGCGACGACGCTCAAGTGGTAGTGCAATGGGCCGAAGAAGTCTGCCAGCTCGCCCGACTCCGGATTTAAGACCAGCGACGTGTCGATGCTGGCCGCTACAGCGTTCGTCGTCGCGACGTCTACTTTCAGTGCGGAGACAGAGTGTGGGTGTGGCAACCTATGCGCCGTTGCGGTCTCAACAAGCTGTTCAAACGCTACTTCTTACCCTACAAACTGCTTTGCCGTTTCGGTGATCTACACTACAAGTTCATGCCCGACGGAACATTGACTACATCATACCGCCCTCCAGGACCGGAAGTCGTCCGCGTCGCGCGTCTCAAACCGTACTACGGTCAATAAGACTATGAATTGGATTCTTGTACTACGCTCGATAGGGCCGTGTTTTACAAGCTTCCGTAGTGCGACATTATTTGCGTTTATTTTGCTGTTTTGTTTCCTGGCACGTCGCATCGAGACGATGCGCTTTTAAAAGGGGGGAGTAATGTCACGCTCGTCGCCGAACTAACGCGTACGTGGGCGAAAGGTTACCGCGTTTGGCTATCGCTCGGAGGCTCCAGATTCGATTACAGGGGTCGGACTCCTCTTTTATTTATCCTTTCAACATGACATTCTCGTAAGTTCAAGAGCCTTGTCATCTCATAGAGTTACGAATGTTCTACGCGCTTAACGTTCTGCGCCGAATGTTCCAGAAAGATGCTCTGCGTGGCGGCCCGGAGTCAGTGTCACTATTGCGATCGATCGTGCTACTCCGCCGTCCTTCGACATCTGTGACGCTACTTCTTTGTGTATTTTTTTGGCATAATTTAGCCGAATTAAACGTTTAGTTTCTGTACATTCGTCACCTCATCATCTGTTATTCGTGATAATATGAGCCATACAGAAGGCTAATAAAAGCAAGCCTTGAGATACAGATTTTATTGTGGCTAAGCAATGAGGATTTATTGAGGCCCTTGTTAAGCTGTCTAAGTCATACCTTCCAAATTAAGCTATATATATATAAAACAAAACAGAATTAAAAAAGGGATTTGCTAAAGTGGTTATTTGTGCTAGTTGGTAATGATTGAACATGGTTAACATTGAGAACAAATAGAAAGGAACAGTGAAGACGGAAATGAGAACAGACAAGCGCGTGTCTCTTCTCTCTTCCCTCTTCACAGTTCCTTTCTATTTGCGCGCAATTTTAACCATGTTCAAAAAGGATTTGTTTTAGTATGTTATGCAGGTTACACGTTCAAAGCACAGCTGTTTCAAAACTTGAAGAAACATAACTACATGAATACCGCTTGGGAAGCGGCTGAAAAAATGAAAATTTCCCAGGAGACTAACTCTGCGGTTTTGTGAAACGTCGGCAGTATTATACCTAGGACTAATGTTGCGATGCAGGCGATTTGGTTACGCATGTTGAAAGTAGTGAAAGCGCGCAATAAAAACGAATACGAAGACGGAGATGCAAACAGGTCGAGCGCTGACTATCAACCGATTTTTTTATTGTAAAAAATAGAAACAGCAAAATAAAACCAGCAAAAGCCACAAATGCTACAAATGTGACTAGTCATCAATGACTCGGAGACCACACGTGTCAATAAATTCCACTTCCTTTTTGTGAAGGAAAGGTGAGGGCAGACTGACACACTTATCAGGACATTCCTTCGTTATCATGTAAGCCTCCAGTACCTCCCTCGAAACCTTTTTTTTTACCTCTACCAACGATTGTAGTGCCTTGAAAGTTGGGGATGCAGCGGGCAATCTCTGCAATGTATGTGTAAATGGGCTCCTGTTGTTGAACGCAGTGATAAAGCATGTTCACGCAACCGTTCATTCAAGCACCTTCCGGTGTGGTCTATGTAAACCTCGCCGCAGCCCAATGGAATTTTATAGATCACGCCCACCGCACATTCCACATATTTGTCTACGTGCTTCACTGTGCACTTCACTTCACTTTGCCTTTTTCTTTTATCCTCGGACATAGTTGAGCCAGTTTACGTGGTGGTGAGAATACCAGAGGTACCTCGAACCTTTCCGCCACTTTCATTGTATTGTGTGACACCCTGTGTAAGTATGGCATCACGTAACAATAGCCGAGGTGCGGGCTGTTTCCGATAAAGCGCCAGATGAAGAGCGGGAGAGATGCGTTTTGGAGGGTGTGGATTGCCTGTTACGGTGTACCTCGATAAAGGCCCAGACACATAATGGGGGCAGGCTAAACGAAGTCGTTTCGTTTTTCCAGAGCAATAACTTAAGCCTATTAGAGGCAGACAAAGAGGGAGGGCTCGTGGCGCTTCCAATAGACATGATGGAATTCAGGTCTAGGAACGCGACCCGGAAGAACTTAAAGCTGTCTCATCTTGAACCCAAAAAGCTCAAAACTTCTGCGCTCAAATTGTGCAATGGTCTTGAGCTTGCAACGTTGGAAAAGAACGTACAGAAATGCAAGATCGCGCATCTTGATGTTTTTTTTTCTCTGCAAAAACCCATAAGCCTAATACGCCGTTTCGAGCAATCGTCACGGGAAGGGGATCGTGGCAAAAACAGGTTAGCGTCTATTTGCAGGAGCACTTGAGTGCTGTAGATATCAGTGACCCCTTTTTGGTAAAAAATTCTCAATCAGTGGTGGAGTTTCTTAGGAAAAATGTTCCAGGGGATGCCGTGGCGTTTTCTATAGACGTAGAGGATCTTTATTACTCTATCCCCCACCAAGAATTGTTTGAGGCAGTACGTGAATGTATTAAGAGAAACGGCGTGGTTGGTTTCCAAATCGCCTGTGGTGTGAGTGTTGACGGTTTTTTGGAACTTTTAAAATTTTACTTGGAGTCGACTTTTATTCTTTTTGGCGGCCGCCATTACGTGCAGAGAGCTGGTATCTGCATTGGTTCCTGTGCTGCCCCAGTGCTTTCTGATATTTTTTTTGGTTAAGTATGACCGAGCCATTGAGAATGCCTTGAAAGGCAAACCTGTGACCAAGTTGTTTAGGTACGTAGACGATTATTTAGTGATTTTGCAAAACTGTGAAAACCTTACTCTATGTGAAGTTGCTGAAGATGTGATGAAGCGTGTTTAAAGAAAGTTCTAGAGGCCTGAAGTTCACCTTTGAACGCCAGGATGGAGCGTTTCTACAGTTTGCGAATTTGCGAATGCAATTCACAGGGGAACACGTGTGCTGGGGTTACAAACGGCGTACCCAGAAGGGAATCCTCCCCTATGATTCGGCGCATTCGAAGTTGGTGAAATGGAGCATTGCGTCGTCATGTCTAGAGACGGCAATTGGAAAGTCATGTCACCATGCCATGCACGACAGCCTCTGTAGTCAGGTCAAGAGACTTGGAAGCGCAGGGTATCCTACTTCCCTTATGCTCGCAGTGGCTGAGAAACTTGTGAAGAAGTTCAGGGGCAATAGCCAAAAGGACAAGCAAAAAAAGAAAGCAAGACCCCACGTGATGCCATACTTACACAGGGTGTCACACAATATAAAAAAAAGTGGCGGAAAGGTTTGATGTGCCTCTGGTATTCGTAGCACCACGTAAACTGGCTCAACTATGTCCGAGGATAAAAGAAAAGGCAAAGATAAGCGGCAATGCACAGTGAAGCACGTGAACAAATACGTGGAATGTGTGGTGGGCGTGATCTATAAAATTCGACTGGGCTGCGGCAAGGTTTACATAGGCCAGACCGGAAGGTGCTTGAATGAACGGTTGCCTGAACATGCTTTATCACTGCGTCCAACAACAGGAGCCCATTTATACATATATTGCAGAGACTGCCGCTGCATTCCCAACTTTCAAGGCACCACAATCGTTGGGAGAGGTAAAAAAAAGGTGGCAAGGGAGGTACTGGAGGCTTACATAATATAGGAATGTCCTGATAAGCGTGTCAGTCAGCCCTCACTTTTCCTTCACAAAAAGGAAGTGAACTTTATTGACAAGTGTAGTGGCCGAGTCATTGATGACTAGTCACATTTGTAGTATTTGCGGCTTTTGTGGTTTTATTTTGCTGTTTCTATTCTTTCCAATAAAAAAGTTTGTCTATAGTCAGCGATCGTCCTGTTTGCATCTCCGTCTTCGTATTCGTCTTTATTGTGCGCTTTCACTACTTTCAATATACCTAGGAGTGTCTTTTCTATTACACATATATAAGAATGACTGACTGTACACTACGAAATACAAAATTTGCGGGTGTCCCTCTACTATGTCTGAAGCATAAAGATTCTGGAATGACGTTCAGGCAAACCTGACTTCAAAAATTGAGAGATAAGGATTATTGAGCGGTGGAGCTCGTGACCGAACATACTGGAAAGCCATGGAGACGAGGAGACGCCAAAAATGGGAAAACAATCAAGAGATGATTGGGAACCTGTTACACTTCTTTGCGTCCCCTCGTCGCTGGGGTTTTTCAGTGTGTTGCAAGTTCCAATATGCCTTGTTTTACATCTTTCCGTTTGTGAAAAACTTCAGTCGTATGATAAACAAAACTGAATAAACTTTCGCAAATGCAACGGAGAATGTCGTGTCATTACAGTGCTCGTTATAGTGACATATGGAATTATCTTTGAGGATATCGAATCGATCAAACAAACATTAACTCACCGATACTTGCCAGGGCTGTGGGGGTCATATTTTAAATCATATCGCAGCCTCCCTTCCCTAATATTATTGCACCAGACCTAAAAAAAGTAAAAAAATATAGACGTTTACAAGTCTTTTGTAACGACGTATTAAAGCTCAGCTTTTGAGGAGGGGGAGGGAAGGGTACGGAGGGGAATGTATGCACCTCCTCTTCCTCCTCCATGCCTCCCCTCTTCCTGGCCTTCTGCCCTCTTATTTAGCGGAAAGTCCTTTGCTAAATTTTCCGCTAAATTTAGCGAAAAAATTTAGGAAAACGTTTTTCTGCCAAATCAAGCGGGAAAATGGAATGGGTTTTGAGGTCACGTGACGTGAATTTCCCCACTAAATGCAGCGGAAAAATTACGCCGGGAAATTTAGCGGGAAATTGTCCCAGAATGCAACGCTCGCATTACGCCGACGCCGACGCCGATGCCGACGCTGAAGTCGACGCCGACGCCGACGGAAACGCCGCTTAAACCGGAAGCGGGCGACTAAGAGCTGTGTTCTGAAACGTAGCGAAGAACATACTGCTAATCGAAGGCTATCTTGCTCATTATGTTGCGATTTCTTACAGTTATTGTTGCCTGTGAAATTGACATTTCACTCTCGAATTTCAATAAGGGTCAATGCTTGTATTGTAATAAATTTGTTCTAGAAGGTATGCCAGACCATTGACATGAAGAGATGAGCAGTATGTTTAATACATCACATCTTCTCTGTCATCGGTATGCGTTTAATGTTTTTTTATAGACCATCAGATATAGTACTCTAAAAAAAACCTAATTTTGTAGTTGCATTAAAAAGGTATAATAAAAACTTGGCTGATATGTAGACTTAACTAATACTATATTGAAATATAGTTTGTACGCGATACTGGCCAAACTAGGTAAAGGACCGCGGCAGAGTTCAACATATTATTAAACGCAAAGTACACTTAATATGTGCTAAAGCGTTCTTAAGCTGCTTAGAGTATTCCGCATTCTACTTGTTATATCCCTGCAGTTTCATTGGCGTATTACTCTTTGCCAAGAAACGAAACAAATCAAATCAAATTAGTTTATTTGATGTCACATGGCCAGAAGGGACATGACAAAAGTTAACTCTGGCAGATAGCTGTTCACTAGCAGCCTGACGAAGGACCCAGATCCCCATGCAGTTTGTAGCAACATTGCTGAGCGAAGTGAAATATTCTGCACATATATCCTTAATTATCTAAGGAAACAGAGTGTTATGAAGGGAAACAGAGTGTGTGAAAATCTCTGGCCTTCATATGGAAGTATGAAATGTTTTCCCTTGTGGTAAAATATGTTTTTCTTTTTCGACTTAACTGTAATGGGAAGGAATGCTAAAAGTCACCTTCTTCCAAGGAGTGGATTTTGAAATGTGCAGCTGGATCTAGCACCAAATCCTGCCGTCGAGATTAGAATTATCGCCATTTGGTGAATATTATTTACTGAATGTACAAAGAATATCAAAGTAAAACTTACCATAGCATTTGAAAGGAAAAACAGCTGGTCTCCTGTTAAGTTTAACCCAGGAAGCATCTCGTCAGTGTCATTAAACTTTCTGAATGCCTTAAAGTAAATGTAAAGCAAAGATCGATAAATTAATCTTAAGCTAGATATATTGACTGCCCAACAAGCCTTTATTTAACTACTCTATCTTTCTTACCAGATACGCTGCTCTTAGGCCAGAATTGTCGGCAATATTTTCACCCCGAGTACTTGTTCCGTTTAGCTGAGAAACCAAAAACAAGAACACAACAAATTTGCGTTACATTTTTGGAAGGAGCGTAAAATACTATAAATAATCGCTCATACATCTAGAAACAGAATGCACATATCTCCATAACTTCAATATATTCGCTTTACCTCGAAAGTGTAAGTACTAATCAACGAAAGCTAGGATGCACATAAGATGAGTAACGCAGCGATTTTCCCGAAACTTTACTGGCTCACTTTGTCATACTATATTATATGGTATGTGAATCGAAGAAAGGCATGAGCTACAGGGGAGTCAAGAAGCAGTGGGACATATATTGACTACTTTACTCTTCCGCGGCTTTCACATATATCATCACACTTGCAGTATCTTCTATTTATAATAAGGTCGCCACTCTTTCTCTCTCTATATATATATCTCAAAACCCTCTTATACATTGAGTATGTTGATCTATGTTCACATCGCTAATGAAGTAGACTGAATCAAGCATGTGCTTGACGAGATCGGGGAATTGCGGGTTAGTGGTGCAAAGAACACAATCTTGTGAAAATTTCACCACTTTTACGGGACAATTAATTTGGCATACAGGCCATCCAAACGAGTCAAGCATTTTTTCAGAACTTTTATTCCAACAGCTTTAATTACGCAGTTGTTTTTGGATAAATGAGAATATTTTTCAACGTGTTTAACTTGTCGAAGGTTTTGTGTAATGAAGCGGTTCATCTGAGCGGTGATGTAACCATGCGCGTTGGAATCTAATCTCAAGAGAGAGAGAGAGCGAGAAAGAAAATCAGTTTCTTTCATAGTTTGCCTACCACTAAAATAGGCTTTTCGGAACATTTGGCCTTGAGGCACTGACATTTTTCCTGTGCTTAAAGCATGTGCGGTAATGTAAAATAATAATACCAAGTGTACTTTCTTCTGGATTTTTTTTTTGTTTAAGTAACTTTCTTTATATAGTTCATTAATTAGTAGCCACACGCATCTACTTGAATCAAGCTGTGACTTCGGCCACAAAGCAATGGTTTAGTGCGGCACAGGTAGCGTTTATATTCTCTTGAAGTCACGAGGCATTTGACCTCGGGTCTCACCAGATTTTGTTCGCTATTGTAGTTTACTGTCCTGAGACACTAATTGCTGAAGAATTTCATATTTCTGAAAGCGCGTGGCGAAGTTTACCATATGGCAACAGATTTGCTCACAAACTTCAGTCATTTTGTTTGTCCTTTTCTTTTTTTTAAACGAAATGTAATTTAACGATGCGAATGCTTTGATATCAGTGAGGACGAGATCTGCAAGACCATGCAGACCACTCATTGCGTCCTCTTGTTAGTTCAGGTTACTGCTAGCCTCTAGTCTACGGCCCTCGTCCCTTTGCCCGGTGTTTACAGTACAACTTTGCATCACGATAACTTCAGTCTTCACGACGAGGCGTATCGACACCGAGGTGACACCACTTATCTGCCGGGTAACCTACTACTGAAAAATTCCCTTGAAACAACTGGAGCGCCGTCAACGGCCACATCAGCGACTTCGACGACACCGTCTGCGAACGCCCTATATACGGCTGTCATCGCTGTCCAGCCTTGAGTGAGCACGGGATCTGCGAGGCCATGCAGACTACTCATTGCGCATTTTTGCTGGTTCAGGCTCGTTGAAGTCTCGTGTTTAACGCGAAAAAAGAAGCAATTTGTGCTTACTGGCGTCACCGTGCTGAAATGAGTTTTGTAGAACTATGTGTGACGGTACTATATGATGGTCCTCCTTAAGGTTTTGGGTGACGGTGAGTCCAATCCCGGTTCGATGAGTAAAGCTGAACTTAAAAAAAAAACACATTGAAATGCATCATATGCTAAAAATAGTCTGTAAACGCTCTCTTGTAAACGATGAGACTTAGTTGGGAACAGTGACACCGTTTAATGAAGTTAAACAAAGACAATAGTCAATGAAAACCGCCATAATTGATGATAAAGAGAGATTGGCTGAGGTTCAAACTAAAACTTCTGCCTGGACGATGCTTAACAAAGAGGTTTGCATGACACGAAGCTTGATTGAAGTTCTTCAAAAAGTTAGCTGGGATCTACGGACACCTAAAAGAAGATCGTTCTCCTTGTGATAATTCAGTTTTCTACAGGATTGCTGATACACTATCTGAAACCCGGCCACAAACAGACGGTACGATATTAAACTTATTTAGGTGATCACTAAAGCTCCAAGTAACGGATGAAGCGATTATAAGTGCCCACACAATCGGTACTTACTTTCGGAGTAAGTGTATGCCTGTTATGGTTATGTTTGCATCATTGTAACTAATATAAAATATATGTTACTCTCGAGATCATTGCTAGAATCTAATGGTGTCAGCAAGAGTGAAGATTTTCGCTCAGTACGCGTCACGCAAGTAACAAGCTACTATAATTTGCGAAAGTAGGAAATGCCGTTTTGAAGCTTAGATACCATAAAATGTAACTTAACAATGAGTGCTTCATTTACGATCCGTTGATCGATACGATTGTTGAAACTGGTCCCACTACAGCATCAGTAGTTGCAGACGCACAGATTTCTCTCCTTTTAGTAACCCATCTCAGGCGTTGGGATTGGAATCACAGACCGCGAAGTGTAGTGCTTGTGTTGTATCCATGTAAAATGTGTCAGTCCTTCTCTGTAATATTAGATGCCTCGTAAAAAAACCGAGATGAATTGTGTTCAATTCTTGATTTTTTAAAGGTGATGTTTTTCTTTTGGCAGAAACTTGGTTTTGCGTGAAGGTGCGTGACCGTGAACTATTTGACGTACTAATAAAGTATAATGTCTAGAGAAACGACAGATGGAATAGGAGTGGTGGTTGTGTAATGATTGCAGTCGCAAATCATGTATTTTTTTTATAAATACGACTAACTGTTTCGAAATAATTTGGATGTGTGTTGGTCCTAACCGCAACAAAGGAATTTGGGGATAATTTAAGACAAACCCTCGAGATTGGGCAAAGACGAAATACAACACAACACACCGTAATTCTGCAAAATGCAGGCTTCGTCCCCTTCACGTTTTCGTCTCCTGTGTTGTGTTGTTCTCGCCATTCCTCAGTCTCGGGGGTGTGTCTAAATTACGTTAACCTTTACCAGCTTGTTTGCGCCCTAACGTTTTGTTCGTAGATTTTGGGAGTTTGTTATCGATCACCCCATCGCTTGTCCACATTCAATAAAGCTCTGCATGACTCATTAAGTACCTTATTTAGAAGATTTCCCAGTTCTCGGATAATTTCTCTCGGTGACTTTAATTATCCTTCTATTGTGTGGACAAGGGGTATACTATCTACGGCCACGTATTCATCCGAATGTAATAATTCTATTAAATTTTGCTTAAAAATTAATGCAATTAGTCACTGAACCTCGGAGAGTTACCCCGTCATCAAAAATGTTTTGGATCTTGTTTTGTGAGATAATGCACATCTTGTTTCTCCAATTTAGATCTACCAGGATTTAGTGGTTATTGTTTTATGCCTTTCAATGTTAAAGCTTCAGTGCCCAAACCATCCGCTCGCACAAAACTAATTTGATATTATACGAAAGCTGGCTTTGAGAATATTAAAAATGAACTAGCAACATTTCTAGATAATTTCGTGGTGGGGTTCCCACACAGATTAGCTGAACAAGATTGGCAGTGGCTTCAAAACAAAGTCAAATCACTAAGCAATCTGTACATTCCCGTAAGGACAATTTTTCAGAATTCCCAGTCACCATGGTGTAATACAGCCTTCAAACATCTCTCAAATAAAAATAAACGATTTTTAGTGCTGCTAACTTCACAACATGTAAACAACGTTGCACAAAATATTGCAGAGACGCTGAGAAATACAAAAAAAAGACATTGAAAATGAAAAGGTTTATTATTCACGCACAAACTACCGGAAATGTTATTATCAAACCCATACAATTTTGGAATATTATGTAAACAGATCCAATTCTTCAGTCGTGCTAAAACCTGAGACCTGCACTAGTATGCCGTTGACTGCGAGTGTTAATGCTTTGAAAACGGATTTTATTAAATCTTTGTCACGTGATGATAGGCAAGAATGCCCAGTACTGCGCACTTCTGAGTTTTCGCGAATGGACCACTCTGCCATATTGTGTTGGGGTTGAATATCATAGTTATAGATTAAAGTTATCTCCTTTTGCAGCAGTGGATTGTATAAATTCTAATATAAAAATACTAACATATATTCGTTAGTTATACTAGACATGCACACTTTGTGAACAATCTATGCAAGAGTCCATTTTTCATTTTGATTGGAAAGTAGCAAAAGTGGCTCCCATTTAGAAAACAGGTGACAAACATTCCCCTCTCAATTATCGGGTGATTTTCATTACCAGTGGTTTCCGCAAAATTCTTCATCATATAATAATTTCCCACCTTGTCAGTTTCTTGGAACATCTTTTTAACCCATCTCAACATGGTTTCAAAAGAATATTTCATGTGAAACTCAAATTCTATCCCACATTCACGATCGCCACTCAATGTTAAACCTAAGATCACAGGCTCCCTAAATATTTTGGACTTTTCCAAAGCTTTCAATAAAGTCTATCAAAACCTTCTGATACTTAGACTATCAAAACTTACGAAGCCACTGAATAGAAATTTTTTTTCTTTCCAGATTGTTTAAACATTTTTTTTGAAGAGTCTGGTTGGGACACGCGTGTCGAAAAATTCACTTTAAGCAAAAAAATGTTCTTTTTGTGTAATATTGACGACGCAAGATTTATTTTAAATTCTGCGCGCAATGTCCATGACGTCACGGGATGGTCATACACTCTGTCCACCTCAATGAGATGGTCATACACTCTCTCCACCTCAACGTTGTGCCAAGCCGATCAACCTCTCCTCCACGCGCCCGGAATGCAGAAAGAGAAAACTAGTGAAAAGAAGTGACTCCCGACCAAATCGCGTCTCCCGCCGCAAATCTTGCTCCACTTTCATTTTTCGTGTTATATTTATTTTTTGACTCGCGTGCCTTAACGATAGGTCGGGTTTTTAAGCTGTACTCACTCAAACTCACGATCATCATTTTTTCCGCAATCAGAACTCACGCCCACTCACGACCACGATTATTCAAAATAGGGTCATCACCCGAACTCACCCTCACAGTTCAACACAAAAACAAAGCTCACTCGCCGTCATCATCATGGTCGTCACGCTCACAAATCATCACGGTCATCACGCTCAGAGGTCATCACGAATCATCAGACTCATAGGTCATCAGACTCACAGGTCATCACACTCACAGGTCCTCACGGCCCTCACGACACTCACGACACTCACGCTCACAGCATCTCACTGTCCTCACACTCACAGCTCATCATGCTGGTTACAATCACAGTCCTCACGGTCCTCACACTCATAGCTCCTCACGGTCCTCACACTTACAAAGGTCCTCACGCTCAGCATACTCACAGGTTCTTACACTCACAGGTCATCAGGGTTACAGGTTGCTTTTTTGTGATATTCTTTTGATTCTCGCAAGCCGTTGGTTTCTCTTCGCGTGAGTCGTGCGGCGGGGAAACTATCCTAAAGCAGTGAACTTCTGAACAGCTTATCTAATTTGAAAGAAATGCACTATGGTGATGTTTATGTTCCGGAAATTTCTACCAAATTTCGTTAACCTGCATTAATTACCAAAGAAACTAAATGCAAGCTGACGAAAGTGGGTGTGTTGACGTTTCACCTGGTTGACAAGGGCGGCGGTAAAACAAAAACGCGCCTTCCGACTGGTTCCACAGACAACGTCGCAGTGGTTAGAGCATCACCTCGCTGTGCATACCTCGCTTATTTATACACAAACGATTACTACATATATCACCCCTGTTTCTTTTTTTTTTTTTTTTTGTGCCACTCACACGTGCTTCTACGGAAGTTTATACAGCAAATATACAGGATGTTTCAGAGAACGCAGGCCAAATCCCTCCTGCGAAAACTACTCATCGCAACGAAAAAAGGCTTCTGGCGTTTTGGTCCTGGGCCAGGGGCCGAAAGTCCGGGATAATTAAGTTGTTAATTATTTTTGCGTAATTAACTTTTTTAATATTGTGTTTAAGGGCATGGTTTAAATTAGAAATTTGCTCAGCACCATCAAAAACACTGCGCTGCAGAGTTTGGTTGCACTATCTCTTCACGGGGCGCGGTGCAGCCGGGGCTGAGAGGCGCTCCGATAGCGAACCGAAACTTAAAAACCCTTCGATTTGGTGCGGTTTTTCAGAAAGCCGTAAAATGCTTCGCGTGCCTTCTATCGTTCTGCAATTTGTTGATTTAATGTTTTTCGATGATGCTGAGCAATTTTCTAATTTAAACCATGACCTTAAACACAATAATAAAAAAGTTAATTACGCAAAAATAATTAACAACTTAATGATCCCGGACTTCAATAATTTTCTTAAATGGGCCCCTAGTCCTTGACCAAAACGCCACAAGCCTTTTTTTTTCGTGCGATGAGTAGTTTTCGCAGGAGTGATTTGGCCTGCGTTCTCTAAAACACCTATAAATAAACATATGCACCGACCGAATTTTTTTCTGTTTTGAGAGGGTGGTAATATTAGGTACAGGTGACGTACCCCTGGTTTGAACTCTCACCATAATCCGTGTTGGCAGTGTGTCCGTCAATCGTATGCTGCTCTACGAGCAGAGGCCGCGGAGGCCTAATTATCTTTCTCAGTCGAGGTGCTTCTGCTTTTGTTGATCGACCGTGCTTGCCGGAGTAGGCTACGATTTAAAGGGATACTGAACCAAAGAATTTAGTGCCCATAATAAGTGGCGCACGTTCTTTTCACGAGCCAGCAGCCGCAAGTGTGCGCGAGCACACGCAACGAAAATACGTCAAAGACGTCCCTTCGCGCTTACGAGGACAGTGAAATGCATGGGCTTCCGGCCGAAGGAGAATAAAAGAAGGCTTTCCATCTCCACAAGTGAAAGTTACGTGCTTGTTAGACCAATTAATTGCTTACCTTTTACACCACACACCACTGTGTGTGGTGTGTGGTGTGCGGTGTGTAATGTGTGCCGAGCACTGCGACGTCAAGGACCACAAAATTGACTTCGCCAACACCAGCATCCTGGCTGTTGAGACCAATCCCAGACATAGACTTTTTATTGAATCTTGGCACATACAAACAACGCCAAAAAACATAAATAGATCCCTCGGCACTCTGCCGACCGGCTACATGAACGGACTTCGCCACCTCACCGATGCAAAATGATAGACACTGCAGTAGAAGAAGAAGAAAACAGATTACTGCACCTCAACGGCCGTAGCCGCAGTCAACCCCTGAACAAGAGACCGAGCTGGCCTCGAAACGTAGGGTTTTGCCTTTATACGAGAATTTGGTTGGTGTATATTTTACTAATTATTATTGTTGCTCCCCAACCAGAGAGACTTCTCTCAAATGTTCACCTTCAAGAAGAAAGACTTGTCTTCATTCTCCTTTGGCCCGAAGCCCATACATTTTACAGACATCTTAACCGCGAATGGAGGTCTTTGACGTCATTTTCATTGCGTGTGCTCCCGCACGCCGGATGCTGCTGGGTCCTGGAAAGAACGTGCGCCACTTATTAGGGGCACTAAATTCCTTCGTTCAGTCTCCCTTTAATGAATCTTCGGCCGACATTGTTTTTCAGTCCTCTCGAACTTTATAAAATATTGACAGCATTTCTTTTCGTGATACATGCAGCCGTCCTTGAATTTGTTTCGTTTGGATTGATTTGGCATGGCTTTGCTTGGTTTGGTTTGGAGTGGTTTGGGGGTTTGGGGGTTTGGGGTCGTCTCCGTGTGTCTCTTTGTCGCGCTCTCGGTCACGTAGGGCGCGCCACTTTTCATGTGGCAAGCCGCGTCATTCCTGGCGGGCAGTTCTGTAATGGGCAATCAGTTCATCGAACAAGGTTTCATTGACAGATCGTTTCATCGACACTGCGATGTTTGATCTGCAGGTAATTTCTTAGAAATTTGTTTCATCGATGCGACATCGGCAGATTGTTTTTTCGACATTCCATGCTCGACAGCGATTGCTACATTCGTCGACACATTTTTTTTTTTTTACTCGGACGTCTAGACGGCATTTCTCTCTTTTTCATCGACGCAGCGTTGGCTTCTTGACGTTTCGCGGTCTTCGCGTGTTCACAGCGCACTACGGTGTCCGCTACGGACAGGGCGCAAGTGGTGCAAGCGCGAATGCTCCTCACTCTTTGTACGTAGTGCGCTGTGCGCTTACGTTGCTGGAGTGGTGCGTGCAACGTGGCGACCTTTTGAGTATACGTTTTGCCGTTTGGGCGCGTGCTCGCCCTCTCTAGCGGATATTTGTTTACGTAAGGAGCGTGCCCCATGCAGCTCACGCTCGGCCCTCGGCAGCCAGACGGCTAGGCGTAATTGTTACTTTCTGTCGTGCTTTTGGCTGCGTGCACACTCGAAGCTCGCGAGATGCTGAATCATTCTAAACCTTTTCTAAAAAGGGGTTTCTTGGCGCAGTGCAGGCGTAGTATACTGCCCATTTGTTTATAGAATCAAGTGAGGCTTACTTTGTATCCAGTAATGCACCCGAAATGCTAAAACTCACGTTCTGATTTCTCGTCTAACATGTCTTCCGATATATGTAGTCATGTAGACGTTGACCTGTCGGTTTCAGTAGTCTTTAAAAGTCAATGAACGAGGTATTTACATTGCTGCAGCTTCTAAAGTCGGAGCTGGCGGAGATCCATCGTCTACGTCGTCGTCTTTGCTATCGGGCAGCTGACCGATTCTAAGTGCTCGAGCTCTCGCTGGAAGCGTATTCTTATTTGTATAGTATTCAACAGTGCGCATCCGGGTGTGCTGTAGTGAACATTTCAGGTCCGACCTATCAACAGTTTATTGTTATCAACCAGGATAACGCAATATCTGTAAACACCTCCAGACAAAGAAAACGAGAGCTCGCCGTTCACTTTGACCAATAGACCGATCTCACCAACCGTCTGGAGCGTGCGTGACGCAGCCATAGTTGTACTTCAAAGGAGGCAGCGGTATTGCACGAGACGTCTCGTGATCGACAGGCGCAAGCCTACAGCGGCGTTCACCTCTCGTGCGGAAAGACTGCAGTTCCCACAATGCATTGCGCCAGAGCAGGCGTAGCGAAACTGGCGGTGAGGTGGGCCTATTACATCAAGCCAGGTTCACACATCTGTGTTCCGAGCGACAGAAATGACAGAAACAGCACGAACGACGTTGCACCGGGACGATTCTGTTCGCATTACAGAGCGTGACAGATAACGCAATGAGCAGCTTTATCACGCAATCATTAGTCATCGTTGTCCCGGTGTCATCCCGTTCGTGTCGTTTTTTAACGTTCCTGTAGCTTGGAACGCAGATGTGTGAACCAGCCTTTACAAGCCTACTCCGATGTTACTCTTGAACGTCACGAAAAATCGGTATTCCTGCCTTTTCGAGGTGTCGTTACGGGTAGGAATACTAGCGGGGTCTATATAAGTGATTTGTTCGGCACACAAGCGTCAGTGCATCTTATGACTTTGTCAACATTACCTGAAGCCTATTCGAATTGTAGAATAAAATACTGAGGGCCTTTTCATGGTTTTTTAAGTGTGCCTGCTGGCACGACATGAAATGTCCCAGCTTTGCAACCGCAACACCTCACACGGGCACAATGTCCGCTTATATCAAAATTGAACCGGGCGCTGTTTTTAAATACAATATTTATCACTATTTCGCGCATTTAGTTCCTGAAAATTAGCAGCACATTCGGGAAGTTGAAGTTGAGTGGTATTTTTTTTTTTTTATAATTCACGGAAATTATGACAAACCGTCTCTCTAGTCAATTAGTCGCACATTCAGAAAAGTATTATAATTTATGTCACATAATGATCCAACCCGCGGTGTTTCTGTGACCATCTTATCGAGACCGATTCTCTGTCGATCGGGTAACATGTATTCATTCAACGCAGTAGAACACTTCAACGACCCGCTGATCAACCTTGCACTCCGCTACACCATTGTAAAATTTTATTGCGGCCATGATTTATCGTGATATGTGTCATAGGCTTCCAAACGATAAGAAGTGCTTTAGAATTAAATTGTAAAATGTTGGTTTTCAAATATATAATTTTTGTTTTACAAAAAATTCTTACCTCACTTATAGTACCTATGCATTCAACCGTAATAGCACGAAAATGCAGCATGAGTAAATAACGGGCAATGTGGAGCACAGTGTCAAGCACGAAGCCCGAGAAGCCCGGGCAATGGGCGCCTCACAGTCGCGTCAAGACGGCGCGCGGGCAACTCGGCCGTGCCGTGGCCCGTGGGGCAGGCGCCACGACGTTCCGGCGCCGCCGTCACCTACTTCTTAGTGTAAGCAGACACACGTCACACGACGAATTCTACGAATTTCGATGAGCCAGTAAATTCATTGGAGTGAGACACGTGATAGCGTCTCACAAGTGTTCATTCTAGATGCCACCTGTCTCTCTGCGAAGCTCTAATTGGCCCACTGAATGCATCTTCCACAGTTTGCTAAGTCATACTGAAACGGGCTTATTGGTGTGCCCATAGGCAACCAGCAATGCAGTTTGGTACTACACTTTGCGCCATCTAGCGGCTGCAAAATAAAACAAATTGGGTAGGCCAAGGCGGCACGGGTCGGGGACTGCAGGCGGGCGCATTGATATAGAAACCCCGTGTGAACGTGGCATTGCGGAGTGGTGTGAGCTGTTTTGGAACTGTTTTTCGTAAAAGTGAGTCTCAACCTCACGTCTCTATGACCTCACCGGGTTCCTGTGACATCTCGCCCACTCCTAGAGTTAGCCCCCAAAATAAAAGTCGCTAGTGCTGCGTGAAAGGCTGCCACTGTCGCGAAGGTGACTCAGGCGTCAAAGTTTCGCGCTTTCATTTAAGATCTTGCGAAGCGACATGACGACAAAGTGGATTACTTCAGTGCGACGCATCAGGTAAGTAAATTTTACATTAATTCTTGAAGTGAACGAAAATAGATGTGCAGGTTTGGAAAGTGGTCTTACAAACTCGTTTCGCATACTACTCGGGAAAATAACATAATTATTCAAGTTGCTTTACGAGTCTTTGAGACAACCACATAGAGAAATACGGTAGAAAAAATCGGTCCGATTGTTGCGTCGCGATGGTGTTGAGAATCACGCGATCAGGTCTTCGAGCATGGTGCCCGTCGGTCCGTTCTGGCACTCGTAGTGGCAAGCGTGCATTTGGTTGCGACCGCGCGCGCCGTTGGGAACGCGCGGTCGCAACAAGAACCTGAGAGTTTGCAAATAGTGGATTTTCATAAAACAAATTTTCGCTTGTTTCGGCTACCAAATTTTATCCTGAGTCTGGTAGCAAATGTTACGCCGTGCAGTAAACAGGATGCAAATCTTTTTATTGCGAAATGTTCATGCGAAGCGTAACTATCCTTCGCACACGTATATTATGTTGTCTGACGCATTTTTACATTAGGCTTGTGTACAGGATGCAGAGTTTGGTTCTAATTATCCACATTTTATTCTAGCGTCGTAGGGGTCTCGGGAGAAGAAGAACACGGTCGAGCGAGTGGCGAGCGGCGGCCAGCCGGCGAGAAAATAGGAAGAGCGTGCTGCGCGAGGCTGGGGCCGGGCAGGAGCGATAGAGCCGTTTTGGCTGGTCTGGCCCATGGTGATTCCCGGATAATTCCACCAGCGAGGTTCGGATCAGGATTGGCGGAAACGGTGAGCCCTAGCCATACCGGCCTAGGCCATGACGATCCAGGAGTGGTTGCGCAGCGAGACTTGGGCTGTGATAGCGCGGAACACCTAGCCTACACAGCGCTGGCGTAGGAAGGACGATCCGTAGGCGTGGACACTGACTCTGACTGCAAGCTATGAACGGCGAGCGACAACTAGGGTCGGCGGGTCCGGACTGCCGGCTCTCCAAGACGGGCAACCATTCCATTCGCTACCTTCTTGTTGTGTTGTGTCACTTCTTGGGAGACGAACGGACCACAGACCGATCGGGCGGCGATTAATTATAGAGCGACGCACAAGTGGTAAAGGCAACTCAAACTGGTGTCCAAATGGCGACTCTAGAGTGTGCTTTACACACTTCGACCTGTCAGGGCTCCGATGGTCTTAAATAAAACCGCATAAAAGAATCAGGGACATGGCGCGCAGGTGCACACGGGGACTGCCAAAATTGGGATCGGCGCTGCTCACCACGGCCCGACCAGCAGATTGGCCGCCCCATTAACAAAGACCTGAGACAGCTCCGCTTGTGGCACTGAATGCAGCACTCTCGTGGCTCGGGCTGGCTATCATGCACTCGCGCCATCTAGCCCCGAACGACACATAAAAGCATGATATCACACAATGTGAAAGATCTCACTCGAAGCTTTGATCGATCATGACGCCGCCTTTTTTGCACTTTCTGAGCGATGACTCATTTGCGAAAAGTACAGTGAGGTGCGCGGAAAGATAAAATTGTTTGTCCGACTGAGTGCTGATAAGGATCATGTGAGTCACTCAATTTTATTGCAGCCCTGCGAATGTTATAGTTGACGGAATGATAATATGCTATGGCCATCGGCAACAACTTGGCGACTGGGAGCCGAGGTCCACACGACCCTTTCTATGGCACAGAGAGAGGAGCGCTAACCGTCTGGAGCGCTTCCCCAACTTTGACCTTACCGCGCCGCCTCGAGGCGCCATCAGTCCGTTGGCGTCTCGCCGTCTGCCGTGAAACGAAGAGCGAACGCCGAGGAGAGGCTAAAGCGAAACCCCACCTACCTGTCCTGTTTGCCCTCCACAGCTGGTTGAGACACTGCGGAGGGCGCTGGAAAGGAGGCGACTGCAAGAACAAGCACCCCCCCCCCCTCCTCCTCCTCCGCCCTCCACAGGACCCGGCGCGTTTACATGGCCTAGGACCAGGCGAGCGACACCCAAACCAACCCTGAGCCCCGCACAGTAGTTGCGAAGCGAGAGTCTTCTCGCCCACTAAAATTGCCCGGGAGCTCACGTGACCAACCAAGCCAAGATAATACCAGAGCTCATGGCGACTCATGATGGCCATGGTCATCAAACTCACGTCATCACCCAAACTAATGCAATCACCGGACTCATAACCACCCTAAGCCTCACGTCTTGATTCAGGCTCATGCTCATGGGCCATGAAGCTCACAATCACACTCAAGAGATCTCAAGACTCACACTCATGAGTGCTCAGAACTCACGCTCACAATCACGCTCCTCAGTTTTCATAACTCGTACTCAAACTCATGAGTTCTCGAAACTCAAACTCACACTCAAGAGTTTTCAGAGCTCACGATCACACTCACGATCAAACTCACGCTCATTAGTTCGCAGGACTCACACACACGCTCATGAGTTCTTAGAGCAGACGATCACACTCACGGTCAGACTCACGCTCATGACTTCTCAGGACTTACGCTCACACTCACATTCATGAGTTCACGTAACTCACGATCACACTCGCAATGACACTCACAATTTGTCGAGACTCGCGGCCTCACTCATGATCACCTCAAATCTGACGGTGATCGTGAGTGATCGTGAGTGATCGCACTCATGAGTGAGAATGCCGAGGTATGGTCTCCATCAGACCATTTTTTATACTCAGTGGTCCTTTTATATAGACTTTGACAATCTTGCATGAATTCAATCTTCCTTAACCAACAGCTCCCAATTCGTAACTGTCAATAATTCGAGCCCTTCTCTCGATACCGTTGGTTCCAGTGTTCTGCAGGGATCTGTCTTAGGACCATAGTAATTCTTAATTTATGTTAAGAATCGTCTATTCACATCCCCTTATCTATCTGTTTACTTGCTGATGACTGCGTGATTTATTGGGAAATAATAGATCATAGTCACGGCTATGTGCTCCAGTCTGATATTAACAGTATTGTCCAGTAGCGTGACATGTTTTATGAGCCTTAATTCTAACAATTGTAAATCTATGTGCAGAGAGCGAGTCCTACGAAAATATTAATTACCGTCCTAATTCAGCGAACTTAGACGCTGTTATATTGTACAAATATTTAGACATGCACTAAACTTGCAACTTCTCCTGGAAAACTCATATCCAGTACATCACGTACAATGCTAATAGCATGTTAGGTTATCTTAGGTGTAATTTTTCACTAACACCTGTTCCTTTGAAGTTAATTTTGCAGAGAACCCCAATTCAACCCAAATTAGAATATGCAGCATCAATCGGAGATCCCTGTCATGCCTTCCTCATTGATGCATTGAAAGCCATCCGAAACATATCTGCTCGTTTCATACTCACTAATTATCACTACACAGGTAGTGCCATAAATATATCAAAACTTATCGCTTCCTCCCTTTATTCTACGTGGAAAAATTTCACTCTTCTCCTCATTTCACAAAATGTACTTTTATAATTTTTTTTTTACAACGAAACAAATTATTTGCACGCCCAATTTAAGTTTCCCCTCGTCTTGCTCATCAACAGAAGTTTGGCATCCCAAGCGCTAACACAAATTACATTTCATTCATCCTTTCTTCCTTGTACATTTCAAGAATGGAATCACCTTCCTGGTCCAATTGCTTCCATAATAGACTTGGTGCATTTTGAAATCTTAGTTACCTAATTGTTAACTAGCGTTGGTAACATGCCCGCGTAGTCACTGGGAATATCGCCGCGCACGAAATAAACGTGGCTGGCCGCCGCCGATGCCGTAACAGCTGACGAGCGCTCTATCGCGCGGCCGTTCGCTATAGCGTACGGCGGTCGGATCATAGCACGGCGACAGTTGGTCCGGTCCGGTTCAGTCCTGATTCCCGACCAGGACCGACCATTTTCGTATTGTGGGGAGTTGCCGGTCCCGGTCCAGTGGGACCGTGGCGGCAGACCGGAACTGCCCCGACCACAAGCAGCTGTTATGTGCTACTTCAGTTGTTGAAGGAACATCCACGCTTATTTTATTCAACGTTCACGTATGTTAGGACGTCACTTACCGTCAAGTTCACTTCCTTTACGGTAACATTGCTGTACTGGACTATAAAGCATTGAGCTCTCTTTAAATATTCTCTCTTTGCGGCCTCGTTCCACGAGTTTCCCAACTGTCCATCAGCATCAAATTCACTTTCTGGTGGCAGAAGTGAACAGAGCGTAAACGTAAGCATTAAAATTTTATCTCATTTCTAGCTTAGCCCGATATTGAAGTAATAAAAAAGCTTAGACTTAATTTCGAGCTAAAAATATGTTTTATCTTCTACAGCTCGTTAAAATAGTACGGGCAGGAAACATGGAGACATCTTAACCGTCATAATCTCCAACTTTCCTTGTTAGCGTTTGCCATATTAAAAAAAATTTGGCAAAAAAGCCCAAACACGTACCTGAACTCTGCCCACTTCAGTTCCTTGCCACAAATTAATGTTTGTCTGCTATAGTCACCTTCACCATGTAAGCGAAACCTCTCTTGAATAAACCTATACGCTAAAGCAGCTTCTGAATGGAGCAATGGCCGATGTAAGCTCCCGAACACGGTCTGCGGCAATCAGCGCGGCAATTCTCGCCAATACCGGACGCGCAGGTGCTGAGGTAGAACCTGAGAACAGGACGCGCTCGTTGTCAGCCCCAAGCGGCAAGCACACCGCTTGGGGCTGGCCAGACGAGAGTCGCTGCAAAGCGGCAGATGCGCCTGCCTTTGCATCATCGCGTGGTAGTGTTGCGTTCGTTATCAGAGGCTGCCAGACGTATTGGTTGTGATGCTTGCGCACGTTAAGCTTCACTATGTGGATTCAGCAGGGATGACGTTTCGGTGGAAAGGTTACAGGAAAACCGTACCCAATAGGCGTACGTAATACAGAAGACCGCACCTTGTCCTCTATATTGGGCACGCGTGGTCTGTTTGGAAGCATAGATTGGAGACCCAAGCTAGCGTTTTTTTTTCTTTCGTATGCATTATCAGACTACATTGAGAACATGGCGTTCAATGTTGCTAGCTTCCGACTACGTTCTCGTGTGCGTCTATCCAGCAGTCGCTTCGTTTTCGTAGTCACGGTGACCATACCACATGGCATTTACCATTTGGAAGAAGGCGATTTGCGAAGACCAAGAGAGCGTTTCGACTCTATTGCAATGCTTGTCAACGGGCGGAATCTGAAGAAAATGATTTTGAGGCAACGTCACTGTATACCGCGCGTAGGGACACATCCGACCGCGGGGATTCCTGAGAGACAAAGACGTTTATTCGTCCGCTTTAGGTTGCGACTAGAGGGCTAGCGGCGCTGCTTGTACCCATTATGCGTATAACAATGCCGCTGCCCACAACGTACTTTCTTTCATAAAATAAAACAAGTCTGGAGCTAAGGCTTTCCTGAGTCACACTTTATGTAGCGACGTGACTTGCGGGGCTGCTTTGAACTTCTCCGTAGTTCCACGGGCTGGGGTCCCGAAGGCTGTGGCCCCGTCGTTGTGGGGCTGTGGGAGCGGATATACTCTCAGTTGCGACGAGGCTGTTGTACACCTTCGATCGCCACTATGTAGGATCAGGCTGCAGGGTCGTCTGTGACTACGACTGCTGTCAACCAGTGAGAGGTCCGAGAGTCGAACACGGAGAGCGTTGACCCAGGGTGCAGACGCCCCAGACTTCTTGCACCTTGGTTGTTGTAGGTCTGTTTCCGCTGGCGCATCTCCTTAAGTCATGCAGTCACCTGCTGTGGTGGCAATGTCTCAGGCTCAAAAAGCTTGCGGTGCGTAGGCAGCAATGTCCTTGTCCTTCCTCACTTCAGATGCTGGACCGGGGACTGCAGGAGCCTCTCTCTTGGCATGTTCCTCCATATCAACACGGCGCTGTAGAATTCTGCCGAGTCGTAGGGAGTCGTGCTCAGAAGCTTTTTTGCCCCTTGGATGGCTCGCTCAGCCATTGCGTTGGAACGGGGGTAGCGTGGACTTGATGTCGCGTGGATGATGTCACAGTGCTCCATGAATTCGGAAAACTTGTGGCTGTTAAACTGTGGCCCATTGTCACTGATCAGCTTGTTGGGAAGACCATGCGTAACGAAGACCTCTTCGCATAACTTTATGATAGCATCTGCCGTTGCGCGTTTCAAGCGTCGAAGTTCGAAATAAAACAAATAAAAGACCACGATTGTCAGATACTCTTCTCTTGCTTGGTGGAAAAGGTCCATGCCAACTGTCTGCCAGGGCAGTTCTCGGACATCATGGCTCATCATCCGCAGCTGCTGGTTCCTGGGCTCGTATTGTCTGCAAAGCGCACATCTTTTCGCATTCTCGTGGATGTCCGCTGATATTCCAGATCGAAAAATGGCGTCTCTGGCACGTTGTTTCATCTGTTATGTACCCACATGGACTGCATGCAGGATGTCTAGGACTTCGTTCCTCATGCTGCTGGGAAAGATCAGTCTGTTTCATCGAAAGAGGAGGTAGCCTTCCGAATGAATCTCATCACGGTACGGCCAGTAGGCTCGGATTTGTTAGGAAATGATATTTTTGTCCTCTGGCCCCTTTGTGCTTGCATACTCCCTCAGGGGGCGGAGATACTAATCTTGGTTCGTTGCCCGCTTGATCTGCGGAGGTCGTTCTGCAGAAACTGAAAACTCTTGGATCACGTTCAATTGGAAGTGTTCTTCCTCTGGTACCTTCCCTTTCAATGGAAACCGATACAGGGCGTCTGCGATGAACATTTCGTTTGCCGGCTTGTACTTTATTTCAAGTGAGTACTTCTGGAGAGTCAGGCGCATTCTTTGCAGACATGGCGGAAACTGGTGAAGCGGTTTCCTGAACATCGCATCCAGAGGGCGGTGGTCACTTTCCACCAGGATGCACGGCTGAGCGAAGACGTAGCCGTAAAAGCGTGAGCAGCCATGCCCAATGGCTAGCATCTCCTTTTCAATTTGTGCATATCTTTTTTGCAGTTCATTCAGTGAGCGAGAAGAGTAGGCCAGGGGGCGTTCATTCTGCATGATGACAGCTCCTAGTCCTCGTCGGCTAGCACCTACATGCAACACAAGGGTCTACGTCTTGTCGTAGTATGCCAGAACCGGTACCTGTGATAGGGCTGCCTGAAGACGCTCGACAATCTCTTGTTGGGAGTCGAACCAGACCCAAGCGTTGTCCATCTTCAGCGGGTCTCGTTGAGGTGCACTTAACTCCGACATGTTCGGGATAAACCTGGCAACGAAGTTCATCATTCCCAAGAATGTCTTCAGTTCCTTTTCATCTTTTTTCTTTATTTCTGTCTGCGGATACCTGGCACCTGAAATGCAAGGATGTCCTCTGCTCTGTTCGAGTCGATCGAGAGTCCTTTGTTGGTAGCAAAAAGCCGAGGTAGCGTACCACCGCTTTCAAGAAGTGGCATTTGGTCAGGTTCAGTTTGAGTTTTACCTCTTGTTACCGTTGCAGGACAGTTTATAGACGTCTGTCGTGCTCTTCTTTTGTGAAACCCCACACCAGTATGTCGTCCATGACCACTTCGACGCCGTCGAGACCTTGGAGCACCTGGTGCATTGCTCTCTAGAAGACTTCTGGGGCAGCGGCAATTCCGAACGGCATCCGGAGGAATCTGTATCTTCCGTAAGGCGTGCTCATAATGCACAAATACGAGCTGGGCTTGTTAAGTCGAATTTGCCAAAATCCTGTGGCAGCGTCTAATGTAGAAAAGTACTTGGCACCCTCGATGTTTGTGACGATGTGCTCCAGCATCGGCATGTGGCAATGCTCCCTCCTGAGCGCTTTGTTGAGGTCAACTGGGTCCAAGCATATTCTTATTTTGTTTTTCTTGACCACAACTATCATCTGGCTTGCCCCTTCAGCCAGCTCGGTGATGGGGGTTATCACTCCATTTGCTTCCATTCGACCGAGTTCAGCCTTAACCTTGTCACGGAGGGCCAGTACAACGCTACGGGCTGGCTTAACTACACCTTGTCATCCTTGGTGCAGTTTCATGTGGTACACCACCCCACGTAGTTTCCTTAGACTCTTGAACGTCTCTTTAAACGGTCATGCCGCTTCGTAGAGTTGGCCCTCTTCTGCCACTGTGGCCACAAGTTTAATGAGGCCTATCTTTTGGAACAGTTCACCACTGAAGGTTGCTTGCACCGGCCCTTGCACAACGAAAAACTCTGCCTGAGCAGCTCCGTGTTTGCTTTACACTTGCAGAGTCACCTTTCGGGCTGCTCTTTGTTCTGGCCGAAAAATATGTTCATTAGTGTGTTTCGTGACCTTAACTCCTTGTGTGTTATAGCCTTCAGTTGCTTGAGTGAAACCACTGAAGAGTTTGCTACTTTATCCAAGTTGCAAAATCACTGGCTTGCCTTCAATGTTGATCTCGGCTTTCCGAACTACCTTGTTGCGTGTACCTCGACGAGCCGGCACGTAAAAAGCACCTTTCTTCGCATTCGACGCTGTCAACGTTCCGGGTCTTCATCTGTCCGGCGCCTCTCTTGTTAGGCTTCTTTGATCGGTAGACGCTCGTGAAGTGGCTGAGCTTCCCGGACTGCTTGCATTTCTCTTCATCTGCGGGGCAGGCTTACCCCCCATTCACACTGGAAGCGGATCCGCGTTCGCGAAGCGGTGGCGAAAGCGGTTGTATAAAGATCCAGTGCAATTGCACGCGCATTTAATGTCATCAAATGCGCGTGCAATTGTACTGAATCCTTATACAACCGCGTTCGCAACCGCTTTGCGAACGCGGATCCGCTTCCAGTGTGAATGAGCCCTTAGTTCTTGTGGTACGCGTAACCGCACTTCGCGCACGCTTTGTTATTATGTACGAAGTTGCCCTCTTCAGTGCCGTCCTGGTGCTTGTCGGCATTGCCTTGGCCTACTTGGGTCGTTTTCTGTATCTCTTCTACCTGCTGCTTGCTTTTATCTCGCGTGCGACAAATTTTTCCGAGCTTGCGAAAATCTGGGTTCTCGTTGATGAGATGGCTCTGCAACCGCTTGTACTTTCTTATGCCTAGGATGATGCGGCTCTTGAACATCCGGAGCTGCCCGTACTCGCAGTTCCGGAAGAGCGTACGAAGCTCCGTGAGCCATTCATCGAAGCGTTTTCCCGACTTTTTGTCTCTTGTGCCGAAAACGAAGTCGTGGTTCGCGAGGTTAACGACGGGCTTGCAGTGCTCCTCAAACCTTTCGAATAGCTTGTCTACATCGTCGCGATCCGCTTCCGTTTCAAAATTGAACGTACGGAAGATCCCCCGTTCCTCTTCGCCGATTACGACCAAAAACGTCGCCGCTTGAATTTCTTTAGGCTTCTTTGCGAGCCCTGTCGCAGTCGCGTAGAGCTTGTGCTCACTCGGCCAAGGTTTGCATGCCACCCAAAGATGTTGAGACATATCCAGGGGCTTCGGGACTGGTAGCAGGGATGTCACGTTTCCCGGTGTCGCTGCTGTAGCCATTGTAGCGGCAGGGCTTTCCGGCTGTCCGGCGAAGGCTGACCGTCAGGCCTTTTAAGACTAGGCCTACTTCGCCGGGTTCTTTGTGTCTTCTGACACCATGCAGACCGTGCGTAGGGACACACCCGAACGCGGTGATTGCTGTGAGACAGAGACATTTATTCGTGCGCTTTTTGTTGCGACTACAGAGGGCTGGCGGCGCTACTTGCACCAGTAATCCGTATAACGATGCCGCTGGCCACAGCTTCTAGGACCACTCAATTGGCAAACAGACATAGAGCCTGCTCTGATAAAGTGGCCCCGATCCGTACTCGAGAACCGAGCTAATGAGGATCACACCGCCGCCATTTCTCCCGCAGCGGCAACACGAGGAACTGCATGGAGTACTGCTTTCAACAGCGTCCGCTGTTACTTCTATTTTGGGCTTAATCGGCCATTTCGGCGCCAAAAACAGATACGGGGGAAGCGGTTTCAGGGGTCGTCTCCCAAGCAGACGCGCCGCGAATTACAAACGAATTTGGGATGCGCCAAGGTCGTGAAGCGCTATCTGAAATCACCGCGGAGACATGGTTGTATGAAAACATTTTAATAGTGCTGCAAAAACTTGCCAACCAAAAATTTTAGAAAACAACACGCGGCCGTCATTTTGTGCCATACTCTAATAAAAGTTACTAAAAAATAGGGGTTTCTTTTCGTTTGTTTTTACGCAAGAACATGCTTTCTGAAAGCGCAAGGTGACCACAGAAAAGTAAAAGATTAGGAGTGACGCTGTTTTATTTACCTCGGTCTCGGTGGGCGCCAGCGGCCCAGGTTTCAACCGTGAGTTTCCCAGCTGAGTGCTTTAGTAACGTTGGTTTGAGGTGGAAACCTAAGGGAAGCCTAATGCTTCGACGAGTTTTACTCGAAAAACATGTTTCTTGGCTATTTGGTGGCCGCTTCTGTTTACTTAAACGTAGGGCTAAAGTATAAAACTTATGTGCGCATTCTGCGAGTGAGTGTGAGTGTTTCTCTTGAAACGCTCGGAAAGCGTGAAAAAGAAAAACATCGACAACGACAAGATGTACAAGCACATGCTCGGAGATAGTGAAATTTCCGAGCTGGTCGAGAACCAGATACTCAAGAGTGCTTTTTAGGCGAACGTTCGACAAGCTGTTCCGGCAGGAATTGCTCGTCAAGATGCAGGCAGTCCAGGAGTAAAACCTCATGAAGATCACGTCCGCGTCGAACAACTTTAAAAAAAAACAAAAAAACATTGGGTGTGATCAATTTTTGCTTATAGCTTTGGAACTTTGTAAAGGTGCTATCAAAAGGTTATCACTGTAAAGGCAACTATAATAAGACGTGCCTCGAGCACGGTTTTCTCCATAAATTGAAATAAGGGTTGGTGTTTAAATTTCTAGGTTGGGGGGGGGGGGGGGGGGGGGGGGCAGGGGGGCATTTAGAACAAAGGAGTTGTTGCGAATCAGGGGGGTGCCTTCTGAAAAACAAGGGGGGTGTAAGACTTCCACCCCCACCCCCCTCCCCTAGAGGATGTGTAGGGATATCACTGGCCTGGACCATCTTGATTCAAGAAGTAAACTATTTCAATGCAATCAGGGAACGTGTTTGACACACATGCAGGGGCTTATTCGGAGTAATTTAACCTATGTGTCACGCAGGCTTATGAAGATAAAGATGTGATCTTGCCACCCTTGACTTACCGCCATAAATACTTGTAGCGAGTTCAGCTGCATTAAACGCCATCGCAATGAGATGTCTTGTCCTGCGTTACTTGAACATAGCGCCGCTTCGCCGAAAAGGTGCAATATTTCAGTTCTGAGCGATATCCCTCATAACCCCGTATGCCGTGAAGAATTATGGTCGAAAAATTAAAACAATAAAAGTAATTGAGACATCTAATGTTCATATCCTCCGCTTCTTTTTTTTTAACAAGGCTTGTGGAGGGGCGGGTGAGGGGGGGGGGTGTTTCTTATTTCAGGTAAATCCTATTTGATAGCTGCTGATAAATGTATGAGATTTTGTTTTCTTACGATCGTTATTAGAATAAAGGTTTTCAAAAATCGCCTTATCGAATTATGAGCTAGATATAAGAAACAACCTGAATTGCACTACCGTATTTTTCGGTCTATAGCCCGTCCCTGCTGAATGGTCCGCGAAGGCCGATTTCCTTGGATGGTCCACAGACGGTGCATAGCCCGCACTTGGTGCCCAACCAGAGTGTAAAAATGATCATACACAGCACATCTTGACAAATGACAGCTGTATTAGTGTTCACAAAGGAGCTTCTATCATACATAAATCACAATTAATATAGCAGGGGCGTTCCAAAAACGTTTTTTAAAGAAAGGGACACCCTATATTTACTTTGAGGGGGGGCGGGGGTGGTAAGTGACAGTTCATTTTTAGATGCGTCGCTAGTCTTAGAAAAGTGGTAGTCCTTGAATAGTAATAATATTCTTTTATCGAGGGAAATTAGAGTAACGCATACTCTAAAAAAAACCGTGCGCCTATACTATCCCGCACAATACTTGGACACGGAAAGTAAATCAACGACTTACGGTGGCAGCTCGGCGAATTATGACGATGCCGAAGCATATCTTTACACCAAGAAGCGAAGTCTGAGTTGTGATATTAAGGAATGCAAGGCGTGGACATTTTGCATTGCTTAATGTCAAAACTCAAAGTGCGATTTTCGGTCTAAACATATGTTTCGGCATCGTCATTCACTCAGCTGCCTCTGTAAGTTGCGGTGATTGCCTCTTCGAGTGTTGTGCGAGAAGTAGACGCACGTTTTTTAGAGCGCAGCTCTTAGGGGCCCGTTTCCGGCTTGAATGGCGTCGCCGTCGCCGTCGGCGTAACCGCGAGGTCACGTGACCCCCCAAGGTCACGTGACCGCCAAGTCACATGACCACCTGATGTCACGTGACTTACCAAGGTAAAAAGACCCCCCCACCGAGGTCGCGTGACCCCCTGAGGGGACATGACCCTCCAAGGTCACGTGACCCCGAGGTCACGTGACAACCTAGGTCATCTGACCGCCTGAGGTCACGTGACTTCCGAGTGTCATGTGCCCCTCAGGTCACGTGACCCCCGGAAGTCACGTGACCTCCTAAAGTCACGTGACCCTCTAAAGTCACGTGACCCCCTGAGGCCACGTGACCCCCCTGAAGTCACCTGAGCCCCCTGAGGTCACGTGGTTCCCCTGAGGTCACGCGACCCTTCGAGGTCCCGTGACCTAAAGGAGTCACCTATCTTTCAGTACGCTCCCATCCTCCTCCTCAAGAGTTGCGCTCCAACCAGCGTTACAGGGAGTTGTAAACGGCTTTTATTTTTTTTAGAGTGTATAGTTCGTCCCTGTGGATGTACGCACCGGGTGAATTTGGAACTTTTAAACATGTATACTCCGCGGACTATACACCTGAAAATACGGTGCGTTAAAGTTTCAAACAAATATAATAACTACTTACCAGCAATGTCAAGCCCATGTGTAATTTCATGACCTATAAACATCCCAATAGCTCCCATGTTGATTGATCTGAAGAATACGAAAAAAAAGATTAGACGCACATCTGGAAACACATTTATGCTTTGTTATGAAAGATTGACATCATGCAGAGTTTTAGGATGTGACATTGAAGTAAATATGTTTTTGTTACTATCTAACTTCAAGAACTTCTTAGAGGGCCCTCACAGGCATGGTGTTTCGAAGAATGGTGTGAAATCCAATGCTCTAAGAGTACATAACAAGACTGTTTTGACTTTTTGTCTCTGCAGCCCACATCACTATTCAATGATGATGTAAATAAAATTGATTGATTGATTGACCGTTCTCACAATTACTTCCGAAGACGCTGCCTCGGTCGCTCCCAACAGGCATTTGAGAAGGTGCCGCTTCATAGCATTTTTGTATTTTAAATTTAACGTTATTGTCACGTGAATAGAATAGTTTAAAACCCGTAATGTTTGCGAGCCCTTAACTTTTGCGAAATTGAAAATTTTGTGAAATTTAAGGGCACGCGAAAATTTCGGGCCTTAACAGTTTCAAAACAAGCGTCTGGAATTCGCGATATTTAGTTGCCGCGTTAATGTCCTTTGTAACAGATTCGCGAAAAGGAGGGGACGCAAATATGAAGAGTTTTACAGTACACGGTACGCGGCAAAGGCATAAAGCATATTGGAATTGTGACGTTGTAAGGTCCCCATCGTATTGTTAAACTATATAAAAAAAAAGATGCAGGACACGTGATTTATGTGAACTGTTCTTTAAATGTCTTTGTTTCGGCGCTTACTGTATACGATGCTTTAGCTAACTTGTCCCAGTTATTTAGAAAAAGCTGCTACACATATTGGACAAATGCTGTGTTAACAGTCCCATTGAGCAAGTCAATTCGCTTTTATGGTGTGCCAAACTGGCTACTTAATACAAATGAATTAACAAGCTTTCTAGGTAATAATACGCTTGCAAACCTTCCCACACGAAAGTTGTAGAGAGCGTCGAGAAAGTTCTCAATATGTGAGTTACATAAAAGTAGCATTTGTGCACTTAATTTTTGTAGTTTTTGAGAAGAAAAATAAGGCACGCAACATTTAAAAGCATGTTAGGTTACTGTACCCTCAAGCGAACAGCAATATTAGTGCTCTTAGACACGTGAGGTATTTCGAATCTCGCGCGCTTCCTTGAAGGCTAAAGGAAAAATAGACACCCCAGGACCACCTTAGTGGATACGACACATTGGGGTTGTGAGAATCAGCCGCGCTATCTCGTGAAGGGGCACAAGAATGAGACCCACACTCGTGCTCGTAGGTTACGTTTTTTTTTTTTGCTCGTGTGCCCCGGTGTATGCGTGAACTGACGGTGCTCGTGGTGGCTAGCGCTAGATTCATGTGTTAAGGCCACGGTGGAAGTAATACATTTTTGTGATGACTCTGTGCCCGATGCGGCGATCACATTATGTTCGGCACACCCAGCGTGCTTCACTCGCACGGGGATAGATGGCGCTCAACTATAAAGGGGCTTGGGAAGGCTTGTATAGAGGGTTTGTGAAGGAAATTATGCATTCTTTACTCTGTCCCTGTGTACTGTATGATGAAATGATGAATTTATGTTGCGCATTAGCACCGATTGCCATTTCCCCCGTGCGGTTGCTGTGTTTTAAATGAAAACCTTCCGATGATGAATCAACTTGACAAAATACTGGTATAAATATAAAGCTTCCCGACACAATCTGCTGCGTTTTCAATAATTTAGAGTAATTTGAAATAACTCAGTTAAACAGCTGGGTCGTGCTCGCACATTTTGTCCGACAATGTTTGGTAACAGTTCCGTAAATTGTTTACGCACATTACGTGGCTTTATCCGGGTCGGGGGATTTTTCCCAACCTGCTCCTGCCTTCTTATAAAAAAAATTTAATATTGTTACATAGTGGGGACTAAATAATTATTTACATCCCCAGAAAGGCATTACAAATGATTTATATATACGATGTCAACTGGTGCTATGGTACATCGAACCCATGTCAGTAGAAAACATTTTTATTTATGATGACATAGAGACTAAAATGAGGACACAGTGACTGAAAGTCAAGCAGTAGTAGCGGTTATAAGACATAGATCACTTTTCATCTATACACTCACAATATTTTGTCACCCCGTCTTACACGTAAAAACATACCTGAGAAAAAGTTTTGCTTTAAATAGTATACAGAGGCTGAATTCACTGCATACTACCAAATTACGCCATTTCCTACATCCCGTGTTTCTCGCCCACGCATTTAAACTAAAACGAGCACTGCTTTGCAGATTTCTTCTTTTCTTGAGCTTCTTTATTCCTACTCACGGTAATAGGGTTACAGTGTTGTCGCATTCGCATGCTGATGTGGTGGTGGAGGAACTAGGCAATTGTTTCTTTGTGTTCAGCGCTTTAAAACGTTATTGCGAATGTTTCAAGAACACTGCCGATTGCGCCCCTGTAGATAGTATAGTGAGTTTTATTTCTACGAATTACTGTTCCGCTTTCTTTTTTGTGGTTGGAAAAGGTTCCTGTTGGGGTGCATAAGGCCTGCTTTGTTCTTCGCGTTTGTCAGTGCTGCTTCAGCAGAAATGTTCTTGTCGATGCAGAAAGCTGATCGACATAGAGGGCAGCCTGTAGATTTTTTTTTTTTTAATTTTCACACTCAAAAATCCAGTTACATAATATAGTATGCCGTCCACACACTTGCTTACTTCAGCCTTTTCTGTCCAGACATCTTCGGATTCCCATTCTTTGACAGAAATTTGACTGTCAAGCTTGATCTTCACTTAATCAACGAAATGAGGAGACAACGGGCTTTTGTAAGTTCTGATCAGGGCTCTGAGATCTGACACGTCAAGCAGGCACGAAGCCAGGGGAGGGGCATGCGGCCGGGGCCCCCCCTCCCCCCGAAATTTTTCATTTTGCTGGGACCTCCTCTCCCCCCTCCCCCTCATACAGCATTTTTTCATGAGCCCCCCCCCCCCCCCCCCCCCTCTCCCCTTCAACTACTTTACAGTTGCCGAACTTCGGAGGCTTCAGGATAGAGTAAATGCACAAGGTGGAAGAAATACCCCGAATTGTCGTTGCAAACGAAGCACGTCTTTTCCATTCGTATAGCATAACTTCTTCGGACTAAGGCTCACCTTCGTACACGATGGTGGCACCTGTCGTCGACACAGCACCAAAGCAAAACACGAGGCCAGCCGCTGGCCGCACACCACCACCACACCGCGAAAAAGCGAGCTCACTCCGCCGGCGACACCGTGGTCGCCGAGGAGGGACCTCATACCCATGGTGCTCATAGCTCAGCGCCCTCCGCGGTGGCGCGGAACTAACTACTCCTGGTTTGAGGCTACCGCCCAACACGATCTGGTCGCTCGCTTCCCGCGTGAAGAGCGGCCAGAGCCATCACCTAAATGTATTTCTTCCACCATGGTTAAGGCATAGCCTCCTCTATACTGACAATGCCTGGCAGATCGCCACGAGACGCGGCTGCCGAAATTGAGAACAGAGAACGGCAGATCACGGATGAGAAAAGAGCAACGTGACAGGCGCGCCGCTGCGGCGAGACGCCGAAACACACTTCTCCCGAGCGATGGAATGTCCGCTCGTGCCCCTCGGGTTCCTCGCGCTACCGCTTCTTTTCTCGTCGGGTTTGAGACGCATGTTTCGGGTCCTCGCCGCTGCAAAAGCTATTCGTTGACGAGTAGGTTCCCCCAGAAATTCTCTGCGCTACCAGATCTTCGCGCTCCAAATCTGCAACCGGGCACTCTATGGCTCCGTCGTCGAACTGCCAGGCATTGTGAGTATAGAGGAGGCTATGGTTAAGAAAGTTGAGATGATGGGTCGGTCACGAGAGGTTTTTTTGTGCTTAGGCAGTTCGGAAGATACCTCGATTGTAAATAGAGGACTTTTCTTCTCTTGGTCAAGTCTGGCAAACTAGTTTCGAGTGGTGATTATCTACAGCCTTCGTCATCCGGTCCTGATAACGCAATCCTTAGTAAAAATAATCTTCTATACTGGGGTGTCTTTCGAACGCTCTACAGTTTTTTGTATTAAAGGGTTAGCACGCTAATTAACGTTTTAAAAAGTTAGCTAATTAATTTGTGTTAATTAGCCAGTTTGACTTATCACAAGATATATCTTCACTTGCTTCATAGGACTGCAAAGAATACTGCGTTGGTTCGACACGCGTAGCGTGAACCGATTTTGTTTTAAGCCTTGGGACAAGCCGGTTGAAACGCCCTGAGTATAACGAATTGAGCTAATATCCATGGTCCATTTTCATCTTAACTGCTGTCACGCACTGGACGCACTCCTTTCTCGCACTGTGCTCTCTCGCGCAACTGTTGTATCATGCGACAGAAACAATAAATAATATACATTTCCAACGATGATTAAAAAAAGATCCGTCGCAAGACGCGTGGACTAAATGAAGAGTGGCCAGTGTGAAATGGAGTTGGAGCCGCAGTCGAAATCGCAAAAGTTCAGAGTGCCGCAGAAAAGAAATAGAAAAGAGGAGCTACTTTTAATAAGAAACGGTACCGAATAAACTGCCATTTCCCAAAGCGGAAAGATATAATTCTCGAGTACAACAAATAACACCAAGGGTCAGAACGTTTCTTCAACCGCTAAGCAAAAATGAGTGCATGGTTCGCTAGTCAGCCACGGCCCCTAAAGCCGGTTATGCGTATGCAGTTCGAAATAATTTAGAGAGAAATAAACGAAACACGGTCACAGGACACATCTCTGTGTCAAAAAGCAGTCCACCTGTGTGTACGTCGGATAGTACAAAGCTGCCAAGACTGAGCTTTTTTTAATTTCTAGAACTCTCGTCTTGTGGACACAGGAGGGGAAGATTGCCCCGTTTACCAGGGAGTAGGGAGCCGCACTTGGACCTACGACAAGCCGCATGCGGCTCGCGAACCGCCGTTTGTCAGCCCCTAGACTAGATTAGGGATGATATTGAGTAGCCCAAGTAAAATTCATAAAATGTATGCCATGGGGTGACATGTTGACGAGAATTAACCAAATATAGCAAGATTATGAAGGCTGTTATTCAACTCAATGCCAAATGGTGCCCAAGCAAAGGGTGACAGAAAACCGTCAAGGCGCTGCCTTCGGTCTTCCATAAAAATTTTACAAACTCCTTCATTCAAGCTAGCCATAACCAGAATATGATGTCACGTAAGCTCGAAAAAAAAAAGATTGCCCCGGCAAAATATATTTTGAATTAACCTAAAAGTAAGGTACGAATCTGATCTAGTGTCCTTTTGAATGCCTTCTCTATAAAAAAAGGTACTAACAGAGTCTACGCGTGCCACCGATCCTTGGGGGATGTCGATACTCATCGCAGGTAAATTGTCCGTCTTTCGATTAATTAAAGCGTCGGTAAAAAAATCTCGGTTATTTTTAAATGGCTGGCGTGTCCTGGGTAAGTACCCTAATGAAAGTATATTCTTTCGCAGTTTATATAGGGCATTCTTGAAAATAGACTTTAATCGGGCCATATTCGTCGAATCCTGCTAGCATTCATAATGTAAAGCAAAAGTTTCACTTAACACAAATCACTGAGCGCTACCACATTGCCTCTGAAGTTCGTTCCCACAAAATTATGCTTAAAATGCAGAATTTAAGATACGATAGTTTAAAACCATTTAGCAGACATTAAACCATAGGTTCGTGGAGTGAAGAACCTTTGTTTTTATCAATATCCCAAGTACATTCGAGAAGGCGGATTGGGTGTTTAGGTCACGTGGTGTCAATTTCCCCGCTAAATTTAACGGGAAAGCCAAATTGGTGTGGAGGCCATGTGACGTAAATTTCTTAGCTAAATTTAGTAGGAAAGTTGTGTTGATCTGCCAAGTATGGTCAGGTCACTTGACGTGAATTTCCTTGCTAGATTTGGCGGGGAAACTGTAGGTGTTTAGGTCACGTGACATACATTTTCCAGCCAAATTTAGAGGAAGAACTGAGTTGGTGTATGCGTCACGTGACGTCAGGTCACGTGGCATCAATATCCCCCAGACATTGGCGGGAAAACGTAATTGGTGTAGAAATCACGTGAGATCTGATAACGTGACTTGAGGTCACGTGATCAGACTTAAACACCAATTTAGTTTCCCCACGAAATTGAGCGAGAAATTCACTCTGGACGGATTGACCAAAAAAAACTTGGGGATTAGGGGTTCCGTTAAGCATTTCATGCTTTAAAACAGACTTATCGTATCTGCTTATTCAGTGCTCTTTGACCCACAGTATATTTCTCTCAGGAAAAATAAGTGGACGTATCTTTCAAGCGATTCGGTTATCCATATAAACACGGCGAGCTGATTTTCAGGAACTTGAGAACTTCAACGGGATATTTACTTGTCTCGGACCAAATAAATTCAATTGTTTCCATAATCGCGTCAAGGAGGACGGCGTTTTCCAGATAGTAAAATATAGTTGTGTTGACAACATTTGTGAATTTCAAATATTGATTAAAAAAGATGTCCGATCGGTCATATGTTTAGTTTAAAAGAAAAATCTTGGGAGGAAATCACATACAGGTCAGATTCTGCTCTTGGGAATTTAGGTCCTTCATTTTCCACCGTGAGTTTTTGGGTTTCGATGTTCGAGAATGGGCGGAGGCACACAAGTGACGAACTACATTCAAGACGTTCAAAAATGACTGCCACGCAAGAAATTGTAAACCAAATCTATAAAATGTTCTAGGAACTCGCCGAATATAAGTGCGTAAAATTATGAAACCTGTGAGGGAGCGTTTATGAACGAGTAGTTTTTACTTACTCTTCCGTGTTTTCGACGTACTCAGATAAATAAAATATTTACCCCCGCGGCAGATTTCTCCGAATCGGTGAAAACCGAAAAATGCCAAATTTGAGTTGTCCTTGAAGTGGGAAAAAGGCCAGCTTTTCGGGAAAAAACGTTCTACCTTACTTTTTTTAATTTTTTTCCTTCTCATTGACCCGGAACACAACCGCACTGAACTATTATTATATATAATTTATACTCACGTTATATAATTTATACCATAATACATGATTTAAACTAACGTAGAAATTATACTATTTTTTTTAGTAATCAGACAGTCGCTTTACAACACAAGCCAGACAAACATCGATTTTTCTCCGGCATTGAAATTAGACACCAAAAAACACCGACTCAAAGGAGACATACTGTAGCGGTACGTTCCCGGCGGGACCGCCGGAGGTTTTTAACAGACGTGTTCGTCTAAAGTTTATGAATACCACAAGAACATAAAAGACATTGGTTGAATAGAAAAAAAAAATGAAGGACGAACAAGAAAAAGGAGGTGGCCCGAGCAGAGAAGGAACGACCGCATCCACGAGCTAGGGAGCTGATCAGCACCGGTTCCAGGTTCAGACTCTTCCGATGAAGTAAAATGTTTTAGTTACGTTTCTCGGCTGTTTGGTACAGTACTTGACCCGTACGCGGGGTGAACAGTCAGGAACGCTATAATATAAACACCAATAAATAACCCCCGAATTTCAAGAAAATTACATAACGAACACACGGAACCCTTCTTATAGTTTAGATACTAAGATAAAAGTTGCCTTTATGCAATGTGGGTGTCGCATCTCCTCAATCCGGTGGAAATTAGCTGGATTTAGCAATTTCGCTGGATGAGCAAGGATTGACAGAACTGAAGTTCAAAATTCTTCTGCATCCGCTATACTCGCTCGAATTTGCGTCCTCGTACTTCCACCTGGTGCCGAGACTTATAACAATTCTGACTGGTGGAAAATTTAGGCCGAATGAAAGAGGCCATCGAGGCTGGCAAGTATTTTTTGGGAACCTAGACGAAAGTCACTTTTCAAAGAGAATGGAGAATCTGGAGAAACATTGGACCGAGTATGTTGTGTTTTGAGGGATATAGGATTAAAAATAAAGCATAAATTAATTAAGATTTATTTGGCTTCCATACTAATTTCGGATGCTTTCCAATATACGCTCAAATTGTTGATATGTATTTTTGTTATTTTTGTATTTATGCTACTGTGTGCGGTGTTCCGCGTATTATGCACTCATTGCACTGCAATGCGCATTCCACAATCAAGTCGCGAGGAAAACAAAGGCGAACGAATGCTGCCTCCCTAAAAAGCGTCAACATCAATATTTGTTTTACCAATCTCGAATGGTTGTCTTTTCAGTTATAATTACATCTACCACATTGTTGGTGCAGTGGCCGACACGTTTTCGTATTATAGAAAACCACTTATAGAACACACTCGATTGCATTTTTAAAACCACTTACGAAGGTATACCGTCTTCAAATAATGGCGGCTGAAGTATTCCAGCAGGGAAGACTGAAATAAAGGAGGTATGTTTGACCTAAGTATTCAGCAACGACAACCATTGATGCACTAAGTAAATAGTGATCGTTATCATTCTCACAAATACTAAAGAAATAACATTTTTGGAAAGAAAAATGCAAATGATCTGTAGTGAATGTAGGAGATGGATGCAAAAGGATGTGTAGTGAATTCAGAAAGGCATTCAGAAAGTTCATGCAATCCCTGCATGCATTATGAGGTGTCTAAAACTCTCCGCTATGAATGTCTTTTCTTTTTTCTGATTTCAGTTTTGTTTTATAAGAAAACGTTCTGTTCCGTTTGAGCTCAGGAACGAAGAAATAAGGGTCAGTAACGGTTCCTAACACTTAGTGTTCACGTGCAAAAAAAAATCATAATAAAAGTAAGAAAAAAAGAAACGTTTGTTTTTATTTTTATATAAAGTAGGTCGGCAGAATGCTTTAGCAAGTGCTCAGTTATTACAAAATGTTAAATTGAAGAATGCGGGGGAACAACACCGCGAGGAAGAATGACTCAAGGAGCTGTCGATGATCGCAGAAGAAGCACGTCATTAAGTGTACCCGGTGAATTGGATTACCTCCGTTCAAATCATGTAAATGTCAGCGCCGAGAACGCCTGCTCCGCATTGACCTGTGTGGCTGGTACTTAAGATCTACATGTGCTCGCGTTTACAGTTCCGGTTTGCGTTTCATTCGTTTTTCCCTAGATGTCAATACATTCGTGCTTTTTCAAAGGCGTCGCACCATATCCAGCACTTCCAGCAAGCATGCCATGTCCAGTCAGCCTCCCTCACTTGTCGAATAAAGCTGAGCGTGAGCCTCAGTTGTTTTTTTTTCTTTCTGTAAAACGCTTTGCGAGCATATTCTGCTTCCTCTGACGTCTGCCACCTACCACCGGCTGTCACCTTTCTCGTTGTGTGGAGAAAATACTGAAGTACCTGTACATGTTCCATAAACAAAAAAAAAAAAAAAAGAATCGCTAAGTTTTTTGGTTTGACTCCGGAACAAGAAAATAAATAACGTTTTGATCACATTTTATTCCCGTCCAAAAATATCGTTTTTGTTCTTTTTTTTCTTTTGACACACGGTTATTTATATAAAACAACGAATAAGGGAATTTAGAACATAATTTACAGCAAAGTTTTATCTGAAAAAGTTAGAAGCAAAAGTAAACTGAACATTTAAAGGTTAAAAGTAAACAACTTACGAATAATTGTTGAGCGCAAACATTGCATTGAATATTTGAAAGGATACCGGTAGTCTCCAGTGTTGCAAATCATTGTTGGAGTGAATAATGACTAAATTAAACTTTCCGTTTAGTGAGAAACATAGAACATAGTAAATATGCATTATACCTTATACTGCCAAAGTATTGCTTTTATGAACGGATCTTGTTTAACGGAACAACAATTTCTCAGGTATTAAATGTGAAAAAAATCCCCCTTTTGTTTTTGCAAAATATTTCCGGCGGAAGAACGACCTTTCGGGGCTTCGCTTACTCTTTGTTCCAAGTCACAAGTGAACATTTAAACTAATTGGGTACATTAGATAAGCAAAAGGTTAACCCATATTTTAATAATAAAGTTAATCGAATCAATTAAGTGTAGCGTTTATAACTACTGAAACATCGAAAACGCGTAAATCTAAGAAACGTTTATCGGTAGTCCCGGGCATTGATTCAACCGAAGGGATTCCCGGAATCTCCTAGTGTCAATCAAAAAGAACGAGTAGTTTGCTTTGGCGGTCGAGTTCGTCTACGAACCTTCAACTAGCTAAAACCAGTCATTTAATATTGCATCCACAGTAAATAAAAAAAAAACAAGTCGATGTCACGGGCACAAGTTGAGCCAGTTGCCTCATTGCTTATGAATGGGGCCAGCTGAACACGAAAAACACACAAAGAAAATATTATAACATTCGCACCGCTGGACTAGTAACTTTTAATAACGCCCCTTTTTTCTGCTAATCCTTGATTCCGCTTTCCTTTTTCTTTGCACTAACTTACATTTTTTAATTCTTTACATTGATTTAGGTTTTCGTTTTCTTGACACTTAATTTGGAATTTCATTTCCGGCAACGCATTGACCTTTCTGCTGTCGGAATGTTCCCATTCCTTCTCTTTTGTCTTTTTTTAGGCGATCTTCCTCGTCTTCCACCTTTGCCTGGAACTCATGTCACTCCACAGGAAAATCTTTTCTGAGTTGTGTAGTGCAACAGAAGGGGCACTAACACAGTCCTCGCCTCTTTCTTGGATGGCTAGGGCTTCCAGCAGTTCACGGGCGAGTCGATTTTTATGTTGCCCCACGATGTTGATGTTGCACGACGCTGCCTCGCATTAGCATGCGCGACAATGGGCTGCAAGGTGCCCTGTTGATGTCAACTTTTGTAGAGATGTGGCATGTCCCCTGGTTTCATCATTAATAGAGTTCCCTGTCTGCCCAATATAACACCTCCCAGATGTGAATGGGATGTTACCATCATCATCATCGTTATTTATTATACCTTGAAGGCCCCGGGGGCATTATACAACGCAGTGAACACTTCAAAAGACAAACAAATAACACAACTTTTTATCAACAGAAACACGATGTAATCTAGTTTAGGGTTAGAAATAACAAGCTAATGGCTGCAGGAAAGTTCTTAGTGTCAGCTAAGGAAACAATTACGTCAGGCAGTCAGTTCCAGTCGTCAATTCCCAATGGTGAAACTAGACATTTGGTGAGTGACAGTTGACGACGATATTGGATTGAGTTCACAAGAATGGTCGAGACGAGGGAAAATGCTGCAAGGAGGCGACAGCAAACTTTGTCTGAGATGACTGTTGTAATAAAAGACTCGATGAATAAGAGAAAGACGAGACACCCCGCGCTAATGACAAAGGGTGTCAAGGTTAGCTGATTGGTGAAATCCTGATATGTTTTCGTTAGGGGGATAGCCGGAATAAATAAAACGGAGGGCTCTGCTTTGAACGGCATCCAGGCTGTTAGTTAGCCTGGATGCCGTTCAATGGCCAGGATGACCATATGAAAGAAGCGACTTTAGTTCTGACTAAAGTAGTATAAACTAGTTGTTTTAGTGGGGATGGAACTTCTAAAAGATCTAAAACTATGCGTATCAAACAGAAGAGAAGGAATGAACATTCCGACAGCAGAAAGGTCAATGCGTTACAGGAAAAGAAATTCCGAATTTGGTTTGTCGTCCTCGAGAAAGAAAAGTACGCAGAAATAGCCGATTGAGTCGTCGCACAAAATTTCATTCCAGTGGATCAAAAGAGAACTGCATCAATAAAAAAAGTCATCCTGAAGATACTAGAAAATAACCAGCTAGACAGTCTTGTCACAAAAATCAAAGCAACGAAGAATAACCGTGTGTCGGTCTTTTTCTCTGTCAAGGCTCACAAAGAGGGAGTTCCGTTCCGGGCAATTGCATCAGAAAGAAATACTTGGCATGCACAAGTGTCAACATTTCTGGCCAAACAACTGTCTTAAGGGTAGGTACAAGACCCTTTCAAGATTCCGAACTCAAAAAGTGTGATCTCCTTTCTGCAGGAAAATGGTTCTAACATTGCCTCTGGATTTTCCCTAGACAGAAAAGATGTGTATTACTCCATCCCCATTGCAGGCCTCCTAGGCCTGAAATGGGGATGGCGACGGTGGTGTCCTATCAAGATCGGCAGTATATGCAAAAAGGAGTGTATGCATCGAGTCTCGAGTGGCTCCTTACCTCAGCGATGTGTTCCTCGTAACATGCGGACTTTCTATCCAACGAAGCATGAAAGATCCCCGGATTGAAGTAATCTACCGCTACGTTGATGATTTCGTAATACTTTGTAACCCGGAGTTAGTAGAACAAGACAACGGTTGCCGCGAGCCCAAGTAGCACAACACGCCGGGTTCGGGATGGGGCGGTATTGGCCTGCCGGGATAGCGATACCGGCCAGTACCGGAAACGCCCCAAGGGGCGACATTGGCCGGGCCCAATGCCGGAATCCGGCCGGTACCGGGACCTTATTGGGAAACCGGGATGCCGGGAATACGGGATGTTCCCAGCGAGCTCCCGACACAGATCCCCGGCATGGAACCGGTGGTACGGTAGGAAACCATCAGTGTGCCAGCGTGATTCCGGGTCAGAGCCAGTCCAATTGCAGATTAGTCCCAGCGTAAAAACAGATCAGTGCCAGCGTAATTGCGGGTCAGTGCCTGCGAAATAGCGGATCAGCACCAGCGTATGCGTCATTCAGTGTACCGAGCATAGAACCAGCAGAATGCTAGCTGTGTCAGGCTTTAAAGCCCAAGAATGACATCCTACTGCATTTTTGAACAGCCAACTTCTCAGTAGATCAAGTTGACTTAAACGTGGAAATGCTAAATTTCTCAGTCCAAACCATTTGATTGGTTTTCATATCTTTTATAGGTGCTGACCGTTTTTAACATGTTTTTTGGAACTGAAAAAAGCCGGTTTAGTATTTGTGCAATTTTAAGAAACAATTCTGTGTGAACAATTGACTTTCTCCATGTATACAGTATACTCATGGCAATTACTGTATACTCGTTGAGACGACATGTCCCATTCATCTGTCGCCTAGATGCATATTGTGGGTAGTACATGAAGGGAACATACAAAATGTTTTTTACCGTGACATTCTTTATTGTGACTCGTGCATCCATAGCAGCTAGCTCCTCAGCCAGAGTGTCCCTCATCGTCAAAGGCGGTTGGAACCACCAGTGGAGTGTCCGTCTTTTTAACTCTATTGCCCTTGCCCGCCTCCCTGGCCGTCAGCCACTTCTGCACCGCGTCCACGCTGCACGAGTGCGACTTTGTATGGCACCTGTAAAGAGAATTGTCAGATCACACAGATTAGTTGAGGGATAGGGAAGCCAATATCTTGCATATTAGCTACACACAAGGTGCTGTTCAAACACTGCAGTTTGAGAGTGTTTCCTTTGTGTAAATATGGGTCCCTCACCTAGCCTGCAATGGTGACAGAAAGAGAACACCACAGAGGTGGAGATTGTGGGTTTGGCTACCACGCTTAGGTGCAGATTCTACGGAGGCATATGGCTATTTCACGCAACATCCTATTAATCTGAAATGGGGGGCGAGACGGGGTGGGGTGCAGAGATGAGTGGCTAAAAAAAGAGCAAAACTTCCCCAACTGACACTCTACAGACCAAGGCCTCTAAATGGTCGTCATTAGATTTTCAACCTGGAAACTAACAGGATAACAAAACAACACCAACAAAAACCTTTTTTCACAGTTCCTTCAAAACGCTGCTTTTCAGTATGAAGGTTCCGAGAATGCCAACACAGGAGATATTCATAATAGAAAATGCAAGTCAAATTAAAAAAAAAAAAAAAGAAACGACAGGAACTGACGATTTAAATTTTGCATATTGCAAGACTTAACGGGCAACTGAAGCTGTTCTGTATTTGAGGAAAAACACCAAAATCTTCTTGATATGGCCTCCAGGATCACGAATATCGAGTTTATTTTTTCAATCTGGTGCATGGAGAAGCAGAAATTAATTTCTAAAGTACAGCTGAAGCCCCTCCTTCCCGGGGCGTGACGTCATGCTGGGAGTTTTCGGAAAATTGAATTTGTAAAAAGGTCAGAAATAAATTTGTAAAATTTATTTCTGACCTTTTTCTTGAATTTGAAAAAAGGTCAGAAATAGACGCCACAACTGGCGTCAGTGTGGAAAAATACAACTAGCAAGCTTGCAATTGCACGCGCCGCCCACACGAGCGACACGTGCTTGGCGCCCCAAAGATCCTAGTACGACGTCACGGCCGCTCTGAGGTTTTTCGTGTTTTCTCGCGTCTAGTTACACCTTCGGGGAAAACGAAAGCGATATTCAGATTCACAGGACAAAAATACGCCAGAAGTCACCTATAACTCGTTTTTTTGTCCAGAAGTGTTTCAGTTTCCCTTTAATTGTCAACATATTTCAAAGATTGTGCTTGTCTATTGAGCTCCAATAGAGATACCATCAATTTAATAGCTAGTAAAGAATATGCATTACCGATGACCACCTTACACATCATGGCGTCCTTGAACCTTGACTTTCCTTGGTAGCCCAGAAGGGCCGGAGAACTGCTCCTGGACTTGCTTTGAGAACAGGCGTCCCACCACCTCTCGCACCACCTTCTGCAGGTTCTTGCTGTCTCCTAGAGACACGAGCTGCCCCTCCTAGAAAGACAAAATGTGTTCTCAATATGTCAATAAAGTTATTTATATGCAGATACAATGGTATGAACATGTCTTAAGTAAGAGAATGTGAATGCCCAGGTAAATGCAGCAAGCCACACTATACATGCATCAAAATTTTACAATATTTACTAGAGAGAGAATAAAAAATGTTAGAATATATGGCAACTCTACTTGTCTTAGACGAAACCAGAAAGATTAAAATATTTCCCTCCATACTCTGCTAAATCTTAATAGTCAGTCAAATTCGTTGCAACGTTCAAATTGTGCAAACGTTTTGATGGATCCTCTTTGCCCATCAGCATCCACTCAGTAATTTTAATAATGTATGTGGTACACTCGAAAGCGATTTTAGACCAGGCTAAAAGTTATTTTCAAGCATGTACCTTTACTTCTGTAGCAAATGCCGAAAGCGCAAATGAATTTATCGCCCTAAATATTTAGATCTCTTGACTATAGCCTCAAGTGAGAACAGGAACAAAACCAAAAGAAGCCCATAATATACTACAGCATCTCGATTTTTCTGTCAAGCAAGCATTAAACACAAAAAGCACGCAGGCAGGTTTGTGCGTGCTCCACACACATACTCACGGCGAGAGTTGTTGCAGGTGCGGAATTTAACTTCTAAGGATAAAACGGGCAGAAGTGTCGTAGCAAATCAGCATGATTTATGATTATTTGCAGGCCGACATATTGTAAGCACCCAAAGGCAAATGTGTTGGGCGATTTTACTTCCCCCGTTGTGAAATGTTTTAATTAAAACTATTTCAAGAAGTGGCAGTTGAAGAAGACTTAAAATGCCGTTCAATGAGGAAGCACATGAAGGCCTCTTGTCTACACGACCTTCGGGTGGAAAGAACTGTTCAAAAATGTAAAGATGCACAAATACTTAATTTTTGGTGGCCACCGTCCATCATTTCTCTCTTCAGTAGCCTCTATGAAAGGCAGTTTAACAATTGCAAAAACTTTACGCAGGCTACTAAAGCTGACTTGCAAAACGTGCAACTGGCGTTGCATCACCTTGACACAATTCTATCGCAGGGTTCAGTTTAAGGGTACCCCTTACAATAAATAGCCTTCCGATGTGCATTGGCTGTGCATGCACTCTGCTGTTATAAATAACAGAAGGCCCGTAATGAAGGGACGGCAACTTACTCATTTTTAATTTGCCACTGACTGTGTTTAAAACATAGTTTGGGTGGGCATCCATTTGAAATATTACGGTAAAAGGCTTCAGTCCACATTCCAACCCCATTTGCATAAATCTTCAGATAACCCAAGTTAAACCACAAAGTAAGAGTCGCAGCCTTATACCCGTCAATATTGAGAAAAAGAGGACACATAAATACCGGCAGTGTCCTGTTGGTGAAGTTCTTCAGCTGCGCTTCTGCACTAAGCTGTTCCATGTTGCGGAGAGGCATCAGGAACAGCTAGGGTGGTTCAGGCCTGGCCAGTTCCTGGGGCGTCGCCTGTTCCCCGGGCCTCGCCTGCTCTCCCTGGTGCTTGAAAGACACCACGTGCCCGAGCACCTGCCCAACAGACTTGCAGTTCCCTGTTCTGCTGCTGTAGGTGCCCATTCTGGATGTGCAGGTCTATCACGACCTAAGCAGCTGAGCGTCGAAGGCTGCAAGATAACCAAGGCATAAGAAAGCATTATCCATTTTGCTGATCAACATTATGCACTGATGATGCGAAGAAACTTTTTCAGAACCTTGGGTTTCGGGAAGTTTCAGAAGAACGCTTGAACCTTCAGGTGTTTCGGGTGGTTTGGGTAGCTTTGGAACGGTTGCCAGACACAGTGAGTGTTTCAAATTTTTGTAAAAATTTAAGAGACGTTATAATTTGTACGCAATATTCATAAATTTAATTAAAAAAATGTGTTAATCAAATAAACTTTCTGAAAAGGAGACACGGCCCCAATTTTCAGAACTTCAAAGTTTGGGCTTGTACGGTCAAAATGAATGGTCCCACAAAGTTTTATGATGTTTTTTGACAATCAAAGGAAATAACAATACTGATTCGTCGGCGACGCACGCGAGACACGCTGCGCTTGGCTGTGATAAGCACCAGTTTAAAAATCTGATATATAGGTCCGTGCCTATTAGGCTTAGCTTGGTGCCTGTACCCTTGTTGGAACTGCCATTTTCTGGGCTTTCAGGACGGCCTTTTTTTTAAACTATCAACCGTCTAAGAATGGGAGAGAATCCCGTTAAGAACACTTGCCCTGGTATAGAAAACGAAATTGGCTGCAAGCGGCTGCTCTGTGGTCACATGATACCTCGCGACTAGGCATATGACGCTTTAGAATGAATTGGCACTTCCAAGTAAAGCACAGGTCATCAATTGCACCCCTTGTTAAATAGCAGAAGTTCCCAAAGCAACTTTGTTTTCTATTATTTCACTTGCAGCATACAGTGTGTAACAGATGATCCACCTTTCTTCGGTTCTGGTAGCAGACGACGCAGCGGCGTCTTGTTTCCCGCAACAAATGACACTCTAGGGCAGACGAACCCTCCCTCTTAACTCACGTTAGCAGGTGACGTGTCTGTTAAAGAAAGGTCAGCTCCCTGAGTACAAGCCTGCCGAGATCTCAATCTCACAAAACACCAAAATCGGGCCATTGGTACAACATTTCAAGGTACAAACAGAAGCTGCACAGCACGGCGCCGAAGCGAACTTGCTGGACCTAAAAACAACAGTCTAAGCTGTCCGTCGAACCTCTCCAGAGTAGGACAGCACCACGGCCGTTCTTGGCAGCATGCAATGCTTTCCCACAGCATTACGAGAAAGTTTTGTGACCAGTAGCGTATTGAAGAACTCGGTCACTACTGTAATTGTGCATGTGTCACTACGAAGATTATGGAGCTAACTAAATTGAGCAACTGCCGCAAGCTAATCTGGTCAAGCATGCTAACAGAGGGCAGATCAAAAACGTGTGCTAGCACATTATCAGGACTTTAGATGAAAAGGAACAGTACAAAATAATACTTACTGTATTTCTGCAAACTTGATGCTCTGAACGAAGGCCAGTCAGAGTCTGGTGCTTGGCCCGGTCGCACACGAGACAAGATGTCCGCCCCAGGCATTTTGCTTGGCCACCCGCCGTTGTTTCATACTCAAGTCGAACCACAACAGAGGGACGGACGCCACCGTTATTTCGTCATTCTCTTTGATGAACTGTACTCCTCCTCACTAGAATAAAAGGCGTGGTCAGACATGATGTTCATTCAAGTAACTTCACACTGTCAGGTCTTCGCAACCTTTAGCATATATTATAATAACTCCATGGCTATATCCCCATGCACGGCCACATTGAAACACGACGGCGTCGAATTCCGGTATACGCCAAGTAATAAAAGTAGCAGTAAAAGAGAAAAACGGTGCTCATTTCGCGTAAAGGTCTGTTTACACCATGGTTTGTAGCTTTTTACTTGCAACGGTTTAGTGATACCGCGGTTTCGTGGAATTAGCTTATTTACATCCAGTTTTTCAAGCAATGGCAATGGCGTTTCGACTATACTCAATTCATTTTTAAGCTGAGACTAGAAGCTCCGCCTTCAACGCAAGCTTTCTGCCCTTGCTAACACAAGTGCGATCACGCAGGCACGCGCAACCAAAGCACTGCAGAAGCCAGCGAGCTCGCACTGAAGGCGGAGATTCTAGTCTCAGCTTAGGGGCGAACGGAGTATACATTCCTTGCATATGACGACGACATGCTAGGTAAGGACGGGGCCCTGTGCCACGCCGGTGGTGGACTTCACAACGCGCGGTTGTGCTTACCAAGGCGTAGGATGCCGCTAACTGCCTGGACATACCGTAGAATACCGTGCATCCGCCCATTCCACATTAAGCGCCCATTACCAAATTTGTGAGATCTGAGAAAATACGCACAGTACATTTATATGTAAAATTGACGACCGGACAAGCACCTATCCCCCATTTTTTTGCGATTATTTCCAAAGTTTGAGTGCGCGCTTGCCCGGTATTTAACGGTACACCGTATTTTCATAGAAGGAACCTAGTTTTGTTTGATGTGAACTCGGAAAAACGAGTCGAGCTTACGATGATGACGGTTAGCCAGTACGTGCGGAATTTTTCAGCATTGGTGCGATTGCGCTACGAGCAGAAAGTTTCGATATACTGCTAAGTTATAATAAAAAAAAAATGTTGTGTCGAAAAAAAAAAAGTTGTATTGCGTGCCCTCAAAATTTGACGAGCGGCTCTAGGAGTCGCCTGTAGAAAAATTGTTACGACTTTGCGAAGTATGGCAAACAATGCAAATTTACCGTCATAATCTAAAACCTGATGCAAGGATAAATAAAATAACGGACAAGCGTCTCGCGGACGGCACAACCCGATGCCCCGCCAGCAGCGTCTCGGCGAGCTAGCATGCCTCCACCAACACGGCGCGGTCGCCCCCGGAGACCGCCTTGATCACCGGACACCGCGCGGTGCCAGCCACCAGTACTAAATCCCCCCCCCCCCCCCAACACACGCACTCACTCACTCACGGATTAAGCGCGACGATGGGATGACGAGCGAGCGGGACGGTGAGACGACGCTCCTGACGCCCGACTCCTACTTCTATCTTCTCCCCCACTTTTCTCCCCTCACCCTACCCCAAGGCAGTGACAAATGCGCCTAGCGCGCGTACACGATTGACTCTATCCCCCCCCCCTTAATTTCACTTCAACGCTTACAACACACGGAGGCCGCCGCCGAACGATCGCCGCCTCGCCGGGCTAGCGGCGCGACATTCGTCCATACTCGGCCGGGAGTCCCGAAGGTCCGCTCGAAGCGTGGAAACAGCGCGATGCAACGAAAGGCAAAGGGCATCTACACTACGAACGGGCAGAAGCCGATGCAAAAACGTGCGCGAACGTAAACAGAAAAGTGCCGCCGCTGGCCACTACGAAGTAATACGCGGTCGCATCCCTTTCCTGCTGCTCGTACTTTCTCTTACTTGACGGCTACTCCGTCTTGCGGGACATCACGACGAAACGATCGTCGGGATACGGCGAAAGGCCGTCAACACCGTCGAGTCAACCACCAGCAAGCGTTGTTGAGCGGAAGTTGGTTCACTAGGCCTACATACGACGAAACCGACAGAACACGAACATCAAAATCAAAGCACAGGCGGTAACTTCGAGCGACTTCTGCCCCGCATAGATTTACATTCAGCGCTTTCGCTCGCCACCACGGTCACATACAATTTTTCAACCCTGGAGCCACCGTACCTGAACCATGCCGCGAACCACGCCAACGTCCCGCTCGCCATTTGTGTTTGCTCACCTTGTCCGGCTTTGGATTGGATGCTGGATCGGCTTTCTAGCAAAGTCTATCAACAGCTGGCTCGATGCTGGATGAGGTCTGTTCTAGTCTAAACACGAAGTGGCAAATATATAATTGTGCTACTGTGCTACTCTATATAAAAAAAAAACAAAAAAAAAACGGGGGCACAAAGAAGTACACGACGCTTCGACGAAGTGCCCTCTGGGAACTAGTTGGCCACTCAGTTTCGGTTTCGATTGAGCAGCTTCCTTTCATGCTATCACGCCGTGACCGAATGCGCCGCTTGAGTTTTCGATGATCTGACTTTTCACGAACGTACAATACATTCATTCTCGAACGATACAAAGCGAAGCGAGAAAAGAGTCAAAGTACAGGCTAGCTGGTGGAAGTTTTCGTTTTGTCAACCATTTCGTCGTTTACCCTGAGACCTGTCTCTTTTTTCTGTTACTTCTGCTCTTCAAAAAAAAAAACCCAGTCTCAGGGTAAACGACGAAATGGTTGACAAAACGAAAACTGGGGCAATTTCCTTGCACACAAATTACTATGGTGTCTTCCTCGTGACATCATATATCGCCCACTCAAATTTTACGCTGATAGGAGATTAGGTTTTCGCAAACGCTGAGGTCGGCTAGCTACGACGGAGGCTCTAACAAGCGTCTCCTACTCTTCGCTAAGCCTTTTTGGACGAGCTTTTACTGACGCCCAAGATTTGTGTCTGAACGGTGTGTCTGAATTATCTCGGCATACTCAGTCAGGAAGAAAGCAAACACATAAATATTACGGCCATTACCAACCGTCAAATGCCCTTTGAATAATTTCGTTCCTTTGGCACACCGCATAGAGGTTCACGCCCGTCCGACGCACTTCCGGCGAACGGTGCGACATTCTTCACACAATTGCTCGACTTTTGCTTTCTTAAAACGGTTTGTGTGGGGGAATGTGCCTATATGATTGCAGAAAAAATTTATGTGCATACGCGATGTTGAATATTAGCGGAATGCAAGCGGGTGGGGACTTAACTTTGTGCAGTGCTGCGGGTCAGTACAGATAAGAGATAAGATGTGTGTTCAAATTGAGCTTTTCAATGGCGCCTCCAAGTTTTACCTCAAGTACTCAGGCGTATTAAGAAAAACTGTAGTTGCAAAAAATATTATTTCGACTATGGACGCATAAACAAACAAACTTCCTGACCAGCTGTAAAGGTGCGAGCTCGATGTATGCAAACTTATTGGTCGTTACAGCTTGTTGACTCGTACACAAGCAAGATACCTGAGCTACGCAGCGTCGAGATTCCCAGCACTGGCTCGTTCACATATATCTCGAAACGCAAACAGAAAGGCTCGATAGAGTATAAAAATACAACAAGCATGTGTGAAGGCAAGCTATACGTCTCGGGCTTGTGCTATAGATTCGAGGTCTGGCCATTTTAGGTTAGTTTAGAGACCAAAAATGATGCTCTCGAGACCAAAAAACGTGAGATCACGGCCGTTAATAGTCCACGCTGCCGATCGAAACCAAAACCATGCCACTCTCCTCCCTGGCCAACTAGTTCCCAAAGAGCAACGCGCGCCGTGTTGCACGCAGGGGTTTATGGAAGTAGTGACCCTTTCTGGTTGAATATAGGGTGCACGTGATGTTTCGATTACGATCATGCAGAGTGATGTAAAAAACGAATGTGCCGCCCAAACTGTGTTTTCCTCGGACAGACCGCTCGGACCCGGAGTAGTTCTCCGCGCAGCCTTTTTCGGGGGAGTACGATCTGTAGTCACTCGCAACATTTCAGTTTCGTTATCAACGTTGCCGCGGGGAAATGAAGGAGTTTCGCTGTTTTTTTGTTTCGATTGCTGGGTGGGCTCTCTTGCTGTGCTTGCTTTCGCTCCTCTTGTCATGACCGACTGGCCCGAGCATACTGCGGCGCTGACATCGTCTAATAAAACGCAGTAGCAGCGAAATCAGCGACAGCGACGAATATACCAGCTTAGCTCCAGCTCGAGTGACGACGAGGCAGCCGTTCTCGGCGAAGTCTTTGCCGACTCATTCGCCTTGCCAGCGAAGAGGCCCAAGATATGGCGTTACGTCGAAGACGTTGTGCACACCTATTCGGATGAAGAGCTAGGTATGTCGTTTGCTAGAAGACAATACGACAAATTCCCCTCAGATGGAACTCGCCTGCGGAGATGACGGTCGCTTTACGGCATGCGTGTTTGGTATTGCTTAACAGCCCCTTTACAAAACGTACAGCGCCACGACGGCAGGACATTTTATCAAAGCATGAAGTTCCGATCAGAACTTCATGCTTTCAGCAAAATAGCAATGGGAATCGAAACTGTTAAAAAGCGAGGGCAGACGCTATGAAAGCGGTGGCAGCGCGTGCAACTGGGTGGATCGCTTACTGAGGCCGACCGCTGAACGACCGCTTGCGCGGAGCGCTCGGCATTTGCCTGGGCAAAGGGCTGGATCGCGCATCCCCGTTTGGTCGCTGCAGCTGCAGCACGAGAGTGAAGCCACCGATCGGCGATTTTGCATGTTGAAAAATCGCGTTTTTGGAGCGTTTCGGAGGCTGGCGGCAACATGCTGAAGACACGTTTTCTACTCGTTCGTAGTCAATCGTCGAAGAAGCTCTTTAAAACCCTGTGTAAGCCCTGAGACTTGCCGTTGAGAACATGTGGAAATTTTTACGGAAGCGCAGTGCCGCAGTAAAAATGCCCAACTCATCGAAAGCAAGTTTCGCCGCCACGATGCAACGCGCAGGTCACGAGTGACCCGCGCGTTGCATCATTGGACTTTTTCCATAATGCAACGTGCGGGACCCTTGTGACGTCACATGTGACGTCAATTGTGATGTCATTATAGGAAACGTCCCATAATGCAATGCGCGGGTCACGAATGAGACTGCACATTGCATTATACGACGTTTCCCATAACTCAACGCGTGGTTACGCCGACGGCGACGTTGGCGTCGCCGACCCGCGCGTTGCATCATGAGACGCTTCCCATAATGCAATGCGCGGGTCACAAATGAGACTGCGCGTTGCATTATGGGACGTTTCCCATAACGCAACGCGCGGTTACGCCGACGGCGATGTAGGCGTCGCCGTCGCCGACCGCGCGTTGCATCATGGGACGCTTCCCATAATGCAACGCGCACACGCCGTCATTATGGGAAAGGCCCCATAATGCGATGCGCGGGTCACGAGTGAGACCCGCGCGTTGCATTATGGGACGTTTCCCATAATGCAACGCGCGGTTACGCCGACGGCGACTGCGACGGCGATGCCGCTCAAGCCGGAAACGGGCGCCTAAGAGCTGCTCTCTAAAAAATTAATAGATGTAAACCAAATTGAATTTTCATTCCACAGCCATGTTTGATCCCGTCTTTTTTAACAAAACTGAAATAAGCCTTTGTTAACTGGTTTAAGGATGACGCGGCGTTAATACTAGGCCAAGGATAATATTAGGTGTCACCTTTTAACATATTGAAGACATGTCCAACCTGACGGTCATTTGTAACCATCATATAGTTTCTATATCAGCGAAAAAGCCATCTCGGTTACATATCAAAACTTGCATGGCTCGAATGGCCTGTGAAAGCAGCGAGAAAACGATGTCGGTCAGTCACCGAAAACTCCGTGGCTGAACTGGCCTGTGATTACAGAAAGAAAACGATGTCGGCCAGTCAGCGGAGACTCCACGGCTAGACTGGCCGCTGACTACAACAAGAAAACGATGTCGGCCAGTCACCGGAAACTCTATGGCTAGAGTGGCCAGTGACTACAGCAAGAAAACGATATCGGCCAGTCACCGGAAACTCCATGGCTAGGCTGGCCGGTGACTACAGCAAGAAAACGATGTCGGCCAGTTTCCGGAAACTAGATGGCTAGACTGGCCAGCGACTACAGCAAGAAAACGATATCGGCCAGTCACCGGAAACTCCACGGCTAGACTGGCCGGTGACTACAGCAAGAAAACGATGTCGGCCGGTATCGGGAACTTTCCGGCTGGCGCTGGCCAGTTTAGACAACGAGTCCCCGATATCGGCCGGGATTGGTTTCTTACAGGCGTCCCTGGCCGGGATCCGCCGTACAGCCCCCGGTACTGGCCGACGTAATCCCAGTATCGGCCGACATGGTGTGCTACCTGGGAGTATGCCATGAGATGCTTTCAACAGAGCTGGTTAGGACTTGAGTTCACTCAGGAGCTACCCGAAAACAAATCTATCAGATTCCTTGATCTTCCCTTAGATTTAAAGGTGGCCACGTCTGCTGGCGGTACCAAGCTCGGTCCTGCAAAGGGTGTCTTCCGTTCGTATCCGGACACTCAAAGGACGTCAAACGATGGGTTAGCCACGACAGCACTAACATCTACCTTAAAGAAGTCATGTGAACACCCGATCGGGAAGTGTTTTGACACTCAGATATCTAGGCCACTTGATTCTGGGTATCCGGAAACACTACTGGCATCAATATGCGAAAAAATCTCCCAGAGTTGAAGCGCGGACAGGAAGGCATCGAGTGAACAAAGAAAAATACTGGAAATTCCATAGTGGTAGCACCTTACCTCCATGGCATCACTCAGCGGCTAAAAAAGATCGCAGGCCGGCAAGGGGTCTAAGTGATAAGCTCCGCGCTGAACAAGATGTATTCTACTTGCGGCCGGGTAAACGAAAACAAACGTAGGCACCGAGAAGCACGTAACATCGCACACAAAACAATAAACAAGGTACGCCGAATGTCAAAAAGAAGTAATTTATAACATTTCATTAACATCTGGAAGGTGTTATACTGTGCAGACAGGGCGCTGTTTTAATGATAGAACCAGAGAACATGCCAAATCTCTGCAAAACTTGACAGCAGCAGACACCTTGCAGCCCATTGTCGCGGATGCCAATGCGAGGCAGTGTTGTGCAACATCAAAATCGTGGTGCGACATAAACATCAACTCGTCCGTGAAGTGCTGGGAGCCCTAGCCATCGAAAAAAAGGCGAGGACTGTGGTAGTGCCCCTTCCCTTGCACTACACAACTCAACGAAGATTTTTCTCCGGAATAACGTGAGTTCCAGGCAAAGGTAGAAGAAAAGAAAGATCGCTTAAAAAAGACAGAAGAGAAGGAATAAGAACATTCCGACAGCAGAAAGGTCGATGCGTTGTAGAAAAATAAATTCAGAACTAAGTGTAAAGAAAACGAAGACCTAAATCAATTGTGAAGATTTAAACCATTTTAAGATAGTGTAAAGAAAAAAACCATCATCAAGGATTAGCAGAAAACAAAGAGGCATTATTATTGTTGCTGTTCCAGTGGTGCCATAGTTATCATATTATCTCTGTGTGCTTTTCATGTGCAGCTGACCCCATTCGCAAGTCGATATCATCTGCATACATTTTGATAAAGCGTTTGATAGGGTACCACACAGAAAACTATCAAAATCAAATTTCTTTGGACTACGTCAGATTATTATTAACTGAGTACGACTTACTATTCTAAACCAGGGGTCTTTACGCTTTTTGACTAAAGGGCCGTATTAGGCATCTTCCGCGCTCATCAGCATGAAGAACAAAAAGTTATTATAAACGAAGAAAAACTAAAATAATAAACCCAACCAAGAATTTAAGCAGGAAAGTGAATTCTAAAGCAAGTACAAAAATTTAAAAAAAAAACCTAAGTTGGATGAATACACTTATTTCAGTTTGAAATTTAATAGTTAGTTAGTTATGAAGTTACACAACAGTTATGACCACAAAAATTCGCCAAACATTAAACAAAACGCGTGGAAACTTTCGCAAATTCGCGCAGTGCAAAAGAAAAATGAAATGAATAAAACTAATGCTGGCACGATGTACATAAGAACACCACGGCATTTTACATAGTTACAAAATTGAAACATGAAACCTGAAACTAAGAATGGTGACACTGGTGATGAAAATTTTCAATCGTGGCAAAAGAACCCCGTTAAAATGCAGTTACTTTCAGGTCAAACGTCTTCAGGACGATTGTACTACCCGTTCAACAGCAAACTCTCCGTAACAACTAACATCACTAAATGTATATCTTGACCGTTTAGAGGAATCGCGCTACACGTGTAATCTAAAAATACACTTTGTAAAGTTTTTATATGCCCATATTTATAAGAAGCGGAGCTTCCTTGTGGTTCGATATTTCTATGGTGACAAAGAGCTGGAAATAGTGCAAGATTTCAAGTATCTCGGGGCTACTTTCCCAGCAGATTTGAAGCGGAGTAAACGCATTGATACCACCTGCTTAAGAACATAGAGGAATGTATGCTTGCTAATGAAGAAATGAAAGCACGCAACCAGACAAGTTAAAACTGGCTCGTATGGAACATACATAAACCCCACCTTAGGAGACAGTTGTGACATATGGTACCCTTATACCAAAATATTGATAAATTGATAAAAAAGAGGGTGCAAAGGCAATCTTTCCGGTTTATTCACTCCAACTACACGAGAATGACACCTTGAACGGAAACGCTCCAATCGAGCAATCTACAACCATTTCAGACAAGGCGAAAAATCCAACGCTTAAAATAACTTTTTTTAAATTATTAACCGCAAGTTTAATTTTACTCCAAATATATATATTCGCCCAGCAGGTAAGAAGGGTCAGGCAGATTACACTAATCCAAAACAATCCAAACGTCCTACAGTCGAAGCGACCTTTTCAAGCAATACTATTTTTTTTATAAGACCGATTGAAGCCAGGAGCCGACTGCGGAACAAGATCGTCTATGTAGAAACGGCACCCCAGCCTTTGAACTTTAATCACTCTGCTGTTAACCTGTTAGAGTGACAAACTTGTGCTGCGTACGTGTTGATATGTTTTAATTGCCAACCGCTCCCTGCATTGATGTGTGTATGTTTGTAACGGATACCCTCTGAGCAATGTCACTCAAGAGAATGTTGATAGTATTTTCAAATAAATAAATAAAGACAAAATATAGAGCTACTCTAAAGTGCTCCTGCATAGCTTCAGTCTCGTTTTGATTGGTTTACTAGGCAAACCCACAGCGCAATAAAATATTCATTTGAGAGATTCCTTAACAACGTGATCTAGTGTACCGTGATTACTTTTTTGAGCCTAAAGAAGGAAAAGGGAAACTTCAAAATGGATTTCTACTGCTCTGGAATTTATTCTTCGTTTGAGTACTTACTGATCTCGTTATTGAATTCAGCGTAAAAAGCATTTGCCACTCCCACACCTTTTGACCACCTGGACAATTTCATAAAAGAATTGTAACTCTCTACAATAGTAACAAATAAATCAAAGAAAACAAGCATTGACAATACTCACTCATCTTCTTTCTTATATGGTTTTCGTAAACTTAGAAGTTTTAGAATGTGGCTATTTAGATTCAGGCCGTTCAGAACATTCAGAAATGAATGGTTTAAAGAAACTGCAGGCACCTATAAAAAAAACATAATTATAATTTGCATAATGCATGATGTATGATGCAAGATCCTTCTTGAGCTTATAAAGGAGGCATTTGTGAAATGTGTACTGCGTATGAAATTAGGTTTTCCTGTTTACTTGGCATCAGGTGCGAACTGTGAAGCGGGTGTGAATTATGCAGCAGGTGCGTACAATTCAAGGAAAACATTTTTTTAACCAGAATTTGCCTTGAGCAGACTATCCACTGTGAGTCTACTCAAGCCTGAAGATAGGGTGTGATTTATGCAGCAGGTGCGTACAATTCAAGGAAAACATCTTTTTTAACCAGAATTTACCTTGAGCAGACTATCCACTGTGAGACTACTCAAGCCTGAAAATAGGGTGTGATTTATGCAGCAGGTGCGTACAATTCAAGGAAAACATTTTTTTAAACCAGAATTTGCCTTGAGCAGACTATCCACTGTGAGACTACTCAAGCCTGAAGATAGGGTGTGATTTATGCAGCAGGTGCGTACAATTCAAGGAAAACATTTTTTTTTTAACCAGAATTTGCCTTGAGCGGACTATCCACTGAGAGACTACTCAAGTCTGAAGATAGGGTGCTCACATATTGCATATCTAAAGATAATTACGTTAAATTCACTTTGCCTTCGACTCAAGTATTTATTTATTTCATCTGTACTCTTTTAAAGTTCAGTGTTGTTGATGAAAACCCTCTATATTCGGCCAGCCGCATGTACAGGGTGCTTGTTTTTGAACTCGAACATTTATTTTTATAAAAAGGAGGTGAGGGCTAGGTGAGTGCCGGTCTTCGCCCTGTTTTTATCAAGCAGGACAAAAACTAGATGAGGGAATAATCGTCATGATACGTTGGCTCAATAACTATATATTTTTTAAATTAATTTTAAATATTTTTTTAAGGAAATACGTTTAAATTGCAGTATTGACGGAAATTATTATTACAGGACAGAACGATGGATAGGTGTAGCAGTACTACATAAGTTTTTTAGGATTTAAGTTATCAACTTTCACGTTTTTATTCCAATTTAAAAATTGCCCGCAAAAAGGGTGCCGCAGCTCTGCCGACACTGTCGCTTGGAAGAGTGACGCAGTCGTTTCAGTCACGTGTTCACTATCTCAGCAGTGTGTTCCTGGTCGGTGCGCCGACGACACGCGTCGACGTGACCGAAACGACCACGTCAGTCTACTAAGCGTCAATCTGGGCAGGGCTGACGCCCATTTTGCTACTGCACCTTTACATTTTTTTATTGATCTTTCCTTTGAGAGCTATTGCCGTCACTAGGATATATACGTAAAGCCCCTAGATTGTGTTTGCTTTTATCTTGCAGGTAGCGTCAAACACGCCAGCGCACAAGGCTCGTTTCTAAAGCCGCCCTTGGAGGCGAATGGCGGCGGAGCACCCTCTCGTGGCACGTGTCTTGTGCGTTTCCACAATTGTTGGCAGTACTGGTAAAAACGCCTTTATTAAGGAGTTTTAGATATACAAAATGCGCAGAGTCATCTACTAGGCGCGAGAAGATCAAGATCCGCCATCTTGATAGAGTCAAGAGATGCTGCTGGACAGGTTCGTGCGCGCTGGTATGTGCTCCGCGATTTTCTTTTTCTTCCTGCTAGACGTCATGAAATGGCTGTGTCCCTCTCTGCAAGCAAGGTGGCGCCAACGACGGCAATGGGAACAAGGTATGTGTCAGAAATGTATCGTTTATTCGTTTGATATATTTATCCGAGCCCTTGAGCAGTTTGCACGAGGAAACCACCGTCGGGTTTTCCTTTTTATTTTGGCAGTTGAAATCATATCGCTAAAAACTACGTATGTTTTGAAAATAACTCTTTGGGGGAACTAAAATGGGTGGTGAAACTTTGCGTTCTTTAATTTGCTGTTCGAAAATAACGCATAAAGGCGCCGGTGTCATGCTCGTACTAGCAGTCTCGTGCACAAAAGTATGCTAACTATCGCTAATAAAATGCACTGTAGGAAAGGGCACGGCTGTTTTCAACGTACAGGATTTGTGTGTATCGGGGACTGCAACCTTGCAAGAGGAAACTATGATGGCGCAAACCTTTTAACTTCCTTCTCTACTGCGATGCATTCACGACGAGTGCTTTAAATCGCGGCGAATTTCTGATAGTGAATCATTCTATTGCTTGTAAGCTTCTTTGTTACACTTCGGTGGCTGCGAAGGTACTGCTCTAACCTACATAAAGCCTCACTCACAGCAAGGTGCGAGCCCCGTGGTGAGCAAACGTTCCCTAATGATTTTACCGTTTCGCGTCTTTGCAACTTGTCAGTGCACTGAAGTGCCACTATGATGTCCTAAGTGCATGTAAACTACAAAAACGTCTACAGTGCCGCCTTTGCAGTGACTGCGACGCTTCTGAAAGTGTCTTCTCTGCGCGAGTTTTCATGCACACAACGAATTTTGCGAAGCCAAGTTCTCAAATTTGTCCTTTCGCGTGCGCAAAACACAATTTGTAAGATAGGAAGTACAGTGAAAGGTGTCGACGTGCCTCGGAAGTAAATGTGGCGACTCAAATCTGAGGTGGGATGCTCCCGATTTTAAACGAACACGCATAGAAGCGAAATGTTCATAAATGGTGCGTTGCTTCCAAAACACACTTTCAGCAAGTTTAACGTCCTTGGCCCACGTTCATATGCAACAGTACTTACATACCTTGAATCGCAGACCTGTGTCGACACCGATGAGGGCCGCGTGCACGCTCCGAAGGCAAAACACGTTCGACTTTCTCTGCTGGCGAGACGACGTCGCTGTCGACGCGCACAAGTTGCGAGCGTATCGTCATAAAGACCACTTATAGCTTTTAAATTTTTTCGCGGCATGCTATGGTTTACTTCGTAAAATTCCATCGTTGCGTCAATCCTCCGGCGGCCTACATGGTTCATGAACGCGCTGAAGCGGCTCTCCGGCTCTCCCAATTGGACTTAACAAAGATGGCCGATATGAAGCTTGCACTGAATGTTGCGAGACGTGCTAGCAATTCGTACATCTCCTCTAATGCCGTTGCAACATGACCCTAAAAAGTAATAACTGAAAAGTTCACGAACGGATTTTAGTTTATATAGCCTGCTTAGCATGACGACTTTCCTTTCAACTAATGTCACCCAAGCTTCATAAATACATTGTAAAGAGGGCACGTGTCTAACTCTCACTCGGTTTAAAGAGACAGTTGGAATTAAAATTAAACACCCTGTATACAAAACATCAGAAAAATGCAGCCTATAGGTTGTATTCTATATCTATGCAACCTCGGTATATATCAAGACTAGAACGCCTGAAAATACCTAGAACACAGAAACAAATCTCACCACAGTATGAAAGATTATTATTCTGTAATCGACGTAATATAACTTACGTATTCGTAAAAGCCATTAAGATACGTCTCGTTCAGTATCCAAGAAGGGTAACCAATTTTTGCTACCATTTTTTGAAGCTGAAATGAATGACATCATTAGTACATGCTCACAATACGGATAAGGGTCAGTACCTTCTCCATTGCTTCCTTACGTGTAGAGTTATCCATCCATGTATTATTTTCAAGCATCTCTACAAAAGTACTTTTAAGCACACCTACTAATGTGTCCATCTGATGAAAAAAAAAATCATCTTAAGAGAAATTTTAATATTTAATCGCAAGAATTTCACCTGTATAATTTATATCTTCGCCCCATATTTTGTGAAATATCCCAAGATACAAAATACGAGTAATGTACTGTTTTTATCACAAAACAATCGGTCGCTTACGCGAAACGCCAACTCCACACTTTTTTTTCTTCTTTGTACTATATTTGGCATAGCCTGGCCCCTGCTCCCATGCAGTTTCATATATAGCAAAATGAACAACGAAGCAAGATTCTAAAGCACTGTAAGCAGCTTACAAACTATACATTCTAACGTTGATCAGATTACACAAGTTGAGGTGACCACTAAGTCGTCGTCGTCGTCGGCGCAGCTCGAGCTAATGGATTGAGCTCGAGCACATTCAATCTGCGATGTGATTAGCTAGAATCTGGCGATGTCTCTTCGGCCTGTCTTGCAGTAATAAACAGTTAAGTAGTAACCGACTCACCGAATTACTACATTGGCGACGAGGGTCAAGACAAGAGCGGACTGAACAGGAGTAGATCACATTTATGCAACGAGGATGGTGGAGAATTCTACCCATCGCTTATATGGTTTCGAGACATTCCGCCCGACGAGGAGCATTGGAGACTGTATCATATGAGGTTTCAAGCTTGTCTTGATGTCGATGAAGTTATGGTGGACGCTGACAACAACTTATATCGTTTCAGTTCGTGCCGAGACATTCAAGATGCTGAATAGCTTCTCGAATAAAGCGTATCAGGAGCTAGTAAAGAAACTAAGAGGAACACATAACATCTAACAAATTGAAATAATTCAAACGGGCGAAACTATTTTCGGCTCGTCAGGAAGGAAAACTAAAACCTTCCTTGCAGAGCTCTCACATTTTGTTAGCACCTGTTCGCCTGTCTTGATATTTCTGACCTTTAAATTTGCCTCAAATGACCTTGCATTGAATGACCTTGAATTTGCATTTTCTATTTTTGCAATGCTGTTGCACAGAAAGTGTTTTTGTATAATTTATTTTCTTTCCCTTTTTGTGAACGCCACTCGATATATTTCGTCCATTGACCGTAGTACAAACTTGTGTAGAAGTCACGTGTTTTAGACTATTCGACTATTCCGTGAAAATATTTATAATTCTTATGTTTTAGTTTTTCTAGGCTACTGAATATTGATCAATTGGTTGTTTTTATTTTGATTAGGTTTGACTATTGAATGTATTTGAATTTTTCGTATAATGTGTCTTTTTTCCGTCTTTATGTGGCCCGCTGAACAACCAGAAGGGGCGAATCCTTGTCAGGCACTTGTGCATATTGCCTTAGGCCCGTCTGCAGAAGAATTCGGAGACACAAATATAAATGAAAAAGAAATAAGAATAAATCGGTCAAATACTTCATACCAGTGCTTCGAACAATCATCACCAACTGCGAGTATGCACCTGAAGCCGATGCCCAATGCTGCACACTTTTGAAAGCATTCATCGCCAGTCTCCGTGACACAGGCGTCCGTGCTCGCATGGCACTCGAGAGTCCAGAAGGGTCTCACTCTTGACGGTGCACTCCGCCTGGCCGAGTCCTACCCAAAAGCCGAAGCGGAGTCACAACGCCTAGACGGAGGAGACCACTCTGCGCTGCTCGTCGAATAGGTGAAGCAGTTTACTTCTGGACAGTGTTGGGTAAAGTACATCTAAAAGGTACTTCAAGTAAAGTACAAAGTAAATGAGACGTGGTATGCTTCAAGTAAAGTAGTAAGTACACTGGATGCGATGTACTTGGAACTAAAGCACTATAAATGCAATGTACTTTCAATGTACAAATATTTTAACACAATCTTTAATGATGCCCTTTCATTTCCCTAAACAGTGATTTTTTAAATGGTATGCATCGCTCAGGGGTAATCAGAGGTGCATGACCTATTTTCAAAACGGCTGCGAATATTTGGTAAAGTCAAGTGGCCACAGAGTAATTTTTTTCAGGAGCTTAGCCAAATTGAGAAGTTCCTCTTCTGAAGTTGGCGCCGCTTGCGCTGGATTGTTGCACCCAAGGTGGTTACACTAGGAGAGAGCATGACGTCCGCCCCCTAGCCTTTGCAAGCAATTTTCTCATAGAGGAGTGTACTCGCAAGCAAACGGTTATATTTAATCATAATGCGACACCTGAGATTGGGGTGCGAAAAAATTAAGGAACTTTCAGGTCGAAGAAAAAGACAAACAATATTGTCTTTAAACATTTTTACGTTCTCCATCTGTTGTATTTTTCTTTGACTTGGAAGTTTAACATTTCCGCACCACAGTTTCACGCGCTTCATTGTGATTAATTTTGGTTACCTGATATTTTACACCTCCTTGCTTGCGCTGACCGACCGAAAAGTAGCGAGGTAGAAAAGCTACGGGAAGGCCGCCCCAGAACAAAGGGAGCGATGCGTAGTCTGCACACGTTTCTGCTGAGGGTAGAATATCCCTCCCTGTATTTCTTCGAAGTTCACAAAACATCATTTTGTGATACAAATTTAACAAAAACATATTTAGATAATGTACTTTGAAGTCTGGAATTGTTCTTCCCCAAGAAAGTAAAAGAAAAAAAAATACTTTAAGTAAAGTACACGTACATACTCCGAGAATGTACTTCAAGTAAAGTACAAGTTTCCTAAACCAACTTGAAGTAGTACTTTAAGTACAATGTACTTGAGGTACTTCCCAACACTGCTTCTGCACCACTCAAGTGTATCCCATGCCACAATACCAACCACTCGGAATGCGCCTGACGCTTCCGAGATGAGTTATGCATCAGGTCGTGATGTTTCAACCCTCAGACTGTCAATGGAACTTGAAGACAAATTAAAAAGAACAGCATGAAGGTGAGACAAGCGTCTGAAGCTCAGCTAATAAAATTTATTTCATGCAACGTTTCATATCCTTCTCCAAAGTCGTCCAGAACGTAGAAAGAAAAGAATACACCATTTTGTTTTCAATTTCACTGAACTTTAAGTCAGGTTTTACGATGTAGACGACCTTGGGAGAAGGTTATAAACAGACTTGTACGTAATCCGTTACAAGTAACGAAATTACTTGTAATCCCTTACATTTATCGGTAATTTAGTAACGGAATACTTACATATTTTGTAGAGTAATTTTAAAGGAATTCGCTTACATTTTTTACGTAACGGATTCCTTGTAATCCGTTACATTGTTTTTCAAGACCAGCCCCCTTCCCTCCCCCTTCACCCTTCTAAAGAAAAAGATCGTTTTCATTTGGATAATGTTGAGCGCAGTGACACTGTCACGCGAATTGACTAGCGCAAAGGGAGGCTTGGCACTCTTCAGTTCCGCAAAGCCTTTTTTTTTGCAACACCAAGCCCCTGAATTTATTTTTTAGACCCTATAAACACTGTCAAAAGATCCGAATAAACATTTCTAGAAAAAAAAGGGGGGGGGGCAAGTTATGTCCGCTTTTTTTAGTGTCTTTGTTTTTGCTTGGCGATCGAAGGCGGGGGGGGGGGGGGGAGGGGGAAGGAACATACCAAGTGGTTGTATGTCTCATTGAGAAATTCAAGGCGGTAACAATGTCCTTCTAGGTTATAGTGACTAGAACCATTTTCATAATGTCACAGCACGAGACAACGCTCCATCTATCCTAAAATCCACTAAAAGAGATGTGATAATATGTGAAGGTGTTATTGCCACAAACATCCTCGTTCGTCGATGGCCACTTATCATCTTCTCATAGAAAACAGGATGCATTTTGTTCTGCTTCTTTCACCTTATTAAACCCTGTTTTAAAAGCTACTTCCTTTTTTTGTAGTCCAATTTCTAGGGTTGGCCCACTTTATTTGTAAATTCTAGCCAGGTCATCTGCATCTGAGTTACCCTTTTTGTGAGTCAGCTTTTTGCGAGCACTTTGAAAATGGTAATCGTCTTCCTTTTTTTCCTCTTCCTGTTTTTACCCCAGCAGGACGCATCTTATCTCAAGCTGATTTTTTTACAAGTAAAACATTATGGTGGCTGACGTAGACTTGATATTCTGGGCCTGAGGATAGCGTGAATCTCTTGAGTGGGGCCATAGCACGGCTTACTTAGTTCTCGGACCTTGGCTGCCCGTGGCATCAGCGTACGTTTATCTGGAGAACACCGGAGTAAACTGCAGTCGGTCCGTGCTCCGTGCGTTTTTGAACGGCACCAAAAAGGTGCACATAGCAAACTTGCGTTTACATTTCCTTGTTTTAACCAACGTTCTAATTATTGTTGTTATGACTGTCCTGTTTTTTTCTCTTTGTTTTTTTTTCTCTCGATAACTTACATTTAAACATTGGAGACTTTGTCTTATTCACCTACGTCTTAACCGAGGCTCGACCTGTTCCGAACCAAAGGAAGAATATCGAGCCAAACCTTATTTATTATTTAATTATTACCTTACTGTTACCAACTCTAACAAAAACTCTCGAATATCCTGCAACGGCTGCAACGACGAAACTTTGCTCTATCTTCGAGGTAAATAGTACTTCCATTGCTTCGCTGAGAAAGCTCAATGCAGAGCATGAAGCATTCGTGAGGAACAATATGGCATCCCCATCCAGTGCCTCAGTTCAAATGGTGTCCAGCGTAGCAGTCGACATATTGAGTAAGAAATAACGCAAAATGTCTGACGAGACTTTCGAGAGTCAGCTGTTGCTGAAAATACATAAGATCAAAAAATCGAACAGGTGGCAACAATAACAACTTGAATAACCTTCTTCCCTTTGTTTCTCAATTGAGGAAAATAATGTTGAAAGGAACGCCACGAAAGTAACGGATTACTTTTGAGCGTAACGGTCACTTACTATTATGGGAGGGTAATTGTAAATGTAATAAATTATCTTTTAGCCTTGAGTAATTGTAAATGTAATTCCTTACTATTTTTCAGTAACGTGTACAAGTCTGGTTATAAAAGCCTTGTTTTAAATAAATTTTGTTATATGAGTTTGAGTCGTTTGTCATCCCTTTCTTTGGTTTATTCTAAGTTACTTCCAAGTTTCCTCCCGGTCTCGTTGTTTAAAAAATAATTATTAATACGCACGAGCTCGCCTGCACGTTGAGCATTTGTTCATGAGTCATGCAATGGCCGTGTTAAAGGGTAACTGCCAAGTAAAGAAAACTTTTTTTTAAACAGCCTAAATGGGACAAGCATGTCACAAAACAAATCTTCCGCGAATAATTTTTTTAGCTATGTTTACGTTATAGGACGTAGCTTAGTCGGAGTAAGAACCTCTTCACATTTCAAACTCCCGCTCTTTTGACCCGCGCGGAGAAGTGCGCCCCGCCCCTAGCTCTTGGATTTGCTCTAGGGTTGACTTGGCTGCGGAGTTGAACGACTTACGCAGCGCCTCGAATTCCGGTGATTCTTCTCAAAGACACGCCGCGGGGGGGGGGGGGGGGGGGGGGGGGGGGTGAGGGGATGCCGACGTACTCTGGAAGCTAGAGCGAGTTTCCGTTCGTAGTTTTTCTTTGGTCGGAGAAAATCTGGTAACAACGTACGTTGAACATGGCGCCGGTGTTCTTTTGGATTGACGGAAATCGAGAAGCTCTCCGGTTTGCGAGCATATATAGCGAAGTCTTGACCATAGAAGTTCCCCTGTGATGTTCCCGAAAGACGGAAAGTATCATTCGTAATCGTCGTGTGTGCTTTAAAAGCGAAGGGCGTCGCAGGGTCCAACGTTCACGACAGCGGTGCTTTGACTTCGGCGATCTCGCTGTGTTTTGTACAACACCTCGATGCGACAAAGAACTGAAACGTTCATGGTGTGTAGTGTGGAGCTTGGAAGTAGAAACCCACACTAATACGGAGCGCCAAGTGGTTGTTGTGGGGTTGAGGTTCAACGTGTTCACACTTGGTTCAGTCCCGTCGTCGTCAGCTGATTCGGTCCAGCTGGTCCGGTAGGACGCAGCGGGCGTCTTTAAAAGTAAATCTTTTTTCGTTCCGTTTTAAAATGTGAAAGATTTCCGGCGCATACCGTTAGTAAAAAGCTACCGGTGTTTTCAGAAAAAATTACATCATTTTAAATGAACAATGGACTCCAGATTGTTGTCCTAATTCTGCCTTTTTTATGCTTTGTGTTGTTGGACTGCGTTTGCACAGCGACGTGTTTGCACCGCGACGCACACCGCTCAAATAGATGATTCGGTTCTGCAAGCGACCGGTTATACAGAATTTGAGGGAAACATAAGTCACCGCCGATATTTTTCTGTAAATCTCTTGCGAGGTTTTTGCGGTCATCATGCGGTGTGAATAAATTTGGGCAAGATTTCCTACCTGCCCACAGATGCATGAACTGAGACCAGTTTTTGCATAGTGAACTTAGTGCTTCTTTTTTAAATTGGGTAGACGTGTTGGTGCATTTATTATGGCACAATCACTTCAGAGTTCAGAAATTCGGGAGGGCGAGCAAGCTTTCCCAACTTTATCTCTTTTCTCTCTGGCACTGCCGATAGTTCCAGGTTGCAATTTCAGTAGACATATTGTCACGGGTGTGACAATATGTCTACTAGCAGCTACAACTGCTCTAAAGCAGGTAAAAGACTCAGAATTCAGGACGCTGCGGACTCCTTGTTTTGCGTTTTTCGCAAGGTGACTGAGAAAATGCTTTTGCGAGTAATGCGGAATATGCAAACAATTTTGTTATGCCCGTCGTTTGCGTCTGTCCACCAAAATGAATAAGATGATCTACAAAGGTGCAATCACAAGCCAAGCGGGCATGGAAACAGCTTAGGAATGCATGGTTCTAACGCTGTGTGCATCCTTGTGCAGATACTGGCATCGCTGTTCTTCCTGCGGCTTTGGTCACCGTTACTTCAACCAGTCATCGCCACCCAGTCAGCAAATAGTCAAGTGTTGCTTGGCCTTCCGGACAACATTGTCGGCGGGCCCTTCGGTGCTCCTGCAGATTGGCCGCAACCGCAGCGTGTCTTCACTCCGTTCGAGAGGGTTTCCGCATCAACATCGACATCGTCACTCACCGATGTCCTGGCTTTAAAACCGCGGAGCGCCCTTGGATGCTTCAGTGCGCATGGAAACAGCTTAGGAATGCATCGTTCTAACGCTGTGTGCATCCTTGTGCAGGTTGGTTCTCTTCCATGATTACGCGCTAAGAAAACTAACAACCATTGCCTTTTGCTGTTTGCGTGCTCAAATGTTTTTCTCGCATTACTTCTAGAGTGTGTTGAGGTTTTGAGGTCACTGTTATTACTCTCTGGCGACGGAGAGCTTAACCCCGGCGCCATGACTCTAGCTCAAGCGACGCAACTAGCTGATGTATGGAAGCAGCTGCAAGACATTAATACTCGTGCCATAAAGTCATAGGAGGGGCAGAGCAGTTTAAGAAAAACCATGGAAGAAATAAGAAAAAGCAATCCATTAAAGCAAACATTAACGAATTTGGAAGTCGACTCGTCCTTGCTGAAAGTATGGTTTCTGCGCTTGAAATAGTCGACCACGACCTTCAAGAGATGCAGGGCGTCACTGAGGCTTTGCAGAACGATAACGTTAACTTACTCGAGCGTCTTAATGACCTGGAAGATCGTTCAAGACGTGAGAATCTCATTATTTATGGTCTTTCCTATGTTGCGTCAGAAACATGGGCGGAAAGTGAAACAACAGTTCTCGAGCTTATTTACCGTTCCCTTCAACTCCAGGTTACCCCAGATTGCATTGAGCGCGCACACCGAATCGGCTAATTTATTCCTAACAGAGGTTGCCCGCTAGTTATAAAGTTTTCTTCCTTTAAGATCAAGGACAAGGTACTCTACTCGCGACTAAAATTAAAAGGAAGCACGACGTATGTCACCGAAGATTTTTCTCCCGCTACTAATTGCCGGAAAAAAACTAATCGAATTTGGTAAAGCTACGAATTGGCTATATCAGCTGCGGTATAACAAGCTGCATGTCAACAAAAAATGCTACATGTACAACGCGACTACTGATACGGTTTTTCGAGTTCGGTTACGCCCCCGATGTGCGCGCGAGAGATAACACAGATTGTTCCAACTAACCTAACACCTGCATCATCATAACGAGTTACGAGGGGTGAGGGTCGTACTGATAAAAACAAACATTTGTCAGTACTTGTTTATAATATGAGGAGTCTGCTGCGTCATAGAGATGACTTGTACTCTGCTGTAGACTTATCCACTGCTGATATTATGGTTTTAACCGAAACGTGGCTTTCCTCTTGTGTTAAAAATTCCGAAATATTTTGTTGTGAAAAAAGTTTCAAGGTTTATTGTTTCGACAGAGGTGAAAGGACAGGTGGCGGTGTGGTAATCCCAATTGCAAGTCATATTGAATCGTTTTGCGTGCGCCTGAATAGCGAATTGGAAATAAGATGGGTTTGTTTGCATTTTAATCACCAGAAACTTATTTTGGGTGTATGCTATCGTCCGCCATTTAACAATCATTCCTTCGTTACCAGTCTTCATGACGCAATAAACTCATTATTAATACGCTTTCCTTCCGTTCCAATCATTCTTTTAGGTGACTTAAACTACCCAAATATAGTCTGGACTGGCTTGCATGCTTACCAACACCCATTTTCATCAGACGCGACTGACTTCATAAACTTGTGTAACGATTTCAGCTTGAGTCAATTGATGACTCTTCCTAGTAGAATTACCCATACAACAGCCAACATATTGGATCTAATTTTAACAACGTCATCTTTAATATCTTCAATTAGCAACTTGCAGGGCATAAGTGATCATTCAATAATACATTTTGTCATCGATGTTCCTGTTAGAAATGCTCCAAAGATTCAGAAAAAAATACGCGACTATGCTAAAGGTAACTATGCTAAAGGTAACAATGAACTTTCTCTTTTTCTTGATGATTACTTGCCGCTCTTTTCGGAACGCTCAATTCAGGAAAATTGCGAGTTATTTAAAATCCAGGTTGTGCACCTTACTAGTACATATATACCTTTGCGCAATATTTCCGTTATCCCGCAATCACCATGGTTTAACAACACATTAAAAAGGCTTTCTAACAAGAAAAAACAAAAATTTTGAGCAGCTAAATTTTCAAGTGTTTATTCTAAATGGTCTGCATACCATATTGCTGCCAATAATTATAAAAGTGCTGTTGAAAATGCGAACGCTACTTATTTTAATGTAACCTTACCAACAATTTTAACAAGCAACCCAAAGCAGTTTTGGAATGTAATTAATCGAAATGAAAAATCGTCAAAATCATGGTTTAGTTGTTCTGGAAATGCTGTGCCTTTTAATTAATGTGCCCTTGTTTTGAACTCCGCCTTTGTCGCTTAATTTTCAGACGTTAACGTGTCATCTTTACCTCCATTTCAACATATTGGATTTGTTCATATGTACCCGATCGCTATTGATGCTTGTGGAATTGTTAAAGTAATCGATAATTTAAAAATATCGTGTTCTGCGGGAGTCGATGCTATTAATTCAAAATGCCTAAAAAGCAGTGTGTCGAACCGAAAAGATACGGGTTCGGTTACGGTTCAGGTTCAGGTAAATTTATTTTGTTCCGGTTCAGTTCCGGTTCGATTAATTCGATCCGCGAACCGGTTCGGGGCGCTGAACCGGTTTGCGAACCGGTTCGGAAATTATAAATGACAAATTGCAACATCAAAATAAATTACAAATAAAACATCGGAAATCAGCACATACGAAACGGGATACATCGTAGTGTAAGGCTCAAGGATTTCTACCAGAAATGGTTTCTTTATGTGCACTTAAAGGTTACCTCACCGACGTTTACGCATTCGGAATTCATCTAATTGGGTCCGACGCAGTAGCTGTAAAATCCACGACCTCCTTACAAACCCACTTACAAGTAGAACTCGCTAACTATCCCGCCACCTCGGCGTGTAAGCGATTGAAGGAACAGTGGGGAGAAAATACACCTTTCTGTATTTGAACTAGCCTTCAGTAACTCAAATTAGACCCTTAACGAAGTTTTAATTAAACAAGATACGGAATATGAAAAACACTTCACCGAACGCAACGCCAGAAGGACGTAATAGGATAAATATTAAAATAGAAGAGTTCGCTGTCTCACAAATATGTTAGCTTCTAAGTGCCTATACGAAACCGGATGCATTATTATCAAACTCCACAGCCTTCTCTTTTCTCATTGCGATGGAAGCAAGCTTCAAGAACTTGCGCTTTCTAGAAACGTGTTATGAAATGAGCACACAGCAGCATTTAGGATTTACGAGATTGTAGGAAAATAAAATCCCGTGACGCGATTTTTTTTTTTTGCACAGCCTTCCAATTTTCTTTTTTCCGTGCAAGCCGCGACCAGCGCAATACTGGTTCCTATGTCAAGATTCATGGATGCAGCGTTTGTCAAGATTCATGGATGTAGCGTTTATATTCCTAAGACTGATTGAAGAAGAAAAATATGTTAGCGAGGGTGTGTGTCAGTTGACGGCACTTAAAAAACAAATGGCATTGATAGCACATTCATTGTCAACAGCGCGTGGCCGAACCGTTTTGACGTGAGCCGGTAACCGTTATTTTTTTTTTCGGTTCAGCTCCGGTTCGGGTTTATCGCGATAACAATATAACGGTTCGGGTTCGGGTTCAGTTCCGGAAAAAATACCGGTTCGGTTCCGGTTTTCGGTTCGGTTCGGTTCCGGCTCGACACCCTGCTAAAAGTACCAAAGAATATTCTTCTATAATACTTTCTATATATTTAATCAGTCTCTTAATTGTGGGTGTTTGCCGGAAGACTGGAAGGTGGGAAAGGTGGTGCCGATACACAAAACGGGTGATCAACATTCTCCTTCTAATTACCGCCCCATATCGCTAACAAGCATCCCATGGAAAATTCTTGAGCACGTCATTTTTTCACATTAAGTAAACTTCTTGGAGTTTAACAACTTCTTTTCTACCGCCCGACACGGTTTTCGTGAGTCATTTTCGTGTGAAACCCAGCTACTAACCTTCACTAACGACCTTTACCTTATTCTTGATCGAAGTTCCCAAGCTGACTGCATATTCCTCGATTTCGCTAAAGCATTTGATAAGGTATCACATAATCTACAACATCATAAACTAAGAAAACTCAGTATTGATTCCGGTACATTATCTTGGATTCACGCCTTCCTAACTAACCGATCTCAGTTTGTATTTGCGAATGACACGTCTTCTCCATCAGCTTCTGTGACGTCCGGGGTGCCGCAGGGGTCTGTACTGGGTCCTCTTCTTTTCCTTATATATGTCAATACTTACCCTCCTGTGTTTCATCTTCAATTAGCTTGTTTGCTGACGACTGTGTTATATATCGTGAAGTGACTAAGAAATCCGATGTTTCTTCTCTTCAGTGTGACCTTCACCGTGTATCTGAATGGTGTGACCTATGGCGTATGCAGCTTAACACTAACAAATGTAAGGTAATGAGGGTTTCTTGGCTTAACAGTGACGTCTCTTGTTATTACCTGAACCACACTCCTTTAGAACAAGTAACAACCTACAAATATTTGGGAGTTCATATTTCATCCAATCTGTCCTGCGAAACCCATATTCAATACGTAACAAGAAGCGCCGAATCGTATGCAGGGTTTCATAAAACGAAATTTTTCAGCAGCCCTGTTTATCACTTAAACTACTTCTTTACAAAACGCTTGTTCGCACCAAACTAGAATATGCCTCTTCAATTTGGGACCCCGGTACTGACGTATTTACATCTGCAGTTGAAGCAATTCAAAATAGATCCGCCCAATTCATACTTACTAATTATCACCGCACTGCCAGCGCAACATCCATGAAATCAAGTTTGAACCTGCGTAAGCTTGCATCGCGTAGAGAAGTTTTCCGTTTGTGCCTGTTTCACAAAATATACTACCACAATCATACTTTGCGTGGCAAGTTATTAGCATCTCCTTTGTACATATCACACCGTCTTGATCACCGACACAAGATGGGCGTACCTTCATGTAACACTACTACTTTTCACAATTCATTCATACCCCGAATTACAGTGTTGTGGAACCACCTTCCAGCGTCTGTGGTATCAATATCTGACAGCGTTGCTTTCAAAAATTGCCTTAACAATGTTCACATTTCAGCGTTTCACTAATATCTACATTTTGTTTTGTGTTCATAGGTTGCTATTTATTGTATGTTGTTGAATTCTATTAATGTAACCGCCTCCCCTCTATAGTTCCTTCGGGCCCTGAGGGAACTTTTAAATAAATAAATAAAATAAATAAGATTTACGATAACATTACACATTCAATTCAGACAACTGAACGTAAGGTGGCTCGGAAGCCGAAAAAAAAAATCTGTTGTCTAACACAAAATATGGACGTCCGAAGGGTTCTGCGGATAGCTGTTACGTAACAACAAGGCGCAGGTTTTTTACGTAACAGCTGTGTCTCAGTCGTAGACGTTCGGTGCACCCCTTGCGAATCTCGAAGGCGTCTGGAGCGGAATGACGAGAACATACCGGGACACGTTTGTCGCTATGCTAACGCCCGGCTACCCTCAAGCCAAACAGCATTCAGATTGTCATCTTTCGGGGCGACATGGCTGCTAGAAGACCCGCTGTCGCTATCACTCCACTGGCAGCACTTTACACAGCAACGGCGCCGTTTTAGAGGAATTAACATCTCCAAAACGACAACACTTGCACGCGCAAGCAAAAAAAAAAGAAAGCAAAGAAGAACGAAAGTAACTAACAGCTCTCTGAAAGGCGAAACCCCGCGTCGCTTCCGATCACTAACATCTGCGACTGCTGCTAAACACACACTACTTCACTTCGGGAAAACTCTTTCATGCACCTGGGTAACCACAAAACACTGATCACTTCGGCGAAACGACTAGTCGAGATAGACGAGACAGGCGGAAGCAAAGACTTCGGCGGCCATGAAAGAATGGCGAAGCTTTTGTTTGTTATGATATGAATCCAAGAGGGAGTGATCGTCTTGTAAACCTTTTGTAAAGAACAATAACTCTTATTACATGGATCAATCTTTAAAAGTGAAAATATGCCACTCAAAAAGAAATTTCAGCATATCACAAAAGTTTAACAACCAAGATCTAAGCTGTCAATTAATCTTTAGCCATTGAGAAGAGTTGCTATCGCACGTCGCTCCGTTACGTATAGCAGCCAGTCCGTGACCTATAGCAGCCACTCCGTTACGTAAATACCAACGTTGTGGCGCGCGATTCAAAACAGTCAAAATAGCCGCAAACTAAAATCAGTCTCTCGCAATAAATATTGCTGTAATTGTTTTTCGCAGATACATTGTTTTGAGATATGCCTGTCCCAATTCGGCTGTTTAAAAACACTTTTTTGTTTGCACGACGAAAATCCAGCTCGCTTGCACCTTTGCATTTAATTGCATTATAATTTGTTTGCAGTTACCTTTTAAACGAAGCCACATTGCAAAGGTATGCCGATGAAGGGACTTTCGGGACACAGCTGGCAAACAAAAGGAGAAGGTGAAAATGATCAACAATGTTTTCGACACTCAAAACCTTAAGGAGAATTTGTCACCTGCAGTATGCAAGGAACACTCGTGAAATTGCAGGTTGAAAAAGGTACAAAGCTGAAACTTCTTGACACGGAGTCATAGCAACTGATTGGACGTCCCACCCTACAAAAATGTGATGATAATGTCTTCTGCTTCAGTCGGGAAAATATTACGCATCGGCAACACCCTGAAGAGCTCGAAGCATTGGTAATTGTTATGCGATAAATCAACATGCTTGCAAAGACTTGGACCGACAAGCTGAAGCTCGGCCTCAACAAAATTTTTGTGTGATCTGTGAAACTGGAAGATGAAACCTCGCTCCAGAGAATGCTGGCAAGGTTTCCGAGCTTGTTCACTGGTGCCTTGGGTTGTTGCACTTAAGTCAAAGTTGATCTTGGTTCAAGCCTGACGGAAACCCAAGGTTCTTCAAACCTCGCCTAATCACGTTCGCTACGCAAGAAACGGTAAAAGGATACTTGTACAAGCAGGTCAAGAATAGAGTTCCTTCACCCGTGAACTTCTAGTGGCAACTCCGATTCTTGTTATTCCAAAGTCGGATGGATCAGTTCGGCTATACGGTGACATCAGTGTTACCGTGAACTCGCAGCTCGACATTGCCCAGCTCCCACTGCTACATCGACAAGAACTCTTCGCCAAACTCCACGGCGGCAATAAATTAAAAAAAAAAAAAACTGGATTTGTGAGAGGTGTACTTTCAGTTGGAGCTCGACTGGGACGTAAGCACAGCACTATACATAAAAACTCACAAAGGCCTATTAAAATTCAACAGGATGCCTTTTGGGGTAGCATCCGGCCCAGCAGTTTTCTGGCACATAATGAACCAGGTAACTGTTGCACTGGGCGGTGTCGCTTGCTGCCTCGGTGACATCATAGTGACCGGAAAGAACAGTGGTCAGCATTTACGGAACCTAGAACGGGTTCCCCAGCATCTCCTACATTACGGTTTCATTATCAAGAAAGAAAATTGCGCCTTACTCCAAGAAAAGTTCGAATACGTCGAGCAAGTCACATCTCACAGCGCTTTACAGCTTCAAGGAAAACGATGTCGTCAAATCTACATATTCCCGAGCCCAAGAGCATCAGAATGCTACGATCACTGTTCGGCAAGGTGCAGTACACTATTAGCAAAAATAACACGCCCAGACGTGTAAACCGTTGTCCCATAGCGGACATCCCAAAACGTGTTAGTTTTACACGCAGCCATGTGTGTTATTCGTCTACACATGAGGCGCCGTGTAAAATTTGGCAGATACACCGTGTAGGCCTTCCGCGAAACACGGCGGAGCGTGTTTTTCTATAAAACATGGCGGCCAGCAGCCGAACACAGGCGATGGACGAGCTTAGCGAGCCGCGCGCCTTTCCGCCGAATTGAAAGCACACATGACGCGTTTGTTCTCGTTCGATGTCTTTTATACACAGTAAACAGTCTCCAAACGGCGGACGTAGCTACGTGCAAAGGGACGTACGTGCGTCGTCGGCGGTCATCGGCCTCGCTATAGCTACGAGGGAACCGATAGACAGAAAAACGATGCCAAACTTACGTCGATAAGTAACTCAAGCAAACTATTTGCAATCGGGCGGTAACTTGCGCCGCCGAGCGAGATTTCTAGCAGCCTATATAAAAAAACGAGCCTGTTAATACGCTGCGAACGATCACGAGTAGACAGCAGCCCAGCATACACCTCTCACAACACGAGTACCACGTATTACACTGCACCTACACATACACAAACACAACAACTACACTACGCCCGACACTTTCTACTCAACACGCTTTTCTAACCGCGGTGTACATAAGCTTGACATGTGCGAGTGAGCTCTTTGGTCGCTGAACATTACAGATTTATAGAAGAAGACGCAAAACACGGCGCAGGGACAGCCGTATGTAAGATCTGTTTGAATTTAAAAAGTATGTAGCCAAAATCTTTAATGTTAGTCCCTTGCGTAAAATAACGTTGCATTAAGAATAAATCTTAAAACGGCCATTAAAAAGTTTAAAATTTTGTTATTTTCATGATCGACCAGTGGTATTAGCAGTCCGACTAGCTTGAATCAAATAGAATAACAAATTATTGGGATTTTATCATTATCTACTTAATAACAAATGGAAATAATCTTTGCGCAAAGCAGTTTTTATATATTCTTGTGAAGGACATCCGCCCAACATTTCACTTCCTCTAGTTGCAGTACGGGAGCAGACGCCTTCACTTTTGGGGCGTTTTGATGCAGTTTGTTGTCGACTGTCGTGTCGGTGTCGAGTGGAGCGGTGGGCTTGGGAGTTTGTGACCGGTGTTAATCGTAATCACTAATGTAACGCTGATGCATTTTTTTGTGTGTGTTTTTTTTTTTTAGCGTTAATACTCCGAACTTTGAAGATTTACGGTCTCGTGGCACTGCATTATGCTGAATCGCGAGCTCCTTCTCTGCTGACGTCGTCTTCCTGGTACCCCTCGTAGATATTGCAAGCGTCTAAACAGCCTGCACCATCTCGCCTACGTCCCCGGTAACGCCCTCGATCTGTTGAATCTTATTGCTTCCGTCATTTTTGAGTACGCAAGTCAGTTGTCTCGCTTTTCTGGTTTCGGTTATTAAGGAAGGCAAAACGCTCGCAGCCCCAGCCCTCAGTACACGTTGCAGATCTTCCACACATTGATACCGGATAACTAGATGCACGAGGATTTACATTTACTTCAAAGGTCACTCTCGCCGCTTCCCCACTGTCAAGCAGCAGGATCAGCTGGCGACAAGCCGCGGATGAAAGGCTTGAGCATCAACAGCCCAAGTGCACTTGGTGCCGATGTGGGTGATGCGGGTTTCTGTCAACCGGTAGGGCAGCACAAACCGTGACCGTTCCAGCTCTTCGTCATGACACGGCGTTGCAGAGAGCAGGGTAAAATACAACTACACGGACCACCGAAGCAAACGCACTGTTATTGTAAATCTTGGCTTCTGATTGCGCCTTTGTCGATCGTCTTATTCATTTTGCAGAAAAGACGCGAAGGACTGGCATAACAAAATCGTTTGCATATTCCACATACCTCGCAAAAGCATTTACACAGTCACCTTGCGAAAAGCGCGAAACACGCAGTCCGCACGGTCGTGACTTCCCCTGTCTTTTACCTGCTTTAGAGCAGTTTGTACCTGCTCGTAGGCATGCCTACTGAAACTGAAACTTGAAACTATTGGCAGTGCCAGAGAGAAAAGAGACAAAGTTGGGAAAACTTGCTCGCTCTCCCCAATTTGTCGACTCTTAAGTGATTGTACGATAACAAATGCACCGACGCCTCTTCCCAACATAAAAAAATCACTATGTTCACTACATAAAAAATTATCTCACCTCATGCATTTGTGGGCAGGTAGGAAATCTTCCCTTAATTTATTCACACCGCATGATTCGCGCAACAAACTCACATGAGATTTACAGAAAAAGGTCGGTGAAGTTCTAAAAAACCGGTCCCTTGCAGAACCGAATCTACTCGAGCGGTATGCGTCGTTGTGCAAACGCGTCACTGTGCAAACACAGTCCAATAACACGAAGCATAAAACCAGCGAATTTCCGACAACAATCTGGAGTCTATTGTTCAATTAAAACGACGTAATTCTGTTGAAAACGCCCACAGCTTTTTACTCACGGCATGCGTCGGGAATCTTCCCCATTACGAAACGGAACGAAGGAATATTTACTTTTAAAGACTCTCGCAGCGTCCTTCCGGACTAGCTGGACCGGATCAGCAGACGACGACGGGACTGAACCCGTTGAACCTCAATCCCACAACAGCCAATTTGCGCTCCGTATTACCGCGGGTTTCTACCTCCAAGCACCGCACCACACACCACGAACGTTTCAGCTGTTTGTCGCATCGCCGTGTTGCGCCAAACAGAACGAGATCGCCGAAGTCAACGCAGCGCTGTCATGAACCTTGGCTTGTGGTTGCGCACTCGTAGTCCCTGTGACTCCCTTCGCTTTCAAAGCACACACGACGATTACGAATTATACTTTCCGTCTTCCGGGAACATCACAGGGGCACTTCTCCGGTAACGTTTTCGCTACATATGATCGCAAACTGCCGAGATTCTCGTGTCCCGTCAAACCAAAACAATACCGGCGCTATGTTAAACGTGCGTTGTCCAGATTTTCTCCGACCAAAACAAAAACAACGAAAGCAAAACCGGCTCTAGCTTCCAGCATACATCGGCGTTGCGCCGTGGCCAGATATTTTCTCTCAGCTCTAACGTAAATATTCCCTACAGATGCAGCAACATTGGTATAAAGTTATCGCGGGCGCCACGGAGCGCCGTAAATTGTGAGGAGGGTGGATGTGAAGCGGCGGTACCTTCGCTTGCAGTTGAAGGATTGAAGCCAAAACGAAACCTACTGCAATGTCACATGCTAAGATCGAAGGCACGCTTTTTACATTTATTTAAATGTTTAGAACGAGTAATTAGACCCATGACTTTATTTGTTGTGTGTAAGAAACTATTATCAAAACCCCTGAAATAAACACTACATGGGCGACATGAGGGAAGCCGAATTGCCATCGATCAGAATCAATGGGAGCGAGCACGGTAAACGCAAGCTTCGTCCCGTCCCGCGACATGGCGTAATTGCTTTTGGTGCATATCTGTCTCTGAGACATGTTTCTTTCCGCGGAATTTGTCTTCGCGGTCCTTTCTAGGTGTGTCCCCAAGCGTTCCGGTGCTTCGATAACCGGCAATGCTGCGGTCGTCACCGGGGGTGATGCGTGCTTTCAAGGTCGGCTACGCGGTTACGCGTGTACGACCGAACCAAAACACGTCTTTTTACAACCTCGCATGATTTTTAAAGAGATTATCCATTACACAATGTGAACATTTATGGTGTTTTGTGTAAATAGCGTGTTTTTCACCCCAAATATTCACCAAATACACGGGACTTGCCAACAGTGTACGGCGAGTTTCCTCCAATCCTGGCTGAAAGATGTGCGCCGCTAAACAAGCTACTGCGAAAAAAAAGGAATAAAAACCACTTGGCGAGTGCCTAGACCCGTTCAAAGACATCAAACGGCTCACGCCTACGGACGCTTTAGGCCACTTGGACCCTGATCTACCCAGACACATTACGTCAGGCGCAGCGTCTGAAAGAGTGTGTGAAATGATTTACCTTGAGATTGTTGAGAAGAACGCCCCCATCACCCATGTGTCCAGAACTTTCAACTCAGCAGTGCGTGAATCTGCACCAATTGAGAAGGAAACACTTGCCAAAATATTTGCCGTCCGGAAGAGTCACCAGCATCCTTGGGGCACAAGTTTGTGTTATATACAAACAACAAACCCTAAAAACCATATTTGCTCCCTTGAAAGGTATACCCGTCACACGGGCAGAGTCCAGCGTTAGGTACTCATTTTCATGAATTGCACCTACACAATTGAGTACGTGCTGACGGATGACTTTGGAGACGCTGATCGCTTCTCACGCTTCGCAGAAGGCCCAGACGTGGGCTGCTTCAAATAAATGGCAAGCGAAATCTTCATAATCTTCTGTGCTAACCAAGATGTCTTTGCGCTTCACGCACAAAGTTTGACAAAGTTTCCATTGAAGGCAACGAACATCATCACACCAACATCGTTAGACCCTGCCTTCTCCCTGTACATCGAGAAAGGCTGGACAGAGAAGGCGACAGACGGCGACCTCGCGCCTTTTCACAGACACTGGTCCAAATAAACCATCTTAAACAGTTGCATCCTGTGGAATTCCCGAACCGTTGTCCTAATCAAGATCCAACGAAGTGTCATGAATTTTCTTCATGATGGGCACGTGGGACAAACCAAGATGAAGATTATGGCGCGCTAATACGTCTGGTGGTCATACATGGACAGGGTTTTTAAACGGATAATGCAGAAATGTTAGTTTTGCAGCAGCGCCTCTCACGACGAAATAAACGTTACACTTCATCGCTGAGAACCTCAGGGACGACTGTGGTACCGTGGTAACGAGTTCATGCTGGCTTCGCGGAACTCTCTCAGCAAATACATCTTATCGTTTTCGATGATTTTAGCAAATGGACAGAACTTGTGGAAACGCAGTCAGTAATAGCAGCCGATGCCGTCGATGCGTTGCAGGAGGTTTTTTCTTGGCATGGGTCTTTTCACTCCTCTGTATCACCTCAAGTGAAACGGACAGGACGAGAATTCCGTCAAAACGTTAAAGACTGATTTTAAACGTTCCTCCGAAAGAGACTTGAGAACACGAATCTGATACTTCTTTCTAAAGTTCCCAATCACCCTTCACATCTTGACGGAATAACCTCCATGTCCGCTGCTCACCAGCAGGACCTACCGGACGGTTCTTGATTTGTTGAAGCGCCAAAGGTACGGTCCCAAAAACGAAACAAACTAGAAAGACGAAGGGATCCTCCCTCTTATGGTAAAGCAGGTGTGGGTAAAATATTCATTCAGAAAATTACGCTAGGGTATAGGCGTTTTCACCAGAAGAATCGGCAACGTCATTTAAGAAGTTTTGGATAAAGATTAGAAAACCCGTCGGATTGATGCAGATCACCTCTAGCAAGAATGGCATCAGATGACCTTGATATTTTAGCATTTCCTATGAATGTTCCCCGGTCCTCCCAGTTGCGCACCCAACTGGAGCCCACATGTGTTGTAGGCATTACCGAAAAAAGTAACGATATACGTTACTCGTTATTTGGCAAATAGGGGAACGCGTTTCTGACCTACGTTACGTCAAAAATAAAAGGAACGCGTTACCGTTACCGTTAAAAAATAACGCACGTTACTTTTGCTTTACTTATTATTTACAAATTGATGAAATGGCTTTTTTTTTTCGGCGACAGCGTTTTTCGACATTGGGACAAAAGACGTGGGCGTAGGGGGTGTTTTTAAAGTAGGACTTTTCGCGTGGGGAAAAGACAGGCAAAATTTTGAAGGTATGTGGAATGAGTGCAATAATTATTGACTTGGCTCCTATACTTCATTTCAGCTTAAGTCCACACTCATCCGACGCTACCAGTTAATGGGACCAATCAAGAGCATCAAAAGCACAAATAACTGGGCCTGTATTTTCATGCTTGGTTCAGCGATGATAGAACACTAATAGAAACATGAAGAACACCATGATGGTGCCCTCTTGGCGCTGTCTGCTTTGTCTCATCAGGTAAGCGCGCAAAAAATAACGCTTGCTTTTTTCAGGTATTGGGAAGAAATTGTAGCCTTTAACGTAGCTACGTCACCTCTTACTAGAAATAAGTAACTTAAGAACGTTACCCATTGCTGGTTTGAATATGAACGAGCACGTCACTACGTTACAGACAAAAATCTGCGTTACCGTTAACGCCGTTATTGTAACGTGTTACCGCCATAACTCGAGCCCACCGACATTGAAGTGCCTGATGGCTTCGTACTGGAACCGGAAAAAAGTAGGAGATATTCGACTCGCAACCGCTATGAGTTACAATTACAGGGCTTCATAATCGGAAGGAAATATGGTGACTGCTAGTGAGGATTCTAATCATCGTTGGCGCAGCTCGAGCTGATGACCTGGGCTCGAGTGCATTTGTTCTGTGAGCTGGTTATTTTAAAGCATTCCATGCCTCTTCGATCTGACATACAGTAACAAAGAGTTAACAAGTAACCGCTTCACCGGATTACCAAACAAGTTACGAGAAACCTTAAAAAAAATACAGACCACTCTAACATGCTATTTTATCTTAAGAATGAATTTAGTAAAATATTAAAAGAAATACAAATACGTAATAAAATTCCAATTCATAAAGAAAAACATGCCATCATCGAGCATAAGAGAAAGTGAATAATAATAACACAAAATGATTACAGTAACAAGTAGTTTCTTTGAATCAAGTACGCTAAAACGAAGACACAGCAGAAGCACTCTGTAGCGTACCAAGCCATTTCTGCATTTATGACGCAAAGTGTCCGAAAACGTTGAAATAGAGTATTTTTGTTGAAGCGATAAAAGCAGGTCTGCGAAGGAGAATGACCCAAGGCGATACAAAAATTTAAAAACAATTCACGATCTACTTGCCTATAATCGGATATAAAAAGAGACTTATAAAATAGAACTGGGATGAAGTGGTATGTCCAATTTGTATATCGGTGACTATGCCTATGCGGTTTCAGTTGAGAAAAGGCTTTTAATTAAAAGTTTACGAATATCCGTTCAAATTGAATAACGCAGTGTCATCTCTAGATTCTACTTTGTTAAGAGAAGTGGTTGTCGTGGCTTTGCGTTCCACTGTGAAGGTAATGAATGACGCCGTGCGATTCTATCCGAACCAGATTTCTCAGACCCCTACTTTTAATTTGTTGTTTATAATTTAAATATGCCACTCAGAAGTAGAGTTATTTTTGGGTATACTTCGGAATCCGGGCCGGAATCCGCCTTCAAAACGGGGACCCTCCCTAATGAGGGGGAGAGGGAGGGAGTCTCACGCTGATTGCAGCGATAACGTGAGGAGCTTTTGTTGGGGGGGGGGGGGGGGTGGTCCGCTCCGTATGCTAAGAAGGCTGCGGTCATTATGGTAGAGAGGAAGGGGGAACGGACGGGTCATTATGGTAGAGAGGAAGGGGGAACGGACGGGTCTCGGGAATGTGTGGAAGGGTTGGAGGGGACAGGTGGGGTGGGAGTGATACGACCTCGGGCGACCTCGTCAAGCGCTGTTAGCGGCCGAAAAGTAAACTTCAAGGCGTCTTGGCTTGACTACGCCAAATGGTTTAGCTCGGCTAGGAGAAAAATACATCGGCTAGAGTGACGGCGGAGAGCCGCGAGGGCGGCGGATGGCGCTTTCGACTTCTTCATGTCGGGTCGGATCTTGTTGGCTATTCGAAAGTGACGGCGCTGTTCCCACGACCGACAAACCGCGCTGTCAACGCGAACACGACATCGGCGATTGTGTGCATTTTATGCGAAAATTGTATTGTGTTAATTCCGTTCCAGTTTCACAAGTAATGTTTCTTTGTGCGTGTGTGTGTGTGTGGACGTGCTAGGGCTTGTGCATTAAACAACCCAGACTCCGGTTGAATGCGTATCGTCCCGTCGACCGTTTCACCCCGCGATCGCGTCGGCCGCTTTTATCATCATCCTCCGTGATCATCCGCGCGAAGCTCGCCTTGCACCGGTAGACGTGCTCAGTCGCCCACTTTGCCGATGGTGGTAACGTACAAAACCACCGATGAACGCACGTATGGTTGTCACGCAGCGCTCAGCTCCGCGCAGCCCATACATTTTACCAATGATCCAAACTCGAATACGAATACCCCAGAACCGCGCGAGACGGCAAAGCCCGCCGAGGAGCCTCTTTGCTCTCCTACTTCTGCGTGTTTTCTCGTACTATGTCGTCTTTGCGGAGTAAGAAAAACAAGGGGAAAATAAAAAAAATAAAAGTGAAGGGCAACCACACGCGCGTCTCTTCGTTTTATTATTTGTGTCCCCGTCTCGGATTAATAATGAGTCGTGTTTATGTTGTACCGCAGAGAAGGCCAGAAGCGCGAGCTCATAGCGTTGGCAGCTGCCCTTGTTGCACGAGAACTTGTACCGTCGAGCTGTGCTCTAGAGCAAGGAGCTCGCGCTTGTAGCCTTTCCTGCGGTACAACACTAGGTGAAACAGAGTATAGCCTGCGTTTTTGACACGAGTTTGTGACGTGTAAGCAACGCAACTCTTCACACTGCTTTTATTTATTTAATTTTTTCCGCTGCGGAGTTTTTCAATTTTTATTTGTGCCTGGTTCTGCTACTCTTCTGCTCTCGCCTCCCCTCCCCTCCATAAAAGAAAGGCCCACACAATAACGTGTTGCAGTAGCCTGAAGCAAGTCACTCTCCTATTCTTCACCGTTGAAATATTTTAGGCTGTACAACAGTAATGTGTGCACACTGAAAAGTAACTTCTTGCTGCAATGTTTGTCGTTGAATATTGGATCACCAGCACAAATATTACTTACCGATGAGTGCCCAGGACAGCTTAAGAGACACCAGTGCACCCTTCAATGGTTCAAACCACTGCTTCATGCACCACACAGGTGACTGTGGCATAGTGACAAGCACAACCAGGGTGCTTGCTGTTTAATGTCAGAAACACTTTGGAAAATGCAGTTACCACATGACCCTGAAGTCCTAGAGAACCTTAAACCTTGGTGCCATGCAAAATAACTGAGCTAAAGAAACCGCCAAGGAAGAGTCACAACAGGTGCAACCCACAGGTTATCGTGACTCCACATACCGGGCCGGGCAGCTGTAAATCAGCGAGCAGGTGTCGTAGAGTAGCTGCCACTGCAAGCGGTGCAGTGTCTCATAAAAAGAAACGGTTGCTGGAGAAAGCTCCCATGAATGCAAAGTCTGTGGTGAGCTTGGAGTAGTGATGGTGATCCTGAAGCAAAAAGGATTCAAGCCAAGCCTGTTCCTGTGTTCCATGACGTATGGCATCCTCCCCTTACCAGAATTCCTGGCTGTTATTTTCCTTCCTTACGTGTGCGTGCCCCCATCAGCAGCAGTAGTAATAATTGCACGTTGCTTCGACAGGACGTGCTGATGTGGAGGGGCCTGGTGGCAGAGTGTGTTAGCCCACTGCAACTCGCAGTGTGTGGAGCGAAAACTTGCACTGATCGCCCCTGCCCGTTTTGACCTGGATGAGCACTGCACCTACACATGGGCGTGCATTACTGCTATATGAATCATTTTAAAGACTTTGGGCTATCGGTTGTACCCGCACTAGTCAAATTTCTCACATAGAGCGTGACAAAGTGTCACCATGCGCTGCCAGACCGACCTTCCTTCTTCTCGACAAATAATGTCCAATTTTCTTTGTTCCTGCTAATTTGGCAGTCGAGTAAAAGAGAAAAAAAAAGAACTACTTTTGTGTGTGATGGGAAACGTATAAACCTCTCCATATACCAGGTTTACCTACTGCCACCTGAAAACATTGCACCTCTTCAAGTGTGAAAGAGGGTAGGCCTGCACGCAATCCACTACACTCTGTTTCACATTAATTTGGGAAACTGTAGAAACTGCGGCGTCTGTGCAAGCCGGAGGAGTCTGCTGTGAAATTAGCACACTTGGGAAGAACATACCCCATGTACCTAAAGACATTAGATGGTTTTAAAAAGGCATTCATACTTTCAGTCGGCTTGCAAACTCTAGCAAAAATGTTGGTTTGTACCATAGAAGTTTCAATTTCCCCTGCTTGAACTACTAGGAAAATAACTTCAAATTCACATAAGTGCTGAACGCAACTAAAACACATGGCGGAACGGTGGCCCGAGTCGGCTAGCACGTCTCAGCTCCGGGCATGTGGAGCGAAAGCTTGCGCTGCAGAACCTGGGATCGTGGGCTAAATCCCAGCACTTGCTCATTTCGATCTGGACAAGGATCATACCAGTAGGCGTTTGTGTAATCACTACTACATGATGCACGTTAAAGATCCCAGGCTTTCGGTCATACTGCCCTGGCTAAATTCCTCATCTACAGCGGCAAGCTTGGCACCATTCGAGGCAGGCCGACCTTTCGCTGTCTAAACATCCTCAACACAATGCTACTTTTTTTTTTTTTAACTGAAACATGTACAAAAGAAAACATGCCTATGACCTTGTACAGTAATGCATTGAACTGTTTGTGAATGATTGTGATACACAAACGGGCAAAAGGCAAGAACAAGAGCATGCACATTCACACTGTGGCAGCAAATACACCACAGCAGCCTCCTTTGCCGTTGTTGCCATGGCGGATGGGAGAGCAGGGCAGCGAATGCCGATATGACTGAAAACATTGTAAAAGTTATTGCTTTGCTTTTAATAACAGTTCAAAAAAATTTAGATTAATAGCTTTTCAAAACAAAGCCACGGTAGCAGTACTTTTTGGCGCAGATGGAACAGTCTGCCGCGATGGTGAGGAAATGCTGTAGCCGTTGCCTTTTGCCAAGTTATGGAGAAACACAGCACAGATCATTCCACTCGGAGAGAAGACGCACCCATGAACCAGAGCACTCAGACGGGACTTTTCCTCGGCGCGTCGTCTGCGTCAAGAAACGAGCTGTACAAATGATTCGTTAGCATGCAACATGGTTCCAAATCTCACATTTAAGCTATTTCAGGTGCAAATTTAGAAGTGGGGGTTAGCATGCCATGCCATACTTGATGAAGAGATTAACAGGGCACAATTGTGCAACCATCTCCTGTGCAAAGGAAACAGAAAACTGAAAACAAGCACATAAACAATGTGCACAGTCAGTCTGCTCTGGCAACAAAACAAAAAAAGCTTTACACCAATTTGGATCGGAACTCATTGAACCCCCTAGATTATGCATATTCAAGGCATTTCGTCGACGAAAAACAAATCCGCCGCCTCAAACCCAGTGCTTGCTAAGCCTTCCGGAAAAAAAAAACAAGGGTGCTTACATTATTGTTGATATTTGTGGCAGCGTTATACACCAACTCATGTTTACAAACAAACCGGAGCGCCCCTAGCGGACGCCACCGGCGCCGCGCATGCACGATGGAGTGTGGGCAAGAAGCTTGCCGTCGCCCATAAACAAACCATTGAAATGCAATGTTGTTGGCGTCGGTGTGAGTCCCCCTGCCCTTTTTCGCGTTCGAATCGTTGATTCTACGTCTTCCTGGCAATGTCTGACTACTTGAGCGGCCTCAACGAAATTACCGGGGCTCGTTACACCGCAAAACTTTGCGTGAATAATGCGACATGCAGCGATTCATTCCGCGCGGACGCCGCAGAATGCATGCTTAAGCCTGATTCGCATGATAAGATTTTGCTCGCAATTTTCAGTTGCAACGTCGCTGGGGCTGCAAAAGCATGAACCATAACTGAAATGGTCGACGTCAATACTGAAAATCGCAAGCACAATCAGACCAAGTGAACCAGGCATAACAAGTCAGTGACGCCCACTGGTAACAATGATCAACATCTCCTTGTACCTACTGTCTATATCGAGCCTGCTTAACAACCTTCAGACTTCAGTCTCTTGAGGCCTGCACTTCTTATCACAAGTACCAGGCCAACATTCGGTCTACGGGCCGGTGTCGTCTAAAAGAGGAGATGACAAGCAGAAACGTTTGAAAGAGCACACAACAGTGCGAACGATCAGGCGGCCGCTTAACCTGAAGACGCACTCAGCGTAGTCCGCAGGTGATTCGTACAACTTGACGGTTTTCTGGCGTTCATGTTCATCAAATAAATCTGATGACCACAAGTATCCGTGAACTCAACCCAGAGTGCTTCCCGCCCAAGAAATCGTGGTCCGGCGGCGTCTGGTTTTCCCTCTCAACGGCACATATCCACGTTCTCGGACGAACCGAGCACAAGAATACTGACCTTCAAAGCTTTCTCGACTCTTTTGGTACAGGCCCAGTCGCAGAGTTCTGACGAGAGAGCAGGTTTTTGTCCGGTTCCTTTCAAAACAATGCAGGAACACACGTCTCACATGGGGTACTTTCGCCCACAGCCCCAGACCGAAAGTGCGCCCCACACGCCACCACCGCGGTGTGACGTAACAGAGCCGAGTTTGTGTATACAGAAGAGAGGGCGGGGGGACATATAAGTCACATACCTGCCTTTTAGATGTGGCACATGGGACAGAACGCTTGGTACATTCAGAAGTAAGTTGGATGTGATCAATTATATCCGTAAATAACAATCGCACATTTGTAATTCGAGTGGATGGCCATATTTTTTGCTCCAAACAACCCACCCTGGCAGGCGCTCGACAAGTTGCAGTCGGAGAAGAGTTCATTTGTTACGTCGCTTGCTTCGTATCCCACAGACCACGCTACTTCCAGGCTGGCGCGATTATTGGCTTTGCCACTTGGCGATGCCAGCACGTCACTACTTGGCCCTCTGAGACGCCCCAGGACCGGCCATGACAGCCACGGCTTCGCAGTTGCGTTCAGGTGGACGCGCCAAACTTCCATGGAGCGGCACTGCTCTAGATTGGCGTTTATCTGGTGGTCTCATTGCCTATGCTCCATCCCACAAGTTGTCTGCAGCAGGTGCAAAGGCACGAGCACGTTGCTTTCAAACGTGCCATTCTTGCGCAAGTGCTCATGCAAACAAAGCTCACTGCAGTCCTATGTAACCGTGCCCTCGCCTTCGTCTTTGCTGCGCACACCCTGCGAGACCGAGTATAGTCGACATCTATGGCTGGTATCAGCACAATTGAAAGCGCGATAAATCTTAAGCTGTCTCTAGGTTCGTATGTAAGAACAATCGTGCATTTGCGTCAAGGATCGAGGGAACCAACTATGAGTTCTGCAAAGTATGAAATCGGAACCATATTAGTCTCTCGTGCAATAGACGTAGCAGCCGGAGGCAGTGCCGCCAGTAGGTGAAATTTCTCTGGACGTAATAATGGAATACCTATGCTAGGTGATTAACGCATGAAAGGAGCAGCAGACAACATACCGAGCCCAAAACAGCCATTCATGCGCTGCACAAACGAACAGCATCACACAAGCAGTAAGGAGGGGGCCGCTAGATGTTTAGTACAGCCCACCACAAGGTACAGCTGAAAATGGCGAAATGCCCGCACTTGGCTCGTGCCCTCTCCTTCGTTCGCCCTGCCGAATTCCGTGAAATTGCCCAGATGCACATAGACAGCACGGCAATCGGACAACATGACGCCACCCTGAAAGCCCCAAGTTGAATGATGTATAGCCATTGACAGGTGTCACCACAAAAATAAGAGTTGCAGCTGCTTGCTTTGGCTTCAATGGTACAAGCTGTGCCAACAGCTCCATTGACCTACTTTGCACAGCTAATACAACCAATGCTAGACAATGATACAATTAGATAGCCAAAGCGGTGCAAGTGACAGCACTCCTAAGCCCCATATTTATTGCTGTAGCAGACACATGGGCCATAGTCGCTTGCTGTGTTCGTTATAGTTAGTAATAGCACCCGAACGGCAGCATGGCCTTGCAGTTGTCCCATCTACGGCACAAGCTTATTGCCTTCAAGAATGCTTTGGAATCTCGTAAGCTTGGAGCATGATGGGGCCTAGAGCCTGTGCAGCCAAAGCACAACGGGAGGTGACGAGCGGGTGCTGGAGGCCTGCCTGCTTACCTACAGTGACACGGGACAGGTTTATGAACCTCCGAAAGGATGAGTTCACATGAAATTCACAACCGTTGCATTGTGGATATCGCATTATTTTTGTGTCTGCACGCAAGGGCAACATTTGAGACGCCACGCAGAGTGCTCGCTCATTGCCCGGCAACATCAACATGACTTTTGAGGCGGTTCGCTAGCTTCCGAGCGGCAGGTCACAGCTGCTGTATTATATTGAGTGGTGCCATCTACCCGAAGTCAATGAAAGTGTTCCCTCCCCGCTTCCCACTTTGCTGTTGGCCGGCGACTGACGAGCCTGACCTTCGACGCCCAAGTCGGTTTTCTCCGGTTTCCCCAATGTGCCCTCATGGCACATCATAAATCGAGCGATCCGAAGGCGGTGTACAGCTGAGGAGCAGAACAACTGCCGGAGTTATTTGGCCGAAGTCCGAAAATCGTTTCGTGGCCCTTTTAAAGACCAGCTTTGCTATAGTCGGTTACAAGTCAAGAAGGTAGGAGAAGCTCCTCCCACAAGTGTGATGCGCCCGTTTCAAATCTCTCCGCAGTCGAAAGAAGAGTTCACTGGAAACGCTCCTTGTTCCGCTTCAATGGATTCCCACTTGTCTCAGATCCGACTTTTTAAGAAAGCGACCTTTGTATTCATCGGAGAGGGAACCGAGCCCCTGAAAGCAGCCTTTGTATCCATCGGGGGGGAAGCTAATCCCCAAAAGTCGTATTTGTTTCCGTCGGTGGGGCAGAACTCTAATCTCCCTCTCGTGGCTTCCACAATGCTAAGTCAGATTCGAAAAATAAAGCAAATATGTACAGAAAGGCAAGACCCTCCTCGCGCGTTGGCCGCAACGTCACGGAAACGGTGGGACGCTATTGGATGCGGAGGTGGCGGAGGGATATGCAATTCCCTTTGAGGGGCATTTGCCGCTACCTTCTTGACCTGTAACTGACTATACGCACAAGCAATCGAAAGGATACAAACGTTTAGATATGCCCAACTACCTCGCATAAGGGTGGGTCCAGGAGCCGCCACTGAGAGCAGAATGGTCGACATCCCGCAGGCCAGCTAGGCTTGATGTTTACAAGATCACGGCCAGTCAATCCGGTTTTGGTGGCGTGTCGTCATGTACACAATTTTGTGCTGCACACACGACTGGTTGGATTGTTTTCATCACTACAGAGCATCGCTCGTTAGAGAAATCGAATGGCTCTTCTTAGTGCTTGTAGAGTCGGGGACAAGAGTCCCCAGGACGGGTGAGCTGTGACTGAAACGCATTGCTGTGCCATCTGCCGGCTGGTTGGCTGGTTTCGAGATTACACAAAAGCGCATGCGCGTCCTACTGCGCCTGCAAACATGTGTGTTTTCCCGCTGGTCTGCGGCGCGGCGCCTAACTCGGAATCAGGCGCGTGGTAGGGGCTCGGAGATAGCGCTTACTGACACGGCACCTATAAAGCAAGAAGTCACGGCACCTCAACTGAGCGATAAACTCGACTGGTTATAAAGCAAGGTGAGCTGACATGGCGAAATGCGGCGCAATGTCGCAGGCGGTATCTCCAGTTTCGGAATGTGCAGCAGATGCTCGTCAGCCGCAAGCGCCATCTCCGAGGCAGTACCACGCGCCCAATTCCGAGTTAGGCGCCCTGCCACAAAATAGCGGGAAAACACACGTTTGCGGGCACAGTAGAACGCGCATGCGCCTTTGTGTGATCTCAAAACCAGGCGACCCGCCGGCAGATGGCAGAGCAATGCGTTTCAGTCGCAGCTCGCGCATCCTGGGGACTTTTGTACCCGGCTGTACAACTCACCGCAGGCAGGTTAACTTTACCCTGAAGAAACATCCATGAAACCTATATGGCAGTTTTTTTGCATTAGCAAACCAACACACCAATCTGACTGGATTTCGCAAGCAACAAAAGTCTGGCTCCTCTACGAGATGATGATCATCCTTTTGGTGCTCACGGCTTTCAGTGGTGGATAATTGTACGCACTCAAAGATCTGTACACCTTTGATGACTCGCATGTAACGAAACTGGTCTTAAAGACTGGAGATCAGGTGGTCGTGGATGTCCGTCGACTCGCAGCCACAGCTCACTGTCTTGGACATGTCACCACTCCCAAGCAGACCTCCAACAACATTCTAACTCCCCTTGCAACAGTAGTGGAAACCCCAGCACAAGCACACCGGAGGAGCACTTTCAAGTACAGCACCTTCCACAGGAATACAAGGAAGGCACGCAACCAAACAAAACAACAAAGCACCTCGGTGATGGCTCGCTACCCTTCCTGGAAGAAACAGATTAGTTGCAGGCAGTATGACAGGCACGCCCGTAAGAGACCATGTTGGAATCTAGGCTTCATCACTTTGCTTATGGTGAATTCCCCTCACAGTTCTCAAGCGCTCCCAAAGCGCTCCATTTTGAGCACACATATTCCGCTTGCAGATCTGGCTCGACTTGGTCATCTTCCGCTCATAGATCTCTGGCAGCTCCCGCTCATTGGAGCGCCTCCAACTCCACCGAACTAGATCTACAGGATTTCAGAGATCTACATGCAAGTTGACAGAGCACGCTACGTCATTTCCCCTCCCTCAGCGGTGGCTCCACCGACGGCAATCGCTGTGCACGCCTTGCCGCTTCGAGGCGGCCGAAAGGTATGCGACGGTGCCGAATGCGGAAGTCTTCCTCGTTATTTGTGACATGGGCTCCGTGGTATGTATAATTTCGTCCCGCCTGAGTTGTGTGTTATTTCTGCAGCTAAGCAGTGACAGTTGTCACTGGTCATCGGAAAGATCAGTCAGCTGAGGCGTCGGTGGGCTTGTTAATTTCAAGCAGCGGCCATTTTGAACGGCCGAGGGCAGAGCAGGGGGGGGGGGGGGGGGGGGGGAAGGAGTCCCTCTAAAAAGGCGAGTTCATCTTCCCCTCGTCGTTCCGATGCGGGGCCCACAGAGCGGAATTTCGCCTCCCTCGCGGATTTTGGAAAGCACTCCAGATCTACGAGTGGAATTCACCATTAGTTTAAGAATCCAAAAAATAAACGAATGTGGACAAATGCAGTTTTGTTTTGCTCTTTGTATTTCCTTAAAATCCTCGTGACTAGGAATCGCAGTGAACAAACAGAAAAGAAGATAAGATTAGACGCAGGGTAATATGCAGCCTCTTATCTTCGACCGACGATATCCGTCGTTCCGCTCTCGCTCCTCAGTAGATTGCCGGCAGCTTCCCCGGAGGCGACGCTGACGCTTTCCGGACATGCGGGAAGTAAAACATTTGATCAAAGCAGGTCAAAGCAGGGCTCTTTGACAAGGCTGAGTCACATGTTCCTTGCAAAACGAACTTCACTTACTGACGATGTTCTCGAATGCCGACGTCAGAGCGCGCTTTCAAAGCAACAAGCGCACACCTTTTGTGGTATTACGCGGACAGCACGAACGCGCGCTGCCCCAACAAGCAGTCTCGACAACGTAACCGTTTGTTTCGTTGTGGGATACGACAACAGATTACATAAAAGCATACCTCCGCAGGCACGATTTCAGCTACAGCTACAAATCGTGCCAGGTGCGCACAGAAAGAAACGAACGAGAAGACGTTTCGAGCAAGAGTTATTTGAAGAAAGCGATTGTTATTTCTGCATCCTTAAATACTTCTTACTGTACTAATATAGAGATTGCCTGGAAATGCTCGAAAGTTGACCATGGAAGTGAAAGTGAACGTACCGACTCATCTCGCAGCACAAAAGTCGCCATCTTGACATTCCGATTTGGATTTGGATTGGATCGATGAATGGATGATAACGGCTGGTGACCAGTGTTGCCGAGATGCTCGCTTCTTTTCTTTTTTTTTTTTTTTTTCTGATTGCAATCTAATATAACATTTTTTTCAAGATTTTCTAGATTCCGCCGGGGAGATTTCTTAACTTACTGGTAGCCTTTTTAAAACGTGTTAAAATTATTTGTGAAAATTTAAGTGAAAAGTAAACCAGATCATGGCTAATCAACACCTCGCCAACCTCGCTTGCGTTTACGATTTTTGTCCTTGTGATCCGGAGTTTGATCTTTCCTTCTGTTCGTTTTGAACGAAATCATTAGGCTGGATATGCCCGAAAAACAATTTACGCAGGTTAACAAACCTTCTAATCTCTGTTATTCCCCGACACGTCGTCAAAATCCCGGGCCCTGGGATTTGGAAGATTCGTTAGGCCTAAGGATTGTTGGCCCGTCGGTCACTGGGATAATAATGGCTTAATGTGCCATATCAGCGGAGTCAGCATGTTTTCTGATGGGCTTAAGTGGCTAAAGCCAAGGTGCCATGCTGGTTGCCGCACCGCGGCATTCAGGCAGTTGTGGAATACGGGAGAATGAATTTCGAGCGAACGCGTTTGTTTCATCGATATACGTCTTCCCACGTTTTGGGGACATTTCTTTTGTTGCGACGTTGCCATGAATATGCATGGCACCCTTGGTTTGAGACAAATAGGTCTGGTTGCGACAACGTGTACGCCGCTACGTTTAGGTAGTTTAGTGACACCGGGTTCTGCGTACTGCGAAGACTTGTCCCGATGACTCTCGTTGCTGCCTATCCAATCACTCTGATCCAACGCAAGTGTGGTGCTACATACTATCACGGACACACTACTACCATCTAGATATCCAAAGCACAGGAGAAAAGTAACAGCCCTTACAAATGAGAAAACAAAATTTTTCAACACTTTGGTACACCCGAGACGAAGACAAAGTCTCGGTTTTACCGAACGTCTGTGCTATTTATGTTATTTCTAACAAATCCTTGATTTGGAAACGATTTGCCGAAAGCCTTAGCTCCAGTGAGCTCTGTATGGTCCGTAGCCTTTGCTCCAGTGAGCTTGCTGGTGAAGGGAGTTTTGCTATGACAGAACAACATCAAATACGCGGGCTAGCACAGTCACCACACTTGCGTTGGATCAGAGTGAGTGGATAGGCAGCAACGAGAGTCATCGGGACAAGTCTTCGCAGTACGCAGAATCCGGTGTCACTTAACTACCTAAACGTAGCGGCGTACACGTTGTCGCAACCAGACCTATTTATCTCAAACCAAGGGTGCCATGCATATTCATGGCAACGTCGCAACAAAAGAAATGTCCCCAAAACGTGGGAAGCTCGAAATTCATTCTCCCGTATTCCACAACTGCCTGAATGCCGCGGTGCGGCAACCAGCATGGCACCTTGGCTTTAGCCACTTAAGCCCATCAGAAAACATGCTGACTCCGCTGATATGGCACATTAAGCCATTATTATCCCAGTGACCGACGGGCCAACAATCCTTAGGCCTAACGAATCTTCCAAATCCCAGGGCCCGGGATTTTGACGACGTGTCGGGGAATAACAGAGATTAGAAGGTTTGTTAACCTGCGTAAATTGTTTTTCGGGCATATCCAGCCTAATGATTTCGTTCAAAACGAACAGAAGGAAAGATCAAACTCCGGATCACAAGGACAAAAATCGTAAACGCAAGCGAGGTGTTGATTAGCCATGATCTGGTTTACTTTTCACTTAAATTTTCACAAATAATTTTAACACGTTTTAAAAAGGCTACCAGTAAGTTAAGAAATCTCCCCGGCGGAATCTAGAAAATCTTGAAAAAAATGTTAAATTAAATTGCAATCAGAAAAAAAAAGAAAAAAAGAAAAGAAGCGAGCATCTCGGCAACACTGGTCACCAGCCGTTATCATCCATTCATCGATCCAATCCAAATCCAAATCGGAATGTCAAGATGGCGACTTTTGTGCTGCGAGATGAGTCGGTACGTTCACTTTCACTTCCATGGTCAACTTTCGAGCATTTCCAGGCAATCTCTATATTAGTACAGTAAGAAGTATTTAAGGATGCAGAAATAACAATCGCTTTCTTCAAATAACTCTTGCTCGAAACGTCTTCTCGTTCGTTTCTTTCTGTGCGCACCTGGCACGATTTGTAGCTGTAGCTGAAATCGTGCCTGCGGAGGTATGCTTTTATGTAATCTGTTGTCGTATCCCACAACGAAACAAACGGTTGCGTTGTCGAGACTGCTTGTTGGGGCAGCGCGCGTTCGTGCTCTCCGCGTAACACCACAAAAGGTGTGCGCTTGTTGCTTTGAAAGCGCGCTCTGACGTCGGCATTCGAGAACATCGTCAGTAAGTGAAGTTCGTTTTGCAAGGAACATGTGACTCAGCCTTGTCAAAGAGCCCTGCTTTGATCAAATGTTTTACTTCCCGCATGTCCGGAAAGCGTCAGCGTCGCCTCCGGGGAAGCTGCCGGCAATCTATTGAGGAGCGAGAGCGGAACGACGGATATCGTCGAAGATAAGAGGCTGCATATTACCCTGCGTCTAATCTTATCTTCTTTTCTGTTTGTTCACTGCGATTCCTAGTCACGAGGATTTTAAGGAAATACAAAGAGCAAAACAAAACTGCATTTGTCCACATTCGTTTATTTTTTGGATTCTCAAACTAATGGTGAATTCCACTCGTAGATCTGGAGTGCTTTCCCAAATCCGCGAGGGAGGCGAAATTCCGCTCTGTGGGCCCCGCATCGGAACGACGAGGGGAAGATTAACTCGCCTTTTTAGAGGGACTCCTTCCCCCCCCCCCCCCCTGCTCTCCCCTCGGCCGTTCAAAATGGCCGCTGCTTGAAATTAACAAGCCCACCGACGCCTCAGCTGACTGATCTTTCCGATGACCAGTGACAACTGTCACTGCTTAGCTGCAGAAATAACACACAACACAGGCCGGACGAAATTATACATACCACGGAGCCCATGTCACAAATAACGAGGAAGACTTCCGCATTCGGCACCGTCGCATACCTTTCGGCCGCCTCGAAGCGGCAAGGCGTGCACAGCGATTGCCGTCGGTGGAGCCACCGCTGAGGGAGGGGAAATGACGTAGCGTGCTCTGTCAACTTGCATGTAGATCTCTGAAATCCTGTAGATCTAGTTCGGTGGAGTTGGAGGCGCTCCAATGAGCGGGAGCTGCCAGAGATCTATGAGCGGAAGATGACCAAGTCGAGCCAGATCTGCAAGCGGAATATGTGCGCTCAAAATGGAGCGCTTTGGGAGCGCTTGAGAACTGTGAGGGGAATTCACCATAAGCAAAGTGATGAAGCCTAGATTCCAACATGGTCTCTTACGGGCGTGCCTGTCATACTGCCTGTAACTAATCTGTTTCTTCCAGGAAGGGTACCGAGCCATCACCGAGGTGCTTTGTTGTTTTGTTTGGTTGCGTGCCTTCCTTGTATTCCTGTGGAAGGTGCTGTACTTGAAAGTGCTCCTCCGGTGTGCTTGTGCTGGGTTTCCACTACTGTTGCAAGGGGAGTTAGAATGTTGTTGGAGGTCTGTTTGGGAGTGGTGACATGTCCAAGACAGTGAGCTGTGGCTGCGAGTCGACGGACATCCACGACCACCTGATCTCCAGTCTTTAAGGCCAGTTTCGTTACATGCGAGTCATCAAAGGTGTACAGATCTTTGAGTGCGTACAATTATCCACCACTGAAAGCCGTGAGCACCAAAAGGATGATCATCATCTCGTAGAGGAGCCAGACTTTTGTTGCTTGCGAAATCCAGTCAGATTGGTGTGTTGGTTTGCTAATGCAAAAAAACTGCCATATAGGTTTCATGGATGTTTCGTCAGGGTAAAGTTAACCTGCCTGCGGTGAGTTGTACAGCCGGGTACAAAAGTCCCCAGGATGCGCGAGCTGCGACTGAAACGCATTGCTCTGCCATCTGCCGGCGGGTCGCCTGGTTTTGAGATCACACAAAGGCGCATGCGCGTTCTACTGTGCCCGCAAACGTGTGTTTTCCCGCTATTTTGTGGCAGGGCGCCTAACTCGGAATTGGGCGCGTGGTACTGCCTCGGAGATGGCGCTTGCGGCTGACGAGCATCTGCTGCACATTCCGAAACTGGAGATACCGCCTGCGACATTGCGCCGCATTTCGCCATGTCAGCTCACCTTGCTTTATAACCAGTCGAGTTTATCGCTCAGTTGAGCTGCCGTGACTTCTTGCTTTATAGGTGCCGTGTCAGTAAGCGCTATCTCCGAGCCCCTACCACGCGCCTGATTTCGAGTTAGGCGCCGCGCCGCAGACCAGCGGGAAAACACACATGTTTGCAGGCACAGTAGGACGCGCATGCGCTTTTGTGTAATCTCGAAACCAGCCAACCAGCCGGCAGATGGCACAGCAATGCGTTTCAGTCACAGCTCACCCGTCCTGGGGACTCTTGTCCCCGACTGTACAAGCACTAAGAAGAGCCATTCGATTTCTCTAACGAGCGATGCTCTGTAGTGATGAAAACAATCCAACCAGTCGTGTGTGCAGCACAAAATTGTGTACATGACGACACGCCACCAAAACCGGATTGACTGGCCGTGATCTTGTAAACATCAAGCCTAGCTGGCCTGCGGGATGTCGACCATTCTGCTCTCAGTGGCGGCTCCTGGACCCACCCTTATGCGAGGTAGTTGGGCATATCTAAACGTTTGTATCCTTTCGATTGCTTGTGCGTAGCAAAGCTGGTCTTTAAAGGGGCCACGAAACGATTTTCGGACTTCGGCCAAATAACTCCGGCAGTTGTTCTGCTCCTCAGCTGTACACCGCCTTCGGATCGCTCGATTTATGATGTGCCATGAGGGCACATTGGGGACACCGGAGAAAACCGACTTGGGCGTCGAAGGTCAGGCTCGTCAGTCGCCGGCCAACAGCAAAGTGGGAAGCGGGGAGGGAACACTTTCATTGACTTCGGGTAGATGGCACCACTCAATATAATACAGCAGCTGTGACCTGCCGCTCGGAAGCTAGCGAACCGCCTCAAAAGTCATGTTGATGTTGCCGGGCAATGAGCGAGCACTCTGCGTGGCGTCTCAAATGTTGCCCTTGCATGCAGACACAAAAATAATGCGATATCCACAATGCAACGGTTGTGAATTTCATGTGAACTCATCCTTTCGGAGGTTCATAAACCTGTCCCGTGTCACTGTAGGTAAGCAGGCAGGCCTCCAGCACCCGCTCGTCACCTCCCGTTGTGCTTTGGCTGCACAGGCTCTAGGCCCCATCATGCTCCAAGCTTACGAGATTCCAAAGCATTCTTGAAGGCAATAAGCTTGTGCCGTAGATGGGACAACTGCAAGGCCATGCTGCCGTTCGGGTGCTATTACTAACTATAGCGAACACAGCAAGCGACTATGGCCCATGTGTCTGCTACAGCAATAAATATGGGGCTTAGGAGTGCTGTCACTTGCACCGCTTTGGCTATCTAATTGTATCATTGTCTAGCATTGGTTGTATTAGCTGTGCAAAGTAGGTCGATGGAGCTGTTGGCACAGCTTGTACCATTGAAGCCAAAGCAAGCAGCTGCAACTCTTATTTTTGTGGTGACACCTGTCAATGGCTATACATCATTCAACTTGGGGCTTTCAGGGTGGCGTCATGTTGTCCGATTGCCGTGCTGTCTATGTGCATCTGGGCAATTTCACGGAATTCGGCAGGGCGAACGAAGGAGAGGGCACGAGCCAAGTGCGGGCATTTCGCCATTTTCAGCTGTACCTTGTGGTGGGCTGTACTAAACATCTAGCGGCCCCCTCCTTACTGCTTGTGTGATGCTGTTCGTTTGTGCAGCGCATGAATGGCTGTTTTGGGCTCGGTATGTTGTCTGCTGCTCCTTTCATGCGTTAATCACCTAGCATAGGTATTCCATTATTACGTCCAGAGAAATTTCACCTACTAGCGGCACTGCCTCCGGCTACTACGTCTATTGCACGAGAGACTAATATGGTTCCGATTTCATACTTTGCAAAACTCATAGTTGGTTCCCTCGATCCTTGACGCAAATGCACGATTGTTCTTACATACGAACCTAGAGACAGCTTAAGATTTATCGCGCTTTCAATTGTGCTGATACCAGCCATAGATGTCGACTATACTCGGTCTCGCAGGGTGTGCGCAGCAAAGACGAAGGCGAGGGCACGGGGGCATAGGACTGCAGTGAGCTTTGTTTGCATGAGCACTTGCGCAAGAATGGCACGTTTGAAAGCAACGTGCTCGTGCCTTTGCACCTGCTGCAGACAACTTGTGGGATGGAGCATAGGCAATGAGACCACCAGATAAACGCCAATCTAGAGCAGTGCCGCTCCATGGAAGTTTGGCGCGTCCACCTGAACGCAACTGCGAAGCCGTGGCTGTCATGGCCGGTCCTGGGGCGTCTCAGAGGGCCAAGTAGTGACGTGCTGGCATCGCCAAGTGGCAAAGCCAATAATCGCGCCAGCCTGGAAGTAGCGTGGCCTGTGGTCTGTGGGATACGAAGCAAGCGACGTAACAAATGAACTCTTCTCCGACTGCAACTTGTCGAGCGCCTGCCAGGGTGGGTTGTTTGGAGCAAAAAATATGGCCATCCACTCGAATTACAAATGTGCGATTGTTATTTACGGATATAATTGATCACATCCAACTTACTTCTGAACGTACCAAACGTTCTGTCCCATGTGCCACATCTAAAAGGCAGGTATGTGACTTATATGTCCCCCCGCCCTCTCTTCTGTATACACAAACTCGGCTCTGTTACGTCACACCGCGGTGGTGGCGTGTGGGGCGCACTTTCGGTCTGGGGCTGTGGGCGAAAGTACCCCATGTGAGACGTGTATTCCTGCATTGTTTTGAAAGGAACCGGACAAAAACCTGCTCTCTCGTCAGAACTCTGCGACTGGGCCTTTACCAAAAGAGTCGAGAAAGCTTTGAAGGTCAGTATTCTTGTGCTCGGTTCGTCCGAGAACGTGGATATGTGCCGTTGAGAGGGAAAACCAGACGCCGCCGGACCACGATTGCTTGGGCGGGAAGCACTCTGGGTTGAGTTCACGGATACTTGTGGTCATCAGATTTATTTGATGAACATGAACGCCAGAAAACCGTCAAGTTGTACGAATCACCTGCGGACTACGCTGAGTGCGTCTTCAGGTTAAGCGGCCGCCTGATCGTTCGCACTGTTGTGTGCTCTTTCAAACGTTTCTGCTTGTCATCTCCTCTTTTAGACGACACCGGCCCGTAGACCGAATGTTGGCCTGGTACTTGTGATAAGAAGTGCAGGCCTCAAGAGACTGAAGTCTGAAGGTTGTTAAGCAGGCTCGATATAGACAGTAGGTACAAGGAGATGTTGATCATTGTTACCAGTGGGCGTCACTGACTTGTTATGCCTGGTTCACTTGGTCTGATTGTGCTTGCGATTTTCAGTATTGACGTCGACCATTTCAGTTATGGTTCATGCTTTTGCAGCCCCAGCGACGTTGCAACTGAAAATTGCGAGCAAAATCTTATCATGCGAATCAGGCTTAAGCATGCATTCTGCGGCGTCCGCGCGGAATGAATCGCTGCATGTCGCATTATTCACGCAAAGTTTTGCGGTGTAACGAGCCCCGGTAATTTCGTTGAGGCCGCTCAAGTAGTCAGACATTGCCAGGAAGACGTAGAATCAACGATTCGAACGCGAAAAAGGGCAGGGGGACTCACACCGACGCCAACAACATCGCATTTCAATGGTTTGTTTATGGGCGACGGCAAGCTTCTTGCCCACACTCCATCGTGCATGCGCGGCGCCGGTGGCGTCCGCTAGGGGCGCTCCGGTTTGTTTGTAAACATGAGTTGGTGTATAACGCTGCCACATATATCAACAATAATGTAAGCACCCTTGTTTTTTTTTTCTGGAAGGCTTAGCAAGCACTGGGTTTGAGGCGGCGGATTTGTTTTTCGTCGACGAAATGCCTTGAATATGCGTAATCTAGGGGGTTCAATGAGTTCCGATCCAAATTGGTGTAAAGCTTTTTTTGTTTTGTTGCCAGAGCAGACTGACTGTGCACATTGTTTATGTGCTTGTTTTCAGTTTTCTGTTTCCTTTGCACAGGAGATGGTTGCACAATTGTGCCCTGTTAATCTCTTCATCAAGTATGGCAATGCATGCTAACCCCCACTTCTAAATTTGCACCTGAAATAGCTTAAATGTGAGATTCGGAACCATGTTGCATGCTAACGAATCATTTGTACAGCTCGTTTCTTGACGCAGACGACGCACCGAGGAAAAGTCCCGTCTGAGTGCTCTGGTTCATGGGTGCGTCTTCTCTCCGAGTGGAATGATCTGTGCTGTGTTTCTCCATAACTTGGCAAAAGGCAACGGCTACAGCATTTCCTCACCATCGCGGCAGACTGTTCCATCTGCGCCAAAAAGTACTGCTACCGTGGCTTTGTTTTGAAAAGCTATTAATCTAAATTTTTTTGAACTGTTATTAAAAGCAAAGCAATAACTTTTACAATGTTTTCAGTCATATCGGCATTCGCTGCCCTGCTCTTCCATCCGCCATGGCAACAACGGCAAAGGAGGCTGCTGTGGTGTATTTGCTGCCACAGTGTGAATGTGCATGCTCTTTTTCTTGCCTTTTGCCCGTTTGTGTATCACAAGCATTCACAAACAGTTCGATGCATTACTGTACAAGGTCATGGGCATGTTTTCTTTTGTACGTGTTTCAGTTAAAAAAAAAAGTAGCATTGTGTTGAGGATGTTTAGACAGCGAAAGGTCGGCCTGCCTCGAATGGTGCCAAGCTTGCCGCTGTAGATGAGGAATTTAGCCAGGGCAGTATGACCGAAAGCCTGGGATCTTTAACGTGCATCATGTAGTAGTGATTACACAAACGCCTACTGGTATGATCCTTGTCCAGATCGAAATGAGCAAGTGCTGGGATTTAGCCCACGATCCCAGGTTCTGCAGCGCAAGCTTTCGCTCCACATGCCCGGAGCTGAGACGTGCTAGCCGACTCGGGCCACCGTTCCGCCATGTGTTTTAGTTGCGTTCAGCACTATTGTGAATTTGAAGTTATTTTCCTAGTAGTTCAAGCAGGGGAAATTGAAACTTCTATGGTACAAACCAACATTTTTGCTAGAGTTTGCAAGCCGACTGAAAGTATGAATGCCTTTTTAAAACCATCTAATGTCTTTAGGTACATGGGGTATGTTCTTCCCAAGTGTGCTAATTTCACAGCAGACTCCTCCGGCTTGCACAGACGCCACAGTTTCTACAGTTTCCCAAATTAATGTGAAACAGAGTGTAGTGGATTGCGTGCAGGCCTACCCTCTTTCACACTTGAAGAGGTGCAATGTTTTCAGGTGGCTGTAGGTAAACCTGGTATATGGAGAGGTTTATACGTTTCCCATCACACACAAAAGTAGTTCTTTTTTTTTCTCTTTTACTCGACTGCCAAATTAGCAGGAACAAAGAAAATTGGACATTATTTGTCGAGAAGAAGGAAGGTCGGTCTGGCAGCGCATGGTGACACTTTGCACGCTCTATGTGAGAAATTTGACTAGTGCGGGTACAACCGATAGCCCAAAGTCTTTAAAATGATTCATTTAGCAGTAATGCACGCCCATGTGTAGGTGCAGTGCTCATCCAGGTCAAAACGGGCAGGGGTGATCAGTGCAAGTTTTCGCTCCACACACTGCGAGCTGCAGTGGGCTAACACACTCTGCTACCAGGCCCCTCCACATCAGCACGTCCTGTCGAAGCAACGTGCAATTATTACTACTGCTGCTGATGGGGGCACGCACACGTAAGGAAGGAAAATAACAGCCAGGAATTCTGGTAAGGGGAGGATGCCATACGTCATGGAACACAGGAACAGGCTTGGCTTGAATCCTTTTTGCTTCAGGATCACCATCACTACTCCAAGCTCACCACAGACTTTGCATTCATGGGAGCTTTCTCCAGCAACCGTTTCTTTTTATGAGACACTGCACCGCTTGCAGTGGCAGCTACTCTACGACACCTGCTCGCTGATTTACAGCTGCCCGGCCCGGTATGTGGAGTCACGATAACCTGTGGGTTGCACCTGTTGTGACTCTTCCTTGGCGGTTTCTTTAGCTTAGTTATTTTGCATGGCACCAAGGTTTAAGGTTCTCTAGGACTTCAGGGTCATGTGGTAACTGCATTTTCCAAAGTGTTTCTGACATTAAACAGCAAGCACCCTGGTTGTGCTTGTCACTATGCCACAGTCACCTGTGTGGTGCATGAAGCAGTGGTTTGAACCATTGAAGGGTGCACTGGTGTCTCTTAAGCTGTCCTGGGCACTCATCGGTAAGTAATATTTGTGCTGGTGATCCAATATTCAACGACAAACATTGCAGCAAGAAGTTACTTTTCAGTGTGCACACATTACTGTTGTACAGCCTAAAATATTTCAACGGTGAAGAATAGGAGAGTGACTTGCTTCAGGCTACTGGAACACGTTATTGTGTGGGCCTTTCTTTTATGGAGGGGAGGGGAGGCGAGAGCAGAAGAGTAGCAGAACCAGGCACAAATAAAAATTGAAAAAATCCGCAGCGGAAAAAAATAAATAAATAAAAGCAGTGTGAAGAGTTGCGTTGCTTACACGTCACAAACTCGTGTCAAAAACGCAGGCTATACTCTGTTTCACCTAGTGTTGTACCGCAGGAAAGGCTACAAGCGCGAGCTCCTTGCTCTAGAGCACAGCTCGACGGTACAAGTTCTCGTGCAACAAGGGCAGCTGCCAACGCTATGAGCTCGCGCTTCTGGCCTTCTCTGCGGTACAACATAAGGTGAAACTGAGTATAGACGGAGAACGACTCATTATTAATCCGAGACGGGGACACAAATAATAAAACGAAGAGACGTGCGTGTGGTTGCCCTTCACTTTTATTTTTTTATTTTCCCCTTGTTTTTCTTACTCCGCAAAGTCGACATAGTACGAGAAAACACGCAGAAGTAGGAGAGCAAAGAGGCTCCTCGGCGGGCTTTGCCGTCTCGCGCGGTTCTGGGGTATTCGTATTCGAGTTTGGATCATTGGTAAAATGTATGGGCTGCGCGGAACTGAGCGCTGCGTGACAACCATACGTGCGTTCATCGGTGGTTTTGTACGTCACCACCATCGGCAAAGTGGGCGACTGAGCACGTCTACCGGTGCAAGGCGAGCTTCGCGCGGATGATCACGGAGGATGATGATAAAAGCGGCCGACGCGATCGCGGGGTGAAACGGTCGACGGGACGATACGCATTCAACCGGAGTCTGGGTTGTTTAATGCACAAGCCCTAGCACGTCCACACACACACACGCACAAAGAAACATTACTTGTGAAACTGGAACGGAATTAACACAATACAATTTTCGCATAAAATGCACACAATCGCCGATGTCGTGTTCGCGTTGACAGCGCGGTTTGTCGGTCGTGGGAACAGCGCCGTCACTTTCGAATAGCCAACAAGATCCGACCCGACATGAAGAAGTCGAAAGCGCCATCCGCCGCCCTCGCGGCTCTCCGCTGTCACTCTAGCCGATGTATTTTTCTTCTAGCCGAGCTAAACCATTTGGCGTAGTCAAGCCAAGACGCCTTGAAGTTTACTTTTCGGCCGCTAACAGCGCTTGACGAGGTCGCCCGAGGTCGTATCACTCCCACCCCACCTGTACCCTCCAACCCTTCCACACATTCCCGAGACCCGTCCGTTCCCCCTTCCTCTCTACCATAATGACCCGTCCGTTCCCCCTTCCTCTCTACCATAATGACCGCAGCCTTCTTAGCATACGGAGCGGACCACCCCACCCACCAAAAGCTCCCCACGTTATCGCTGCAATCAGCGTGAGACTCCCTCCCTCTCCCCCTCATTAGGGAGGGTCCCCGTTTTGAAGGCGGATTCCGGGCCGGATTCCGAAGCATACCCTTATTTTTTGGTGTGATACAGCAAATTTCGAACCGGATAATTGAGCTTCTTTTTGGCGTAGTTTGTGGATATGCTAGGCTTGCTTCTTTTGTCGTACCGGAATGCATACCGCTCACTTACTGTTCCCTCATTTAATTTGTATAGTTTCGGTTTGCATGCTGTCTAAAGAAATTTAAAATAATATAATTTATTCGCCTTGAGGATGCTATTCTAGCAACGTCTTATGGCTAGGAAATTCGAGTATACTTCCTTTGTAGTATTCGAGCAACCGTAACACTCTCTTCTGTATAACTACGTTTTTCGTAACTCTCTTCTATATAACTACGTTTTTCGTAATTTGCATCACTTTTACCCTAAACCATGATTCCTAACACAATTCAGAATGAAGCAAATACTAGTAACTTAATTTTAAAGCCTGTTAGAAATAAGAAATGCTTTCCTGTATGCAGCCAACTGATGTGCTCAAATCTGCTTTGAGTTCGGCCACGTGGGTTGCCCACTTAAGCCTCCAATTAAACCAAACCCCCTCTGCCCCGCAAAAATATATTGTAATTTCACTTGTTTTATAACAATACCTACATGTTTAAGAATGCTGGAGAATCACTGGGGATATTTATTGGTTTAAACCTTAGTAAAAAAAGCCATTTGTATGAGAAATTTCTTGTGTCCAATAAACACATATGAATCATACAAGACAAATAAGAACATATGAGAACCATATACGAAACTTATAAGAAGCCTCTTAAAAGTTCCTTATATGGGGCTTGTATGTACTTATATATCTTATATAGTACTTATATAGCTATTATTTGGTTCTTAAATGGTTCTTATATGTTCTTATATATTGTCACGGGTGGTGACCAATAAACAAGAAATGAACAGGAAGAAATAAACGTTTAATGTGGTGAACTTGTGCCAAAATAAAAGGGTACAATGATAATAATGCGTCGCGGGCGTCGAAGTCGGCGTAGCAGCACAGTCGAACGCTGGGGCGAAACTGAATCCTGCTTGCCAGGCGGAGCCGCTTTTGTACACGCGTTGGCTTCTGGAGCATTGGATGTAGAAGGTTCGACGCGTAGAACATTCTAACCTCGAATCAGCTAGACGGTTCTCGAATTTACCTGAACATCACACTACAGTGTAAACAAAAATGCGTTGCCGCGGCCAGGAATCGAACCCTGGCCCTTCGCGTGGGAGGCAAGCGCGATAACCATTAGGCTACGGCCGCGCTGCCTACTTGGCGCGCGGCATTACTCCCCCCTTAAAAAGTGCATCGCCCCGATGCAACACAAAACAAAACAAAGCACATAAAAAGAACGGCAAACTAAAGAGTCATTTGAAACACATAAGATCCACAGTACTATCGAGCGTAGTATGGCTTCATGCGCACGACGTGGACGACTTCAGGTCGTGGTGGGCGGCGTGATGATGTTCTTGTTCCGTCGGGCATCACCTCGTAGTTCAGCTCGCCGAGGCGACGAAGTACCTTGCATGGTCCAAAGTACCTTTTCAGCAGTTTCTCACTGAGGACGCGGCGACGGATGGGCGTCCACACCCACACCCTGTCTTCGGGCTGGAAGTAAACGTCCCTGCGACGAAGGTTGTAGCGGCCCGCGTCGACGCGTTGCTGGTCTTGAATCATGAGTCGGGCGAGCTGGCGGGCTTCTTCGGCGCGTTGAGCAACCGCCTGGGCGTCGTCGCTCTCATTGTCATCATTGTCAGATGGCTCATGGGGCAGCATAGCGTCCAGCATGGTCGTTACCTTCCGACCATGTACCAGCTGGAAAAGGGTGAATCCAGTGGTCTCCTGAACCGCCTATTGTAGGCGAACGTGACGTAGGGTAACACCTCGTCCCACGTCTTGTGCTCTACGTCAACGTACATAGAGATCATATCGGCGATTGTCTTGTTGAGTCGCTCGGTCAGCCCGTTGGTCTGCGGGTGGTATGCAGTAGTTCGACGATGGCCGGTGCCACTGAGACGAAGGATCTCTTGCGTCAGCTGGGCCATGAACGAAGATCCACGGTCTGTGCTGAGGACTTCGGGGGCGCCGTGCCAGAGGACAATGAACTCAATGAAAAACTTGGCGACTTCAACAGCCGTGCCTGCTGGAAGGGCTTTCGTCTCGGCGTACCGTGTGAGATAATCGGTAGCGACGATAATCCAGCGGTTTCCCGACGTTGACGATGGGAAAGGGTCAAGTAAATCCATTCCGATCTGCTGGAACGGCATAGACCGGGGAGAAATCGGGTGCAGACGTTCTGACGGCTTCGTTGGCGGTTTCTTGCGTCGCTGAGACTCGTGGCATGATCGTATGTATAGGTGAACGGTCTTCGGTAGCCTCGGCCAGTAGTACTTTTCTCGAATCCTGGCGAGCGTCCTGCTGTAACCAAGGTGTCCAGCCGTTGGGTCGTCATGGCATCCTTGGAATATTTCGTCTCGAAGGCTGACAGGAACAACCAACAGCCATGCTGTGTTGTTGTTGACGAAGTTCTCCTTGTAAAGCACCCCTCGTCGCATTTAGAATGTATGCAGGATTCTTAAGAAAGCACGGGGAACCGAACTCGCTTGTCCCTCTAAGTGCTCGATGAGCGCTCGCAGTTCAGGGTCGTCTCGTTGGAGTGCTGTCATGTCGCTGACGTCCAAAGCGCCGAGGAAACACTCATCGTCGTCGTCTTTGATACATGCAGGACCGGCCTCGACAGGAGCTCTTGACAGGCAGTCGGCGTCATGGTGCTTCCGGCCGGACTTGTACACAACGGTCATGTCGAACTCCTGCAGTCGTAGGCTCCACCGGGCGAGGCGTCCAGAGGGGTCTTTCAGAATCGCGAGCCAGCAGAGCGAGTGGTGGTCCGTGACCACGCGAAAAGGACTTCCATACAGATATGGGCGAAACTTTGTTATCGCCCAGACGACAGCAAGGCACTCCTTTTCAGTTGTAGAGTAGTTCCTCTCCACCTTAAACAGCATTCAACTCGCGTATGCGATGACTCACTCTGCCCCGTCCTGCCTTTGAACAACCACCGCGCCAAGTCCGGTGTTACTGGCGTCCGTGTGGATCTCTGTATCAGCGAACTGGTCGAAGTGGCCAAGAATCGGGGGCGTCTGGAGTCTTCGTTTCAGCTCATCGAATGACCGCTGGTGTTCGTCTGTCCATTCGAACTTTACGGCGTCCTTCGTGAGGTGCGTCAGCGGTGCGGACAGCTTGGCGAAGTTCCGAACAAGTCATCTGTAGTAGGCACAAAGTCCGAGGAATCTTCTAACGGCCTTCTTGTCAGACGGCGGCGTAAATTCAGCCACGGCGCGGGTCTTCTCAGGGTCAGGGAGAACACCTTTGTTGCTCACGACGTGGCCAAGGAACTTAAGTTCACCATAGGCGAATCGACACTTTGTTGGCTTGAGTGACAGGCCGGCGGTCTTGATCGCTTGAAGCACGGCTCGAAGTCGTTTCAGGTGCTCGTCGAGATCTCGTGAAAATCCCACGACGTCGTCGAGGTAGACGAGGCAGCTCTGCCATTTCAGACCTGCCAGCACGGTGTCCATGACACGCTGGAAGGTGGCTGGCGCAGTACAAAGCCCGAACGGCATCACTTTGAATTCGTACAGTCCGTCGGGAGTGACCGAGGCAGTTTTCTCCCAGTCGCGTTCGTCGACTTCAATCTGCCAGTAGCCACTCTTCAGATAAATCGACGAAAAATAACGGGAGTGGCGCAGTCGGTCTAACGCATCGTCGATGCGGGGGAACGGATAGACGTCCTTCTTCGTCACAGCGTTCAGTCGACGATAGTCCACGCAGAACCGCAGGGTTCCGTCCTCCTTCTTTACAAGGAAGACTGGGGACGCCCATGGACTTCTTGAGGGTTGAATGATGTCGTCGTCGAGCATTTCTTGGACTTGATCCTGAATCACCTTCCTTTCCTCTAAGGAGACTCGATACGGCGACTGGTGGACAGGGAGCGCGTCGTCGTCGCTAATAACGCGCTGTTTCGCCATTGGTGTTTGGCGAACTTTCGACGACGTGGCAAAACAGTCACGGTATTCAGCGAGGAGATCAACCAGTTGACGGCGCTTAGGAGCTGGGAGCTCGGGGTTAATGTCGATCGGCGGCGGCGGCGTGCTGTTGTGCTGTGACGACGAGGTTTCTACGGAGATTTCGGTGACCACGACTGGCGCCTGAAGCTCCTCAATGTGGCCCACAGTGGTACCCTTCGTTAGGTGCTGCGGCTCCTCTCGGAAGTTTGTCACAAGAACAGTTGTACGTCCTTCTTGGAGATCCGCTACGCCTCGTGCGACGCCAATTCCTTTCTCAAGGAGCAGTTGGACGCTGCCTTCCAGAAGAGCTTCACCGTGCATGGCTGCGTCGGTTATGACGGTGACGAAAACACTCGACCGCGGCGGTAAGTTCACATGGTCGGCGATAACTCAGATCGCGGTTGACGTCGTGTTGGTCTCCACCGGCGATAAAACAGGCTAACAAAGCGTCAGCTGGTTTGCCCCGAGGTCGATGACGGCGCCATACTCGCAGAGAAAGTCCATTCCGAGGATAACGTCCCTTGAACAGTCTTGCAGAACGAGGAACTTCACAGGGCACGTCTCACCGTGGATCTCGACGCGAGCAGTGCATCTCCCGACTGGTGTGATGAGGTGCCCTCCGGCGGTTCGTATTTGTGGTCCATCCCACGGCGTGGTGACTTTTCGAAGGCGGCGGGAGAGCCTCCCACTCAAGACTGAGTAGTCTGCTCCGGTGTCCACGAGCGCTGGTGCGTCGTGGCCGTCAATGACGACGTTTAGGTTATTGGACACCGTTGCAGGGGCGTCGCTTCGATCTCTGGTAGCGTTCGGGTGGGGGCCCTCCGACGTTCGGGGAGCATCTTGGCGTCGGTCGTCTTCGGCAACTCCACCTCCAGGGGTTGCCGCGCCTAGTTTCCCCGGCGAGGAGCGAAAGGTGACAGGCTTTCACGTCGGGGTCGATGCATCGGCGAAGCTGGACGTCGCGGTGACGGCGACCGGAACTCTCGGCGGGACGCAGGCTCGGGGGACTGGGGTCGTCGCAGGTACTCGTCGATCTCCCAAGGGCGTTCACCATACCGGGGGCGCGGGTCGCTTGGGTGGAATCCGCGCAGCCCGGGTCGTCGGTATGGGCATCGGCGGTACACATGGTCAGCTTCCCCGCAGTGGTAACACAGCGGGCGTCGGTCGGCGGTCCTCCAGACGTCTGTCTTCCTCGGCGCGGGTCGCTCTGGGGGAACGTACACCTGATCTTCCTGTCGTCTGGGGTACTGCGGCGTGGGGGCGTCTCTTCGGGGCGGCGCCGTGGCTTGGCGGGAAGCTTGCGGCGGTCGTCGGGCCATGGCGGCGTAGCTCAACGTCGGTTCCTTCGGTGCCACCGTGGTGACGGGAACCTCTGGTTGGAGCGCCCGATGCACTTGTTCTCAGACAGCCTCGGCGATGGAAATGGTTGGCGGACGGCTGGTGGTAAGCAGCAACCTTCGCAGTTCCTCCAGGACAACCTCCCGGATAATTTCGCGGATGTCCGTACCAGGCGCGTTTTCGCCGCTAAGCAGCGCGGTTGCAGTGACGCTTGGCTGCCGCTGGTAGTGGGAAGCGCGCGCTTGTGGGGCGCGCTCGATGTTTGTCGCCTCTCTGACGAAGGCGTCGACGGTTGCCGGCGGGTTGCGGACGAGGCCTCCGAAGATGTCGTCCTTCACGCCCCGCATCAAAATGCGCAGTTTCTTTCCCTCGGTGGCCTGAGGGTCGGCGCGGGAACTTTGGCGGAGCACGTCTTCCACAAAGCTCGTGACGCTTTCATTGGAGCCCTGGGTCCTGGTTCGCAGCAGGTCCTCGGCTCTCTCTCGGCGGCGGTGGTTGCTGAACGTAGCCTTGAGATCGGTCTTGAAAATGTCCCACGACGTCAAAAAGGACTCATGATTATCGTACCAGTGCTTGGCGGTACCCTCAAGCGAAAAATGGACGTTGTGCAGGCGCTGCTCGTCGGTCCAGCAATTGTGGCGGGCAACGCGTTCATACTGGTCAATCCAGTCGTCGACGTCTTCGTATTGCTCGCCGTGGAATGAAGCAGCCGTGCGCGTTGCGACGGGCAGATAAACGACGGCTGGAGCGGCCGGGGTCTTCGACTGGTTGGCAATCGTCGTCCTCCTGGTTTGCCCGGTCCTGGGTGGCAAGGGTCCTGATTCCGGGGTAGGCCAAGGTTCCGGCGACTTAATCAGATCTCGGTCTGGTCTTCGTTGGGTTCTTGGGGGCTTGTGTTCGGACTTGCACTGCGGGAACTCCGAGGGGAGCGCTGCACGGGCATGCGGTTACCCCGCAGCTCCCCCAAAATGTCAAGGGTGGTGACCAATAAACAAGAAATGAACAGAAAGGAATAAACGTTTAATGTGGCGAACTTGTGCCAAAATAAAAGGGTACAAAGATATCAACAGAGCGTCGCGGGCCGCCTCGGTGGCTCCGAGGCGAGAGCGTCGGCCTACGGATCCCCATGTGGCGGGCTCGAATCCCGGCCGAGGTGCCCGCAGTCTGACGGAGGCTTATTGCGGAGAAGACGCCGTGTAACCGAGCTTTCGGTTGCACGTCAAAAGATCCCCAGGTGGTCGAAATTAATCCTCAGTCCTCTGCTGGGGCGTGCCAGATGCCCGTCGTTGGTTGGGCACGTAAAACCCCCAAATTTGACTTTAGAGCGTCGCGGGCGTCGAAGTCGGCGTAGCAGCACAGTCGAACGCCTTTCTAATGAACAATGTATATTTTTATTCTAAGGAGCATTCTAAACTTATATTATAATGAACTTTGTAATTGATGGAAAAGACTGCGGAAAAAATTCTGCCCCTATGTAGTTTGAAAAACCATACGTGCCCCTACACTATACGGATTGTAACTAGTTATTAGACGAACTACAAATAGAGATGTTGCAGGTGACGGCTGTCCAAGATTTGTACAGCGGCAAAGACCCTTTCGTAGAGCAAAGAATGCCCCTAAACTACTGCGTTTTGAAAAGCCACGCAAACTTCCTTTGTGGCACAACACACAGTCAATATCCACTCCACAAGTTTTAGAGCGACAGCCTTGACCGCTCACTTAAGTGAAACCATTTCCATTCGAGTCTAGGCACGGAAACTTGCACATGCACGTTTATGTTAATTGCATTTTCAGCATTAAGTAGGCGGTTTTACAAAGACTGTTTTTATATTTGATCTTACAAGTCTATTACGATATACCAACTTACAGGCTTGTTAGAAAAAAAACGGAAGCTTTATACTTTAGCTTCATGTTCCCAGGGGAAAACAGCCATCAGATGGCTGAGATAACGCGCTTTCCGTGAAAGGCTTGTCAAAATATTGGGCGATGAAGAAAATCGGACATCTCCGCGAAGTCCTTTTTTGGAACTCTTTTCTTTTATAGGGTATCGAGATATGGAACCCAAGTAGGCAGCAGTTCTTGATACACCACCGTCTCTTTCCGCACAATAAAGCCCATCTACTATAGTCACTAAACTTTTGTAGATGCGCACGCGAAGGCAGCTGCTGACGCCAGCTACAGCCGGGCCATCTTCCGAATGCCGTCTGCTACCAACGTGGCAGCCCTAGCATGGGCTCCAAGTTAGGCTGTCAAAGCACATACTACATAGTTTCGTCATTACTGGAAGCTCCTCCGAAAACCCATAGGAGGGGCGGCGAACGCGACAGTGGCTCTTGTAGCGGACTTAGAGTGCACGGATGCAGACGACGCAACGAAATTGTGTAGGCTCCGCGACGTCCTCGAGCTTTGCGAGCCCCGCTTCGTCGCTTCAACAGCTGAAACAATTTATGGCGTTCAGTCCGCTTGCGAAGCAGAATCCACTGATTGTAACTGCAAATAACAACACGCGCATAAACAAAGACAGAGTGGTTTATTTAGCGTTCTCAACCGCCACCCAGAGGATCACACGCGATTAAAGGGCGTCTGGGAAGGGGAAAAAAGGCGTTTAGCTACCCGAACTGCGTCGTAAGAGGTCATTGTTGATCTGTTACAAACTGCGTTGTCACAATTTTTTACCTGAATAAGTGATTATTAATGCGTGCGCAAACAACATGTTAAGATTACAACCGCAAGCGCACCAGCCCCTGCAGCATAGCAAAAACAAAAAGTAACGAGAAAAAAGACCGTGCAAGCAATAGGGAACAGTCGGGGACAACGGCAAATGAGACAAAGAAGGTAGCAGACAGTACGAAGATAAAAATTACCCAGCAAAGACCTCCTTCATCCAACGACGACGATCGCGCAGGGAGTCGGTAGGAGCATTGGAAATAAACCGGTGGGGGTCGATGTCGGTGTTGAGTCCATAACAAACAAAGCGGAAGCAACACAACGAAACTATTAAAAAAAAAGAGCTTCACTTTTTGTGAGCTGCACTTACCCGTTTGTTTATTTGCTTTCGCGTCGCCGCTAGGGGCTAAAAAAATAAAGGAAAGGAATAACGTAGTCCAGCTCACGCCGCCCGTTAAGTCGCACGCTGCTATCTGCTACGTGCTAGCAGTGTGTCACCTTTTTTGCTTTCGCATTTCTGCGCCCATTGACTTTGCGAGGTTGTTTGCTCGTTCGCTTGACGATGCAGTTTAAAAGTATATAGAAGTACTTGTTGACGTGCGTGTCCAGGCTATCCCTGCACACCGTGCCTTTGTTTCGAGTGTCAATCAGCGGCCTCAAACACGCCTTCAGCTGGACTTTTGTTTGGTGCAGTATATCAATGAGACGTGTGTCGAAGGCACAGCTGATGTTACCGGCTAGGTAACGACCTAAGTTGTAAGGTGGTGTCATTTTCACATCCGAGTATTTCTTGTTCTCTCAACAGAATGTCTCTCGAGGTGTTCCATGTTTCTGATTGCATTTGGACTTAGCAAGCATGACACATTTGACTGGCTTCCCACCCGGGTACATGGGACTGAGTTTTCAGTTGTGCATCTGTTCTATCACCCGTGAAGTTTTCCACCATCTCTGTGGTGCTGCCTTAATCGTTTTTTGAGGCGTCAATGCCGATTTTGAAGCCGGACTTTGATAGCTCTTTCAGTTTTATTTTAAGTAACTTAATTACTCGCGTTTGTTCGGTCTTCGGAAAGCGGAAAAAGAATTTTCAACCACATTGTAAATTTTTTTTTTTTTGCACTGGTAGGCAGCACATGGCATGCCTGCAATCTCCAAGTATGCGCTGGTGTATGCCCGAAGACGACCATATAATCAACAAATCATGACCCATAGAGACTTCAACACGTACTCACACTTTTAATATACTTATTACATCTCGAAAAGCACATTTGAAAATTTCAAATTAGAAACTCAATTGAAGGCAAAAATAGGATGTTATCGCAGACAAGCGTAAAAAAAAAAGACATTAACAAGAAGTTGCAGACGACCCTCCAAATGTCCTGCATAGAGTACCAGACGAACCGGCGGGAGTAGCGAAGAAAAGAAAGTAAAAAAAAGCCAAACAAGCAAAGGAAAACACGCGATGGTTCGACGGTCAAGTAAACAACAGAAAGAAAAAATAAAAAACAACAACATAAATGCAGAAGAAAGAATAAACGCGGAGACGTACACTCCGCGTTCATTCTAAACATAAAAAGAAAGTAGACTGAAAAATGAAAGGAGTACCAGAACCGTACAACGGGTCCCGGCCTTTATAGCAAAAGTCGCACGAGACGTTAGTCATCCCGCCGCTAACAAGCGCAATTTGTGCACCGTATATAACGTGACCGAAATCACCTTTATTAGCAGTACGACCCTCTCCTATTTTTTTCTTTTGCACGCTCGAGAACTCTGTCTTATTTGTAAGTCCTTTTTTATTAATTTCAGTATTAGCGTCAGATTTGCATGTAAACAGTCGACTTCTTCCATAGCACACTGACATCGCAGTAACGTACGTGGTTCAAAATTGCCTGTTGCTTCTTCATCCGTAGATGATTTTAAGGTGAATAGCCAGCTCGCCTATTCGTCAAAAAATTTTAAGCAATACATTCATGAGAAGTGGAAATCGCAACAACAAAACGAATTGGTCGACAAGAACAGTAAAGTTGAAATGTAGCTATGTTCTGATATTTTTGTTTATTGCCCTCTTTTCAAGAAACAGGGCGAAGGCACATTTGTGTTTTGCCTGGCTAACATAAGTTCTGACAGAGTTTTTTCTTCAGGAGAGCACTGAAATTGCACCCTGAAAGCTGTAACATCTTTCTCAAGCGAAGAAAATTTACTCATGAGGGGGCACCTACTATTTAACATTCAAAGTAGCGAACACCCGTGAAATTGTTTTTCATGGGTCACCTCGCACGGAGATAATCAAAATCAATCTGTTGTGGAGAATTCGTCTGCTATCGAAAACTCCGAGCTCGCTATGGGCGCTGTAATCACTTTTTGCCCGCGCTCCGCTGGAGTTGCCAGTATCGGCTTGCATGGTATTTGGTCAAACAGTGCATGCTGCCCGCAGACACCCCTCGCAACGCTCCGCTTCGCTCGGCAAAAACTTTAATATAATCTGAAACCCCTGCTTGCGGCGAGGCTCTTGATACCCGCCAAGGGTTCGCCAAGCGACCAGTTTCCGCTCTCTGTCGACATACACAACGGTGCTTCCGACTTCGGCTAGCGTTGCGGAATTCACATAAGCGGACGACTTTCTGAAGAATCTATGGCGTTGCCTGCTGCTGACTTCAGACACTGCGTTTTCGCGTTCCATCATAAACAAAAGGTTTTGCTGATAATAGCAGACGGACTTTATCACGCGGAAGAAGATGATGAAATGACGAGATCAGCTGCATACATGACCTCTTACGCTTTGCTTTTCAATGGGCGGAACGGGGCAAATCGAGTTTGAAATAAAAACTTGACGCAGATGGGTGATCTTCTCCAGCACCTAACATTTTTACGATATTTACACGAAAAATTCGTTTTTATTTCGCACTTTGTGCGAAGTTTCCTAATTGTGCTGAGAGTGGGGCTAAACTAACGATGTGCCCACAAAACAAACAAAAATATCTGTAGTACTTTGATACCATATACTTGTTTAGACGACTATTTTGGCAATTGTGATTGTTAAAAGAGTGAGCATGGCTATGCTCCGCGAACAGTAGGCATAACACGTCTATTGAAAGCTAGTTGTACGATGAAGGGTATAGGCCATTTCAATGTTTGGCAATCAATGCTTACCTGTCCGTGCGGTTACAGGTTATACATTTTGAACAAAAACTAAAACTTAATTTACGTTTGAAATATTTATACTGCGAGAGCTCAGTCTCGGCTTAGAATAAGCCGAAGCAGATTCGGCTTTGTGGAGGAACAACATAGCCATTGTACTGTAACAGCTGGGGTCTTTAACGTGAATCACGCAGTCGTGGTGTATCTACCCCACACCGGAATGATGCACATTCACATCGAAACCGGCAAGACGGGGAGAAAGCTAGTCGGGTTCTGCAACAAGAACGTTCGGGTCATAAGGTCTTTGCTGCTGGGCGCTGCTCTAACATACTTGACCGCAGAGTGGACGTATGAACTAATGTTAGTTTGAATGGAATTCAGTGCTTCATGTCTTAGCAAGATATTTTGTACATTTGTGGCGAAGAGGTGCCCTTAGTCGAGCTTGATATACTGAATCTATTCGTTCATTCATTCAACTCTTTATTTTCTGTGCTAAGGACCGATAATGCCTGAATAATGATTGAAAACCACATTTTGGGTGCCAATAATGCCTACACTATTTGTATGGGTAACGAAACTGGCGAAATGTGTATTGAACAAAAAAATTTCAAAAACGCTAAATAACGAGCGATAAATACAAGTACGAAAGTGGCAAACAACATTCGCGGCATATTTTGAGAAGTTTACAAATAACATGTTTAAGACTCGGAGGAAATAGTTAAATATTAGTAAAAGGACGCTTGAACATTTGGATAGAGGAGTTGAAGTTGCCGATGCTGATTGTACAGAACGTATTATAAAAATGTTGTGATAGGTTCATCGGTCTGGATAGATTTATCTTTCAAACGGAGAAAGTGGGAGACACTCGTAATATTACCCTCGGTATATAGAGTTCGATATCCGACGCCAGGCTCGGATAGTCTACTAAACTGTGCAAGCATTTGTGTAAAAAAACGAGATCGCTCTAGTTTTCTCGTGTTTAGTGCCAGACAACCGCACCGTCGCCAAAACTCGAATAATTGAAATGAACAGTCCGACCAAAGTGGTGGAGTAAACAATAAGAAATAAAACAACTTCACTTTTTATATCATTGGTTGGTTACTAGAACCATTGCAATTCCAAACGGCCAAATTACGCTCAAGTTTCGTACGCATTTGATTGTACAAATTCACAATAAAAGTGCTTGCGAAATACTAGAAATAATGCTTAACGCTGGAAACGCAAGATTTGTAATATTCGAAACATCCTAATTGAAAGAAAACGTTTATTTAACATATACTCTTTAATCCCTCTGGCACTCAGCCCTACGTAGAGGGGACAAAACTACTGTTTTATTAGGATTTAGAGTTATATTGCGGTCGCACCAATGATGCACCACATTAACAATATTCATTAGTATTACACAGTCGTGACTATATGAAACCTTCCGAAACAAAATGATGCCATCAAAATATTGTAAAAAATATTTGAATGGCGGAAACAGAAGCTCAGATCCTTTATGAATACATTTAAAATAATTGGCCATAGCATATGAAGCCTTGCGGCACATTCGAGTATGATAGATAAGGAATAGAATCGTATCAAAACAATTAAACAAATTGTCTATTTCTGAAAAATAACTTACAAGTAAATAGAAAAATTTTTATCCACTCCATATGACCTTAATTTATGTAAAACCATTGAATGATCAACCCAGTCAAAACACTTCTAAAATAAAAGTACACGGCATTTTTCTGTCCGCGCTCACTGATAATCGGTGGCACTAAGGAATGATACCAGATTGGTCTCTACTGCTATAGCACTGGGAAAACCATGTACTGAAATGCTTTCTTTTCTTTTAAAATATTGCATTTCCCGGTCATCACTACAAATGCAGGTAAGCGGGAACGCTCTGAGGGATTGTAATGATTACAATATAAATATATTTATGATAATAACTAAAATTTGAAGCGATTGAGCCAGATGATAGACATAAAGCAGCGAGTGTAAATGCGAGTTTGTGGATGTTGATCATGTTGATCATGTTGAAAATTTCACAAGGCTGTGGTAAAATTTTGCATACCTTTTTTATAATATTAATAATACATTTTTATCAATGATACATTATAGATGAAGGAGGCCGAGGAAGAAAGCTGTTCATAGAAGGCTTGACGAGCCCTCTGCCCCCTTATCAGACACAAAGAAGTATTTAAAAAGGTACAAAAGGAAAACAATTAATTATGCAGTCCTATTATAAAAATCAGCAAAAAGCACAAACAGCAAACACACACACACACACTATCGTTGAACAAATAAAAACATAGGACGTAGTTCAGAAAATGAAATTGTTTCGATAGTTTTTTTCTTGTCTACATAATTCGAAAACTTAGGAAGCGTAAACTTGAGCATTTGATAGCCATATAGTTAGTTTTAGATCTAGGAACTTTCCAGCATTCGACAAACGAGTGCAGTAAGCAGGCATAGAACACTATAAGGGGGCTAATTCAGTCAATAAACTTGATTTCCTTCTGTGTCCAAGCTTGTAATTGTATAATGTTTTAATATCAAGCACTTGAAAGCGTTCAAATAGTTGTTCAGTAAGAGAATTTTAGAGAAAACCTGAAAATAATTCTTCAGAAGTTTTCTGTAATGTATATAGTTGTTTTTTTTTTTTAAGTTTGTGGCAGTAGCAGTGCCCCAAACCAGATGGCAGTATGTTAAGAACGAATAAAAGATGGAATTTTAAATTAATACTTTAACAGAGGCTGGGAGCACAGATTTATGACGATATATTAATCCTTTAACACCTGAAAACTTAGAGTTAACATGTTCAGTGTGGGGTAGTTCGGAGTTTGCTTTGATAGTGTGCAGTTCTTATAGTTCGGGCGTTATTGTTCGATAACTGAAGTTTCTAGTTCCAATGTGCGGTCACAGCTTTGCAGTAGCAGACGTTGAGACAGTCTCTTTCCCGTGTCATTTTGCTTCAACTGAGTTTCGTATCTTTTACCACAGAATAAGTTCATTTTCAGTGAGATAAGATTATAGGTCGTCCGACTAGCTCTATTTTATACACTTTGGATTACACTAGTCCTAGAAATTGCAAAGAAGTCAACTACAGTGAAATAACTGGCATGTCCGCTATATGATTACATGACCGGCAGTTCTCAGCAATTACCCATACCTTTAGCTTAGAACATACTGCCTAATGTTAGATCACACGTCGCCGTGCTTTCTGTAGAACAAATTTTGAGTCTCATAAGAATGCGCATGTTCGTCTGCAGGCTGAATCAATCATGAACTATAATTTAGTGGAAATATTCCAGCCAAGTAAACGATTACGGTTCTTGTTCTAAGCATTTGCTTGAATGGCACTACCACTTTCTTATATATTATGTTGGATAGCACTGATAACATTAAGGTTCAAAATTTGGTTTCGTCTATTCTGGCTTTTTACGAATAATATTAAATCGATAACGTGCGCCTTAAATACATATATTAGAATCGTTCTATTTATCGTTAAAATTAAGGATGGATATTCGTAATTATTATGATTGAAATCCGGGATACACTCAAAAACAAAGTATCAGACAAATCCTTTATATACATTTAAAAAGGGCAGGCATTCTCAGGGCAGATGAATTTTGTTTAAACATATAGCTAATTATAGTATTTCGAAGGTTTAGTTAACGAAACGCATTTATCGGGAGCTTGAAAAGTTTTGCTTACAGTTTTCTTGGCTTTGGGATCAAACATTTGGTCCACATAAAGACGACCTACTGCGTGTGTCATTAAGTCTGATATACTGGTGAGGCACATCTGCCACAGTGGTTTGTCTTCTTTTACGCCGAATGCCTCTTTATTAAAGTCAAAGAAGAGCTTGTCAAGCTTTTTAGATGCCACAGCACCATTAGCTCGAATCGTAGTCCAGTGCACAAAATTGTAGAGCGTAGATCTGCGGAAAAAATTCACCCGATCACGTATATGTTAGAATGACGTTAGTGATTATGTCGCCACATTAATCCAGCGTAAGTGTTCACCTCTATGCCTAATATTTTTCCTCACTGGCGCTTGTCCAAATAAGCAGGGATTGTAGGACAATACCATATATACACCCAAAATATTGCCACTCGAAACTCCTAGCAAGCGCGCCCATGTTTTACGTGTTTGATTCCAACACTAATGGTCCCAGGTTCGATGACTTGGAGCCGAAGCACGTTTTTGTTATTCCTGTAAATGTCGCGTTCCTGTAAATGTACGTTCTGGTAAATGCGAGAACCCTTTTCCTATTTTGAGGAGCGAGTGTGCTACGCACCGAACCTCCTACGCCGTTTGTTCCAGAGGCCCGCGCGAGTACTGTCGGGACCAAATGTTTCCAAGGATAAGACCGGAGCGCCGAGCAAATTGCATCGCCGCGCTTCCTCACTGCGCGCTGCCTGCTGCCGAGACCGGCGCAGTGCGCACGCGTGTTCTTTCTTATCTCCTGGCTTGCTCGTTTGCTCGCTTCAGCGCGAGGCGCTGCGGTTCGAATGAAACGGCGTTAGATGCTGCTCCAGCAGCCGTGATTCAACAATCTCGCTCTGAACAGCGGCTGATCGACCGATCTCGCGTGCACTGCTGCACGGGCAGTTCACGCGACTCTTTCGAGTGATTGGGCGACGTGTTGAAAACAATCGTCTTGTTTTTTTATATTTTTTTTTTTATAATTTATAGAACAATTTGACTTCACCAGCCAGTTTTGTTATACCACCGGAGCCTTCATGGATCGTGGGACTAGTCTTTTTGCATGGAGGCCAGCACAGCTGTGGCTCTGTGGCGTGAGACCTCTATTGGGAGGGGATTGAACACTCACGCCTCTAGTGGCCCAATAACTGCAGTCCGTAGGATGGAGGCGGCAGGGCACGAGACAACTTGTGCTGTTTCGTGCTCTTCTCGTGCCGACTTGCAGCGGGGTGATCGCGCGTTCCGAAAGACTGCCGCTCACACGATGCATGCCGGCAGCGGCAGAGTAACGAAACTGGCTGGTGAGATCAGTTCATTGCGGATGGGAAGCGTTGAAAATAACGCAAAATAGAAAACAAGTGTTTTTAGCGTGTCGCAGTGCCGCGCGAGAGAGTCGAGTGAAATGCCCGTGACGCAGAGCACGCGAGCTCGGCCGCTCGACCGCTGTTCAGAGCAACGTTACTCGATCAACGCAGTTGGCAAACTCCCACAGAGAGCCGTGATCGCTTCTCGCACCCCTCAGCCGGGCTAACGCTATTCGAAGCGCCAACCTTCTTGCTCGCTACGGCGCGTCTTGCAACAGCATTCAAAACACGGCCTCAGCGGGCATGAAGGATGTCGCTTCAAACAGCCTTTTGAATATAGGGGTTATCAGCGAAAACTGACGTATGTCAGCGCTTGTCTTGGAAGGGAGAACGCTCTCCGTGGGGGTTTGCAAACTGACTTGATTGAGCAACGTTGGTCCAGAGCGATGAGCAAAGTTTGTGGAATCACGGCTGCCGGAACGGCGTCTTCCACTGTTTCAATCAAAGCGGAGCGCATCGCCTTGAAGGGAGCAAAAAAGCAGGCCAGCAGATAAGAAGATATGCGCGATCACACTGCCCGGATCTCGGCGTCTGCAGGCGACGCGCCGACAGGGAGCGCGGTGATGCAATCCGGTCGGCGGTACCCATGCCGCGTGCCCGTCCGGGGCCCCACAGTGCTACCCCGTTCCCCAGCGAAAGAGGACTTTTTAGGAAGGCGCCGTCACACAAGCAACCCGCCGTACTAAGCGACAAACCCCGGAATTCGGCCCTGTGCCACAAAAGCAAAGTAAAAAGAACGCGACGATGACTACCCCACCCGTCGTCATCCCCCCGCCACCCCCCGGACACCGGCTCCTTTCCACGGCGAAACCTATGAAGACATCGGCAACTGGGAGCAACAGTCAGAACGAGTGGCCCTCCATAACGCATGGAAACCGGACCAGTGTCTTCAGAACGTTTACTTCGCTTTGGAGGCCAAAGCATGGAACTGGTTTGAAAATCATGAAGCGTCGATCACCTCCTGGGACATCCTCAAGCCTGAGTTCCGAAGTAGGTTTACGAACCAACAGCGAAGAAAACGCGCAGAAGAGCTTCTTCAAGCGAGGGTTGAATTTTTTAACGAGAGAGTCGTTAGGTTTGTTGAAGATGTTCTTCGGCTCATGTAACCTTTCGGATTCTAACGCCCCGGAAGCAAGGAAGCTGACGCTCAGAATGTGAGGGGTGAAGCAAACTCTTCGTAGGCCCTGTGCGAAACCCGCGTACGACAATCGAGGCTTTTATAACGGAAGCCACGAACATTGAGCATACTCTCCTCTCCAGAGTCAGCCACTACCAGAGGCAACCCGGCGACAGTGGTGTTCGATAGTTTCCTTGCGATCATTGCCACAGCATTGCGGGCATTCGCGAGCTCATCCACGACGTCGTTCGTTACGAGCTTAAAAAGCTTATGCCGACTGCTGAGCGAACGGCCTCAATCTCCATTGCCGAGTGTTTTCGTAAAGATCTCCAGAAAGCGTTCCTGCCAGATGCCCTTGAAGCCGCGGCCGCACCCGAAGGGTCGACGCTGACCTACGACGCAATGGTCCGACGACCACCGCGACGGGACTCACGAATGTCGCAACGAACGAAGTAAGTACGACCGCCGAGACCATTTTGCGCCAAGCAAAACCGACGTATGGAGGACTGCAGATCGACGACACATCTGCTGTCACAGCGGTGAAGCGGACCACGTTTACGAACGTGCCCCTACCGCCGATTTGGGCTGCGTGTGTTACACCCGAACGACCCACGCCCGAAGTACGGCGAACAGCCTCGCGACATCGGGGAGTACCTCCGACGCTCGAAATCCTCCGCGCCTTCTCCCTGCCGAGAATCCCGCTCACCATCGCCACGACGTTCCACCGTCTCCAGCGCCACAACCCTGTCGAGAAAGCCTGTCTCCACTGCGTCGCCGGGAAAACTAAGTGCGGCAACGCCTGGAGGTGGCGTTCCCGAAGACGACCGAAGTAAAGAGCCCCACAAAACGCTGGAGCGATCCCACTCTCCCGACGCCACGCAACGCAACGACGCTTCTGCAACGGTGCCCGATTGCCAAAACGTTGTTCCTGACGGCCACGACGCATAGACACTCGAGACACCGGAGCAGACTACTCAGTTTTGAGTTGGAGACTCTCTCACAGTCTTCGGAAAGAGACGACGCCGTGTGATGGACCTCAAATACGAACCGCCGGAGGGCACCTCATTATACCAGTCAGGAGATGCACTGCTCTCATCGAGATCCACGATGAGATGTGCACTGTGATGTTCGTCCTTGTGCACGTCTTTGCGTTGGTCGATACCCTCAAAATGAACTTTATCAGCGAGTATGGCGCCGTTGTCGACCTCGGGGCAAATCAATTGACGCTGCGAAAGTCTCTCATGCCGCCGGTGGAGCCGAACAGAACGTCAGTCACGAACCGAGTAATGACCGATCATGTGAACCTGCCGGCGCCGTCGAGATTTTTCTTCCCATCACAACCGACGCAGCCTTGTGCGGTGAAGCTCTTCTGGAAGGCAGCGTTCAACTGTTCTTTGTAAAAGGAATCGGCGTGACACGAGGCGTAACGGATCTCCTGGAAGGACGTACTACGAAGAGCTCTGAGAGCAGTCGTTGCACGTAGCAAAGGGTACCACCATGAGCAACGCCGAGAATCTTTAAGCGCCAGCCGTGGTCACCGCAATCTTCGAGGAAACCTCGTCGCCACAGCGCAAGATCACGTCGCCGCTACAGCTCAACACCGACCCCGAGCTCCTAGCTCCAAAAAGCCGGCAACTGGTTGATCTTCTCGATGACCACAGTGACTGATTTGCCACGTTGTCGGAAGTTCGCCAAACACCACTTTCGAAGCATCCCATTGTTACCGACGGCGACTTGCACCCAGTCCACCAGTCACCGTACCGTGTTTCTTTGAAAGAGAGGGAAGTCGTCAAAGAACACGTTCAGGGGACGCTCGACGATGATATCATTTAGCAATCCAGCAGTCAATTGGCTTCACCAGTCGTGCTCGTAAAAGAGAAGGACGGAACCCTGAGGTTTTGTGTGGACTACCATCGACTGAACACTGTGACAAAGGACGTCTAACTGCTCCCCCACATCGACGATACTCTAACCGTCTGGGGCACTTCCGATACTTTTCGCCGATGGACGCGAAGAGCGGCTTCTGACAGAACGAAATCGTCGAACGGGACCGGGAAAAAATTGTCTTCGTCACACCCGACGGACTGTACGAATTGAAAGTGATGCCCTTCGGACTATGCATGGCACCAGCGACTTACCAGCGTGTCCTGGACACCATGCTAACAGGCTTAAAATAATAGAGTGTCTCGTGTCTCTCAGCGACGTTCTGGTGTTCGCCAGCAACTTCGACGAGCACTTACTGCGACTCCAAGCCGTACGTTAAGCCATCAAGGGCGATGAACTAAATATCACGCGGAACAAACGTCGGTTCGATTATGGTGAACTCAAGTTCCTAGGTCAGGTCATGAGCACCGAGGGTGTTCGTCCTGACCCCGGGAATACGCGCGCCGTAGCCGCATTTTTCCGCCGTCGAACAAGAAGGCCATAAGAGGATTTTCGGGCCTCTATGCCTACAACAGGCGCTTCGTATGAGATTTTGCGAAGCTTTCTGCGCCGCTGACATATTTTACAAGATACGCCGTAACGTTTCGGTTCACAGAAGAGCATCAACGGTGTTTGACGAGCTTAAACGAAGATTTCAAACGCCTCCCGTCCTTGACCATTTTGACCTGCTATAACGGCACTGGCGTTGCACCTACCTAAAATACATTTAAAGAAGTAACACGGGGTTTGGCGCAGTGCTGGTTCAAATACAGGATGAAACAGATTGGATAATCGCCTATGCATGCCGGACACCGTCCAAGGCGGAAAGTATTTACACTACGATGAAGAAAGAATTCCTCGCCGTCGCCTGGGCCATCACCAAGTTTGGCCAGTACTTGAACGGAAGCATGTTCCGAGTGGTTACGGACCACCACTCGGCTCTGTTGGCTTGCGAATCTGAACGACGTCTCAGGACGCCTCGCACGGTGGAGGCTATGACTGCAAGAGTCTGCTAATACCGTGGTGTACGATTCCGACTGAAAGCACAGTCACGCCGATTGTTTGTTGAGGGGCCTCCGTCGAGGCCGGTCGTGCCTGCACTAAAGGCGATGACGACGAGTGTTTTGTCTGCGCTTTACATGTCAGCGACATGGCAGCACTCCAAGTATGTGGGTTTGAATTGCGAGGACTCATGGACCACCTTGAAGGTGCTCTACAAGTCCTCCGCGTTTTCTTACGAACACTGTCGATCTTCTCCATCCGACAAGCTGTGCCGTACAAGGAGAGCTTCAGCGAAAACAACACGGCGTGGCTGTTGGTGATCCCCTCCAGTCTTCGACAAAAAATATCTCTTCTCGAAGCAGGACTCTTACAAAGATACGTGAGAAGTACTACGGGCCCAAGCCCGCGAAGACAGTGTATCACTACACCCGATCTTGCCACGGGTGTCAACGAACGGAAGTCACCGACTAATTGCGCCACCATCTTATCTGCCCAATTTCAGCAAATCGTAATAGATTTACTTGAACCTTTCCCACAATCGACGCAAGGAAGCGGATGAATAATCGTCGCGACCTGCTATCTCACACGGTAGGCCGAGGTGAAAGCCCTTCCATCAGGTACCGCTGTTGAAGTCACCAAGTTTTTCATGGAGTCCATCGTCCTCCGGCACGGCGCCCCCGAAGTCCTAATTACAGATCGTAAATCATCGCTCATGGCCCAGCTGACGCAAGAGATTCTTCGTCTCAGTAGGACCAGCCACCGTCAGACCACTCCATACCATCCATAGACAAATAGACTATCAGAATGGACGAACAAAACCGTCGCCGAGAGAATCTCCAAGTATGTCGACGTACAGCACAAGACGTGGGACGAGCTATTACCCAACTTCACATTTGCCTACAAAACGGTGCTGCAAGAGGCCACAGGAGTCGCACCATTCCAGCTGCTCAATGGCCGCAAAATAACTACGATGCTGGATGTAATGCTGCCCCACGAACCTGATGACAACGACAGCGGCGACTCCCAGATCGTCACTCAACGGGCCGAGGGAGTCCGACAGCTCGCCAGACTCCGGTAGAAAGGCAAGCAACGCGTCGACGCTCGCCGGTAAAACCTTCGTCGTCGGGACGTTCACTTACAACCCGGAGACAGGGTGTGAGTGTGGACAGGCATTCGTCCCCGATGCTTAAGCGGGAATATCCTGAAACGGTACTTCGGACCTTACAAGGTAGTTCGTCCACTGGGAGATCTGAACTACGGGGTAATGCCAGTCCGAAGTACATTATCACGCCACAACCACGACCTGAAGTCGTCCACGTCGTGCGCCGCAAGCCGTACGCTCGATAAATCTGTAAGCTGTTACCCGCGCAACGCTCAATAGAACTAGGATTTACCAGCCTGCGTATTTTCCCATTCTTTTGTTTGTTTTGCTCTGCATTGCTTCCTTGCACGTCGTGATGTCACGAGCTTCTCCGGGCAAGCGCGCCCGTGGCCGTATAGCTATCTTGCATGACATGGGCCAAAGTTCGATGCCTGAGAGCGGATTCAGCTTTTTATTTCTATAATATGTCGCGTTGTGGTAAATTCGTTAACCCTGTTGCATGTTCGAGGACCCAATGCTCTATGAATTGAACCTTCTACGAAAATGGTTCAACTAGCCCACGATTGTACATAAGCGGCTCCGCGTGTCTAGCTGGAGTTTGTTTCGCCCCAGCGTTCGATCTCCTTCAATCATTCGTCGCCTCATCAATTGTCATTCGTAAAAATATACCCTCAACCTGTACTGCTAGTGTGGGGTGTGAATCTGAAATTAACAGCTATATTGTTTTGAAGTATGGCCGCCCGCAACTCTATCCTGCGAGGAGCATCCAGTAGTAATATACGGTGCATCTTTGTTAACTCGTTCGCACTTAACATTTTTTTCGGGTTTTGTACTCACTTTGGTTTCTCTTTGTAAGGGCGTTGGTTTTTTTGTTTTTTTTTTTATAAGTGCGACGTGTTTTTTTCTCAGCGACGTTAAGTTTTTGTCCGTTTAGTTTCATGCACATGAGCATGGTCGGCGTCTCTTGTTTTTATGCCACTGCCTTCGCTGACGATATGTGTACCACTAATTGGGTCTGCTGACTCTTTGTTGGCACCATATGATTATCAACTCAAACATCAGGTTTTCCGAGCAGTTCTCCTCAAAGTTTCTTTCATAGCACACTTGACCTGCTTTCAAACAAGGACGACACCAAGCTGCGAAAGCCTGAACTGCGATTCCCGTCCGGACCTGGAGTTGCGCTTCCTCTTCTGCTCCTCCACGACTTCTCTGAGTCGCTGACAAGATTGGTGAGGAAGCGCAACTGCCCTTTCGGAATCGGCACCAACCCGTAGTTCGAACTTTTGACGCTTCGTGAGAAGCACCTTTACAACCGCTCTTCTGAAAAAATTTGGCAGCGACCTTTATCTTCAAATTCCTACAATGCATGAAATGCAGTGTTTATGTTGCGAGCGTTAAAATAATTTAGCAGCCACTAAACTTCGGGGAGTGAAGAGCCTTTATATTTATCAATTTTCCCGCTACACTCAGAGATGAAAATTGGTAGATAGGTCAAGTGGTGGAAATTTCCGCGCTCAATTTAGTGGGAAACTAAATTGAGGTGTAGGTCACGTCCCTTTAATTTTCCTGCTATATATAGAGGGAAATTTGAATAAACGCATTGGCCACGGTTCGTCAGGTAATGTGTCGTCAATATTACCCTAAATTTCGTGGGGAAACGGAAGGTGTTTAGATCACGTGACATGAGTGTTTGCGCCAAATTAAGCGGGGACGTTATTTGGGGTATAGGCCACGCGACCCCAGCGGCGCAGCGCTCACCAATCATACCGGGCGGCGATCTCCCGGGCACCCAGCCCCGGTTAGTCCCACCGTGTAGATTAGACTCTCAGGTCACGTGACGCCATTTTTTTCGCTGAATGTAGCGGCAATACATATTTGGGGTATAGGTCTCTTGACGTCAGGTCACGTGCGATTAAGTTTCCCTCTAAACTTGGCAGGGAAACAGAATTGGTGTATATGTCATGTGACGTCAGGCTACGTGAAGTAAATTTTCTCGCAAAAATCAGGGGGATAACTGATTTGGTGGATAGGTCACTTGACGCCAGAGGTCGGTGACAGGAGGTTTCCGCCGATATTCACGGGAAAACTTAATTGGTGTACATATCGCGTGACATCAGCTCACTGGACATCAATAGACATCACGTGACCTAAACACCGATTCAGTTTCGCACTCTCAATTTATCGATGAAATTTACGTCACGTGATCTGAAATTCCATGACCTAAATGCCATTTTATTTTCTCTTTTAAATTTAGCGGGAAACATAATGACACATGACTTACACAGCAGTTCAGTTTTCCCGCTAAATTTAGCAGGGATATTGACATGACGTGTCCTGATGTAATGTGACCTCTACACCAATTCTGCTTCTCCGCCAAGTTTAGCGAAACATATAACTTACGTGACAGCGATTACATACCTCTGTCACATAGACGAATTCGGATTGCAAATTCAGTCACGCAGCACGCTCGCTCGCCCCGAAGCAGAAACGGCGAGCCCGTCTAGGAACAGCTATCAAATGTACGCATGCCATGCGTTAAATTATGAGATGCAGGGGGTTGTAAACACTGGCGTCTGAAAACTCAGAGTATCGCTAAACGTACGTGATGGAAGAACGTCTTGTTTTTGTCTTGACTTTTTTACATCACGGTGTAACGTCGTCTAAAGAAATTTAAGCGATGCCACATTAAGCACTGCATTCCATGCACTGTAAGGCCTCCAAGGTAAAGCTGTCTGATAGTTTGAAATGCTGCACACCTTACAATATTTATAAACCGAGGGGGAACCTGAAGACAAATTGTTTTGCACGTAGGTTTGTAATATCAAAATTGGAGAATAATGTAATCGTATGCGCTGACTTACATACTTTCTCCTTCCATAATTTTCTCAATATATTTAACATAATCAGGCTCCAATACAATCACACGTTCGCTCTCATTGAGTGTCACATTGGCCAGTGCAAACTCGTGATTTAATAGTTTCAGCCATTCAATCTGTAATGTCACAAGGGAAAATATTACAGCAACATACAGTGAGGATTCCATTTCTGCAGAGTAATATCTAGATGTCCACAAGGATCGAAATTATATCACAATATATATATATATATAAATAAAAATTATAACAGTTCGCAGCTTATGCTAGTCTGTGTCCTTTTCATTTAATGTCATGTTAGTACCATATTTGACTCCCGAAGGGGTTTACATAAGGAGTGGGTACATAAATGGAGTATACACGGATGCCAAACAATTTTAAAGCCAGACATGTTCTGTTACATTTTTCATGAATGTGGATGGGCATTCATTGCAACAGCGTAAGAAATGCAGTTCCAGCACAGAGCTGCTCGGGAGAAAAATGAAGCACGAAATGCGACAGAGCGGGTGCATGGGCGGGAATTTGGTGTAAATGACCGGTGCGCTGCGATATGCGTGCGGGAGGGAGGTGGGTAAAGGATAAGGCGGTTCACAAAGCGAAGAATGAACAAACGCGTATTAAGCAGACACTGGTGATACGGTGACGACTGGAAATAGGCGGGAGCCCTGATTCGGCTGATATGCTGATATTAAATGAACATAAAAAATGAATGAACCGAGAAACGCGATTGTGGGCAGTTTCGAGTGGGTTGATTAGATATATTTCGTGTGGGCTCGAGGTTGCAGACGCATTTACTACCTTTGATCAAAAAAGCTTTTTTTTGGCAAATCACTCATCCCATTACTTTCAAATCATGGCAACTTTCAAAAGCTTTGCAAGTTTTCCGAAGTTTCTATGAGACCAAATATTTTGTTAGCTGAAATGCTTCAATATAAACCCGTGCCATCTTTCAGGATGGTGTGAAGGACATTTCCGTTTGAAGTTTAGCTGAAGTCGACACTTAGATCGTCTTATTTAGAATACTGGAACTATTTGAAACTATATTTTTAATGCCATATAAGAGAGAAAGGATGTCACCATAAGTAATATTTTTAATGCATCCACGCAATTTAGTATGCTTAAGGTTGGCAAGATAGGAAATTGATTTCTAATTTTTTCCAACGGTTTTATTATCATTTAAAGACTCTTGAAATATATAAGTACTTCCACTCCACTGGAAGTGACTTCTGAGCTTCATCTGGTGTGTGACTCAGGTAGCACAAGAGGTGGGGCCCACATGGGCAATGAACGCTCGGGCAGGTCCTACGAAACCCACGCTGGTCCCACGTGGCCGCAGAGTGGGCATACCCAATATGGGGTGCCCGTGCGATACGCTGGTGGTCTCCGCTACGCGAGGGCATGCCCAGCGCCGTCGTTCCCACTTCATGTATGCGGTGGCAGAGTTAGCGCAAATATGTGCTTCAGGGGGCCAAAATATGGGCATGCCCAACTTTGGATGCAAGTGCAATACATCCGTGGATCGCACCTCGCCAATGCGGAGGCAGAGTTAGCAAAGGTACGGGCAAATCGTGGGCACGAGGGAGTTGGGCTACACATGTAAAAACCCCGTTGGTCCCACATCGGCCGTGCGGGAGCAAAGCTGCGGTGATTAGAGCCCTCGACGGCGAAGCGTCGGCATGCCTGACTTGGGTTGCCCACGTATAACCCGCGTGGGACCCACCTCGGCTTAGAGGGGGGCCGAATGCGATGATGTAGGCTCCACGCCGGAAAAGTTTGGGCGTGCCCAACTTGGGCTGCCCATGTAAAACCCCTTATGGGTTTCATGTCGGTTGTCGTGGACGAAGTTTGCGAAAAAAGGGGGTTCCACGGCAGCAAAGCGCGGGCATGCCCAACTTGGGTTGACCATGTAAGACCCTCCTGGGTACCACCTTGGCCATGCCGGAACCAAGTTGCGATGATGTGGGCTCAACAGCAGTGAAGTGTTGGCATGCCCGACTTGGGTTGCCCATGTAAAACCTCCAGTGGACCCACCTCACCTCTACCGGGGCCAAATGCGATATGAAGTTTTCACTTCGGCGAAGCGTGGACATGCCCGAGTTGAGCTACCAATGTAGAACCCCCGTGCGTCCCACCTCGGCTCTGCAGAAACCAATTTTAGGAAGATGAGGGCACCAAGGGGAAAAAGCGTGAGCATGCCCAACTTGGACTAAATGTGCAACTATAACACTGACACTTTCCGATGATATTAAGAATATGTACTACACGTTCTGGAAATTCAGCATTAGGTATCAGTTTAATATAATATTAAATAATCCAGGACTCCAAATAGGAGCATGAGACGAAAATTGTTAGGCTTGCAAAATATTACTAACTTACTACACATCGTGTAAGTTGAGGTCGTATTACATGGAGCGTAACGTTTTACAGAGAGAACTTAATTTGAAGGTGAATTCCAAACACGCTCGGCCGAGTGTCATGTGTCTCTAGATGGCTCTAGCTTGCTATGCATTTGTCTGCCTGTTAAACAGGATTTTATGAAGAAGCGTGCAGAGGTTTTGATCCATTTCGTAAAATTAAAATGCCCAATTTGTATGGTCTTGCTCAAATCGTTTTAATGATCTATCAAAATCATATTACTTTCAATATGGCAATGAAAAATGTAAGGAATGTTGAATTTGGGATGCACTGCAATACCCCACATCATAGGAAATGAGGAAATTAGCCGGTCAAAATTAGGTTTCCGGGCGGTACCACATGTTGGGCTGCCAACGTAGGCCCAGTGTGAACCCCACAAAGGGGGAGGGGGGAAATGTGGGCTCCCATCTACGTTCCCTTTGGCCCCGCGATGGGGGCCCTTGTGGGCTGCCCAAGTAAATCCAAGGAGGGCCCCACAAAGGAAGCGAATGTGAGCTACCCCATATAGGCCTCATGTGGGTCCTCCGAGGGAGCCCAAATGTGCTGGACTAGTGGACGCCACTTGGGCTGGAGTTGCAAAACCGACGTGGGGCCCCGTCGGCACCCTTTCTGATTCCCACTTTGTGGTATTTTGGCAGCTTCACATTGCCAAGTTCCAGAACTTACCTTCGATAATACGTCGATTTTCTAATTTAGGCTATGGTAGCTGTCTAGAAAAAAGGCAACAGAGGACGACTTGTCGTGCTCTCGGCCTCCAATTATATTATCAGGCACGAAGCCTCTAAAAACGAAAACGATCACACAAAATATAATATTCACAAGGAAGTGCTGATAACCCCTGTTTGCGCCGTATAGCAACTACACAGATATGCTGCACAGAGCAGTTTATTATTTTGTACACGGCGATTATAGGGAGTTTTAGTAGATCGTTTTCAAAGGCACGTTAGCGCTGCCTGCGCGCGCTTCAGAGCATGCATCGAATCGGCAGCGCGAGCTCCCATTACAAATATTGCGGCACGGGAACACGATCTACTAAAGCTCTCTCATGTATATGTGCTACATTGTCGAAACTAGCGTCGTTTGTGCGATATTCCCTGTTAAGAAGGTTTACCTTAGTGTACGCAAATGTTTTACTTTTATTGAACAGTTCGCGAAATATAACACATAATATAGGAAACTAAATAAACAACACACAATATAGCAAACTAAGAACTGAGCAAATAACAAACTAGAAATGAATAATATATACTTGTATTTTGCTTATATGAACACCTTATTTGCCAGAAAGTGTCGATGTGTGCACCATATCAACTAAAATCCGAAGTAAAATAGAAGTATATTTGATGTATGCTTAGGTATACAAAGAATCTACTTGAGGCGAACTTTTTTTTTATAAATACGCAGAGTTAATATATAGACGCTTTCAGCGCGCGCCAGATCGAGCCGCCATAGCCGACCTTCTCTTGTCTTACCGAGATGCCTAGCCACTGAAGCGGGCGTTGTCGAGCCTCCACAAAGGCCTTCGCTTGGGAGGAGGACGCAGTAGAATCTAAAATGGCAATAACCTGTCCTGCTGTGGCAATGATGAAGTGAAGCGAACGGAATAATCGTGAACAAAAACTGAAGGTCGGTTATGGCGGCGCCCATGCCCAGCTGCCTGAAAGAGTCTATACGTAATTTGTGCGCTTTTTATCAAGAGCTCCGACGTTGTCAAAGCACTTTGCGTGGATTTGTTTAGCGTCCTTTTTCTCAAAAAAAGCGCGCGCGAATGAGTCGCGAGAGGAAGCCTGCACTCGAAATAGTACGGCGCTTCTGCACGGTAGAAGATATGCTGATTTTGACAGCGTAGAATGAATAAGTTTGCGCCAAGCTTAGGTAGTGACTTCCAACTGTGAGACGTCTGACCCTTTTTTCTTTTTCAGTAGATCACATACCTAGCTCTATTTTTGAGGGAGAACTTACAAACGAATATTCCAAATTCGCTCTTAAAAGTGCATTGACAACTCCGATTTTTTTTTTTTTTGCCTCAATCTATTCGAGAAGGCGTCGCATAAAGATGTTGAATACAAAGATACATATTTTGCACGTAATTTCGGCACTTTCTTTTTTCTGACTATCTATATCATAAAGAAAATGCTGTAATGTATTCTCCATGTGCGTCAACGCATTTATGCGTTGACTCATATTGCCACGAGCGTCGGCGAGCGAGCGCGTGCGTGGCCGAGCGGTTACCGCGCTCGACTTCCGTGCGGAGGCACAGGGTTTGATCCCTGGGAGTTACGCGCCTTTTATTTATACTCTTAGTTTAATGTTGTGGTAAATTCGAGAGCCCTGCTGCTTGTTCAAGGCCCGAATGTTCTACACGCCGAACCTACATCGCCAACCGTTCCAGGAGCCAACGCGTGTACATAAAGGAATCCGCGTGGCGAACCGCAGTCGGTCTTTCCCCTGCGTATATACGATCCTGCTGTTACGCCCACTTCGACGCCCGATACGTTCTATTCTTCTCTTTTGTTTCTTTTCTTTTTTTGTGTGTTTTGGGAACAACTACCCCCATTAAACGTTCAGTGTGTTTCAGTTTTTGTCGCTTCATCAATCGTCATTCGAAATAATATGGCGAATAAATTAGAGATTTCCCAAGTAACAGACATGTGATGTGCAGTAATGGCAATATTGAAACATTTTTTTTTTGTTCTTCCAAATGCATCAGGCCACTTTCCTTTTCAAAATATCAAGGACATAGCCTTCAAGTAGCAGAGACAAGCACTCCGACCGTTCCTTGTCTCGTGCAACTGTTCCAACAATGGCGACTTTCGACTGCTTGTCCAGCTGTACTGCGGGTGGGCGGGAAATGAGCGGTGTCACTCCTCTTTTAATGTTTTCGTGACAGCTTACATAATCACTTTGAGGAATGCGTCATTCAGTGACCGGTGAAGAGTTTTGTGAAATGCAATGATGTGTGATCGCAATAATTATTTCGGAAAGATATGTAGACGGTGGGAGAACGAGAAAAATCGCGTACGCTATCGTGTTATGATACTTCCGGCTCGGTGCAACAAGAGGCAGGAAAGACCCGTTTTACAAATAATTACTTTTTATTCACTGAAGCATTTTCCATTATGTTACTATAAATTAAAATGCCTAGGGTTTAGTTCCCGTCGTTTGGAGCAATACAAATAAAATATGGGGTGTCTGTGCCCTTTAAGAAAACCACTTGTGTTTCTTTGGCCACGCAGATATGCCATGTATATGTAAGCGAAGCTTGTCGGCGCAATTCCTTAAAACTTTGAAATAAACCAGAGTCAGTATACTGACTCTGGTTTATTTCAAAATGTTTGAAGAGAAGCAAGGACGAATTTATGAATCTCTTGCACTGTAGTCTGTGAAAATCAATTATCTTTTTAGGTATCTCCACGCCTGTTCGTGCAATGATGGTCCCGGTCATTTTCTTTTACATTTATGCAAACAAAAATATATGTTAAAGACCTGTTATTTTGAGGAACCTTCAGCTATACCCGAACGCTGTAGGTAATTTTCTTCCGGAGATATATAATGTTGAAGCTGTTGGCGTGGAGATTGCCAAGGTTTCGCTGTAGTTATCTGCACAGCCATCAATTTCACACCAAAGCATGCACGAAAATATTTGTTCTACTTATTGTATGAGAGGTTTTCGACGGCTGCACTAAATATAAACATTACAATAAACATTTCTTATGCAAAAAACTATAAAATACATGTCAAATAAACACGTTTTAGTGACACATTCACAAATTACTTACTAAAGAACTACTTAGGAAAACACAAAATATATCGAAATTATCGTCTTTTCAATGCCTTTAGACATATATTGTCACGAATGACAAATGATGAGGCGCTGAATAACTGCATAAACTGAGCGTTTAATGGGGCGAACTTGTGCCCCAAACAAAAAGAAGTTTGTGTCGCAGGCGTCGATGTCGGCGAAACCGCAGGATCGAGCGCCGGGGTGAAGCTGACCGTGCAACGCCACACGGAGCCCTTATGTACACTCGTTGGCTTCTGGAACAATCGGCGTAGAAGGTCCGGCGCTTAGAATATTCGGACCTCGAACAAGCAACAGAGTGCTAAAACTTTCCAGAACATTAAACTGAAAGAATGATTAAAAGACGCGGAACATCCAGCAATCGGACCTTGGGCCTCCGCATGAAAGTTAAGCGCGATAACCACTCTTCCACCCATGCACTCGCCCGCCGACGCGCGTGGCATTACTCCGCTATTTAAAAAGGGAATAGTCTCGATACCACGTGAAAAAAAAAAAGAAAACAGGGCAAGGCGAACAAAATAATAGGAAAATACGGAGGCTGGCAAAACAGAGTCCTATCAAGCGTTGCGCGGGATCAAGCGTTGAAAGTATTATCGTGCGTAGTACGACCTGAGTCGTACGACGTGACAATTTCAGGTCGTGGCGGGCGGCGTGATGCTGTTCTTGTTCTGTCGAGCATCGCCTCATAGTTCAGCTCCCCAAGGCGACGAAGTACCTTGTATGGTCCAAAGTATTATTTCAGCAGTTCCTCACTGAGGCCGCGGCGACGGATGGGTGTTCACACCCACACCCTGTCTTTGGGCTGGATGTGGACGTCCTTGCGACGAAAGTTGTAGCGGCCCGCGTCGACGCGTTGCTGGTCTTGAATCAGGTGTCGGGCGAGCTGGCGGACTTCTTGAGCCCAATGAGCAACCATCTGGGCATCTCGCTCTCATCGTCAGCTGGCTCCAGGGCAGCATCGCGTCGAGAATGGTCGTTACCTTCCGACCATGTACCAGCTGGAAAGGTGCAAATCCGGTGGTCTCATGAACCGCCGTGTTGTAGGCGCCTCGTTCCACGTCTTGTGCTCTACGTCGACGCACATATAGATCATGTCGGCGATTGTCTTGTTGAGTCGCTCCGTCAGCCCGTTGGTCTGCGGGTGGTACGTGGTGGTACGGCGGTGGCTGGTGTGACTGAGCCGAGGGATATCTTGAGTCAGTTGTGCCATGAACGATGATCCGCGATCTTTGATCAGAACTTCGTGAGCGCCGTGCCGGAGGACGGTGGAGTTGATGAAAAATTTGGCGACTTCAACAGCAGTCTCTGAACGAAGGGCTTTCGTTTCTGTGTACCGTGTGAGATAATATGTGGCAACAACTATTCAACGGTTGCCCAGAATCGGCGGGGGAAAAGGATCAAGTAGATCTATTCTGATATGCTGGAACGGTGCGGTTAGCGGAGAAATTGGGTTCTGGAGACCTGCCGGCTTCGTTGGCGGTTGCCTGCTTCGCTGGCACTTATGACATGACCCGGTGTTGAGGTGGATGGGTTTGGGGAGCTTGGGCCAGTAATACTTTTTACGAATACGGGCCAGTATCCGGCAGTAACCAAGGTGTCCGGACGTCATGTCGTCGTGACGTGCTTGAAAGATTTCCTCTCGAATGTCGGTCGGGATAACGAGCAGCCGCTGCGAGTTGTTGTCCCCAAAGTTTTCCTTGAAGTGTACACCTTGTCATTTGGCGAAGGTCGGCAGGCATCGTGAGAAAATACGTACCACGGTACTCCCTTGCACTTTCAGGTACTCGATTAATGCACGCAGCTCACGATCGTCTCATTGACGTCGTGCCATGACGTCGGTGTTCACTGCTCCCAGGAAGCACGCGTCGTCATCGTCGCCGCTGCTGCCGGAAGATGTTCCGACGAGGGCCTGGACAGGCAGTCGGCGTGCTGTGCTTGTGGCCTGACTTTTAGACTGCAGTCATGTTGAGCTCTTGCAGGCTCCATTGAGTGAGGTATCGTGAAGAGTCCGTGAGGTTCGCAAGATAGCAGAGCGAGGGATGGTCTGTAACTGAGCTGAACGGGCTCCCGTACAAGTACAGCATAACTTCGTAATTGCCCACACGAGCGCAAGAGATTCTTTTTCAGCTGTGGAGTAATTTTTCTCCGCCTTGGGCATTGCCCGACTTGCGTAGGCGATCACTCGATCGGTGCCTTGTTCCACTTAAACCAGTATCGCTTCCAGTCCTGCGTTTCTAGCGTCCGTGCGAATCTCGGTTTCCATATCCTGATCGAAGTGTCCAAAAACAGGATGAGTCTGGAGCCTTCGCTTCAACTCCCCGATACCCTGCTGCTGCTCTTCGACCCAATTGAACTTCTTGGCGTCCTTCCTGAGGTTTTTGAGCGGTGCGGAAATCCTTGCAAAATCCCGTACGACGCGTCGATCGTACGGACAAAGTCCAAGGAATCTTCGCACGGCCTTCTTGTCTGTCGGCACAGAAAACGCCTCAACGGCGCGAGTCTTCTCTGGGTCTGGGTGGACGCCTTCGTCACTAACCACGCGACCTAGGAACTTCAGTTCGTCATAGGCGAGCTGACACTATGGCGGCTTGAGAGTGAGTCTGGCGGTCTGTATGGCTTGAAGAACAGCTCGAAATCGTCGCAAGTGCTCGCCGAACTTGCTATAAAACACTACGACGTCGTCAAGGTAGACGAGAACGCTCTGCCATTTCAGTACTGCCAGTACAGTGTCCACGACGCGGTGGAAAGGTGCTTCTGACGTGCATAGTGCAAAAACATCACCTTGAACTCGAACAGTTCATCCGGCGTGACGAACTCTGTCTTCTCTCGGCCCATTCGTCGACTTTGATCTGCCAGTAGCCGCTCTTCAGGTCAATCAATGAAAAATATCGAGAGTGGCGCAGCCGGTCTAGCGCGTCGTTTATGCAGGGAAGTACAGGGTGTCACAAAAGAAAATTTACAGGGTCGTCTTTACCGCAAAAATAAACTAGGCATCGCCGAATGCTCATTCTCCGCCCAAAAGTAGCGCTAGAGGTCACAGCCAGATGCCAAAGTTTCAGTCCGATCCGATAACTTAATCAAAAGCTATAAGTGAGTTTCTGAAAATTTAAATGGGAAAATGGCGGCCGACGGAGTTTTCGAGTACATGCGGCTCTATGGCACCATAAACCGAAAACGGGCAAAAATGGGCTCCATTTTCCCAGTGAAAATTTCAGAAAATCACTTATAACGTTTGATTAAGTCATCGGAATGGGCTGAAACTTTGGCATCTGGTCGTCGAAACTTTTCGCAGGCGGCGAAAGAGCCTCCCACTCAGGACTGAGTAGTCCGCTCCGGTGTCCAGGAGGGCCGATGCATCGTGGTCGTCGATAACAACTTTTAGTTTGTTGGCCGCCGCTGAAGGGAGTCGTTGCGATGTGTGGCGTCGGGAGAGTGGGAGCGCTCCAGCGTTCTTGGAGGCTCTTTACTTCGGTCGTATTTGGCAACGCCACCTCCAGGCGTTGCGGCACTGCACTTAGTTTTCCTGTTGACGCAGGGGAAAAAGGCTCCCATCGCGTTGTCGTGGCACCGTAGACGCTGAACGTCGTGGCGATGGGGAGCTGGATTCACGGCGGAAAGTCGGCGCTGAGGAGGGCGAGCGCTGAGGTACTCCTTGATGTCTCTAGGGCGTTCGCCGTGCCTCGGGCGTGTCGTTTAGGTGGAAACCACGCAGCCCAAGTCGACTGTAGGGGCATAAATGGTAGATGTGGTTGGCTTTTCCGCAGTGGTAGCAGAGCGGGCGTTGGTCGGCCGTTTGCCATACGTCGCGCGGCCTTTCTCGGCGAGGTTCGCTCCGGGTGGATGTACTCGGCTTGTTCTTCCTGACGACGAGGATACGCGGGATTGGGGTGTCTGATCGGGGTGGGGCCAGAGCCTGGCGGGGAGCTTGCAGCGGTCGTCGGGGCATGGTGGCGGAGCTCACCGTCAGTTCTTCTGGCGTCGTCAGGTTGATGGGAATTTCAGGTCGGACTGTTTGTTTGATTTCCTGGCGGATAATTCCGGCGATGGAGAGTGTCGTTGGACGACTCGAGACTGGCAGCAACCTGCTGAGTTCCTCCCGGACGACGTCCCGGATAATTTCGTGGATGTTCGGGTTTACAGAGGAGGTTTTGCCGCTAAAGAGGGTGGATGCAGTAACTCCTGGATGTCGTAGAAAGAGCGCAAAGCCTGCTTCGAGGGTGCGCTCGGTATTCGTTGCCTCCGTGACGAAGGCTTCGACAGCGGTCGACGGGTTGCGGACGAGAACTCCAAAGATACCGTCTTTCAACCCGGGCATGAGAACTCGCAGCTTCTTCTCATCTGCGGCTTGTGGGTCGGCAGGGCTGCTCAGACGCAAGACGCCTTGTACAAAGCTTGTGACAATTCGTTTGGGCCCTGGGCTTGCGTTCGAAGAAGGTTCTCTGCATTCTCCCGTCAATGTTAAGTGGTGAACGCCCGCACACCTCGCTCCTGCAGACATCCCACGATGTTAACGTTGGCTTGTGGTTCTCGAACCAGCGTTTAGCGGTGCCGGTTCTGCAGGCGCTGTTCTGGTGTCCAGTTGTTGTGTTGTGTCACTCGGTCGTACTGCTTGAGCCAGTCTTCAACATCCTTATGAATCTCGCCGTGCAAATTTGCCGGTGTCCGAGGCGCAAATGGCAGGTATACGATGGACGGGTCAGTTGGCGCCTGCTGCGACTCGGTCTCCGTTGTCGGCGTTTTCGTCTTCCTCGGCTGCTCTGAGAGTTGAACGAACTCCAGTGGGTGCCTTTGCTGCGGCTTCCGTCTCGGGTCGCGGGTTCGTCGACGGGGACTATTTTTCCTGGACTTGAGAAAGATCGTGTTCGAAAGATCTTTTGATAGGTACGCTTCACGGGCATGAAACGCGATACCCATTACCTCCGCCAAATTGTCACAAGTGACGAATGATGAGGCGGCGAAAACCTAAAGAAACGGAACGTTTAATGGTGCGAACTTGTGCCCAAAGCAAAAGAAAGGGGAAGCGAGTTAGTGTCGTGGCTGTCGACGTCGGCGCAACAGCAGGATCGAGCGCTGGGGCAAAACTGACTGTGGCTCGCCCACTCGGAGTCACTTATTCACACGCGTTGGCTTCTGGAACAATCGGAGTAGAAGGTCCTACGCGTAGAACATTCGAACCTCCAACAAGAAATAAGGTTCTCGAATTACTAGGACAGTGGTTCTAAACCAATGCTATTTCGCGGACACCTTGTGGATCGGCGGCGATGCTAGACGACCTTGTTCGTGGTCAGGGGAATGAGAAGGCATAGGATAATTATAATATTGATTTATTAGATACATATAACTCAGTGGTAGTGCGATGTGGACTTCTGTGATTGAGATACGCACGAAAAAGCTCACGCGAAAACTGAAACATTTCTTGTCAATTTGAAAAAAAAAGAATACAACTTTTATTCTCGGGCTTGACTGGCGAGGCAGAGGCTCCGTGAACACCTTTGGGGATCGCGGGCCCCAAATGTTCCGCGGTCCCCATTTGAGAACCACTGTACTAGAACATTAAATGGAAAGAATAAATAAAAGACGCGAATCTCCCAAAAATCGAACCCTGGGCCTTCGCACGGTTCCCGAAGGCTTGTGCTATGGAAAGGGATACAACTTTTACTGTGATTAGTAAGGGGAAAATATTCGTCAGTCAAAAAGAGCGAGCGGCAGCAATTCAAATCAGGAGTGAACGAGACCTAGTTAAAATTAGGTGAACATGGACTCGTCTTCTGATTCGTTCTGTAAGTCGGGCGCATACATCCGGGGTTCGAATGTAGAAGGTCACCTTGACGCTAAGTTAAATTTAATTCACTAAAAATGTTAGAAGTATTCATAAGGATTTGGATCAGTTACTGCTATTATTAGGCGAGCCAATTCTACTTTTAAATATGCTTATTTTTAGGCATGTAAACGTTGACGAGACAGCTTGCGCTATATTTTCCTTGCAAGGCTTTCATTTTTGCAGCTTTTGTCGAAATGACAGAAAAGGGGGTGTTATTATTTATATAAATGACCATTCTTTGTCTGGAAATATTTGTGTATTTCCAACAAGCAGAAATTTGCGTTGTGACCGTTAATAAAACGAATGTTTCGTACGTCATTTGCACGTTTTACAGGCCACCTAGTTCGAATGTAAACATATGCTGTGATAAATGTAGACAATTACTTCACAATTTCAATAAGCACTAATACAGAGTTCTTGTTGTAGATTTCACTATTGATAATTTAAACGATACAAAACAAGAAGTATTGTATGTACTTGACAGCTTCCCGCATTTTGTCCTGGCAAATATAATTAATAATTATACCCAGGAAGAATACATTGGTAATAAAAATGCGAAACCATGCATAGATCACATAGTTACAAGAATGAGTAATTTAGAAATAATATCTGGAGTTGTTAATAAAAAGGTGGCTGATCATCACTTTACTATTCTTTTAACACTAGAAAAGCTTGCTGAATATCCGGTTACAGAAATTATATACAAGGTGATGCAGGGCAACACAGAAATTGATAACTCAAACATAAGTATAACTAGAATTCTCTGTTACAGTACTGACAAACTTATGACAAACTTGTGGAAACCTCACAGAGCATTTATTTTTTAGTACCAGAAGAGTAAATTTGACGAAACGGAGGCCCCAGAATACCCGGATTAACGAGGGAATTTTTGAATTATGTTAATATTAGGACCAGCTCTGGAATCAAGGAAACACCAAGCTAAGAAATGAAATTCGTGAAATTCGTATCAAAGTGACAGCAAAATACGCTTAGCCAAAAGGAAACATATTTTAAATCGGCTCATTCAATCAAGAACAAATTCGAAGGAGACCTGGAACTTAGTAAACCAGATAATTTGCCCAAAACCTAAAAATAACGCGGATGATACGATTCAGAAACATTTCCATAGGTCATGTTCTTATGCGGCATTATCAGTGTCTTTAAAAAAAAAATGTTTATCAACTCCGTAAAAAAAGCTAAAAAATTTACTCCACTGTTAGTCACATTGCTATCACTCCACAAGTCAAGTGCTCTAATTCGGCGTATTTGCCATATATATATATAAAAAAAATTATATTTGAAAATTATTATTTCTATGCGAAAAGCTAAGCTAAGCATATGACGGAGGCTTATTGCGGAAAACGCGCCGTGTAACCGAGCTTTCGGTTGCACGTCAAAAGATCCCCAGGTGGTCGAAATTAATCCTCAGTCCTCCGCTGGGGCGTGCAAGATGCCCGTCGTAGGTTTGGCACGTAAAACCCCCAAATTTGAGTTTTGCTAAAAGCTAAGCCACCAGAGTTTGAGTTTGACAACATAAGAATCCGAGATATTAGGTATAATTTTGATAGACTGGAGCTGTTCACACAAATAATTATTATTCAAATCCTCTATAGGGGAGGTATTCCGAAGAGCCTAAAGGTCTTGATTATACGTCCTACATATAAACGTGGAAAACTTCAAGAGTTTGAGAGCTACTGACCAATTCCTCTTCTACCTATATTAACTCGTATAATAAACAAAATGTGTACAACTTGCGATGACTAGCTTCCGCGATACTTTTTTTTATTAAGTAATACGAATATAGTTTCCGACAACAAAAACGTGCCATTACGCTATTAGAAGATTGTGCAGATTGCGTGAACGAAGCACCGGAGAACTTGTTTAAATATCGTTTACTCGTTCAAACATTGGTGCTACTTTCTATTAAAAAAATGGATACTCTGATTAGAGCAAATCAGAGACGCCACATAGACCCCAATGGCTGTGTATATATAGCCACTAACTGCGAGTCGCTCTTCGGAAGTTATCGGGAACATTTGTCGATCCCGTCCTCCCAGCAACAGTTCAGGTTTGAGTTTCGCTGCTTTCCCATTTTCGTTGTCTCACAGCTACACATGCGTCGCCCTTTCAATATCAAAAATACTCGTTACGTTGGCATGGGTCCTTCTGAACCGTACAAAGACGCACAATCACTAGCTCGGCGTGTACTTCATCGAGCAACTGCGGCGCAGTATGAACCTATCAAAACTTAAGTGGAACGGATTTGCTGTCAGGCCGCGTCCTTTTTCGAGTGCTTGTTTAAATCGGGGTGCTACTTTTATAAAGAAATGGGTATCCTCTAATAGCGCTGACAAGAGCCGCCAAACAAACCTCCGTGGCTTCCTATCCGCGGCCGCGAACTGGGGTGTGGGACGGACATGTTTAATTCTTCTCTCACAGACGTTCGGCGCACGGGATGTAAACAGGCGCGAGGCGTACCTCTCGGCACTTTCGAGCCGCCTCTGATTGGTTCAGCAGCCACGCGACTGGGCGCCCCTTCGCAAAAATCGGCCTGAAAGCGACTGCATCAAACCTGTCGCTTTCGTGACTTGCGATTATCGCTGCTGCGACAAACGTGGTCGCGCTACAGCTGCGACTTGCCAGTGTGAACGCTTCTTTACAGCCGAAGTTGTGCGGCAAAGCCGCTGTGACGAGGGCAAGCTAGTAGGGTTGTGCAAGGTTCGACTCGAATAGCGCTGCGTCATTCAAAGCCTTGACAGTGTAAGGGAAAGCGAAGTCGAATAGTTCATTCAACAGTGCAGAAGCTAGGGATGACGTTGGCCTACTTAATTCGAACCACTATTCGCACAACCTTACAAGCCAGCTCAATTGGAGTAATGGCTTGTTGTCGTTTTTCTCTTAAAGAGATCATATGATACTCGTTTTCTTTTGAACACAAGTTAGTTAAAGTCACTCTGAACGAATTAACAGAGTTTAAAGAGAATAAAAAGTCGAGTTTCTTTTTGAATATTGACGTGCAATTCTGCCACATTTAGTAGATTGTACATTGTTTCTGCATTACTAACATAACTACAATAATCAATAAGCATAATACTTTATACATTCGTCATACTGATTTAAAGGTGATCATTCTGATATATTCCGCCTTATTTTATATTAAGCAATTCGATGGTGAATAATTTTGAATATCTTCAAAACGTGTTTTTTTGACGGGTTTCGAAAATATTTTTCCATAGCAATCTTTTATTGACATTTTTAGTACTCCGCATACCTCTCATAAAATAAAAAAGAAAAAAATCATTACTACGTCCATGCTTCGGCGTGAGCTTGACCGCTGTTCAAATTACCATAGGAAAACCTTAGCATTCACCACGCCTGGAGCTTCGAAACTTTGAATCTCCAAAACAAAAAAATTAGTTACGGCGTTCGCATATAGCTGAAAGCCTCTTCCAGGAATACGGTATCAACATATTTTGACATTACTATAAAAGATATGAACTGGGAGCCTATGTTCGAGAAATGTTTTGTTTCTCCTTAAAAGAAACGGAAGTAACGGAACTGACGATATGGCGTCTGATCGGTTAGAGGCTAAAACTGACGAAAAGTTTCTACTTTCGTTATTTGAGCCTCTAGCCAATCAGACGTTATATCGTCAGTTCGTTCACTTCCGCTTCATTTTCGAAGAAACGAAACAGTTGTCGGACATAGCTCGCCTGGACTATCATTTTACGATCTGACCTGGAAACACCCTGAAGTCAAGTACACGTTGCCCTGCTACATCAATATTCAGATCAATAATTGAATTGTGCGAGTACTTTATAGTTTATCTTGACTAAGAGGAACATTGTAGTGTGCTCTAATATTACATAGATTGAGATCGCTTTAGCTTAAAAAAAAGTTGTGAAAGTTCGTGTTTTGCTTACCTTGGGATACTTTTTAGACAAGGTGGAGATATTCATTTCGTTGTACATTGAGGTTAAGTTACGCCTGTCTTCTTCAGCCTTAGAGTGCTTAGAAAAAGAAAAAGAAAACAACCGAATAATGGACGTAATTTTTTATTCTCAAAACCTTCCCGATATTTTTTTTTTTTTTGCCAAATTATGTTTTATTGCGAGTCCTTTTTCTTTTTGAGATTCCATGCAAAAGACACTAGTACCGTGTTTGTCAAGGGTGCCCAGACGTTCTAGTCTAGCTAATTTAATAGACCCGCCCGAACGTTTTGGTAACAAATTAAAATTGCTGTTCCCAGACCACTCACACACACGGGAATGATTGGAGTAAGGCAAACCCCCGTCAAGATATTCCACGTAAGCCGCACTAAAGTATTTTTTTTCGCCACCTTTTTGGCCATCGGTATGGTTTGTCGGGAGTACCCATTTGAGTATTAAAGCGAATGGAAAATTGCTTTTTCCTGGGAATTTCACTATCTGTTATACTGTGTTCCAGGACTTTAAAAGGGTCCTAAGCTTTACGTGATCACCGTACTTGGCTGGTGTTTATAACCTGATGAATGCTCCTTTTTACTTGTCAATATAATGACTTTAAGGCCATTGAGACATCTCAAAAAGGATGAAAGTTTGATAAAGCAGTGATAAATGGTGCATTTAAAAATAAGCGAACAATATCTTAGATTGTCAGTGAAATGATTTATAAATTTCACTTTGCAGAAGAGCTTCTTAATTAAGGCATAAATATATATTTTGCTTTAGATACAAATATTCTCGAAATCATATTGACACCACCATCAACATATCAACATATTGAGTGGGAGTGGTGAGGAATTTTATGTTTGAGGACTAGTTCTTTTTAACACTGCGCGACACTGTTTGCACCTACACAACAACAACGCTTCGGTATAGTTTATGTAGGCACAGCGGGAGAAGTACCAAACTGTGTAACTTAGAATGCTGCCCTAAATTAAAGCTATTTGTTTTAAAATTGAAAATCAAATTTAAAAAAAAGTACAATTAAATTTTGAATAGCTTGTTCTTGCTAAAATGCATCGCGTTGAGTACTTGGTACTAAAACTTCAGCAAGTGCACAGAGGTAAGCATTTCGTGGAATATTTCGAACAGAGTAACAAATATTAAACGCACAAAATTTCACCTAAAGTTTATGGAACCTGTAAACATTTTTTCCGGAAATGCATAAGATAACGATCCCCGATCACGAAATTTTAAATTGAATAACAAATTAATTTGCTTTAGAGGGAGATAAAATATGTATGTATGTTCGAAATACTCAGGTTCGATCTAAAATGGGTCGTAAACATCAGCGGATGTACGAAGCAATCTAAATGTTTCGTCAAGAGTGTATTTCACAGGTCGGTTTTATCTTCTAAGAATGTAAAGCGTAACTCCCATTCTGTAAAACATATGGCCAAAAAGCTTGCCAGGGTCAACAGTGGCCGGCGACGCAGACAACCGAGTAGAGCGGCGGGGAGCGTTTGGCGTACGTTTTGATAGATGGCATCGGGAGCAGCGTCGGTAGGTGTAGCTTACCAGCGAAAGAAAGCAAACGACACGCTATTGAAATCCGTCGTCAGCGAGAACGTCGTCATTATGCAACGGCGTTTTTTTTTTTTTTGCTCTTACTTTGTTTTGCTTTTATTGTCCGCATTTATTTTTTAACAGAAGGTACATTATAAAAATACTGTGTTAATTTAAATAGACCACCGTCGTCGCGAGCAGTCTCAAAGAATGCCCCTATAAATCTCGATAAGGAGGTAGAGCCATCTTTCAAGACGTGCACCAAACGGGCCCCGTGTCACACGACTGGTCGTCTACGTCGCCGTCCGCCGTGGAGCATGGCAAGTACTTTGGCCATCCTTTTTACAGAATGGAAGCTACACTTTGAATTTTTACAAGATAGAACCGACTTCTAAAATACATCTTTGACGAAAAGTTTAGATAGCTACATGCAGGCGCCGGTTTTTCCGGCCCATTTTAGTAGAGCCTGCTTATTTCAGACACCCAATACTTCAGATCTGCTGTTGGAATGTGTTATATATTACCTTTGCCAGTTTGACCTCAAACTGTACTATATCCTGAGAAAGTTGCTGTGCCTCCTCTTCAGTTAAGTTGGGTCTGAATACCTTCGCAGTTGACGTAATAACCTTTTTGTAGGCAGCGATTACTTTTCTATTTTCTTTTTTCGTGTCGTCAATCAGTTTCTTTCCACCAACCCAGTCAAACTTAATTTGGTCGAGCTTGAGAAATAGTGCATGTTGAAATTCACTTGTTAATATAAGTATATCATACATATAACATATACGTTTGTAAACAGGATATTTCATAGTTAGTGAAACACTCGACTTAAGGAATTATTGGGCATGCAGTTGAGAACAATTCATTATAAGTGGAGTAACTCTTCTGTTTCCACCTGAATCATAACATCTACAGCTAAGTTTCGGGACTGAAAACTCACCGAGCCATATTTTACGCAAATAGTAATGTTTTCATAATATGTTCTCTTTTGCGGTTGTGTGATTACGATACAACCATGTTAGCCAAAATAATGAGCGTCCTTGTTTAGAATAAAGATGTGTAGTGGCTGGATACATTCAAACGTAACTAAAATTAATCTCACGTATTTAATTCAAAACCCGCTCAGGCGGCTAAAAATTGCGACAGTTTTTCACGCAATAACAGCCAGCGTGCAGACGATCTGGCGATAATTCATCAGAATGTAGCACCTGAGATTGTGGGGCAGAAATATTAGTGAACTTTCAAGTCAAAGAAAAATATAACACTCGGAGAAAGTTCTATACTACATGTTCTTTGATTTGAAGTTTTTTTTTCGCACATTAAGGTAAGGTATTGCATTATGATTACTTTTATATTAAAAGAAAAATAAAAAAAAAACTTTCCTGTGACCTAAGTTGTTGACTCCCCCGCTTGACTGCCAGCACAAAGACATGCTTTTTTTACTACAGCTCATGCGAGAAGCGTATGCCGTCTCGCTGCCTTCATCAATATTCATAATAATATAAAAATATCGGTTGCTCCAAAGAAAACGCTCCGGCTTACGGATCCGCAAGTGGCGGGTTCGAATCCCGGCCGAAGTGCCCCCATTTGGTGAAGGTGTCCGTACTCAACTGGCAGTATGTGCATATAATTTAATCAGGTTTGGTGGATTGCCGATCGGGTGCGGTTGCTAGGGGCTGCGGATGCGTATAGGATGCGGATATCTCTGAGTGTTGCTCTGGATTGTTGCCGAGCCCGCCGGTTAAGCTGTGCGGCAGCAGACGCTAGAGTTAATGAATGAGGATACGATAAGGTGCATTGTCAATTGTTTTGGAAAAACAAATAAAAAAAATAATATTATTTTTTTTTTTTACGCCAGGATTTGATTTTTAGTAAAGATTGATTTAGAGCGTTCAATCTCGCGAGAGAAAGTGTGGTCTTGTTTGGCAGGAAAAGAGCGGAAAACGTTCTTCGGTCGAATGAAATTCGAACACGTTCAAGCCACAAAAAGGCAGAAGGCTCCTCGAGAAGTAAAACGTGACGTGTGTGTGCGTTTTCAGTCTGGACAGTTGGCGTGTTGCTGCTAAGTATGTGGTTCAGAGCACACAGTTGCAGAATCGTGTTTAAAACTGAAACCAGTATGACATGTTGTCATAAATAAATATTCTCATATTTTCACAAGGGTGTACCCGCGTCTTTCCACGTATATACGAATACGCTCCGGTGAGTGGCCGCCTTTTTTACCGCTTTTAACTATCTGAGATAAATAAATTGACAGAGTGTTATCAGCTCTACCCTAATGTTCGCGATTAGAAAATACCCGTGTGCTTAAAGTCAGTGTTTAAATAAAATTAAAAAAAAATATTATTTTTTTTTATCGCATCTTTTGACTAGAATGTTGCAGTCCTCCAGGACCGTCTCATAACTTAGATCATCGTTCCAAGGACGCGGGGTGTATCCTGGAAGGATGATCGCTAATTCATAAATCGGAAAAAAATACCATCAAATGTCTTTCAGCGTATTACCGCGCGCCAACTAGGCAGAACGGCCGTGGCCTAACGGTTATCGCGCTTGCCTCAAACGCCAAGAGTCAGGGTTCAATTCCCGGGAGTTACGCGTCCTTTTATTTATTCTTGCAGTTCAATGTACTGGTGATTTCGAGAACTCTGTCACCTGTTCGAGGTGCGAATGTTCTAGTCGCCGAACCTTCCAGGTCGATTGAACCTTCCAGGTCGATTGTACACGCGATGGCTTCTTGAACAGAAGCCATCGCGTGTACATAAGGGGCTCCACGTGGCGATCTGCAGTCAGTCTCACCCCAGCGCTCGAACCTGCTGTTACGCCGAATTCGACGCCCGCGACGCTTTGTTCTCATCTTCTGTTTTCCTTTTTCTTTTGGGCACAAGTTCGCCTCATTAAACGTTTAGTTTCTTTGGTTACTCTTCGCCTCATCATTTGTCATTCGTAACAGTATAGTGACTCGAAGAGATCTTTCTATACAGATAGCCAAAATTTATAAGGTACCATCCAGACTTTATTTTTCTTTTTTACTTTACGTTGTAGTTAATGATATAACGTGAATGCAAAGATTCCAGGTTGGATGTGGTTCCGAATTTCGCAAATGCAGTTTGAGTGCGAATACAAAGTCCGCAGAAAGGTATCGGATGCGGATAATCAAACTGTCATACGCAAAGGGCTCTGGCTATCGGGTGTATAACTGTTCAATAAGACCACAGCGCCGGCGGCATAAACTACTTCACTTCGGCGACTACAGGTTTACAACATATTCAGAACCATCACTCCACTCTAATAGAATCAAAGAGTATAGTTTTCCCCAAAGCAAATGGAAGAGCAAATTACTGCAATTTATGGAGAAAGCTCGGCAATGTAAAAAATCAATCATAACAAAAAAAGCTTTTCTTGATCATTCTAATAAACCATGGGAGCACGGAATGGGTCGTGTGTGTATTAGGATTATCTATGGTTAGTGGCGAGGAACTTTAAGTGCTTTCCAATGCCCGGCAGACGTGACACACTCTTGTAACCTCCGGCGTCATCAGGCTGATCAAGACCATTTTTAAGGTATTTATTTATTTATTTCATTACCCTCAGGGCCCATCGGGCGTTACAGAGGGGGGTGGGTACAATGGATTTACGAAGTACAAATGATCAATTTACAGTACCAAAAAAATAGACAACAACAACAAAACAAAAGAAAAAGGTGTAGATTCCGGGAGACCCTCCCCGAGAAGGCGTGAGCCGCCAACGTTCCGGGCGAAGCCGTGTGACTTCGAGCCCGGTCGCTCCGTATCGTGTCGGGGAGAATACGTTACCATGCTACTCTCTCGCACTCCTCCGCGCGTCTCTCCTTTTTCGGGGAAACAGCGAGAACGAGCGAGGAGAGAGTCGGGCCTGCCCTACTCCGAGTGAACGGCCGTCAGGTGGAGGAGACCTGGATTGGACTCCGGGCGACGGGTCAAGTCGCGGCGCGAGCTCGTCTGACCGGCGATGACTTCACGCTAGTGATTCCCCTGGCTCTGACAGTCGGCGTCCCCACTACCTGTGGACGTCCGTCCGCCCAAAGGCCTGGCCCAGAACTCCTGCGACGACGCGTAGCGGCGTGAGCTCGTCCGACCGGCGTTGACTCCGCTCGCAATTACCCCTTCGGCTCTCAGGTCGGCGGGCGCTGCGCGCACACTGTGTTCACGGCTCGCTTGTCCGCAGTGTCTTGTTGGGGACCCCTGGTACTCAATAAACCCTGTTGGATACCGGGATCATCGTTGTTGGCATGGCGTTGGTGAAATCGGCGCTGCGACCGCCCTCGCTGTTAACTGTCGGCCGCGCGGTGGGACGGGCATGGGATTACCCTTTGAGCTCCGGTCCCACGACGCGAAGGTGCGCTTTATTCCCACAAAATCAGCAAATAAAAAAATTGCAGAGTTATGAAAGTAATCAATTATGGCTGCCTTGAAAGCAGAAACATCTTCCATCGTGGCGATGTGTGGGGAAGGTGGTTTCATTCTGAACAAGTTTTTGGCAATAAAGAATAAAAAAAAATATGCTAGTGCTGCAATGAGGTAAGGCAAATTTGTACTGGTGATCAAGCCGGGATGAACAAACGTAGTTCCTGTTTGAGCACTGGGTTATGAAAAAAATATTTTATGAAAATCAGAAAGACGCGCAATTTTTCTTCGAAACATTAGTCCAGGAATACCTGCATTAGACTTCATTAGTGACACGCTAGCAACGCGGTAATAACTAAAGTTCGGTGGGAATAAGGTATCAATTACCGCCAAAAGTCGTTTGCTGTCTATACTACAGCGTGGGCGAAATGGATTGAACGCATTATAGACAGACCGCATAAATCGGTGTCTTAACTTGATCGCGCTCAGATTTTCTACAGAGAAGCCTGAGGTTGGTGGAAGCTTTCGCTAAAAATGTGGAAAAGTCGGCTCAGCTGAGTAAATAAAAAAAGATTAAAAAAGCTATTTTCTCTGTACTTCGCATGTACAATAAATATATGTGTTACTATGGCGCTCATTTGAGCCCAATGAAGTGAAGAATAGGTAAGCCAATTCTATTTTTCTTTCAATTTTACAAACTCTTCTGTCGTAGGAAACGCCAGAATGGCCCAAAAAATGTTATGATGATTTTAAGATAAAATTTTTATTGGTAAATTTTCCTAAACAAAACCAGTTTTTTTTTTTTTTTACCCCGGAGGTTTTATGTATTCACATTCTCAAGAAATATAATGCACCAGCTCCAAGCGCCTCCGCAGTAAATAACAAAGCACTAAGTTAAGAAACCAATTTATGTCACAATTAGAAACCTAAGTTACAGAAACCACTTAGAACAGGTTATCACCCAAAGCCCGAATGCAGTCGACACTACAATTTGTTGGAGCAAATCAAGCAGTGGCAAAAGTGCATCGTCAGGATGTTCATCCTCTTCGTACGAAGGGTGTGCGAACAGAAGTTTCTAGATGTGAGGTTCCAGCAGAAGAGTGAGCTGAAAGACCCCTTTTTGTTCCACCGGATTGTGCTTCGTCATTCGTCTGGTTGCCGTTCCTTGTAAAAAGAAGCAACGAGGGACTTCACTAACAGTGGTTTGAATTAAATTGCGTGGCGTCATTTATGGCTGTCACAGCGGTAGGGGAAACCAAGAACTACCGGTTTCTTGCAGCGTCGATGCTCAGAAAGACGCGGCGCTATTCGATTCGAACCACTATTGGCACACCCTTACTTCGTACGTTTGCTATCATCGACTCAATCAATCGCGCGCAATGAGGCGCCGTGACCCCACGCTTTTTTCTTGCGTGATTGGTTGAGCCGAGGATAGCGAACCGACAATCAAAACAATCGAGTGCCGTGACGATGCAATTCTTGCACTGCTTGATTGCGTAGTTTTCTTAGATGGTTCTTGCCGTCCCGCAACGCCCTCCGCAACCCGCTACAAAACCCGGAACTCTACAGCCAAGGCCATCGGCGCGCAGGCGCAGTAGAGGATTCCTCGTTTCGGAGGGCATAGCGGAGGGGGAAACCCGGCCTACGGAAACTCCCTATTGACTCCATCGGACCGTAGTGTTTGCTGCGATCGGGTTTAAGTATAATTAGGTCGAAACAAGTATTTTCACCCTGCCGATGATCGCCTCCAGACTAAGTATAATGGACAAAATATGACTCACCGCCGACGATCTCCTGCAGACTAAGAATGCTGGACTAAGTATGGCTTGCCACGAACCAGACGGCGGGTTTTACAGCGTTTGTGAAACTAAATCTACTCGCTATGGTTGGAGAATGATCGTTTAGGCCATTTTTACACATAATTAACTCTTATGGTGAAATAATGAAGCGTAACAATTGAGAAAATATTCCCAAACCGGAAGTGGGCCAGGGCTATCGAGTGCACGGCGGCACTGGGTTTGTTGCATGCCAAACATAAAAAAGGGGCGAATAAATAGTATCGGGTGCTGGCTCCCATACGCCACTGTGACGTAAACGCGTCGCGGCGCAGCGCCGCTCGTATCTGGTCGGTCCAGATTCATCCAGACCTTTCCGCGCGGTGAGTCTTGCGCCTAGCGCCGAGCTGCGCAAAAGCAAGTATGGCAGCCGTTCGTTTGGTTTGTTCGGTTTGGTTTCGGTGCTGTGTTGTGTTGTGCTGTGTGCGTCCCGAACGCTCTTGTGAGATTTTTCTAGTCATCTGCGAAGCTATTCGAAGTCCCATGAGTGACACAGAAGGTGTTTTGAAATCACCATCTTAACTAGCAACAGGCGGGTCTTCACCAACACCAACGACAGAGCCGAGAAGTGGGAGTATGACGATAAGCGAGATTGGTTTGGTGGTTTGAGGGTAAGGTGGGAAATTTGTTTCCCGAAATGTTACTGCCACAGCCTATAAATAAGTTAACACGAGGGGTTTAGAAACGATGCCGAGACGGTGCACTTTGTACAGAAGAGACCTTTAGCGTCGCCAGGTTCGTCGTGGCAGTCACTGGATGCCGCCGGGGGACGAAGAAGCGTGTTGTGTGTTTAGGAATTTCTCTGCTGAGTTAGTATATTGAACTGCGTTGGATGGTGTTGACTCTCATTCATATTGTTTTTATGTTGCTCGGGGATAACGCTTTGCCACTGATTATTACAATCTTTGGGTCATAAGACCTGATAATTATTTTATTCGGTGCGACTTCCTTGGCGTAAAGTGAATAAAATAGCTCTGTGCACTTTCGAACGAAAGCGCCAAGTGTCTCATGTAAACGGGAAGTGCCTCACACAATCAATTTGTGCTAGCCTTTTCTGTTCAGCCTGGGCAAGGAGGTTAAAATGGGCAGGAGGTGGTGTCCATATCCTCTATACATAGAGCGAAGTGTAACGGAAGTATGGTGTGGCCACGAAGTGTCTTTTTATTATCTCGGCTATTGGGACGATGCATTTCCTGTGCCTTTTTACTTTTACAAAGTTATCGATATTTTTCTACAGTTTCGGTAATTTTCATAATGATTAAGATACTCAGTTGACGGCCGCCGTCATAAAAATATGGGGCAAACATCCGCGTGGCCATGGCATTGCTGTGGCAACGTGGTTGTTGGTCCCACAATTCCATAGCGGCGTCCACTGAATTCGTGTCGAACAGGCGGGATTTGGAGTTCAGCACTTGCATGACGAGTAGAAAGTCAACGTGTAGCGACGCTCTCGACACCGCGCCGGTAGCGTCGTCTAGAGAGAGTCGTCATAGCGCGGCATTTAGAAGCGAAGTTGTCGGTTGTCGTATGCATGAACGCTGAGAATGGCACCGCGGTTTGAGAAGGCCGTACAGGCCCTGCTCCAGAAGGTGTTGGTTTCCCACCGCCATGATGAGAATGCAGGTTCGCATTAAAACTTCATTTGGTGTGCCTCTGTATCGAATGCCATGGCCGTGACAGTGAGCAGACGAAGCAGACCGCAGGCACGGAGCAGACGTGGCTAAGGCTAAAGCAGTCGGCCGAGCGGCAAGCAGTCGATAAAAGCTTGATTGGATTTACGTTGGACGAGATTGCGTGGGTACGCAATGGCCGTCTGGGATTGGGTTCTTTTCCTGGCGTCGGTGGGCATGACGTCATGCCTGGTCCTGCCCTATTTAAACGTCCTTGAGTCTAGGCCTCTACGTCAATGAGGTAGAGGGGTCTTATGTAGCGGCTGGCAAGGTGGCTCCCATTGGCTCGTGACCATCGGCTGCGCTCGACTGAGCGCTTGAGAGTCGCTGGGCACGAGCAGACAAACGCCAGGCTAGGAACGTGGCGCCAGGCTTCATCGGCGGCTCCATCGAAATAAACCGATTAGGCAGCAAACTAATGTCTACATCTCATATTTAATATTGGCGACGAGGGCAGAAGAGAACTCCAACAGCGGTTCAAGAATGACTACGAGACAAGGAAAGCTCGAAGAATTCGAAGGGATAGGATGGTCGGCCTCGGCGGGGCGGTTGGAATTCCTCTTCCAGGCAAAACACGTAACGGACCACGGGAAGAAGAGAGCCCTGCTGCTGACCCTCTGTGGCGCGGAAACCTACGACAGTGTGCAAGCGCTAATGGCCCCGACCAAGTTCGACGGAGTTGCCTTTGAAAGCACCATGTTCATGCTCCAACACCATCACGATCCACGGCCTTCGGAACTGTTCAGTCGAAGCAAATTCCAACGCCGCTACCAGGCCAGTCGATGGCTACCTATGTTGAGAAATTAAAGAAATTAGCTGCCAACTGCGATTTCGGCGTGCTGGCACTTCTCTCGGTGGCCACAACTAGCGCCGGAGCATCAACCGCTTCAAACAGGGTTGAAGGACGAGCGGCCGCCGCCCCTTTGACAATGAATCCAACCGTGCTGCCGCTGGATGTAATGCTGAGAGACCGTTTGGTGTGCGGTGTGCAAGATAAGCGTCTGCACCAACGACGTTTTCGCAGAGCAAACACTCACGTTCAAGCAAGCATACGACATGGCAACAAGGCTGGAATGTGCGGTAAAACAGCAGCAGGAGCTTAAAACTCCCAAGACGGAACTGCACAGGGTCACACAACCACAGCCTACGAAACAGACTTCGGATCGAGGTAAAACGCAACCGCATCCACGGTGTTACCGCTGCCATGGACGGCACAGTCAAGACAGTTGCCCATTCATCAGGGTAGCTTGCCGTTTCTGTAAAAAAATAGGACACATCCAAAAGGCTTGTCGAAACAAGATGACGACTGGCACAGGTCGCTCAACCCATCAGATGGAATCCGGCGCTGAAGAGGACGCCCTAGAATCACAAAGTGGAGCTTCTGTTAAAAGCTACGGATAGGACATGCAAGAGCTCAACGCACAACGTCCAACCAGTTTCGTTCCCAAGTACCTGGTGAGTCTCAAGGTCGAGCGAAAGCTACTAGAATTCGAGGTGGACTCAGGAGCAGCATTTACTGTAATCAGTGAGGCCCCCTACCGAAAGGTATGGCCGACCGGACCTCCGCAAATGCGGAAAGAGAACGTCACCGTTCGGACATGGACCGGCGAAGGCTTGAGGGTACTTGGCTCAGCTGAAGTGCACGTGAGACATGAGTCCAAGGACTACGTTCTACCACTGGTTGTAACAAGTGGAACAGAATGCAACTTGATGGGCAGAAATCGGTTTCCAGCGCTAAAGATCCAGGTCAGCGGGATACACCATCTTCCGCCAGACAAAGAAGTCCAGAAGGTTCTCAATGCACACAAAGCGGTGGTCAAGTCGGACATCACAGGGTAAAACGGCCCACCTGTGCAGATGGGAATTAAGGAGTCAGCAACGCCAAGATTCCTCAAGGCACGCGAGGTGCCTTTCGCACTGCGTGCTGCCCTGGAATGCGAACTGATGGCGCTGCAAAAGCAGGGTATCCTTTAAAAGGTCGAACATTCAACATGGGCCAGGCCCGTGGTGGTGGTTAGAATGGCGGATGGTTCGGTGAGGCTCTGCGGTACTACCGCAGCATGGGGAAAAATACAGCGAAGACGGTGGCTTAACCGCTGCCGACACCCAATGAAGCCTCGTCTAACCTCCTGGGTGGCACAGTCTTCTGGACGCTGGACCTTGCGCAGGCTTATCAACAACTACGGGTGACAGATGACGCAGCCCAGGTACTGACAATCAACACCATCAAGGGGTTGTATCGAGTGAAGAGGCTTCCTTTCGGAGTGGCGGCAGCTCCTGCAATCTTCCGAAAGTCACGGAGACAACATTAGCAGGCATCTCAGGAGTCAGTGCGTACCTAGACGACATTATCATCAGCGGGGAGACTGCGAAAGAACATACCTATCGACTCGATCAAGTACTCACGAGACAAGAAGATGCAGGACTAAAGCTAAAGGAAACCGAGTGCCGCTTCGGGGTGAGAGAAGTAAAATGTCTTGGCCACCTCATCAATGCGGACGGTATACATTCCACGCAGGACAAGATTCAGGCCGTAGTACAGGCGCCCGAGCCAAGGAACAAGACAGAGCTGCAATCCTTTATAGGACTCTTAGTGTATTATGACAGATTTCTAGTGATTAGAGCAACGATTGCGAAAGAGCTTTATCACCTACTGAAACGGAAGACAAATTGGCGGTGGGAGGAAAACCACCACAAGACTTGACCGAAAGGACCTATTCATTTGAATCAGTATTTCACGGGGCGACGTATAATTATCTACACAGATCATCAACCTCTGCTAGGCATCCTAGGAGCTGACAAGCCCATTCCACAAGGGTTGTCACCGCCGATAACCAGATAGTGCGTAAAATTGACTGCTTATAAGTATGAGCTGATGTACAGGCCAGGAAACCGCCATAAAAATGCGGACGCTTTAAGCCGACTTTTCATATCCACCACGGAGAAGGAACCAGAAGTACCAGGAGACATCCTGATGTTTGAGGCCTTGACCCGCCCTCCGCTCTCCGCAGACCAAGTAGCCAGGGAGACAGCACGTGACGCCGTCCTGGTAACCATATATACCAGGCAGTACAAGAAGGCACTCTGCATCGGTATCAGTTCCCACAGCACTCGCAAAAAAGAAGTAAACCGGCAGAGGTGTCCACACACAGAGGATGCGTAAGCTGGAGAACACGAGTCGCGATTACTAACCACTTTAGAAGACACACGATGGCTCTAATTCGCTCGGGACATCGCGGAATCGTCGCGATGAAAGCTTCCGCTTGCAGCTACGTTTGGTGGCCCGGGATGGACGCCGATATTGAAGCATGGGTCGCTGCAGGCAGTACCTGCCAGATACAAAGGAAGTCACCTGGGAAGGAACTTATCTCTGTATGGAATATGCCAACCGAGCCGTGGGACACTGTTCACCTAGACTTCGCAGGTCGTGTCGTGGGTCAATTTTCTCTGGTTGGGGTGGACGCGTTCCCGAAGTGGATGCAAGTGCGCGTGGTTCGCAACATGAGGTCTGCCGCCATCGTTAAAGAATTACTGCCCATTTTCGCAACGTTTGGTCTACCAAGGAAAACTGTGTCGGAAAATGGCGCGGCGCTAGTTTCAGAGGTGATGAAATGATTTGACCGAAACAACGGGATCATCGCAGTAACAAGTGCATCGTACCATCCCGCGAGTAATGGCCAGGCGGAGCGCATGGTACAGGAGCTAAAACTGGCCCTCGGGAAAAAAGGAAAAAAGGAACTGAATTGTTTGCTGGCCAGGTTTTTATTCAAACGGCACACTAGCATTCAATTTGCAACGGGAGAAACGGCAGCATGGTCTCTTTATGGCAGGGAACTTCCATCAGCTCTGGAACGATTAAAAACTGTAGCTTCTAAAGAGCCAGTCAGCACGGAGAGCGTCACTAACGCACGAAAACTGAGCGTGGGACAGCCGGTCTGGACTAAGAAGTTTCCGCACGGCAAAGGCTGGCTTCCTGCCGTAATTGAACGTCAGATGGGCCTCCGTTCATGGATGGTGAACCTAGATGAAGGTTCGGTACGCCGGCATACCAACCACATACGTAAGCGATGGACAACAGCCATCACTCAACACGAAGCGCAGACTCCGTCTCCTGTGCGGGACCTCGAGATTCACCAGAGCCCAACCTCACCACGGGAACCATCTCTCGGTAAAGATACTCCAGCTTGACTACACGCATCATCCCAGTGATAAAGTAGTAGACCGGCGGTCGCGAACCAATGTCAGCTTCTTCGACGGCAGACGCTGGCATGTTCACTGGTACCCGGAGGGGCACTTGAGCTCGACGACAAACGCGACGCTACGGGAGCCACGACTAGTTGGAGGGGGTGTTATGTGGCAAGCTGGCGCCCATCGACTTGTGACCATTATCTGCGCTCGCACCGAGCGTTTGAGAGCCGCGTGGCACGACAAACAAACGCCAGGCTAGGAACGTAGCGCCAGGCTCCATCGGAGGCTCCATCGGAATAAACCGATTAGGCAACCTTCCAATGTCTACATCTCATATTTAACAAGGGGCTTAGAGCGATAAACTGGTATTCCGGTCACTAAGCAAAAGTGAACCCCCCTTTGGCTGTCGCCATGCCGTACAATACTGACCACTACACCCGTTACAGTACCAAATACTAATGCTTTTACGCAAAAGTGAGCCAATATTTGTATTGCGATCTCTGTAAAATACATGAACTATTTTTGTTTAATACTGTTAGCCCCAGAGATCAGTGTCTAGCTCCGATAAAAAGAAAAAATACAACAAGCCGGCTGACAGCATCTAGCGGAGCCATTGCGATGCTGGCCGGGTTTTTGTCGTAAAAGCACATTTTGGAGCTAAAACAAACTTAAAATAACTAATGATAATGTAGTGAGAGCGCAGGCGAGCTGGTTGATGTTAACCATTTTGTTCTTAGCCCAAGACTGAGGCAGAAAAAGAGGGAAGGTTCTAAGTAGAAGAATAATGAACAGTCGAGGACACGTCTCCATCTCGACTGTTCATTTTACTTCTACCTTTGAAACTTTCCTCTTTTCCTTCCTCAGTCTCGGGCTAAGAACCAAATGGTTAACACAACTAATCTCGTCGGTATTTTTATTAAGGATCACTAAGCAATTTTTAGTGCATGGTATTTCGTTAATATCTAGACGTAAAAATGTAAGTGCACGTTTGAAGTGGTACAAAATGTGCAAGATGGTGGCGGCCAATTTGGGATCACTTACAGCTGCCACTTTATCGCTCTAAAGCCCTTTACCTCGATGCTTCATGTCTACAACATTGTTGCGGCGTTCAGGGGTCCAGGTACGTTCTCCGGTATGTTTTCCTCTGAACTGGCACGCCGTGCGCCTCCAGTTGTCATAGCGAAGTTGGCCACGTTGCATTTGAATTTTAATGAATTTTTATACAGTCTGCATAATTATAGATACAAAAAAACGTTGATCCTTTTTTTTTTTAATTTCAACTTGTTTGGGTAGGAAAGAAAAGCAAACACTGTGTTGCTAGTGCTGTGAACGTACCTTTCGCGGTAATTTTCTCTTCGAAATTAATACATTAATAGTAATATAATGGTAACACAAGACATATGCGCCGGTTTTACTCCTTTTAATTTTATTTTGAATAATTGAGTACTTAATTTATAATTTGGGCATTAATAGTGCGTTTTAATGCGAGGTACTGCCATTCGCTCTACGTTCGATGCCAATGGTCAGCTACTATCTGCGTCCCGCGACCCCTGATTTCTTTAAGAATCTTGCATGCAAAAAAAAAAAAAGAAACGCATTTCTGGAGAGTTGCACAGGCTGGCGGCATCAAGCTGAAGACGCGGTTTCTGCTCGTCTGTAGTCATTCGCCGAAGAAGTTTTAAAAACATTTCTGTGAAGTGTGAGAACGGCCTTTGAGAACACGTGGAGACTTTTACGGAAGCACTGTGCCGCACGAAAAAGGCACAAGTCGTCGACAGCAAGTCTCACCGGTCTCGCGGCGTGATCAAAGCTTCCTTGGCACGCCGAAGTGCTGCGTCTCTGTGCCTTCGCACGCTTGGACACCGATCAAGAATCGACGTAACGGCAAAGTTTGAAGGTCTGTCGCGCGTAGATGTCTTTGCAGCATATACCGGCCACGGAGTTCTGGACCGTCCAGCTGTTCCTGCGAAAATTCTTATCAATAAAGGGCCGGGAAAGAGTTCGTGGTTGCTATTATTCACTATTAACCATGGCTATGCTCCAAATTCCCTTGAATAAATCACATGGAAGCACAAATAGAGCAACGCTGCTGAGCAAGGTACGTTTTTGAACACAAAAGTAAGAAACGGCGAGATAGAAATGTTCTTGAAACGTGGCCCATATGCTCGTGTGCACCCTGTCGCTGTTACCGCCACCGTAACCACCTCCCCTATTCCGACCCCACTGGATCAAGCTCCTTTCTGAACCGCCCGTGCCGCAAGTTACTAATACATTCGTCATAGTAAAGTAAGTAAGTAAAAAAGCTTTGATCACGCCGCGAGACCGTCGAAACACTCTTTCGACGAGTTGTGCCTCTTTCTTGTGGCGCTGCACTTTCGTAAACAGTTCGAATTGCATCAATTGGCACTTTTGCACACTTAAGAAATCCGGAGGCCCTCCGGATTTTTTAACAGTGTGAACAGACTTCTTCGCGAAGAATCAAGTGTTTTAATACATTTTCGGATAGGCCCACCTGGAAAATGACGCACTGTCGCTTCTGTTGACAAAACTGGTAGCTGCATTTATTTACACATTCGGACATGCGCCGGTAAAAAGCTTTCACGAGTAAAAAAAAAAAATCAATGAAATGATGCGATGGTATGCAGTTCGTTGTAAGATAATGTTAAGAGAGCAAAAGAAAACTGGCTTTGCAATCTGTTAGCCACCAGAGAGGACTGGCTATTTCACCAACCCCGGCCCAGAGGTAGGGGACGCTCTGCCAAGCAGTGTTGCGGAGTTGCCACTCCGGAGTTGGAATGATTCCGGAATCATTCCGCATTGTCACGACCCCGGAATGGAATGGGAATGGAATGGCGGGAACGTTGAGGGGAATGGAATGGGAATGGAATTAGATGCCTTTTGCCCGGAATGGAATGGGAATGGAATGGGCCTCTTTTTATTTTTTTATTTTTTTTTTTTAGAAATAAAATTACCGGGAAACTGTTAGCCCGCGTGGAGCCCTACCAAACACTTATACGCAAAAAAAAAAGAGAAAAAAAATGCAGTACACAACACAAGCGTCAAAGCAAAGAGCAGGGGAGGGGGGGGGGGGGGCGGTGGCGCCTTTCACGGAGGCGTAGACGGGCTTCACTGGCGTTACACGAGAGTGAAACAAGAAACCAAGCAACAAGCAAAAGAAACGAAGGAGCGACCAAGCAAGAAACCGCCAGGCACGGCGGCTCCATGGCTCCTCATCGTCCTTCTTGTGTAACTTTTTTTTTTTTTTCAACGGCATGAAGAAGGCACGCGCGCACAGACTGAGATGTGAAAGCGGGGGCGACTCATAACTCGCAGAGCTCTTTTAACTCGTTGACTCGCGCGCCGCCGAACGGCGGCCAACCCTGCCGCCTTCCACGTTCATTCGCGCGCACTCCTTTGAAATGCGAAATGTGTGTTTGCTTCGGCATTAAAACAAAGCAAGCGAAGTTCACTTCTCCCTTCTCCTCTTGCGCTTGGCTCCGACGCTTGTTTTTTTTTGTACTGTGATTTTACGTGCAAGTCCGCCTTTTACTTGGTCCTTGTTCCGATGCTTGGTTTCTTTGTTATATGTTTTGCATTCAAGTGGGTTAGGGTTACAATCAAGCTAGCGGATGCCCGCTAATTTCCTTTGACTTTAGTCTCTGCATACTTCCTTTCACCTTGCGATGGACCGCTGCGGACGCTACAAGTCACCCCAGGCCATCCAGCACCGTGAGCGGGAGTACACGCACGGCGTGTTGCTGCGCCCTAGGGTCACGTGACACTCAGAAGGCACTGGACTGGTTTCGATGGCACTCGTGCTATCTTTTTTGGTCCATCATAAGGCGAAGTAGACTATCGACAGCGCTCTTTTTGCGTGACCGAACTGACTAGACCTGCAGAAAGAAAGACGAGGCGCGACAGTTGTTGCGAGGGCCACTGAAAAGGAGAGCTGGATGCTAGCTGCCACTGAGGCTTTGGCTTCCATCGACGCCGGCTGTGCACCCGTCGCCAGAACGCGAACAACCTGACACCGAGGCCAAAGAATGATTCGGTTGGTACCGTCTCCTGCGTGAACCCGGCGCTCGATCAGCGCGAAGAGGAAGATTACAAGAAAAAAATAGATCGAGTCATGGCATCGTGGAAGACATTTTTCGATATTAGTCGGGAAGGAAACAAACAAGCTGCACGCTGCAAGGTGTGCAGCGAAACTATACACGGTGCAGTCGGCGTATCATCGAACTTTATTCGCCATCTGAAGAGGAAGCACGACAACGAGTACGCGAAAGTTGGAAAAGGGCAGGCGAACCAGCCAAAAATAACTTCCGCCTTCAGCGCTGGGTGCAGCTCTGTACCGGCTCACCGAAAAGCTGCGCTTGATGAAGCCCTATTCAATATGATATGCATTGACATGGAGCCATTTCGTATTGTAGAACGAGACGGGTTCAAGCAATTTGTATCGGTGAGTTTTACATATAGTTCTTCGTAACCTTGCATGAGAGTAATTGATTTGTGTTTGTTCAAATTCAGGTCGCTGTTCCGGGCTACAAGTTGCCGTCTCGTGACGACCTGCAGGAGAAGTTGCTACCCTCGAAGGTGTCTGCTCTTCAAAGCAAAATATCGGCCTCTTTGTCGGGAGCAGAGCACGTGTGCATTTCTCTCGACGTGTGGACGTCTCTGACTATGGAAGGCTACCTAGGAGTCGAAGCCACATTCGTCGACAATGACTTTACGGCTCACACATTCCTCCTTACCTTCACTCGACTGACGGGCAGCCACACAGCTGCTCGCATTCGTTCTGAGTATGACGCAGCCCTTGTCCAGTGGAACATATCAGACAAGGTAAAATATGAAATCTTTGTTACAATTTTGTCTCGACTAACAATACCAATTTGAATTTTCAGGTGCTTCGTGTGGTAACAGAAAATGCATCATCAATGATAAAGGCCTTTGCTTTTCCTGGTTGGGGAACGGAAGCAGATGAAGACGCTGACATCCTCGGCGAGTGCCCGGAGAGCTTAGCCAAGGAGCTTTTAAGCGAATTTCATAAGCTGGAGCAATTCCGATTTGGTTGCGCCGCCCACAATCTGCAGCTTGCCGTAAAGGACTCTATCCGGCAGGTATGTTATATTCTATCGCTCTGACTTTATTTATTTTTACGTAGGTTGTACATTATCTTTTGTGGTTACGCTTTTTGTGACCGGCTCTATCGAAATTAGTTGTCCGCCTTTGAACTACACTTAGTGTAAAGTCGATCACTAAACTATCGATCGTTATATATAATCTTAAATTGTTTTCTTGAAACCATGAACGTAAGGCATTGCGTGTTGCTCTTTGTCATTTTTTTCTCAATCTTTTTTTCCCTTGATTTTAGGATTCAAAAGCTGAGAAAGTAATACAGAAATGCGGCACCATCGTAGCTTCAATACGTAAGAGTACTGCCGACACAGAAACTGTGATGAATGTGGCCGGCGTGCACCTAGAAGCCCACAACACAACGAGGTGGAACTCGCAGCTGCGAATGATGAGAAAGCTCGCTAGCACTTTTGCCGATCACCCAGAACTTGCCGACACGTTGCACGCGTGCAAGAAAACAAAACTCTCAACGTACGAACTCAGGCTCATCACGGACTTGATAGAGCTGCTTTCACCAGTAGAGGAGGCATCTGAACTCCTCCAGAAGAGGCATGAAACGGCCGGACTGCTGCTTCCAGCATTGAGAAACATTGACGTTTCCATCGCTGGAATCCTCAGCAAAGAAACATTTCTTTGTAGAGATATGGCTAATGGCTTAAAAGCAAGCATTCAGAAGCGCTTCGCCGGCGCGTGGAGTGACTCGATTTTTTTAATGGCTACACTCCTAGACCCAAGATTCAAGTCGTCTTGGTGCCCAGCCGCAACCGCTGAGGAGATGCGTTCTGCTGTGCTTGGAAGGGGGCCCCTCTTGCTAGGTCATGGCAGCACTAGCAGCGTCTCGACTGCAGACCCCGAGGTGCGTCCAGGCAAACTGATGTTCAAGAGCATCAGGCAAAGTGAAAATACCCACGAAGCGAATCAGCCCGGGTCTATTGGAGGAGAGGTTTCGCTCTACCTTGCAGAAGGCACTTGTGGAGACGCGATTACACCTCTTAAGTTTTGGAAAGCCAACGCTGCCCGTTTTCCCCTGCTCGCACGGGTTGCAAGAGCAGTGTTTTCAGTGAATGCTACGTCAGCTGACGTAGAACGCGTATTTTCGACGGCGTCGCTCATAATGACAGCGAAGCGAAACCGGCTGTCTAGTACCTCGTTCGAACAACTGATGTTTATGAAGAGGAACGTATAGTTCGGTAGGGATTACACGGCGTGAATCGTAGACTTGGTGTTTTATAACGAATCGGCTAGCAGCTTTTGAAGTTCGTTTATCGTTTAATTGTGAAGGAGAACAGAATAAAGTTTTCTTGGCAGATTTTGTTCAGCTGCCTCTAAGCTACTTACGCATAGTTTCCTCGTTCGTGCAAGAAGACTGTTTGGCTTTATTTATTTATTTGTTTTAACGGGTCTGCACTCATATAAGGGTTTTGTCACGCCATGCGTTGTGAGGAATGCCGTCATCATAAACCTTGCACAGCGCTCGCTTCAATAGACTGATCTCACCAGCCAGTTTTGCTACGGCACCACTGCCGTGATGCATCAAGAAAGTTCAGTCTTTCTGTATGTACGACGACAACCCTGCTGCTGGTCTGCGATGGCAGAGCAGGACAGGGCGTAATTCGTGCACTGTCCCCTGCCTTCTCTGGAGTAAGCTCAAAGCAGTGCATCGGATGCGAGGGACGCTTAATGAGCTCGATCTATTAGTGTTGCAGTGTTCTGCTGCGGTGAAGCCGTAAGGATCGGCACATTTGGCACGCCTTGCAAAATTCGAATTCCAAACGTAAGTACGTACCTAAAACTGGCCACGCGAAGGCCGTTTCGCAAGAAGTTTTATGCCAAATCTTTTTAGAGCTCAACACGGAGATGGTGAAATATAAAAAAAAAAAAGAAGCAAATACGGCGGCCGTGTATTTTCTATGTCCTGTATCAGCCTCTTCATTGATTCCCCACTGGTTTGCAGGCTCGCTTCCGGGTAACTTGCTCAACGCAAAAGCGCTAAGAACGCTTAAGTAGAGGTTGCAAGGAGCAAAAAGCCGCGGAACGTAATAATTTGGCGAAATATATAAACGATGGCCACCTGAAACCAAGCTCGCGAAGCAGTGTGCAAACGACGAAGATCCAGTAGAGGGCAAAGAAAATGCAAGGCCGCCGTTTTTGCCCTGTTTTTAACCACTTCCCCACCTATAAGCTCTCTCTCTCTCACGCTCTCTTAAAAAAAAAATAAAGCATTTTGTGAAACTGCGTTCGCGCGCCCAGTTTGAGGTATGTTCTATGGGAATTCGAATTTTGCAGGGCGTACCAAATTGTCCTTACGACATCACCCGGTACATACAACCCCATTCGCGTTAAAGCTAGGTACTTCGGTCACCGCGAAACACCGGCAACTGAGAGCTCGCGGAATGCACCTTGAATGACCTTGCAATACCTCGGACGCGTACGCAGAAAAGTGTGTTAGCTCATGTCCGAATAATGATCAAGATGATCAACAAATGACAACTAATAAACCAATAACGTCCATATAATGAACGAACCACAATGAACAAACATATATTTGAGTCCAGCACACATTTATATTGAATGCCTGAAAAACAGTTAAATAATTGAATTGAATATGATAAGAAATATCGAGATTCGTAAAGCAAGCGTGAACTTGTGTGTTTTAAAACAGGTTGCGTGACATGGCCAATACGGTCTTTCGTGCTGCGCCATAGAGGATGCACTTTGTCAGAGGATGTGATCTTGCCGCTGTGCATGGAGTCGCTTCCAGCAGCGTACTAGCCGTGTTGCTGTGCACGTATTTGAAGAATAGAGTTATATAGCTTATTTTTGGCGCGACGCACGAGCTGGATATTTGTATGGTCTTATCAAACAAACACGCTGGCCAGACATATCCTAAAAGTCAAATGCAAAAAAAAAAAAGGAAGAATAGTGGATTTAAGTATTGTGTTTGTTGCGAGCCAATTGGTCGCGAGACCGATGTCTAAAGGTCTGTTCACACTCCTGCGACCGAGTACGACCGAGAGAGACCAGACCGGTTTTTAAGCCTCTTCTGAAGTCTTAGGACCAGCTGCGCTGCAGCGCATCCGGTCTCTCGCGGTCTTACTCAGTTGCATATGTGTGAGCGGCGCTTTAAACAAGCATCGACATATCAAAAGGCTTTTTCGATGTTCGCAGTATAATGTAAACAAACACTTTGTGCCACCAGCGCTTTTAAGGTAATTACGTTTTTTTGTTTTTTTTTTTCAATTGTTTATGCGTTTGATAATGCCAGCAGTACGCTGCTCATGTCGGCAACACAATGTAGCTGTCAAGTGCCAGTTTTTACGTTTAGGAATTAGAGGAATGGAATGGAACGATTCAGCCATTCCAGGAGTGGGAATGGGCCCAGTGTTCCCATTCCTAGGAGTTTAAAGGAATGGAATTATCGAAAACTCTAATTCCCCGGAATGGAATGGGAATGGAATGGGGGTGCCCATTCCGCAACACTGCTGCCAAGTGAATGGGTACTGTTAGAAACCGTCTGTTTTGTTCCCGTCGTGAGTAACTGAGGGGCCGCGCGGCTGCATTAATGTCGGGCAACACTGCCCGCATACTAAGGAATTGTGAGGAGTCAAGAGGGTTTTGAAAGAGTCTGCTTGATACTTACGTAAATCACGTTTGAATGAATATTTTTAAAGTCCCGGAATACAAAGAAACTAAAAAATGAAGGAAAAGTTGATTGGTGGAGTAGTTGGGTGCAGTTTGCATAAGGTGATTCTCCTTTATACAGTAGTGGCCACTTGGTAAAGCCCTTTTGCTTAAGTAGCTGCAGCAGGTCATTAAATTTTGCTGTTTCGTTGAGAGCTGTTTGACATACAAAATAATCAAATGTGATGAGGTACATGTAAAATGTTGACAAAGCTTCGTTTAAATGCAAGATCATTTCTACGGTCTCAAAACCGCGAGATCGTGTACGGCCGTTCACCGTCGCGTCTAGATATATCAATGTCTAGCCGGAACATGGGCGTCCGCAGAACTTTTTCCAGGGGGGTGCACACTTATCTTCCTCCTCCCCCCCCCCCCCCCCCCCCCCCCCCCGGGGATGTTAGCTTTGTTGGCTATTTTCAGCATGTTTCCACGTTACTCTCTACCTGCTTTCACGGCCGCGCCCTGGATTTTGCACTGCACACCCGTTGATCTCTATGACAATTGCTGGATCGCGCTTCCCGCTTCCGCGAGTGAAGCCACCATAAAGTTATAATAATGTACGCTAGAGGTTAAACTGGCGCTAGAGTGCTGCTGCAAATTGAAGCAAATAGCAACCAGTCGAAGATTGACTTCCGGTAATGCATTTCTATGGGAAAAAGCGAGTGCATTTTCTCTCTGCGCTCGATTATAACAGCAAATATCACGAATTATTCGTACGTACTAGGTAGCTTGGAACATTTCTCAGTCACGCAGACGAAATAATTGGTCAGTTACAGCGTTTTTACTTGAAATTCGTGGCATGAAAAACGGTGTTAAAACCGCTCCGTACATGTACTTTTGTGCACTGTCGGACACTGTTAGCGCGAACACGGCGTCGGCGCTTTCCACCATGGGGGATATACCTGTCAAACGAACGAAGTCCATGTAGGAAATCAAGAGAGACGGCAAGAAGTACGCAGCAACACTGGATAAGTAACTCCCTGTGCATGCAGGCGATCAAAATAAATTGAAAGCCACGTAGTATAGTTCGATTCGCAATAAATAAGTGCTGCTTTATTCTTTCTGGTCATGAATATGTGCCAACATGCATGTTCTGGGTTCAAATCATCAACCGCACGCTGCAAATCTTCGCAAATAGGGAGAAGTCAGAGAAAAAGTGCCCGATAAAAACTGCCTGACATAGGAAATAATAAAAAGACGCACCTTTCGTAGCCCACGTACTTTATTTTTTACATTCGAAAGTTTTTAACCGATCGTAAAGATGCACGACGGAGTCATTTTCATAGAGTGACAGGACCGGTATATTAGCAAAATATAAGCGCCACCGGAATGCTAGCGAAGCTTGAACACACTCTCCACTCCTTTCGATCGTTAGTTTGCTTAGAATCGTCGCTCGTTCTAACATACCTGCCATGGAACAGAGGTTTAATCCTGAAATATAAAGCAGCTTAACATCGTTCAGTGGTGAAGAAAAATACTGTAATTAAAGCAATTACACTTTTACAATATTACTAAAGGTACATACTATCCTTTACAACCAAAATGACAGAAGTTGTTCGTGCTATTTTCTGGCGAAGAGACAAAATTCACGCACGATTTCCCATAGGAATGCACGGGAGCACCGCAAAAGTAGACTGGTTGCTGTCTGCTTCAATTTGCCTCCCGGAAGTCGCATAGACACTAGAGCCAGTTGAACCTCTAGCGTACATTATAACCTCTAGCGTACATTATAACCATTATAACCACTATAGCCACTGGGCGGCCATCCTGCATGTCGAAAAATCGCGTTTTTGGAGCGTTACGGAGGCTAGCGGCAGCGTGCTGAAGACACATTTTCTACTCGTTCGTCATCATTCGTCGAAGGAGTTTTTAAAACCCTCCGTAAGCCGTGAGTCTTGCCATTGAGAACGCGTGGAAATTTTTACGGAAGCGCGGTGCCGCAGAAAAAAGACACAACGCGTCGAAAACAAGTTTTGCCGGTCTCGCCACGTAGTCAAAACTTCCTTAACACTATCTTTTTTTTTTTTTTTGCCCTTTAGATTTGCCGTTTTTTCAATAGCCATTTTGAATTTCTAGATAAAAAATTGCCTGCCGGGAACAGTAAGTCCATATTATTCAGAAAATGTAGTTAGTTTGGGTAGTCAAAAATCCACCGGAGTACCCTTTAACTGGTGTTGGTGCAGCTCCCCCCCCCCCCTTCCTGCACCCCCCTCGAAATTCCAAGGGGGGGCAACTGCCCCCCCTTGCACCCCTCTGCGGACGCCCATGAGCCGGAAAACCTAAAATCATGTGTAATTATACACCAATTCAAGTTACACGCTTACTGTAGCTGGGAGCGTTTTGCCGATAAATAATGCGGGGAAGCCAAAATTGGTTCTCTCGCACTGTGCTAGGATAGCACAATGCTATCCTAGCACCGTGCTAGGATAGCACGGCAGCGCCGAGATTTACGAATGCGGGAAAAGGAGCAAATGATCTCAGCTTATATCGCATTACTGTTCGTTTGGCACCACCCAAAGAGAATGCCCATATTCGTAAACCCCAGACTGCAACAAGTTGAAACATTTGGTCGGTGAGTAGGAGAACTATGCTGATTAATTTCTCTAGAACTACATGGGGATGGCACGAGAAATGAGAGGGGTTGAGGTGATGTAAGAAAGGCCGTGCTTTCTCCACTCATTCCATATGTGATTTTGTGGCAGCTGGATATACGTCCTGGGACTTGTGCAGCATGACGATAGTGGGTGCGCAAGACGCAACGTTGGCAAGATGTGAATGCCCGTGGCTCGGCGTCCCGTTGAAGCAATCTTACAGCACCCCGCGCCGCCATCTCTGATTCGCATTTTCGGAATGGCGTGCGAAGTAAGTCGACGGACAAAACCTGGGTGTGCGATTGGGCCATTTGAAACACACGTTACATATTTTTTTCGGGAAAAGCACACAGGGATAAAGGCAGCCGTTGGCGCCTCCGTGGCGGACGCGATAGCATGTTCGCCGAAGCATTGGTATACTATGGTGCGAGGAATGCGTCGTCACGCATGAGAGCTCGCATGATCTTTTATTTTCATACTTTCGCGTTCAAAATAACTTCAAATTTATTATGACGCTCGTGACGTCACTTATGTGACCTAGTTTTCGTGGCATCGTCTTCTAAACCTTACACCCCCTTCAAAATTTGTATTACATGCGGGTCGTCACTTCAGTGACCAAGTTTTTGTGACATCGACTTCCTTACTTTGCACCCCCTTCCAAGCGCGTAAAAAAACGCAGTTCTGCGAGAAAAAAAGAAACAAACAACACACTTATTATTTGGGGCTTGTTTACCAACTTGTATGCGTATTTTTACTTTCAGGGAGAAGGCGTAGCTATATTTTGTGAAAATATAAATTTGCCTAATTAGGATATATTTTTCTTGACCAAAGTGGTTGAGGAGCTGTTTACCGTATAGCTTCAGCTCCAGTTTTACACTAAAGACTATATACGTTATTTACAAATATTCAAAAAATTGCTATGGAAGAATGTGCCCTCGAGCTTTAAATTAAAATAAGTTAAAATTAACAGAAGTATGGTGGATACACGAGAGGTAGCCATATCAGCTTCGACTAAATTGTCTGAGTTGACGTTTGTCTTTTTATGACGACCATCAGTGCCTTTAGGATGAACAACCTCGCTGGATATGGTTAATAACAAAGAAATATGTTTGGATTCTTTCAACGGCAAAATGTGTGTTACCACTTGGTTCTACCAGCTTCAGCACGTTTAGCGTTTGCGCTTACTTTTCTGTCGCTTCTTAGTAAAGTAAAAAAAGTAGAAAAACGGGCATTTTTTTTTATTAAAAGCAGATTAATTTGATTTCAGTAAGAGTAGCTAAAAATAGTGATTTTATCACTAAAAGTTTTTTTACACATGGCATACTGATTGATTAATTAGTCAGACTAATAAAAATGCAGAATAAGTAATTACTGTTAATTTAAAGTACAGGTTAATTAAATAATCTTTATTGATGTCAACTTCGCCATACTAGAACATTAAACAATTTGTTTTTTTTTACGCCAGCTAAAATTCTCTATATGTTTTTTTTTTCAAATTCTCGCTCGCTTGCAATAGGACCATAACTTTCCTAGTTTTCGTTCTCCTTCTTACTTTTGTGTTTTGATTCGCTTTCAATACGACACTACGCAACAGAGAAACGGAGTGGAAGAAAGGAAGAAAGCTCAGTGCTCCAAGTTGCTCAGACAAGAACTGCTTTCTGCTCGTGTTCAGCCTGATATGAATCGTCCTTGCTTGATTGATTCTTTGATTTAAGTACAAAACAGTCCGCACAGAAAGCATCACATGATAGATGAATGGTAAATCATACATATTTTCAGGAGTATTTCTGCAGGGAAAGCTTGATTTAAATTTTCATCGTACAACTGGTCTGATTTAAATCACGATTTAACCCATTCTGATCTTTATTTTCCAAACTGCTTGTCAGTCCAAAACTCATATTAAAACCCTGAACACCATACAAAACACAAAATAGCCTAGCGTTATATATGCATTTCAAAAACAAAACATATAAAATCACGAATATGAGATTCTTCCTTATGTCCACGAGAACGTGAATTCGTTGCTTCATGGGCGAGGACAAAATGTGAACGGCCATTTGTGCATATTTTGCAAGGGCAGGTTTTAGGTCAATCCATCGGTGTGGACAATTCACTCGTTAGGAATTGACCCACGAAGCATGCGTATGTTGCTAACGAATCATTTAATTTTGCGGCAGTTAAAGCATTTCGCTGAATTCAGTGCCAGCGCAAATAATAATGTCGCAGTTTTTGATGTGTGGAATCCTTATTTCTGAAAGTGTTAAGATATTGTATGATGAGTTTGGTAATCATAATTCATAAACAAATTTATGCAACCATCTGTGAAAGACAGCAGCAAAAACGCGCAATGTATATATTAAGGGCTTTAGGGTTGCTTCAAACGCCCTTGGGTTTTAATTGCTGCTGATGTCACTCATAACGCAGACCTCTATGGACTAAGGCGCACTGACACGAACTCGGGTGGGAAAGCAGACTCTTGCAGATCTGTAAATTCTCACCATCACTACGTTGCGAAGTGGAAACAGCGTAAAAAACACATTAGACTCTTGAGTCGCCGTGCAAAATAAAGTGCTAAACGATTTCGGAATAAGAAAGAATGCGGTTTATTTTCATCATATGTGTATAACCACCTCTTAGACTTTCCGGCGTGTATTTAAAAGACAAAAATTGTTGATGATTTTTGGTGTGTATTATTTTCAGCTATGTATCTATATTGACAAAATATTCCCAAAGGACACAAAAAGCGGTTATTCGCGGTGAAGAACTAATGAAATATCAAGAGCTAATTCTTGATGGGAAGCTTCTTGACAATAACAGTGTTAGCTAATACAAATGATGTCTGGAAATTGATGTCTCTTAGTTTCTATAGATTTTGTGTTTTCGACACAAACGGTTGTTGAGAGATGGTTTTCGGTTTTTACGGGGAATGTATTCTTGACACCGGCAGATATTAATTGGTGCTTTTGATAATAAAACTGGAAAGTCTATGGCCTATTTATAGTTTGGCATCCTTGTTAAGGGGTTTACTTTCTTCAAATAGGGGGGGGGGGGGGTTATCTTAGTTTACCTTTCCACCGATTTGGTATTGTTCAGTAACAGTTTCTGGTGTCGTACCAAGAAAAAATGCGGTAGATTGAGGCTAACGTTGAAACTTTCAGGCATTGGTTTGGATTCCCAACGTCTAGGGGAAAGGTAACCCTTTCTCTCAAAAGCGCACGCGTGTGCACCCCGCAGGTGCTTCGGATCATTTCGTGAATCTTGCTACTTCGCCGCCAATGAGGACTCGGCATCAAAAAAAAAAGGGGAATGTGATACTCTGGCTCCGCCATTTAGTTATTTTACCATAAACAAGAAACTTACGTACTCTCACAAAGGCAGACTTTGTAGGCCAGAATAGCCTTATTAGTAGCATTCTGCGGCTCTTCCTCCTTAAGTGTAGCTTTCAATAGAATATCTAGATATAAGAAAAAATATCCCTGCTTAGTTCAATGTCAAATCTGTATGTTGTAAAAAAGAATGTAACTTCACTAAAATAAGCTATAACCACACTAAATTATGTAGTAGTCTTATCACGCTTTTAATTTTTTTTCCCGGGCCACAATCACGGTCGATGGCATATATTTGCCAACAGGTTCACCAGATGGCGTAGCCAGCATATTGGAAGACGCACGCATAAGTCTTTTTTTTATTTTTTTACGTTAGACTTTTATGTGTTGTATTCCCTCAAGGTAAATACACATTTTTACGATCTTGTTCTGCAGTTAACAGCCATTAGACTTTAATTATTAGGGTTTTATAACAAGGGATAACGGTTGCGGGTGCGTGTAAAATAATGTGAAAAAGGATCCCCCTCGGAGTCAGCAACTGGCAAAGGACATATTGTTAGCGCTAAGCGTCTATGGTCGTTGACCGCTCAAGAAAAACAAAGCGTGGCTTATGCGGTTCACACTTCCTGTATTGGGATTATTTCGCAGCATTTTTATCGGGTGATGCCACACACTCATTGGCTGTTGAGTCCTGACCAATAACGAGAGTTCCGACCAAGTTAGGTGGAAAGCAAGTCGCCTGCTTCTTGCACAGGATTGCCGTGACATCAGAACGAAGGCGAGCACCGATTGGTTTTGATTGGATTCAAAGGATATAGTGGGTAGACCTGAATGCTAGATGCTTTGAGGTCTACCCACTATTTGTTTTCAATCAGCCAATAAAAGCTCGGCGTTCTCACATCATCGTAGCCCCTGTGCACGAAGACGACAAATTTTCACTCCGCATTGATTTATCATAAACAAAAAAAAAAATTGATGAAAAACAAGAACAATGGGAAGCATGACACAGAGAAGCGCTTGTCTCTAATGTCATTTCTAGTCAATGTTGTTATGGTGATTTTGAGATTAAGAAACGCAGGGTGTTACTTATTATTCCAAGGCCTGTTGCCTCGGTATTTGTTATTCGGTGTTCTGATTGGTTACTGCCGCAACCTCATGGGTTATGAAGCGTTAATAAATTTCGATATACATTTTATGACTATAATAAGACTGATATTGTAGGCAAATATAAAAGCAGCAAACAAAACTAAATCGAAGGACGGATGTACAAATCAATCCCATTAGCGATTGTCGAGTTTGAGTTTTTATGGTTGACCACGACATAATTGTTCTAAACAATGGATTATGACGATCGACTTTATGGCTACACTTTTATTTTGATAGTACAAGATGAAACCTCTTCCCCTCCGCTAATAGGGGGATAAAGGACTAAAGATAGGTGTCGTTTGCGCATCGACACCTTCAGGGCAATATTTTCGTGTTTTTTCTTCAGTTTCGATTGAACTATTAGTAGAAAGTCATTGCTTCTTCGTAATGTATTTTTTGTCGTATTTTGCGCGCTTTTTCTAAAAATATCTGAGAGTCTGCAATTTTCATGTGTCGAATTTGTGTATTTCCCGTTGACCCCTAGGGCAACATAAAATATATATGTTCGATGTGCATATATTTACTGAATTAAATACTCTGTAATAAACTTCAGTAAGAAATACTCAAACTGGCTTTACGATGCGGAATTCTCGGAGTACGTGGTCACATTATCACGCACGATTAAGTTTGACTTATGTGCGAAATATTCTTTTTCGCTGTTCAAGGTCACCCAACTAAACAAACAAGTTATAGTAATATAAGAGAGATATGCAGTGCAGAGTAAATTCCAGACACAAGATAATACTTATATTTGAAGGGATCATAGTACATATTAAATACTTGTTTTTTTTTCGACAAGGAGAGTCGTTGGGGTTTCACAAGCGTCTCAGTCTCGCTTACTGGAATATTTCACGAGCTTCTCGCTTAGATCCTTATTAGCACATGTTGTTTGATACGCTAAAGAAAGCAGGTGGTTACTCTCCAAGTGCGCTCTCCTAATAAACGAGCACATGCTTCCGATTTTGAAGAGCCTGGATTTTGTAATTAGAGATTTGGAGGAAGTGGTCAAGCTAATACCTACATATTGGCGCAGAAGTAAATAAATAAAATAAACAAAAAAACAGGAAACATCAAAGCTACACTTGCGGTTTAAAGGGCACCTTAAGTGCTGTATTCTGAATGGAAAAACTTGGCATACTCTGTAATTGGTACGTCCACCATAGTACTAAATAATGTATGCGTTTAGTGACGAACGTGCTAGTGGAGTTCCAAAAAAAGAACGCATATAATATTTTTTTACATCTAAAAATAAACATAATTATTAATGGTATGAAGCCCATACTTTATTGACTTGCCGCTTAAGGGGAACTAAAGTGCATTTTGTTATTGTCTATTCATGCGACAAAGTCAACCAACGCGCCCAGTAAGCATTGAAGAAAACAGAAAAATTACACTTATTTGCCACCTTTTTTAACCTGACCAAGCATCAGGACATGCCCTTTGTTCTTATATCAATCACGAAAGAAGAGACGTGCCGAGGTGTTTGGTCGCGTTATTAAGAAAAAGAAAAGGCAACTCATGATTGCAACTCTGATTTTCCAAGGATTCTTAAAGCGAGCGGAATGAGCTTGTGTCATGACACACAATCTCAAAATTCTCTGTGCCCTCCTAGATTCGTTGTCTGGTATTCGTTCGAGACACAAGATGTTAAGCAAGTATAATATGAAGAGCTTAGCGTCCTTAAAATTGGAACCGGCCGCAGCAAAGTTTGGGCAGAACATTTCGCTTTTTCTATGCCACTAATCAAGCAGGACAGTTAATTTTTTTAAGACGATATAAATGTTTTCAGCTGAGAGCCTTATTGAAAACATACTTTTTACGTCCATCTCAACTTTATCGTTAAGGATATCAATATTTTTGATTCTGGTCCTGGCGTCATATATCTTGTGGGTTTTTTCCAATTTCCACAGGCGTATTCATAGAAGTCAGTACAAGGATCCTCGGTCTGGTCCATGCTGTCCAACATCATTTTAGCTGCATAAAAAATTAAACGATAGGCTTGTACCGCAAATATAAAATGCGGTAGTAAAAAGAACTCGAAATTCTTTTATGAGGTGCACTTCGTCCGGACCCTGATCTAATCGCAGAACAATAAGTATTATGCTACATAATAACGTCACTAACGATAGAAACACAGCACGAGGTAATCAATTAAGATGAACAAAAGATAACAAACAGAACAGAATATACTTTTTACGTATTCATTTCTTAATGTTTCCTTGCGAACGGTGAGTGACTTCGGAGGGCGGGGTGAGGGGGGAGCAAACAAATCCCTTCATTTGAGAAAGATAAAGTAAACAATATAGAGGTGTAAGAGAAAAATATCCCTCGCCTTCCCACACCTCCACCGTCACCACCCTTCCCTTGCACCTTCTCCCGAACCGAACCCCTTTGGTTGTCACTACATCCAACCCCTCGTGCGATCGTGACATAAACAACAAATACACTTGAGCTCAACAACCAATTTTTTTTGTGATGAAAATATGAGTTTACAAAGCGAAGTTAACAGTAAACAAAACAGTAGTAAAGCGAGTAGTGTAATATGGCATCTCAGATAAGAAACAAAAATAAAAAATTATTAAAATAATTGTTTTACAAAAGAGCAAAGCGAATTGTACTCAATAGGTACGGCAGGCGGGGTTTCACCCTTCACTTGTGTAAACATTCAAACATCACGGCCTTAATTTGTTTATTTAGTCAGGGGCAATGTTCAACCGACAGACACGGGGGCAGCAAGCATGATAATGGCCTAATTATGTAACAGAGCAAAACATAATTTTGTTATTTCATAATATGTATAGATATATCGAATCGCAGAAAAAGATATTATACGATACAATAGCAAGATATAAGATATCGTATAATAAGTTATTACGAAATATATATAAAGTGGTCATGGTGGCTTAGGAGCCAAGAGGCCGAAAGCGTATATATGACGACATGAAAAACTCACGGTGAGAAACAACAAGCAGCAGAAGTTTAATCGACAGTTTCGCCGAGAGGCTTGACCTTGTCAGGAGATGACTTACAAGTCATCTCCTAACGAAGCCGTTATATAAGTAGACGCCACCGAGGGTCAAACAAACTTGGAAGGTTTAATTCAACATGTATAAGTCATACAAAAACCGCGACGTTTCGAAGGGGGGCCCTTCTTCCTCAAGCGGGACTTCGAAGGGGGACCCTTCTTCCTCAAGCGGGACTTTTCAAGTCCCGCTTGAGGAAGAAGGGTCCCCCTTCGAAACGTCGCGGTTTTTGTATGACTTATACATGTTGAATTAAACCTTCCAAGTTTGTTTGACCCTCGGTGGCTTCTACTTTTATAAAAATACGCCTACAGCCTACTTAGCCCCAAGATGTCATATATATATATATATATATATATATATAGATGTATATATATACCTTCCTGACAAAGGGTTGATTCCGGCTGAAACGTTGAAGATTAAATCGTCCGTTGTTGCTGTTTTCACTAAGGGTTCTTTTCTTCTCTCTCTCTCTCTCTATATATATATATATATATATATAGTCTTCCTGACGAAGGCCGGACTCCGGCCGAAACGTCGAAGATTAAATCGTCCGTTGTTGCTGTTTTTCACTAAGGGTTTTTTTCTTCTCAGTTTTATATATATATATATATAGGGTGTTTTTTTTACGCTTAACCGATTTGTTTGAAAAAAGCCATGAAAGTTACACTTATCCCGTTTGTGGAGGTGAGTTATACGGCCAGGGGGACGTATTATAGTCGGCTCATCGTAAGGATCAGTTGGCTAATGAATTAAAATTCGTTAATTAACTTTTAATTAATGAAAATAGACATATGGTTCCAATTAGAAACTTGCTCAGCGTCATCGAAAACCACTAAATCAGTAATTTTAAGAAAGACTTTCGGCGCGTGAGAAGTGTAGTATTGTACTAAAGTTACCACTCGTGGAGCAGGTACAAGGCTGGGGCTAGATAAGACACGGAAAAATCGCGCGGGCGCCTTACCGCAACCGAAAGCTTTGTACCTGCTCCACGAGTGGTAAATTTAGTGCACTACTACGCTTCTCACGGGCTCAAAGTCTTTCTGAAAATGACTGATTTAGTGGTTTTCGACGACGCTGAGCAAGTTTCTAATTGGAATCATATGTCTATTTGCATTAATTAAAAAGTTAGTTAAAGAATTTTTATTAATTAGCCGGCTGATCCTTACGATTCGCCGTCTATAATATGTGCCCCTGGCCGTATAACTCACCTGCACGAGCAGCATAAGTGTAACTTTCACGGCTTTTCTCAAACAAATCTATTAAGCTTAATAAAACTAAAAAGCATACATACAGGGTGTTTCAGAGAACACAGGCCAGATCGCTCCTGCGAAAACTAGGCATCACAAAGAAAAAAGGTTGATGCCGTGTTGATCTGCTCAAGCCTAGTTAGGAAAAAATAAGAACAGTTGAAAAAAAAAAAGTTTTTTTTTTTTAGAAAGTAACTTTTTATTTGTTCATTTTAAGACCATAGTTTTAATTAGCAACTTACTCGGCATCATCAGTAACCGCTATGTCAACCCTTTTTAGACAACTATAAAGCATGCCGAGCGTTCTTCTATGTTTTGAAAACCCCTTCAATTCTGACGCGTACTCTGGTTTCGGATCCTTAACCAAGCGCATCTTGGCGGCAGCTGCCCTGCCCTCCGGCGGTTGAAGCGCGAAACCAAGGTTAGACAATTCGCCAGTCTCGCCCCGCGTCGCTTCCCTCTCTCGTAAAAGAACAAAAAAAGTGAAACGCGCGCGCCTGCGATCAGCCAGACGATAAGGAAGGCCTCGATATTTGAAAAAGAAAGAGCTTGGCATTGCAAGATTGAGCTTTGACTTTTTGGTTCACCTCCGCCATCGAAGAATGACTCGAGTTTCAAAGTGCGATGTCACCGAAAGACGTCCGATACGCGCGCCCCAAAAGAGTTCAAACTTGTTCTATTTGTTGCCAGCCTTTACTTGTGTCAGCAGCTTTAGTACACTCAGATTTACAACGGCTTCAATTGTGTTCGGGCGGCCTTACGAATGGCGTCTTATTTAAACGAAGAAAGGGCAAATATGATATGAGCTTCAGGACAAGCACACGGAAACAGGAGAAACGCCGCAGCGCTCTTCTCCACCTGGTACCCGGGGAAACATCGATGACTTAGATATAAGTCATCGCATAGAATGCGACGACTTATATCTAAACTCGTCAAGAGAGGGATTGTGAAGCTGTGCTTTGTGAACGCCCTTCGCAGATCGAGTAACCAAGTGGCAGATTCGAGTCTGGGGAAGCAGTCCGAGCGCCTGTTATCAGCCGGTTATTCCAAGGGTGTGCTGGTGTCTGTTGCGGAAGGCGTTCTGAGGGGGCTGAGTGTTCAAGATAACCCTTGTCCGGGTTTAGTCAAAAGAAACAAGTTAAACAAAAGATGGCGGTTGTCCCCTGTATGCACAAAACTGCGCACAACCTTAAGAAAATAGCTAACCGAGTGAATACGAAGGTTGTTTTCTCGGCTCCGGAGAAGCTAGCCTTGTTGTGCAGAATAACGAACCCCTTTCGCGGAGGCCCCCTGTGCTACGGCAAGAGGCATAGAAACCCGTTTGTCGGTTGTGCAGAGGGAGTCGTGTACATGATTCAGTTGTCCTGCGGTAAAAAGTACATCGGACAAACAGGCACATGCTTAAATGATAGGTTACGGGAGCACAATTTGAAGTCACCAATTTTTGGTGTTTAGCTTTCCGTCTTTGCGGTACTTAAAAAGCAGCTACAGGACTGTCGTTAACATGATTTTTTTTCAATATTGATGGGTACATTACAACCGAACTTTAAAATCAAAACATCATCAAAAAATTTGAACCTTGCAAATCGTACATTAAATCGCAGATGTCTCCTTTGCTAATGAAGTTAGGAATACCATTTTTCTATTTATATTGCCTGTGGGCCTGGTTTGTATGAAGCCCTCTTTTGATATATCAACTTTAAAATATGGGTAACAATTATACTGTTTTGTTAATATAATGTCTAATTTCATGTCTATTTTAAAAGTGACTTAACAAAAAAGGGTTTTAGAGAACGATATTGCTGCAGTGACAAAATGAATGCAATAAAGGTAATTCTAACTTTATTTGCAAAGGAGAAATCCGCAATTCGGTATGTGATTTCTAAATTTCTAATTGTTTTATCGCGTAAATAGGTTATGTCAATAAAGATTTGTTGTAATTAAACACACTGTACTAAGAAACAATACCTGCAAAGTGACAACTCCGTCGATGCTTCATGAGTGCCGTAAACATGTTAAGCGCGGTAGAGCTGTGCGAAGAATATCCCAGCTTCAGTGAGATTGCACTTTGAAAATCAAGTCATTCTTCGCATGGCGGAAGTAAACCAAAAGTCAAAGCTCAGTCTTGCAATGTCGTGCTCTTTCCTCTTTCGAACAACAAGGCTTTCCTATCGCCTGGCCGCGCGCGCGCGCGCTACACTTCTTTGTCGTTTTACGAGAGAGAGAAGGGAGGCGGGCGAGATTGGCAAATTGTGTAATTTTGGTTCCAGGCTTCGACCGTCGGAGGGCAGGGCAGCTGCCGCCAAGATGCGCTTGAATAAGAATACCAAACCAGAATACGCGTCATAATTGAAGGGTTTTTCACGACTTAGTAAAACGCTCGATATGCTTTATAGTTGTCTAAAAAGGGTTGGCATAGTGGTTACTGATGATGCCGAGTAATTTTCTAATTGAAACTACGGCCTTAAAATGAACGAATAAAATTTACAGCAGACATTTGCGTATCTAGCAGTCAATCCATATCTTGCGAACGTCTTCTGCCAATGGGCGAAACCGAAAATATTTGTGATTCGGAGCTTTCTGTTTTTTTGGCACCGAAGAAAGAGGATGGACAGATGCATCGTATGATACTAAGAGGTCTCTAATTAAGGCTTGACATCATTTAATAGTGTCTTCGTTTTGATCGTATTTTTTCCAGAAATGACTTACTTGCATTACAATTTATGTGACCACGATGTAACACACTATAATCTTGCAGGTTGAAAGTAGCAGGCTAAAAGGCCATTCTAGAAAGCCCCCTCCCCCCTCCCCTTCCTTCCACTTTAGAAAAGCAAATTCTGAAGAAGAGGAAGCCACAAATGATGGCGAGCAGAAAGCATTTCAGGGAGTGGCTTGTCCTGCTATTCTAAACTTGCAACAGGCTGTAGTACAAATACCTAGTCGGCAAGAGCGAAGCCCTAAAAATTGAAGATACCCACTGGAGCGGGTCTGCGGTAGCCCTATATTCGAAAGTCACGTCGAACAACAGGAAACTTCATTATTTATTATACCCCTGTTCGTATTTTATTTGAAATTTTAATAAACTACACCCGCCTTACTCTGCTTAAATTATCAATAAATTGTGCACCGTGCGTTTCGTTTTTTTTTTTTTGTCTGTTTGTTACCATAATCAAAGTTTGCATGCGTGTGTTTCAAATGGAAAATTTTGTAGCGAAGTAAAAGGTCACAACGAGTGCTTCGACTCATTCTTGCCTAACCATCTTCAGGTATGAGTTCTATGTGTTTCCTGCCCTGAGACTTAGTTCTAATGTGTAACATCTAGTTGGATGGCTACTTTGGCTTTTCTAAAATACTTCGAGTTTAACTGAAGTGATTTCAGATATATTCATTTGGATACAATAACCATTCCGGGCACCATTCCGGGCAAAAGAAAGAAAAAAAAAAACAATAAAAACGGAGGTTCGAGTTGTGGTTAGTGGAGCTTTTTATCGTAGCCTCAAAACATATACGTGCTTAAGTAGTTCCAGCTGCTCCAGCTTCTTGCTTCTGCTCCTGCAATTGTGGTCAGGACTACTAAATTATAAAAATGTGAATGAAGGAGAAAATATTGCGTCTACAAAGACGTGATAGTCGCGTCGTCGACACTGCGCAGGCGCCGAACGCTAACCGTGTTTTGCACTTTACGGGCGATATTTCAGCGTACGCTATTTTTGTTTTTTGGAAAGTTCGTGTTTACGCAAAGAGCATTTACGCTACACTAAAGGCAAATTCGTGATAAGCGAGAAGTTGGCTATAGCCTAGACGTGCACAGTAAGAAAATAACGGCTCCCAGGACTGCGGAGGTGGCCACTTTTTGTGGTAGTCGTGAATGCGACGTCGGCCGTATCCTCGCGACTGTAATTTTCAATACAGGACGACATTGTACAACTGCGGGAGTTGCACGTCATGGGCACGACCTGGACGGGGACATGTGGCGCGAGTGCGCTGTGCCATCAGCAAAAAAACACCTAGCATGGGAGTGTTCCATGTACTTCGAAGCCCCGCAATGTGCTCTTAAAGAAATACCGTAAGACCAGTGGGCTTCTAGCTACGAGGAGTAGATTTTTTCACCGAACCCGGTGCCCAGAGCGGTGCACTTCCTGTGGAGACAACTGTACCTCTACATCAAAGCCGCCGGAAATATGAGGCCCTACTGCCACACGTTTAACCTCAGTTGCTGATGCCTCCAAACTTAAGCAGCATTAACATGACAAAAACGTTTAGAACAGGACAAAAAACACGTCATGAACGGTTTGGAAGACCCCGCAAGGTGCGCAACGATCGCTGGCCACTTGCAGCTCGAACGTTTCTCGGTAAGCGTTTCTCGGTGTTCGAACGTGGCGAAAGTTGGTGCACGAGACCTCTTCTGCCGAGACTACGCAAGCGCACAGGACATGTCCACCGCTCGCGTCACATTCTCATGATTAAAAATTAAAACAGCGCAAGGACACGGACAAGAACAAGAATGTAGACGAACAAGGCTATGTTCTTGTTCTTGTCCGTGTCCTTGCGCTGTTTTAATTTTTAATCATGAAACACCAACTACCCCAAACTTCCAAGCATTCTCATAGTTGAGCAAATATTAAAAGTTTGTCGGGACCAAAAAAAAAAAAAAAACATTTTCTTTTCTCGTGACATTATTTCTGTGTGAAATAAACATTGTTACTGTGTCTTAAAGGCGGTGCAAGCGCGCGATGTTTGAGTGTTTTGGTCGCGTCGGAGAAAAGATATCCTAAGACTGTCTTGCGTGGCGTACATTAACGCAAGCGCTAGATTTAGCGCTAACTTGAGCCTAAACTACGCGCGTTATTCTAAATAACTTTCAATTAGGACGCATTTTGATATATTACAGACGTCCTATCATTTATAAAATTGTTCACAAACAAACGCTGGGTACTTTTACGAGCGCTTCACGTAGGTGACTTCATCACTACTTTGTATAAAGCAGCCAACGTGATCTGCTGCTCAAATAAATAGTCAGTTACGTCGGTGTACTGTTGAAAATTTGGGGAGTTGGTTATGCATTAAAGGGATACTGAACCGAAGAATTTAGTGACCATAATAAGTGGCGCACGTTCTTTCCACGAGCCAGCAGCGGCCGGTGTGCGCGAGCGCACCCAACGTAAATGACGTAAAAGACCTCCATTCGCGCTTAAGAGGACAGTAAAATGCATGAGCTTCGGGCCAAAGGAGAACAAAGACAGGCTTTTCATCTCTACAAGTGAAAGCTACGTGCTTGTTAGACCAATTAATCGCTTACCTTTTACACCAGACACCAATCTGTAGATTAAATACTTGTCTTTATTCTCCTTTCGCCCAAATCCAATACATTTCACAGTTATCTTAACCGCGAATGTAGTTCTTTGACGTCATTTTGTTGCGTGTGCTCGCGCACACCGGCGGCTGCTGGCTCGTGGAAAGAACGCGCGCCACTTATTATGGACAGTAAGTTCCTTGGTTCAGTATCCCTTTGCGGAACTAGAAACAGTTCGATGACGGACGAAGGACTATAAGTGCCAGTTGCATCTAAACATTCTCACCTCTTTTTTTCAGGCTTCTGTTTCACACACTTTTTGGGAGGACAAATCTGGTAATATATGAAAGGAAATTGAATTATTCATCTTGATATAATGTATGAATGATTTTAAATTTAATTTTTTAAATTCTTAACTTATACCCGTAACACGTTTGAGGCTGACATGCATGAATTAGTCTACATTATACGATGCAAGAGTCTTCAAATGATACTCTGACTATATTACTCACCCAATAATGATCTTCCAGCGCTGAGTTCAGCTAACAAAATCAAGTAGAATCCCCAGATTGCCACAAGCTTCTGAGCATGAGGAAGCATGTACCTCTGCCTCGATGACCATGGTGTACTCCTGAGCATGCTTTCTGAAGAACACAAAATATGTTTGTTATTCGTATATGAAAAATAGCTGTTTTAACTGTGAATAAGTTTTTATTTAATTACTTCTTGATAGTCTTGCCGTGAAAATGGTGCTTTTATTGTACTGAATTACATTCGTTTAGTGTTGTATAACACTTTCTTAGCACTGATAAAGCCGTTATTGTCCTCACTTCTCGTGGGTGGCACTAAAGCAGTCGCCAGACACAATAGGGAATGTCGAATTTAAGCAAGGTTATTAGCTTAGTGGTGTACCAGCGTGACATGTGGAGCCAAGATCAAAACACGAGCTTTTAGAATGAAGCTTCATTGCTGATCTTTAGCAGTCTGATTTAGAGTAAAGACCAAACATTCTCCTTCATTATTTGAAAGACCTAAAGACTACCTGAAATTGCATTGAAGCAATCTACCACACGTCAAAATCAACGAAACGCTGGCCAAATGCAGATCAAAGTAAAAATCATAATTGATCGCTCTTGTCTGAATGCAGGTCATTATTAATATGATAGTTTATCCACGTAAAACCAACAGGATCAGCAATATATTACATGGAGGTGGTAGTAAATCACGGGTTGGTCTAATAAAATGCCACAAACACGTAGAAAGCAAGACTGATTCCTTCAGCAACATGCCGGTTCTCTCAAATGTGTCCATGGAGCAAAGTTTTAATAAATATAATGAAAACTGTTTTTCGACATCCGCAGTCTTTCGGAATGTTACCCTCTTGTGCTTTGCTACACAATAGAACGATTTCATAAAGCAAGAGTTTGCCTACCTGGCTGAGACCAGAGACATTATAGGGGAGGTGGAAAGAGGCATGTGGAGTTTCACAAGTGATTACATAAGAATGAATTGCGCTAGTGACAACGATCAATGCCAAGGATATCACAACATCATAATAGTAGTTAAATGTATTGTAGCCCTAATTTCTTGTGCTTATATTTGACAACAGCATTTAGACCTTCTGGTAGAAAACATGATAAAATATATGTTTCTTACGATTTGCACTTAAGTAATTTGTATAAATCAGTATTTGGGAAGCTTGATAACAAATTATAATCTGGAAAACGACGCAACAGTTTCCAACCTCTTGTGATTTCTCTTTCACTTTCGTCAGCACTGACTCGCAGATATGGTAAAAGCCATCGCATACGCTCGAACATATATTATCAAGGCTCTAGAATTCAGAAATGTTTTTACCGTAGTTTGAGGAAGGCTTTTTTAAACTGAGGTATCTCTTTGCCATATAAAACCCGTCAATAGAACCGCTCAAAATTTAAGAGCTCCTGCGGCCACAGTTTTTCGAAACCAAGCTTAATTATACTCACAACTGCCATAGAAAGACTTACATTCATGTAGATAAATGTAACAAGATATATGAAAATGTCTCTGTTAGAGTTAAAATCGTCCCAGTTGGTTGGCGAAAAGATCAGAAAAGATACCTAAGATTTGCTTAGAAAAATAAAACCCTATTATTTGTTAATTTTTAGTACACGCACTCTAAGGGGCAAAAGAGGAGGAAAAAGGTAACAACGGCGCGTTTTCCTCCATTCTACTGACGCGCCCTCAAGCGAACACGAGAACAAGGGAGGAACAAGGCGTTTTTCTCCTTCTCCAGGGAGGCGGATTAAGGGTTTCGGCCCTACCGCCTCATCTTTCAAATTCGTCTTTCGAGCACATCGCGCTCGTTATTTAATAAATGTTGGTAGTTCACTGTGCTTCGGCACCAGGGAAGCACAGTGAAAACAGAACTGAACTCAGCGTGTGCTGAGTTCAGTTCTGTTTTCCGATGCCGAGTGCGAACCGGCAGTCGAGGTGGTTCTGTGTCTCTGCCTGTCAGCAACATAGCACCATCCTCGCGATGACAGCGTTATGCGTTTTGAAATGAATACTGGAATTAGCGTCGATGTGACCCTTTGTTCGTGTATCAGTAATGCAACAACAAGACGAGAGGACGTAAACTTTCAGGCGTTGGTGCCGCTGGTCGGGCTGTGATCAGAGGGGCGGTGTGTTGCAGGGTGACATTCCGCTTTACATTAATGAGCTTTAACACCGCTTGAGGGATTACGTTTCACTTGATTGACCTGCGGATAGTCATGCTGGAACGCTGGTCTGAACCATAGCTCCAATCGTACAGCATAGTGTGTCTGTTTAAATATGATGTGGCTCCTGGAAAAACGGCCCTCCAAGTAGAGCGCTCGGATGAGCGATAGCAGTTTTTGAGCTCACCACGGCGTAGCTCCGTACACTTAATATCCACAGCCAGTCCCGGTTTCGACAGCATTCAAGTTAATCGAAAGCGATTTCTCTGTCCGTGACGCATTGTTTACAGCTGAGTGAATGGCTTCACCTACAGAGGTTAATTTAATACGACGATTGCAGCCGCACGCGAACAACACAAATAGAAAACTAAGTAATACAATAGAAAAACTGGCTACGACGTGCCGTGCGGGGAACCAAACACACGGCTTGGTACCGGATTGAAGCGGCTTGTTTTATTTGCTTTCAAATTGTTGTGGCATGAGCGTTTACTTTTCACAAAAAATGTCATCCCATAAGAAGCTCAATATAATCTCAGAATTATAACGTTACTAACAAAAAAAAACCTTCTAGCTTTTCCATCTTGGTGAAGAAGGAAGAGCAGAGGCGCTGTAGCTTCTGTTCTCAGTGGCGGCTTTCCAGGCAAGCGATGTGCTTTTCTTTCGCAAGAGAATCTGAAGCGCTCGACGCAGTGGAACTCGAGGCGACAGCGGCTTCGTGGCGGTTGAGGACCCATTCGCGCTGCTGGGTACGTCGCCGCTCCTTCCGCATCCGGTCTTCTTTCCCCGAAGAAAGGGCACGCGGCCGACCCTTCGTGAGTCCAAATCTCAACTGACAAGAACGTAGAAACCAGCGTGCAATAGAGACGAGCACGGGGAATAAACACATGGCAGGAGCTCTGCGCTCGTCACGTGTGCTTCTTCGTCCTCGTCTGCTTTGCGCGCTGTTTCCTACAACGAATTCTCACCAAATCGCCCAACTATCCATTCCTCTATGACAGCTGGAAAGGATGCCGCCATCTATGAGCGACGGCGGTAACCAGACTGCTTGTCTGGCTGCCGCCGTTGCTCATAGATTGCGGTAGCTGTACAGAGTTTTGTGTAGCTCTGTGACGACATTTGTTTGGTACCGGACACGAAACTGGCGAAACTAGCCCTTAACAGCTCCGCTGTAAAAATCAACACACTGGGAATATTGAATATTGCTTAGGTTGCTACCGAGAAATTCCGTACCTTCAATACAACAAATATAAAAATTAAAAAAAAAAAAAACGGAGAGCCCGGAAGTAGTCATTGGGTAATTGTCATGTTGTGTTGACGTTTGTACGTGGAGTGCGTGTGTGCGCTCCACATACAAACGTACATTGAGCACATAAACGGATGCCTGTGGTATGCGCAATTATATCAAACAGTGTGTAGAACAAAAGTGCCCGAAGGGCTCGAAGCGCAATGATGGCGTGAGCAAATAAAAATATGTTTTGTAGCACATGAATTGGGCGGCACCTGGCCCCACCTATCCTAGCTACTTGCAAATACTCTGCTTGACCCTGCCATGTGGTGGCAAGCGATTCAAGCTTCTTTCACACTTGGTGATAATTTCTGGTTATCCTACAACAATGATCCACGCTGCTTCGAATTTGCTTCCTTGAGAGCGGCTTTTGGTTTCTCGAATGGTTTACCATTCCTCCAGAATGTGCGGTTGACGAAGTAATTGTGGCTCCAGGAATAGTAAAGGTAAGGCGTAAAGTGCGCGAAGGAATTGGGTATGGGTTGTCTCCGCTTAAAATCCCGAGGCTGACGACGAGAGTGCTGAAGGAGTGTGTTCAAAAGGCCAGTTTCTTTACCTCGGGGGGGGGGGGGGGGGGGGGGTAGGGGTAGGGAGTTGGCTTTGGAAATAAATACATTTCGCGGCAACCTCGTGCTACGCTTTATGTGCTGCTCCTTTCGCCCCGTACAATAAACGTAGCGTTCTCGTTAAGCCTTACTGAGCTTGAGTTGGTCGATTCGGGGCCGCCATAATGAGATACAGTGACGGAAGAATTGCTTCTCTGCTTTCAGGCAGTTGGCGAAAATAATAATTGGTCTAATATGAACTCGTCGGCAAATTTTTGTATTAATTTTAAGCAGCAATGGTTGATCAATGCTATGCCATAGCTATACGCTTGGTGTAAAACATTTTAGAACTTCGTTATTTCAATTTTATGCCCGAAACATCGATAGACTGTAAACACCTTCACGCCTTGACTGCTAACATCACCGATATTGTTTTTTCCTTTTTTTTTAATATGTTCACTAATATGTGCAGTTTATAGTTACTTTTATATCGCTATCGATATACAATGTACTTACCTTGAGGAGAATTGGAAATAAATAAATGAATACAAAAATATATCAAGAAACTAATATTTTGACTAGTGTCGCTCCCACTGCTACTCGTAGGAACCATCCAATCGAATGCAAATCGTAAATCCAGATCTTATGACTGTTATATTGCCAAATATCAGAGGTACAGCAAATCGGCTTGGCGAAGAATACGAACATCCAATGTGACCATCCTTCGTTTCACCTTAAGTTGGAGAGCAAAAATCGCCACGAGGCGAAAAGGCTAATCAAGCAATGCCAAAAGCGCAACGTCATGGCATTCGTCATTTTTGTTTTGTGAATGTATTGTCATCAGCCAAACCTATCAAGTATAGTGAATGTGCCGGGACTATGTCCTTCAAGTGTACGCGCCTGTGTTTGCGTGTTCTCTGCTCTTGAACTGCGCTCGGTCTTTGGCTCTCATTTAATAAAGTGGGAGGAAATTCACCGATTGCTGTCTTATAGATGAGATAGTGTAAAACTAATTACATCAAGAAATAAAGCACTTACTTTTTGCCCCTCTCCATCTTAATTGTGAAGTATACACTTAGTGCGAGGAGTATTGTATCCTATCCTGAACCACATAATATATTAGAATGTGGACGATATACAGAGCCACACAAAGTTAAGCAAACAATCACAAAAATAGCTGGTAAAGTGAAGAGCTGCGACTAATACAGTAGAATGGTCGATTGTTTTATTTTTTTATAGGAGTTGGTGTACACAGCGAATTATGTTCATAAAATAATTGATCGTTACATTTCATGATCCTGCGTCTTCAATTGGGAAACAAGGGTATTGAAGACTGAGTGAAACTAGAATAAATGTTGAAAGGCGTAAAAACCTTTATGGAGTATAAACATCATCCATGTCCTTGATATCACAAAGGCTAAAGGCAAAACATTTTTTGAACTTCGAAACAGAAGTGCATGCATGACAGGCGGTGACTGACGCGGTTGGTCTGATGTACTATCGGGGAAAAATAAAATGCGAACAGAGGAGCGCGTGGCTCGCGGTACAGGCTGCGCCGCCTGGAAGTGAGCCTAGGGGGGAGGGTGCGTGGCCTACTTCGATGTGTTCACGCCCCTCGATTGGCGCTCCCCCAGCTTCGGCAGTGCGCCTCTCAGTGCGCTGAAAGCTGTCACCGCTATCTTTGCCTGCTTGGCGAGTGCGGCGAGCTTCCTTGCACCGCACGCGCTGAGCCAGCAAAGATAGCGGTGATAGCCTTCAGCGCACTAAGAGACGCACTGCTGAAGCTTGGGGAGCGCAGGGGGAGCGGCGTGAACACGTTGGAGCAGGCCACGCACCCTCGCCCCTAGACTCACTTCCAGGCGGCGCAGCCTGTAATCGCGAGCCACGCGCTTGTCTGTTCGCATTTCATTTTTCCCCGATAGTACATACGGTGGGACAGAGCTGCTAGAGTGAAAGTTGTATATTATTTTTTACAGTCGCGTCTTGTTAACTGGACGCCTTCATTCTTTAGAAAAAATATCTGTAATATGGCTCTTCCACAATAAGTAATCAAGGCCAAAACGCACATATTAACAAGCTCAGCAACGGCAATAATTATATAAAAACTGGTTTATGGAAATCAGGTTAAAAAAACGGGAACGAAGAAAGCAACAAGTACGAGAAAACGTATCTAAAGTCTCGACTAAATTAATCACTTGAAACGAAAAAAGAGGAAAAAAGTACAGTCCTAAACATATCTTCGCCAGAAAGCATCCTTACACCCAAACACTCGTTATCCCGGGTGCTCGTAATCAGGCGAAACGTGATTTCACGTTGTATCAACATTATACCGGACCCTTCATTGAAGATTTTAGGAACGTCAGTTCTTTTTGGGACAACGCGACAGATATGTCGCTCAAACAGCTGGCCGCCAAATAGGAAATGTAAAAAGCCTCGATAATTTCTCTCGTACCCTTCCTGTGCCCTCACAAAATCCTCAAATCAGTGAAGGCGCTCTGGCACAAACAGTCCCTAAATTGAAAAGTTAGAAAGCCACCCACCGTTGCTTTGAGGAAATACGTATACTCCCGGATTCTGTCGTTCGAACACCTCCCTGTCTGCCCAACGGAAAACTTTTCATAAGACAGGGGGATGCGGTACGCAACATACGAAACGCATGACAAAAACGGTTTTGCATGTTTTTTTTGTGCGCCTTATTTCTCAATTTTGAGCTCTTGCACCGAGTCTAGCACAAATTTCGTTAATTTATTGTGGGGCTAAAAAGACATAAGAACTCAAAACCGACTCCTAACCTTTTTCAGGTTGTAGGGAACACCGTAGATGTGCAGGACCACTACCATTCGCTTTTGTCAAAATCAGGACTACTCCTCTCAATACCTTTAGACTTTTTGAAGATAGAGCTCGCCACCACCGTCAACAATGCTTGCGGTAACCGTTTTTCATGATCTCTGGACCCAAGACAAGAAAACGAAGTTCATCATATGTGGGCACGACTTCGCCAGTGTTAAGCCAAGAAACGAAACGGCGATGCCCTTCTTCACCACTTTTTAATTGGCTGACATAAAGTGTAGGTCTGGTTTCTTCGACCGGTGATTAAAAGGCCAACGTGCGTGCTCATCCCCCAGGCACAATGACAGATCCAAGACCTGCAGAACTCTATCTTTTTAATCTCTAGAATGTAAAACTGAGGCCACCTTCACACTTAAGTACACCCAAGACTAAAACACGCACTGTATCTCCCTCCACCATTTTGCGGAGCTCTAAAAATCATCCACGTACCAAAACACCGTTTCAAAGAATACACCTATTCGCGAGTTCATTTTCGTCCTGTACCTTTTTTTACCTTCCTCGGCACCGTAATTCAGCCCGTTTTTTATCAACTTTGTTTAAATATTACCAAGTGACCCAGTATACCACTTGTGTTGCATTAATTGTGTGGTTTATGTAGCTAAAAATTACAATACGTGGTTTGTAGCGACAGTTTTGAGCCTTCTTTTTGTTCAGTAAGTGCAACACGTCCGCTACCTAAACTGCAGGTTCTTCCTGTTTTTTGAGCTCAAGGTAAGTGACGGTTGTCCTAAAGCGGCGGCGAGCTGCACGTTGAGGTGTACGGTTGGTCTCTCCTCTTCTCCGTCAGCTACTTTTGTCGACGCAAAGTTGTCTTCGAATTCGCAGACAACTTTGCGAATTCGAACTACGGTGCTCCCTACAACCTGCAGAGGGGCCAGCTGTAAACGCGTCTGGAGAAGCTACAACGTCAAGTCAGTCTGTCGATATGGCAAGCCCATCTCATGACTGCTACGTAAAAACGGCCATTGTAGAACGATATCGATTTCGTCGCCGCTTTCAATAAGCCAAAGAGTCGCTCGCCAAGTATATCGCTGCTTTACGTCAATTGGCGACCACATGGAATTTTAGAACCCTCTTCGACGAAGACCTTCGCGAGGAGCTCATCGCGGGAATATCCTCGACTTCTCTTTGCGAACGACTGCTCTACGACAAAGCCTAACGTTCGAGCGCCCCGTCGACGTCGTTCTTCACCTAGAGAAGGCCGCACAAGAAGAAAGCGAGATGCGATCACAGCCATATGCCGACTAATCTTCAATAGCATGCGAGGTCAATGCAGAATGTCGTAGACCCTCCCATCGACTGCAGCGAGGTAACAAAGGACGTTCTTCCTCACGCCAGGTGTCATAGCGTCCGCCTACGTTGGAACGACCGACTACCTCCCATGCACCACTACATGACCAGCCTCTGTCTCGTCAAGCCTCAAATCGGAGTCTCTCCCGGACGTCCACTTATGACTAATAAGTGTCAGTACCACACAATAACCGGGAGTTGGTCCAATACAAGAGGCTCACAGCCGGGCCTCCCTACTGAAAAAACCCGTATAAAAATTCATACTGGTTGACCCGTATATCTCATACGGTGTTATGGGATACGGGTCTCCCGTGTACTACTTGGAACCCGTACCTGTACAGGTTGACGCATACAGATACAGGAAGCCGTACCTGTATGGGCTGACCGGTTCAGATACGGGACCCGTACCTGTACGGGTTGACCCGTTTAGGTAGGGAAACCGTGTTTGTATGGGTTGACCCGTTTAGATATAGGAGCCCGCACCCTACAGGTTGACCCATTCAGATATAGGAACCAATATTTATACAGATTCACCTGTTCAGATAGAGAAACCTCTATCTTTACAGGTTTACCCGTTCTGACACAGTAATAGGAATCAACATGGTGTTGAACGTTTGCATACGGACGTACGGATCTTAGCAGGTTTAACGATTTGCACGCATTTGTCATGCAAAGAATGAGCATGAGCCAGGTCATTTCAGGTTATATGTGTATTTAGTGAAGGCAAATTTGCCTACTGCAGAACATCACCAAAAAGCTTAACCTTTAAGCAAGCTTAGAAGTCAAACTTCTTGTTAATATCCTGCAGTATAATATTAACAAATTGGCATACTGCAGTAGGTGGACCCGAGCTGTCCTCTTTCCTGGAGAGGCCTCTCGAGGATGCCTCCATATGTACTCGTTGAAGGCATCTGCAGGGGAAAAGAATACAACAATAAGTCATGTATATCTACAGTTTCTCGAAAAATATAATATTTTACTTCTTGCATTATAAGCAAGCAATTTCCACTACAATTTATGCTTTGTTAATATCTTGTGTTGCCGTGTAGACGCCAAGAGCAACTTCTTACGATTACGCAGTCTGCTGAAAGCAGCAGGTATGCATGATTCAACCGGGAAGTTTTGAACCAGTTCAGACCGAGTTCAGAGGAGCGCAGAAGCAGTGCCCAAGTCGGGCTGCGGCTGCGTGTAGTCAAGCTGCAGCGTTACAAACGACCCTGTAATTGGTTTCCGAAAGACCGAGGGTTGCCACCTGTTACTGCATGAACGCTGAACTGATTTCAGCCAGCGAAAGATTCTGAGGAACTGAGGCTGAACTCGTGCAGCACTGGGATAAATCGAACAGGCCGGTTCAGCGTCCAAGCAACTTCCGATTGAATCTAATGCATCAGTTCTTACACTACTTGAACTATATCGGCTGCTTCAAGCAAATCGAAAAGACCTAGTGTGACGTCCCACAACTATGCACTTAAAGTTTGCTTGCAACTGTGTATTCCTTGCATTTCAGTGTCTATAAAAATTATAGACCCTGTAGCAGGGGGACAAAAAGGAACGAGAAGACATGGAGCTCGGGAGCTTTATGTCTGTCTGTCCCTTTTTGTCCCCACGCTCCAGGGTTACTACGTCTATCCTTAACCAGCTCGCCTGCCTGTTAAATAAAATGAAAGTATGTTCTATGAATTTAAATATATATTTTCAATTACCTAGAGCCTCGAATACATTTCATGCCCAACAATGTCACCATGGAAACGAGTGAAAGGAACATTGAACACACAATTCTCGGCCGGCGGTTTTTGTGCGAAAGAAAAATTTTGAGCCGCAATTGTTGTTCTGGGCATGTATATAAATTAACAACACAGATTTGACATCAATAATCATTTAACAAATTTAATATCCGTGTCACGACCCTTCAATGGTCCATTCATACGTGATAGGAGGAATACCCACGATGAGAAGGTAGTTTAGAAAAAATGGGCAGTACTCAAAGGACAGAGCGAAACATAGTTCGGTTACATCAGCTCTAGTGGACAAACAGAATCGTTAAAATAACTTTGCTAGTGCCAGCTTTTCGTTCAAAAGAAAAAAATAAGTGCCTCACAGCTCCGCCGGGGAGCCAGCAGAAGGTCCTGCGAGCAGGCCACTGATATCATGGACATCCCCCAAAGCTCGCAGGGATTAGCAGATATTTGCGACGCGGAGCATGTTGCTGTAAAACCTCCATAGTGTGAATCCATCAGAAAGCGCCAAGCGACCTAGGTGACCGTGACAAGGTAACTTTATTTTTCTTCATATATTAAAAACAAAAGAAAAAGATAGGGCTTCTTCATTTCGGTTTGGCGCTTGGAGCTTCACGTTCCTAAAGCTCGAGCTAGTCGAACTGTGACCCTTCAACAGCCTATAACACTGAAAGTTCTGAAAGCCTTGGAATATTTTTTCCCATTCCTTTTGTCGTAGCAGATTACAACTTCGGAAGCCATAAGGTTTGAATGTCTCACCTAGTATGAGACATCTGTGAGAAGTGGGCACTTACTGCTGACTGCTGCCAACTTGGCTGGAGTCAGGGCCCTTTTGGCCACGGCGCACTTGAAGCGCCGTCATGGCACCCCTCACACTCGGCCCATGCAGGTCCTTCATGCCGAAGATCAGCTTCGTGGTCTCTTTAGCGAAGATGGAGTCTCCCCGGGCTCCCCTGACGTAGGACAGTTTGTACCTTTGCACCAAGACACCGTGGCCAAGGTGAACCTAAAATTAAATAGAAATGCTCTACAGGAAATGCAGCCAGCCATTGGTCCCGATCACGATCTTTCGGAAACTTGTGCAGACGTCTGCCGTACAATGACACTTTTTTCGGAACAGGACATGCGAGGCACCTCTTCATGCAATATCTTGGGGGTTTTCTTTTCGGAGCCGATCACAGAAATTCACCACGGGCACTCACTACTCATCTCCAGCTTCTCAATGTACAAAACAACTCATCTTGAAGTGCAGAACAGAGAGCGGAAGAAACATAACTGCAAAGGAATCGCATAGCAAACAGGTCCATCCATGCATGTCGTCTGCTGTACACACAAAAAAAAAGGACACGGAAGGGAAAACAAAAAAGCTCACAGTCGGGTGTAGCAACGTGACCTCTCCCACTCACTCTCTTCTCTCCACTTCTCCGACCTCCGTGCAGGGGTTTCAGTTTCGGTTCTGAGCAGTTGCCTTTCCTGGCTTCAATAATATATATCTGACTCTGTTGAAAAATATTAATTATGTAGTCTTTAGACACCATAATAAATCGCCTGGCAAAAAATGAAACTTTTTTTTTCGGGGGGGGGGGGGGGTGTATGTCTCCGTCTAAGTGAGTTCTGAGTGAAGAGGAAGAACGAAAGAAGGGTACCAATCATAACAGAATTTTAATCTGGGCTCGTGGTACACGATTTATGAAAGAGCTCAAAATAAAACGAGGACACTAGATAAAAAAAACGTTTCAGAAAAGCGCCAATTAATTGGGCAGAAATATCTTATCAATGCCCGGTTCTACTCTTTACATTCATCAGCATTTTGAAGCAGGACGATAGTTCAATTTAAGGAAGCATACAAATAACCTCATTCAAGGAGCTGTGGAAACCATAAAATGTAGTCACTTGCCCAATATCCGAAATGAATATTCAATGATATTCTGAACTTACCTCATCATCGACCTATGCAAGCACTGGCACACACTCGGGAGGTGCCTTCGGTGGGCCTGCTACAAGAACCGCTGCTGGAACAGCAGCATAAGCGGCCGGTACGTGTCGAGTGTGATCCACACCAGCTCGCACAACGCGAACTGGAGCAGGAGCACCAGCTGCAGGAACTGCTGCTGGGAAAGCTGGAGGAGCTGACCCAACACCGCCAGACGCGGCATTGTCCACTGCACATAATAATACACTGTTTAGAAACACGACACGGTACAGGAGTCGACAGATTTTTCGGACGCCAAAAATTCAGACATGCTTGGTTATTCCGACTTCAGCACTTTCCTGGTTCGTGGATGGCATGAGGGCTTTATAGTACTTCATGCCACAGAAGACTATCGACAGTGTGCCTATTTGTTTTTTCGTAACACACCGGGACTGGAAAAGTGGTGCGAGCAGAACACAAAGAAGGACGAGACACAAAACCAAAAAAGAAAAAGAAGAAAAAAGGAAATGCGCTCAAATTCGCCAGCAGTGGGCGGCAGAGAGCATGTTTACGAAAAAATACCGGTGAATAGCTAATGAATATTCATACCTAGCACTTCCGACGGTTTGCGAGATATAAGCTCAGTCTTTCTGACGAAATCCAATGCTGTAGCAGATCGTCTAGCCACCTTTTAACCAGTTGCACAGTTGCGTCGCTAGGCACAATCTGCCGCCCGATTAAAGTTCAGCCTTGTTGGTGCTGTGGTCACGCCTACGACCAGCTTCCTCACTCCCTCCTCCTCAACAAAAAGAACTCCTTCTCCCCAATGACGAAAGGACGTGCGCTGGCCGGGCTCATCGGAAAGTGCATATTTACAATGTTGTGACCGACAGAACAAACTTTCACTTCAAGCCTCATCTATGCGCACAGACCATGGTGTCTTGGTATGGACATGATTGTTTCACGAACTGCAAAAAAATATTTCTTCGTTCAAAACAACAGTGCTGCCAAGCAAAACGGAGTCATCGCCATCAGCAACAAGAAACAAACTGTCAAAGCTACATTTGCACCCTAAGAGAAGAAAAGAGAATTATAGACACCAACTCATTGATACATTGAGGCCACCCTGTAGTATATGCTTACTTCTGTTTGCGACCAAAAAAAATTAAAGTTACTTTTGATTCCTTGGATAATGTGTGAGCACATAATGTGTCGCGTGTGAGATCGGCAACTAAAAGTGCCTCCACGCTTACCCAGTGGTGCCAGGAGCTGCTACTGCAGTCTTCTTGATAGCGTCCTTTCTATCTGGAGCTTCTGCTTTAGGTTTACCACCCTCTGCTTTGCCGACCGCAGCTTTTCAACCAGTCAGGCATGCTCCACAAGCGACACAGTGGACGTCTTGTCCTCCGTCTTCTTTTTTCTTGTACTTGCCACCCACTGCAGGGGATGGCGAAATCTCAATCTGGAAAAGAAAAAAGGTCCACGCATTTTAATATTCATTTAAAATAAACTTCCAACACAGGATTCGGACACACATAGTTCACATTAAATTGCCCCCCCCCCCTTTATTTTTTAGGTGTATGTTTCAGCCCTAAACCTGTGATTGGCCCCTCCCCCTGAAAGAATGCTTCCAGATGCCCATGACCATATATCCGGTATTCACTGTCATTTCAGGAAATAATTGCTACATTCTCCTTTACATTCTAGTGTGTAAAGGACGATAAGTGTATCTGTTTGCGCTATGTGTACCTGTTGGCAGAATACACGGTATAGGTAAACGATATAGTATGATAAAATATTGTGTTAAAAGGTACTTCTCAGTTAGTTAGAATGTAAATTATAATTATACTACTTTGCACCCAGTGTGCTTTCTATGAGGTACGTAAACTCTTAGTTACTTTGTACTTGCAATTCAGTACTTTTAAATACGATACCATTTATAAGCAAACCCTATGCACTTTAGGCCTCCGTTGGTCCGAGGATTTGTAACTGCTTTTGAAAACAGCATGCGCCGGCACATTATAATTCAGAAAAGAAAAACATGCTGCCGGCACTGTGGCTCAAACCCACAACTGTTGGGGTCTAAGCCCGGCCATCGTACCCGCTTCACTACGAGCACACATGGGCAAGCATTTGCGAAAGAGTTACTGGGTGCAGGCAAGAGCTGCGTTGATGCACGTGCAAGTGACTCAACGCCGTTGTTGCCATAGCAATGGGTGTCACATCTGGTCGCAGTCGCGCATAGCCACATGTGAGGAGAGCTCTGTGAACCAGACTTGAGCATCATCTATCGTTGTCGGTATGCGAAAGCAGGTCTCACCAGAGGAACATACACACAAGCGTGCTGAGGCACAGTGACAGCAAAGTGCCTAGGGCACTTCGGAACAACATGAAACATGTTTGTTGAAAGCTAGAGAAGAAAGTAGGCAACAGGAGGACCATCGAAGCGGATGAAAAGATTCATAAGCGGAAACTTTGGCTGCAACGCAAGCAGGACGCCAAACAAACGAGGACGTCTTGCGATAGTGGAGAAGAGATGCACATTCGAGTACAACGAGATTGAGACTTAGAGCAGGTGAGGACGCCTCGTAAGACTGAAGGGGGTCAAATTCAGATATAATGTGGTCGAGAAACAAGCAGGAGAGTATCTCTTAAAATTGAAGACGGACAACTTCGGCTACAGCACAATCGAGACCAGGAGTGGCCAAGCTGCGGCTCTTTGTGAGTTGAAGTGCGGCTTGTGTCCCACTTTCATAGACCGTATCTACCCACCGGATCTGTGTAACAGAATAGCAAACAATTAAAAAAAAATGTCTATACAAATAGTCCCGGCCAGCCACAATGAATGGACACAATTACTCATGAGGCAAACAAAATGCAAAATATTCCTTGGCCTAACCGTGCAATTTTACCCACAATTACTGCCCACTGGTAAAAGAAGTGAAGTATGGTGCCGACTTAAAAAAGGGACACAAAAGACGAACTTAAGGCCGCTGGTTCTGAGCAGAGTCTAAGAATGAGGTAAGAAAAACAGTTTAAAGGCGCACATATACCTCGAACCTTGAGTCCAATATCATAGGGATGGTCACGTGCTTCTTTTTCAAAGCAGAAACCAGCTCACCTCGTGTCTCTATAAGACAAAACATGCACATTGAGCTACATCTCAAAGTCGTGTTTGTCCCCTCCCCCCCCCCCCCCCCTTGTATCGAAGTTTTATTAATATGAGAGTTCACCAGCTAGCCTGCGCTATAACCCTTGTTTCCACAAGTCTTTTCTTCTATATTTTTACAAATTAAATGCACCACCTAGTCGAACTTATGTGGTAAAATTGTCGTAGCTTACAGAGCCGATTTGTTGTGATTTATCTTAAATGTCGTGGCTGCCATCTGGAGCGCCCTGTAGTCCAACAATGTAAAACCTTTTGCTTTTGCCGCCCATTTCTTTACAAATCCGGCGCAAGGATATATTCGTGCCCACCACATTTCGCGAATTCTAGAAGCCGAAACGGGGGACGCCGGAACGGGGGCCCACGAAATTTCCGCTTTTTACGTGTCCTTTAATTTCGCTAATTTTTGGACGTGTAGAATTTGCCAAAAATCAGGGGCTCGCGAACATTAGGGAGTTTTTGTAGACCGCGTTTCCCCCTCCGCTAATCTTTCCGCAACGAAGAGGTTACTGCTGCGCCTGCACGCCGCTAGCCTTGACTGTAGAGTTCCAGGTATATAGCGAGTTGCGGAGGGCGTTGCGGGACGGCGAAAATGAGCTACGAAACTCCCCATTAATGGTTCGCAGTACACTTTGTGCTTCGAGCCCCTGATGCGTAGAAAACAACTTACCATTCCCCGGCGCACGCTCCAACAGCCTCCCAGTAGACGCTTTTCGGCACGTCGGGGTAGACGTCGCCAACGCTCGCCGGTTTGAACTTCTTGATACGGTTCACGCTGAGTATTTCCTTCGCGCCATCAACATAAGTCACGTATGCTTTGTACAGGGTGTCACAAAAGAAAATTTTCACGGTCTTTTTGTACCGCAAAAATAAACTAGACATTGCCCGAACGCTCATCCTCCGCCCAAAGGTAGAGCTGGAGGTCACAACCAGATGCCAAAGTTTCAGCCCGATCCGATAGCTTAATCAAAAGTTATAAGTGATTTTCGGAAAATTTCAATGCGAAAATGGAGCCCATTTTTGCCCGTTTTCGGTTTCTGATGCCATAGAGCCCCATGTGTTTGAAAACTTCGTCGGCCGCCATTTTCCCATTGCAATTTTTAGAAAATTACTTATAACTTTTGATTACGTTATCATATCGTTCTGAAACTTTGGCATCGGGTTGTGACCTCTAGTTCTACCTTCGGGCAGAGAATGAGCGTTCGGCGATGCCTAGTTGATTTTTGCGGTGAAAAAGACCGTGTAACTTTTCTTTTGTGACACCCTGTACATATCGACACCGATACACACCGATCGAGATAGCCCTAACGTCAATGCGGCTTTGGTTCAGAGCACTGGCTAGCTGGCTAGCGGCGCGGGTACATAAGGATTGGATTGAAGAAATAGTCTGCCTTAGTTTATATTAGTACTATTATTACTCAAATTAGTTTTAAAACATTTAAAAGCATAAAAACTTACCATGTTAAGTTTATTTCTTGTTAAGAAAAACATTGTTTGTCCGTCGTTGGTTGTTTTTCTGCACTCTGTCTGACAGCTACGCAATCCAATCCAATCCGATGTCAATAAACCGAAACCGAAACTACCGCGGTACAGGGCTCAAAGCTATGAAGCAAGTATGCTTGGGAGAAGAGCGTGTTGGTTTTGGTCATGAATGAAGAAAGAATAAAACAATTAAAACTGGGACAACACAACCACATCTTTCAACTAGCAACAGACGAGTAAACTTTCAAACAGCGAGCAGCCGACTATACCCAGTAGGAGTAGGGAAAGAAGGGGGAGAGAAGGAAAGGAGAGAAAAGAAACGCGAAGTGCAAGTCAGGGTGGTAGGGTTGTCTCGGATTTTAAAAATTTAACCTCAGTTTTTGTCAGCAGGAGGGAAGGGTTAGACACGTTGTTTTTTGCTGTGGTCATCGCGAATGATTCTATGATTTCCCTGCCGAATCTGCTGTCATGTCCCCCCAGGATTTTTGTGTCATCAAAAAGGGGATGACAACGCAAACACGAACGGGCATGTATGACTATGGGATGATAAGAATCTGGAATCGTTGAATCGTCAAATCGTTGTTTTCTTCATCCTTCACGAAGTCTTGCTGTCATCTTTCAGAATATAGCTTCAAATTGCAGCACATGAGGCTCGTTAGGGCAGGGTTTCCCGTCGACCTTCTCCGATCTGTAATGGAAAGGATGATTCGCGGGCCTGATCGCCACTCACCATCCACAAAAAAGAAAGCCCGATTCGCCGTCATTCCTTACGTACACAATTCAGCCCACCGGATAAAATCCATTGCCTCAAAGTTCGACACGAATGTTGTCTTCTCGTGCCGCATGCGTCTTAAACAACTATGTCAACAAGTGAACAACAACCGGATTCCGATTGGCTGCACCGTCAAACACGAAAAGAAATTCATTCCATGCAAAGAGAAGAAAGTTTACTCCATCCCCTTGAGCTGCGGCCATCAATACATAGGACAGACCGGCAGATGCACCAATCACAGACTCCACGAACACCACAACGAAGTTTCTAAGGCCTCTCCAGATTCTTATCATCCCATAGTCATACATGCCCGTTCGTGTTTGCGTTGTCATCCCCTTTTTGATGACACAAAAATCCTGGGGGGACATGACAGCAGATTCGGCAGGGAAATCATAGAATCATTCGCGATGACCACAGCAAAAAACAACGTGTCTAACCCTTCCCTCCTGCTGACGAAAACTGAGGTTGAATTTTTAAAATCCGAGACAACCCTACCACCCTGACTTGCACCTCGCGTTTCTTTTCTCTCCTTTCCTTCTCTCCACCTTCTTTGCCTACTCCTACTCGGTATAGTCGGCTGCTCGCTGTTTGAAAGTTTACTCGTCTGTTGCTAGTTGAAAGATGTGGTTGTGTTGTCCCTGTTTTAATTGTTTTATTCTTTCTTCATCCATGGCTATGAAGCAAACTCTCGTTTATCTCGGCCTCGCTTCTCATGGATTTGGTTTTCGCATTTTATGACTTTAAATATGCATGTCATAAAATTGTCGAGTTTGATAGCTGAAACTGCTAAATTGAAATGACCTAATATGTGATTTTCTTATTAAAATTCTTTATTGAAAAAATATCACAGTTTAGTTTCCCGGTGCGCGCGTTCCCGTCGAGGTCTGATAATTTCTGGTCGCGTTAAATAGACCGATCTCACCGGCCAGTTTGACTACGCCACAACAGCTGCAATGCAGCGAGGGAACATTAGTCTTTGGGCACGTGCGACAACGTCGCTGGAGCTCTTCGCGTGTAGAGCACGAGAAGGCGCGAGCCCTCGCGTGCACGGCCGTCTGCCTCCTGTGAACTAAAGTTATGGCGGCTTTACGCATGCGCCCAACGCTTAGTGAGATCGGTCTATTGTGTATACCGGTAGAGCCTGTACAAGGTTACCGACCGCCAGTTTAAGTGCCGCCGCCGGTAAGGCGTTACCGGCCGCTCCGACACGTGGTTGCTGTTAGCCGCGAATGGATTACTGGCCACCGGTACGTTATTACGGCCCATCAGTGTGGCGTACCGGCTTCGCCTGTACGTGTTCACTGGCCGCCTGTATATGATATGGCAACCGGTACGGCGTAGCGGCTTCGCCGGTACGTGGTTACCAGTTACCGGTGTGGCCTACCGGCGGTGCCCGTACGTGTTTACCGGCCGCCTGTACATGGTATGGGCAGCCGGTACGGCGTATCGGCTTCGCCAGTACGTGGATACAGGTGGCCGGTACAGAGCTACCGGTTACCGTTGTGAGAATACAGGACTCCGGTGTGAACCGGTATAGGCCGGTATACAATTGTACAGGTTTTTTCAGTTGGGGGGACCTCTAATCGAGCTTTTGGTTGCAAGCAAAAAAATCCCCATATTGTTGAAATTCATCGCTAGTCCTCCGCTGGGTCGTGTCAGATGCCCTTCGTCGGTTTGACACGTTAAAACCCTAAATTTACATTTGATATCTGTGCTTTGGATGTGGTATCAGTATCCTCTAGGTACAAATAACTTCATCAAGGAACCCCTTTGATATGTTGGGATAAGAGTGGGTTGGTGTATCTTTTCTTGTTTTCGTTTTTCACGACAAAATGTCACCTGACTACTTACTTGTTTACAAATGTTCTTGCTTCTAATTTCGCAGGTTATTTAGCTTTCTTGTAACCGGTAAACTAACTAATGTCTACAATATATATATATATATATATATATATATATATATATATATATATATACATATATATATATGTATGTATATATGTGTATGTATATATATGTACATATATATATATATATATACACATATATATATGTTTTGTTCAGATAGCAATATTGTTTTTTGCATATCTTTGACAGGACAAAAAAAATAGCAAGCTTCAACTTATAGTGTTGATTTATATATAAGGGCATTTTGAAAAAAATTAACTACTTAACCATGTGATTCAGGTTAATTTGGATTTTTTTTCCGATCAAATCCAGATAATTGTGCATTGATCGCACAATGTCTTTGCTAAAACAAGCTAACGGTGTGGCAATTTTAAGAATAAACCTTCGTTTTTATACGGAAAAAAGTAAGCTAAACCAGTATGTGATGACGTGTCTGACAAAAATACGAATGCGTATGGTTTAGAAAGATATTTGCTCCTTGATCCAATAGCTCCTAAAGGCATGCGGCTCGTTCTATGTCTTCCCCTGAAAAGGGTTGTGTCGTATTCTTTTTTTTTCTAATTTGCTTTTCTCGGAAAAGTTTAATAACCAGAAACCGTTACCGATTCTCAATGTATTTGATCAATGTGATGCCTGAAACGTTCTCTCGCCCCATGAAAGCCAAACGTAATATTGCGCGAACATATATTATAATTGTCTGTTGTTTTCTTTGTTCACAGGAAATGACGTTCGCTGTGTGTCAACTATTTGTTTGATCTGATTAGTTAAGAAAGCAAAGGGTTCTTCGGTTTTAGCTGGCACTTACCTTGTCTTTTGTTGTTGATTTTTTTTCCGGAACGTATACAAACTTTAAAAAATTATAACATGAGCTAAGATTTAGTTGTGTTTCGTAACTCTTTTCAATTCGCGACATGGCAGCCATCATCTAGCTGAAAATCATGCTGAAACTCCTTATGCCTTGGGAACGAAAATATTGAAGGCAGCAAAGTTTATAAAAATCAATGTTAATTTATAGCTATTTTAAAGGTTGATGCTTCAAAGGCACAAACATTTGTCGGTCTCTTACTTTGGCTCATTTACAAGTGACAAAAATGGTGGCCATTCGTTAGTGCTGCAACAGGGGGATGCCAATAGTGAAATAAGTAAGGATTATTAAAATGTTTATATGTTTGTTGTGCCTTAGAGTAATATACACATAGATGCTCTACATTTTACTTTACCTAACACCAACAGTATCAAAACAAATACATATATTAGGATAAAAATTACTTCGTCACTATTCATAATAGCTATGATCAAAAGGTGTATTTGCAAAGCAATCATCAAAACCCTGCTAAAAACGGTTACCATTCTTGGCACAGTTCGTATTTATGAAGACTAACACAATTATGAAAGCTGGGAAAGTTATAAATTAAGATATTAGAAAACCTAGGCTAATAAGGAATAACGAGATTAAGAAATGGTCTCTATCATTAATTTTCATTATTGGGTACAACCCATGTGTAACTGGATAACTACATTGTGTAACTTGGATTGTAAATAAATTAAAATGTTGGAACAGCCAGAATTTAATGGGCTAATATTATTGCACTAATATGGCGTAAAATTACAAACCAATATGAGGTATCATAAAATATTATTGGGAGCAATATCGAAATACGAAATATATTGTATACCTATATTCGAATCCTGGTGTGTCATTCGAAACCAATATCCGATATTCGGGTATCTCATTGGGAACCTACGCTGCAAATCCTGGAGCATAATTGGAATCCAATATTGGAAATCATGGAGCAATACTGGTGAGATATAGCGGTATTTATTTGGATAATTTGGAATGCCAATATTCGATTTGGAATGGAAGTAACCCCGGATCGTCATTGGCCCAATATTGAAAATTTAATTGGTCCAACATTGGAGCTGGTTGCGCTCTAATATTGGTTCCATATTGGAATCTGAAACGTTTGGGCAATACTAGTGTGCACATCGTGACGGCTTAAACTTCTGTTACACCACGCGAAGGCACTCCAACTTCGCCATCGCCCGCTCTGGTCGTCGTAAAGTCACGTTATGCCGGCCTCATTTCTAGCACCCTATAGCAAAAGGCACACTACAGTGACCTCTGCGAGACGGTATGCATCCATAATTAGTGGTATGGTCCCATTATCTTCGCGAACATCATTTTGGACTTGATAGACAATGCCTTGACGTGGTATGAAGCCCATGAGGAAGAAATTACTTCATAAATAAATAAATCCAAAACTCAAGACTCGTTCGACTGTTATACCAGAACCAAGCTCTAGGCAAAGTGAAAGCTGTCATCCAGGGTCGAGATATTCAGAGTCGTATATGGCCTACATAACTGACACAATATCCCTGTGCCGGAAGGCAAGCTCTGAGATGCCCGAAAGTGGACGACTTGAGCAATTCCTGAAATGCCTAAAAGATGATGCCTTTCATGTGCTCGTTCCCCATTGAAAATTCCATCAAGATACATAATTTGGGACACTGACTGCCAGTGAGCAGCTTTGGTGGAACGTTCCCTGATGGTCCATCAGATGAGGTCTGACTGCGACTGCCAAGGGAATTTCACCAACAAGGGCAGCATTTATATAAGAGTAAAGCTATACGCACTCATAAATATCCCCAAATGCCTCAACAAAACAAAATTTTCGAGAAACAAAAAGCAGGTCCACCGCGGATCGAACCCGCGTCCACTTGCGTACAAAGCGTACACCGTAACCCCTATGTTATGCCATCGCATAGGAAACTCGATTTGACCATTTGTTTTATACGAGTTTAGCGGAGTGCGTATAGCCATTTCCGTCCGAAGTGCACTCCGGCGTGCGTATATTTTTACTCTTTATATAAAGCTCAAATTCCGAGGTGCCAATCTTGAATGGCTATAAAACGGTTCACAAGCCGAGGTGGCCATGTTGCATGGCAGTGAAACGGTTCACAAATCCTTAAAATAAATGTAATTTATGACATCAAAAATCATAAAAAGTGTGTACCCGTCCTTTGTTTGTTTTTTTCCCCCTTTTGAAATTTGCGTTTTTCGGGCAAAAGGGACATTCGTTTACAAACGGGACGACATGCACCGTAAGCATGTTTCAAAGAAACGCATCGATGTCTGAACCTTTCGGGACGACCGTATACACTTTAATTCACAAAACCTATACGACTCCGTTGAAGCTAGAGAGCAGGCATGCATGCTACGACAGACAGCCCTGGCTTCCACGGACGAACGCGAGCAGCAGACATATCTGAACTACGCTCGCGGATGCTTTTTGTCTGCGCTCTTCATGAAACAATAATAATGAGGTGCGACACAGCGGTAAGGCCAATAGCCCATGCCAGATAGAAAGGTATTAACTTTCTAGCCCAAACCTCTCGGACCGAGTCAGGAGCATTTTAGTATTGCAGAGCGAGATTCCTACAATGAGCGCATCGCTCTAAAGAATGCTTCGGCTGCAAATGCACTTAAGCCTTCAGCATGCTCTGCAAAGCACTCGTACATCACTGGCCGTACTTCAGTTCTACTCACCTGCCATGTAGAGTAGTTTCGCGTCGTAGAACGATCCTTTTGTTCGCGCGTCTCCGGCTCAATAGACCTGATACACCTTGTCGTCTTCAACTACACCGCTAAAGTACCTTACATCGTCGGAACTCACAACAGGCTGGGTCTTGTCGAGTAGAAATTATACTAAAACATAAGACATTGTAGAGCCCGGGCAGGATCGACAGGTTGGAGCAAGCGGGCAAACAAAACGAGTAGAGAGCGACCGTTCATGGAAGCTCGGCGAAGCCTCTATGGGCCAAGAGAAAGTGGCGTGTTCGGCGTTTCGGCGGGCTTCTGATCAAGGTTGTTGGTCGGTTGAGCGTCATATCTCTAACGTCAGCGGTTTTATGGACTCACGTCCTGAAATCGTTTTCCCAAGCATAGATTATTTTTCGTATTCATAAATTTGACGAAATAGTGGAATCCGAACGAACTTTACGTCCTTTGAACGTACGTCTGTCTGCACGTCAAAGCGTTTTGACGTACAGTCAGAGACAATCGATGTACAATCAGAATCGCCACCAAGATATCTTGATGGCATTTCGCGGCGGCCGACTGCCACCAGGAAACCATCAGAAAGCCGACAAGCGGAGTCTGACTGGAGTTTGACTGTCGGTCAGAGTAACTTGGCTAATCAGACATGCTTGACGTACAGTCAGGCACGGTCAGCGGTTCACTAGAAAACATTGACTGCCAAACAGGGTTACATTGATGGATTTTTCATTCGGGTTATCATAAATTGTGCAACGGTCACCAAGGTCCCGAAGGAGTGCCGGAAGCTCCAGAAAGCTTCAAGCCGAATAAGAATGCAAAGGTTCTTCCGGTTGCCTAACACCGGACTTGTACACGTTACAATGAAAGTAGGGAATTACATATACAATTATTCAAGGCTGAATTGTCATTATTACCATTACAATTATCCATATACAGGAGAAAGTGCCCGTTAAACCAAAAAGTAATCCGTCACTTTCGTGGCATTACATCCAACATTACTGCCCTCAAATAAGAAGCAGGAGGGAGGGCGGTTATTCAAGAGTTTATTGTTTCCACCAATCCTTAAAAAGTTTGAGTAACAGTTTGCTCTCGAAAGTCTCATCAAATATTTTGCCTTATTTTTTTGGGGGGGGAGAGGGGGGGGGGGAATATATTGGCTGTCACGCTGAGCACCCTTCTATCTAAGGCCATGGATAGAATGCTTCATGCATTACATTTCTGTTCTCCAGCTAAGCGAAGAAAGCGTTTTTTACCCTCAAGAAAGAGAAAAGCTTGGTCGTTGAAACCAATGCTAGATAGGGTAAGAATCGCGAAACTATAGAAGTCGAGATACATATTTTCCGGAATACTTGAAGGCCTAAAAAGAGAAACTATTAGAGACTTAAGTTATTTCCCCGGACGTTTTGGAAAGACTAAAATAATTGTCTGAGCAGAAGTGACCCAGTAATATTCTAAAAGAAAGCTAGAAAAGTGTATAACACAAGAGAGTTTTTGAGAATTGTCGTGGTTTATTATTATTTTACAATATATTTTTGAGCGTTAAGGCGAGCTTTTTCTATTTATAGGATTCGTCGCTACTCTTCAGGCCACTGTCTGCACAAAAAAAAACTTGAGTGAAAGGGGAAATCCAGAAGAATTCAATCTAATTCGCTAGCAGATAACTTTAGCTCTGCCAACCCTGGTGCACAATTTGGTAAGTTCTCGAAACACGGGAGCTGCGTTTGCTCTGGGCATGCTTTAACCTTCCGGTCCGTACCACGTAAGACACCGTTCAAAATATTACGGTGAACTTCCATGTGCTCAACAATGGTAATGTGCCAGCAGTGTGTAGATTTTGTTGTGCGAAGTACGATGAATATTTATATATTTTACACAGTAATTGTAAAGTAACTTCTTTACTTATTTACGTAAAATTATGATTGTAACTCGTCACATTTCCTTTTCAGGCACAGCGGAAAGAGAACGAGAACTTGAAAAGGAACTAAAATAGAGAAGTTTGTTTGTAAGCTGAGCTTAAATGGAATGACATAGTCACCTTCCCTTACAAATCGCAGTGCCTGGCAGTCCTCTTCAAATGTTCAAAATCTTTCTTGACGCCGCCTAACACTTAGATTATTTTTTTTTCCGAGATTCGACTGTTTGCGAAATTGAGCTTGCTCACCCACATTGTTGTGGGAAGCACACCTATATAAACATTCGGATCCTCGGTTTAAACAATATAAGGCATGCAAGCTCTTAAGGTCAAAATGTTGACTTCTAATAACAACGAAAACAAAACTGTCGAAGTGCACGCTATTTGGTGCAACGAATGGATGCGCACCTGTTCTTTCCGTCGCCTCGCTCTTTCTTTGCTTTCTAAGATGCGAAGACGAAAACACCAAACGATTACGCGCCTCCCAAAAGCTCGAGACAATCAGCAGCGTCCTCTTTGGTTATAGTGACTACGACAGTTAGTACAATGTCTCAACAGATGCGGAAGGCTCCGTCTTCCCGTGAAATAAAATTGGACACAGTAATCGACTGGAAATGATGTTACAGTAACTGGCCATGCTGCTCAAAACGTATCAGCACACCTCTCATCTTTTGGAAATACGAATGTGTCCTTTAATCGTGTGTTGTTCTTCACCTATTATTCTAAAAACTCCACGGTGCCCATATGGCTGTCAGCTTTTGTTTTGCGGCAGCATTTTGTGACCAGATATAGATTGTGATCATTTTTGTTGGTGATGCCCTTCCACAAATTATGGAACGTTGTCGGTAAAATGCGTATTTTGACGAGGAACCTATTGCCTTGTATTCTGGTATCCGTAAACCAACTAAAATGAATATATATATATATATATATATATATATATATATATATATATATTTATATATATATATAAATATATATATATAAATATATATATAAATATATATATATATATTTATATATATATATTTATATATATATATATATAAATATATATATTTATATATATATATATAAATATATATATTTATATATATATATATCTGTCAACAGCTTTTTACAACGTTTTTTTAACAATGTTAAATACTCGATTCCATACTTGACTGTCGTTAGCTGTTGCTACGTCGCAATAGCTGTCGTTGCCTCGCCTCACATCTACCTAAAGAACAGTGAGCTGTTGTGCAACTGTTTCGTGCTATATCCGTTTTGGACTGCGTATCGGCATTCTATTCTTGTTACCTCTAGGAAGTAAAGTTAAAGTAACGCTGCGAAAGCAAGGGGTCACTTTTTGAAGTAACGGTCACTTACTTATATTGGAGAGTAATTGTAACAGTAACAAGTTACATTTTAATATTTGCTAATTTTAAATGCAGTTCTTTACTTTTATTTAGGAACCTGTACAAATATCTTTAAGTAAAAAAAAAATAATCAGCGCAAGGATCACCACAGCTACCGGATCTTTGGCATTATATAGAAAGTTAAGTATAACTGCAACACCCGTCCTGTGTGAAAAGAGTTAAAACCTTATGCTGAAATACCAGGTATCGTGATATTTAAGCATCTAAGATACTGACGCGTACGTGACAGAGTTAGCATCGCACATGTTTTAAAGGTGATACGTTGTTCAAACTTCAGGGGCTCAGTTTTTTTTTTCTTTTTTTTTTTACGAAACGTTGTTTTTTTATTTTGGATGTTTATGTTCGCGCATGTAAAAAACGGGCTGTAGCGCCCTTTTTCGGGTCAGTCGCCATTCTGTCGCAAGGTTTCGGTGTACGGTTTGTGTTAGTTACCGTGACGAGTTCACTTTTGTTGAGGTTTGCATTCATGCCCATATTTGTTAGTGAGATTAGGTTATTGAACGTCAGCTGTAGTTCCCCACTGCGTGTTGTTTGCAACCTATTACATATGAGCGAAAATCCCATCTCTTTCGGGCAATATTGTCTTCGTAAATTAAATATATTATATTGCAAAACAATACCCGGACAAAAACGGCTTGTTATGTTTAATATTCCAGTTCAATTTAAACTATATTTACTAAATATTCAGGAATGCACTCGCATTAAAGTTTTGTATGGCATGTAACCACAACGCTCACCACGGATCTTCAAAAGTCTGGTTGAAATCTTCTGCTCCAATCCACTGTCTTCACGACGTGAAAATGCTTGAATAATCACGAACGAAAAAATAGTCGCTTTTATGGAGAAGATACAACTCCCAACCTTTTCAAGAACAAAGCTCCATGGGGACCAATGAAAACGCAGTTCCACTCTGACATTATATTGAGCGGCGGATTTCTCCACATTCGTGTAAACACATGTCGGCTGACAATGGGATTACGTAGGCTACAGCTACGTGTTGCCTTATGCCGTGAGATTGGTAAGCGAGGTTGCTCCATGTTACTCGCCTTTATTTTGTAGAAGGCCCGAAATGACAAGAAAAATGATGTCCGCGCTGCGTTTCTGCAGAAGTAGCAACATTGCCTGTTTCCTATTTTTTTACTCAAATGAGCAATGGGCCTTTTGTGGAAACTTCCAAATGCTGCGCGTGATGTCCAGCTCGAATGTCTTTATTTGTCCGTGCGCTTATTCCACCTGACACTGTGGAGAGCGGGAGAAATAAAGAAGGTGGCAAAGTCAACACAACCTAGATAGGAAGGAAGGGATCCAAAATGTCGAAAATTAATATGGCTAATTATCTACGCACCAAAAATCGAAACACCTTAAAACTTAGAAGCCGAAATAATAAAACGCCAAGAACTCACATAGGAGAAAGATAAAAAAAAAGAAAAACAGAAATTCAATTGGCGGAACACTACAGCACAAAATGTAGAAAATTACAAAATATGACGTTAAATACCAACCTCCCTGGTTCCCTTGAGAAGCCAGAAGACTTTGTTTTTTTTTCTGTCGCATAAGATAAAAATCGCTTGTTTAATGTTTTTCAAACTGATCAATTGCGTGCCATTCCTCACCAGAAGGCCGGGACGTCTACTTTTTCCCGCTTTTTTATTTTCCAGCCCAGTTGTTTGTTGTGAGGAGAGTGGTTTGAAACATGTGCACACTTCTTACACTCGCACTTCAATTGGCAAGAACGAGAAAACGGCAAGCTGCCGAATCTTTGATAGCTAAACCATTCACATCACCTTTGTAGAGCCGTTCCAACTTCTGTACTCTCCTTCTTATTGAAAAGCATAGGTGGAACATGAAACCATGCACTTTTGATGACGGGAGAGGTGTGTTAGCTGCGGGTTGATTGCTGCAAATTCAAAGTCCTGTGCTCGCAATCTTCGAATTTAGGGCAAGTTCATGGTCTGCATCGGAATTAAGCATTTCTTCGGTAAGCACCTCGTAAGCTGCTTAGGCTCGTCTCGTCCCGAGGTGGTAGACAAGAGGATGCACGCAACCGTGAACAAAAACAATGAAATGTGTGCATCTCTTCAAAGAGCGACGACAAATCATTAGCATCCATCAAGCATATTGTAGCGTCATTCAGTCACCTCAGGACTGCATATTCAGTCGCAACGCAGGTAGTCCTGTTCAGCTTGGTCCTGAACTCGAATTCGATGTTGAGCTGCTGTGAGGGTTCGCGTGGACAGTGGGCCTTACACTTCCTTCTTACCAGCTGGCGCAAGGCTTCGTTGCTTCGATACATGGTATACTTTGAAGATGCTTCTACACTAGCCGAGACTTGCTGTACAATCTAGACGGGAGCCTCGCCTGAACGTGTCGTAAGAACCTTCATATCTCTCTTCTCGTGCACAAAGAACCGTATCCCTGCAGACATCCGGGCTTAACTTCAGTTAGGCGTTGTCTTCGAAACAATTTTATGAATATCATCTTCGGAATGGTCGGTAATCTGTCTGGCGTTGCAGTCATTTGTTTTTCAAACATCTTGCACTGCCTTGCACCCATTTGTTGTTTTTTTTTTGTCAAGCACGCTAACGAAACCATCAAATTTCCATTTAAAATTTAATTTTGTTTTCTTCTTACTTTTGGAAACATAAGACAACCTCTGCTTCGTTCATTCAGTTCGTACGTCACCAAAGAAACTAAGAAAGAAACTTGCGGTCGTATGGGAAACCACGAAGTTTCGCCCATACTTGTACGAGAGCCTGTTCCGCGTTGTCACGGACCATCACTCGCTCTGCTGGCTTGTGTACCTAAAGGACCCTTCAGGACGTCTCGCTCGATGTAGCCTCCGGCTGGAGGAGTTTAACATGACTATGGTCAACAAGTCAAGCCGCAACCACAGCGACGCCGACTGCCTGTCCAGAGCCTCTACCGAGACATCTCCCGGTAGCAACGACGACAATGACGACGAGTGCTTTCTAGGTGTGGTGAACACCGACGAGATGGCACAACGTCAAAGGGACGATCCTGTGTTGCGCGCGCTAATCGAGCACCTCGAAGGACGAGGGGGTACTATCACCCGTGTCTTCTCGAGAGCCCTGCCGACGTTCGTTCTACGTTGACTGCTGGTAATTCCTACCGACCTTAGAAAGGAGATCTTCCAAGCCTGCCACGATGACCCGACGCCTGGATACCTTGGTTACAGCCGAACGCTGTCCCGAATTCGTGAAAGGTATTACTGGCCCAAGCCTCCCGAAGACCGTTCACCTCTACTCACGATCGTGGCACGTGTACCAGCGAAGCAAGTAACCGCCGACGAAGCCGGCAGGTCTCCTCCAGCCGATTGCTCAACTGACCGCACCGTCTTAGCGGATCGAAATGGATCTGCTTGGTCATTTCCCACCATCGACGCCAACAAACAGATGGATAATCGTCGCCACAGATTATCTCACGCGGTACGCCGAAACAAAAACCGTTCCTTTAGCGACTGCTGTGGAAGTCGGCCAGTTTTTCATTGAGTCCATCTTCCTCCGGCGCGATGCTCCCAAAGTTATGATTTTAGATCGTGGATCATCATTCATGGCCCAGCTGACACAAGAAATCCTTCGTTTCAGCCACACCAGCCATCGTCGCACCACTGCGTACCAACGGCAGACCAACGGGCTGACGGATAGGCTCGACAAGACCATTACCGACATGATCTCCATGTACGTCTGCGTGGAGCACAAGATATGGGACGAGGTGTTGCCGCACGTCACATTTGCCTACAACACGGCCGTACAAGAGATCACCGGGGTTACACCCTCTCAATTAGTGCATGGTCGCAAGGTTACGCCGTAATGTTACCCCACGAACCGGCTGTCGACGGAAGCGACGACGCCGAGGTGGTTGCCCCACGGGCAGAAGGAGTCTGTCACCTCGCCAGACATCGGATTAAAGCCCAACAGCGTGTCGACACTGGCCGCTACAACCTTCCTCGTTGGGACGTCCACTTCCAGCCCGAAACAGGGTGTGGGTGTGGACACCGATTCGCCACTGTGGTATCAGCGAGAAACCCCTGAAGCGCTGCTTTGGACCCTACAACGTGCTTCGACGAATCGAGGATTTGAACTACGAAGTGAAGCCCCACGGAACAAGGACTTCGTCACGCCGCCCTCCACGACCGGAAGTCGTCAACGTCGTGCGCCTCAAGCCCTGCTGCGATCGATAGGACTGTGAATTGTGTTTTGTAATACGCTCGATAGGATTGTGTTGCACAAGTCAACGTAGTTTGACATTATTTTTGTTTGTTTTGCTGTTTTCTTTCCCGGCACGTCGCATGGAGACAATTCGCTTTTAAAGGGGGGGGGGGGGGAGGGGGGGAGCAATGCCACACCCGTCGGCGAGTGAGCGCGTGCGTGGCCGATTGGTTACCGCGCTTGACTGTCGCGCGGAAGGTGTAGGTTCGATTCCAGTCAGCCGACTGCCCTTTTATTTATTCATTCAACTTGGCGTTCTCGTAATTTTGAGAACATTCTCGTTTGATCAAGTTCTGAATGTTCTACGCGGAATATTCTAGAAACCCTCGAGGGTACATAGGACTCCGCATAGAGAGCGGAGTCAATCTCGCCCCAGCGTACCATCCTGCTGTTACGCCGACATCGACGCCCCCGATGTTGTATCGTTAACTTCTGTTTCATTTTTATTTTTGGCACAAGTTCGCCTCATCAAATGTTTAGCTTCTTCATTTATCATCGCCTCATCAATTGTCATTTGTCCGGTCACGCGGGACTCGCTCTTTCAACCTGGCAAAAGTTCAACAACAAGTTACGCACTTTGTTTAGCTCTAAACCCGCGTTGTCTTGTAACGAGCAGGGAAAGCTGACTCGAGCGAGGCCAAGAAAAATGTCCGCGTGCTTGCTGAATGGTCGAAACGCTGAGGTGTTGCGTTCGGTAGCCTACCCCGAGGGCACAAACCATGGAGTTGTGTTCGTTTCTTCTTGGGCAGTTTTGTTTCAGTTCACGCGTTTACCAAGCAGCGACATTTAAAATAAGCATGATGGTTTGGCTCGTCACTGGAAGGATGCAGTTGAACTTTGAACTACTGCTTACTTGATGTGTTTAGAGAGTTGTATATCTCAATCTTAAACTTGGCCACAAATTAAACAAAGCAAACAATTATGATAATATTCTTTCATAGAACGTGGGACTAATTGAGGCTGGGGCAGCTACCGAGAAAAATGTTGATCTGGAGGGTATACTTAGTACAATTCGAAGCGCTGTGTTTTTGACCGGGACAAAATAAAGCAACACACATTTTAATGACAAGCACGGCAAAGTAGTGCAGTCTACTTTAACCAAACAATCAGCTTGTTTTTGTGTTTTTTTTTTAAATTGCACGTTGAATTCGCAGAGCATTTTACACAGAGACATATTTGAAGCGCTGTAAATATTTTTAATTATAAACGAAAAGTGCAAAATATACATGTATAATAGATCCTTTGAGAAGAATATATGAGTAAAATTAATAGTAGAGGTTAAATCCTTACGACATAACAGCGAACCGATATTAGTGAAAAATGTCAAAGTAGCCAAACTTCTGCATTTCGAACTGCTGTATTTCTGACAGACACAATAAAATGCAACAGGTTTTAATGGTAACACGGGGCGATATAGTGCACAGTGATTCACTGAAATTAAAAAAAAATAAATCAAGGATGGGTTTTTTTTTGTACGTTGAAGTTGAGCGACTTCTCATTTTCAGCGATGCTTAGGTTATTAAGAATATTTGTTCGTATAATTCAGAGCGATATATTATATATAGACGATAGACCATTATGGGTGAAGAACCTGCAAAAAAAAATTTGACGATACATTTTAAGAACTCAACGAGATAACAAATCAGAAACATTAGGTAAAAACGACAAAGTAGTCATGTTTGTGTGTTTTTTACACACAATATATATTTTACAGAATTGTATAAATTTTTCTTATCTATTGCAATTATATACTACTATTTGTGCCAAATTTTGCGAGTTTTAACATTTTCTTTTATGTGCCATAAAGCCTGGCAGAAATGACAAAACGCCAAAGCGGGTTTGCCACCTAGATATTAGTCTCTTTTTTTTTTCTCGAGAAATAAACTTTTTTTCGCAAAACCTCCACACATTGAAGAATAACATATAATAATTTGAAGAAAAACAAAAATGTTAGCCCGACATGCGTGCATGATCTTCTCTGCACACAAGCAAGAATCATGCTGATTAAAGGCTAAGAGAATAATGCGGAACAATGTTGCCAGGAAACGCCAGGCAACAATGAACAATGCCAGGAAACGCGTCATTCAAGCTTTCTCACGCAAAATAATTGTTTAATTTCACCTTTGCAAAAAAGCAGGAGTCGGGAATTATACTCAATAAACACAAAGTGATTTGCCGGATGTTGAAAGGCGTTCGTGAGCACGAAAGGTCTGTAGCGCGGCCGCAGCTTCATGCTTGGCAATAATGTCTCATTCAGATTGGTGGTTGAACCGCATTTGCGAGGCGGTTTACGTGGATTTGACGACAAAAACGAGCGGAACCGCTTAAGCTTGCGATTCAAACGCCATCGTCAAGGTAGCATGAAAGAAGAGTGGGAGACTCCGCGCATGACCTGAGTTGGCTGCAACCCTCTACAAGTCTGCCAGGACACGTGGAAGAAACAATTGCAGTGGACGGTAATTTTACCGTTCACTCTGAGAAGTCAGCTAGCAGGAGCAAATTCTTATGTATTTTTAAGTGAATAAATAAATAAATCTTAAGGTCGGAGTCGGGCGAAGAGAGATCCCGCAAAAGCGGTGCGTGCTGCCGTGTGAGCTTGCAAGACGGGCTAATCTTCCTGTCCCGCTGACTGACAGGCGCAACCTAACAGGCCAGCCGACCAGCGCGGCTCTGCGCAAATTTTTGCCGCTTGTCTACGCCGTTTCACCTTGCGTTCGATCGCAGTGCAAAGCTGGAGGCTGTGACGCGACCCAAACAAGTTGTTCCCACGCATCGCGAAGTAGTGCGGTAAGGACCTTGGGTAGTACGAAGCGCGGATATACTTTATCCTTAGGTTTTAAATTTTCTTGTCGTGTACCATCGAAACAAAAACAAATTGTCATGCAGGTTGTCAAGGTAATGCTTATTTTGTTTATCAATGCTTTCAAAATATTTAGAATTTAATGTTTTTTGTCCGCTAATTTGAAGTTGTCTTTGTTGCAAGTTCTTTTCCTCTGATCTCGAGTTATCAAGTTGCAAACCAGACCGAGGTGCCTGTTCAGTTTGTGAAAAAAAAAAAAAAAACAGCTTCTGTTCTTAGAAAGAAAAAGCTTTTGAGAAGAAAAAAGCGAATTTTTTTCTGGAAGTTTGTGTAGAAAACCGCCTGGTTTTTCCAAGTTTGGTGGAAAGTTCTACAGCGAAGTGCGTCACTTGTATTTAAGTCGCCATTCAACCTCTAAATTCACAAAAAAAAAAGGGAAAATACGATACACGAACTCTCACATACAAGCAGAATATAGAAAAACAAAATGCAAACAGAATACAGAAAGAGACCAGCACACCAGCCGAACGAATTACGCTCTATGCACACCACGTTCCCCCGATTGATATATATGGCAGCCCTATTTTTTATTTCGACTTGGCCGGTGACTGGTACATTTGTCGCATAAACACACAAAGGCTAACGAAATATTACATATCCTTAATATTTATTTTATATGTTTAAAGTGTATAGTTTATATCCCTTAATTAAGCGCCTTCTCAAATGCAACAATAATTTAATTAACTAAAACTCATAAATTCATCTTTATTATTAATTTGATGAATTATGTTAAAAATGCAGAATTAACCTTGATTTAAATTACAGGCAAAAACAATTACTAGATTTGAGTTAAATATTTATTTGCGCGACGAGTATTGTCCCATCTAGCATCCTCCAAGCCCCAAAACACACAGGGAAGAGACGGCATTCATACAGATGCCATACTCTCCCTTTATAAAAAAAAAAAATGTTGGATTTATTATTAAGCTACCCACATGTTGCCGTAAATATTATGCACTTCAAGAGAAGTGCAATGGGCTACGAATAAATCACAAAAGGAGAAATTATGAAAATATTTTCGCACATGTAGAGTTACTCCCCTACCGATCCACTGCAAACCGCGAAAGCTAAATTGTTTGTCATCTAAGTTTTCCTCATTCTGAAACAACTGGGGTCTGGGCATTTCCCTCGCTTCTGCAAGGCTTCTCTCCTCCGTTTTGAAATTTGAAAATATCACGAAAGGTTGGCGTTTTAGACATTGGGGGAGTTCATACGGTTCCTCCGCCGCTGCCACCGTGAACACGGAGGAGTTTTCGTCCCTTTTTCACGCGCCACCAGACGGCGCTGCATATGAATCGGTGAAATGAAGGAATGGGAGCAACCTCTTCACTTTCTGTCGGCGAGCGGTTGCAAAATATGTTTTTGCCTCCATCTCGCCTCCTGTTTTTTTTAGAGCGTAGTCGTAGTCGGTTGTCGATGTTGTAGCTGACGCAGTAGGGCATAGGGTGTCCGCCCTCGACGTCGACATATCCTCGAAAACGATCGCCCTCCGCCCGGAGAAAGCGAACCTGGGTCCGCTACGTGCGAAGCAGAGGCGTTACAACGGAGCAGATCTCGGAAGTGGTTCAGTAATTGTAACGGAATACCTGTAAACCATTACTCTTCCAGTAATTTTGTAATTGCTACGTAACTTTTTCTGGCAGTAGTTTGTAATGTAATTTCGTTACAAATATTCAATAATAGATAATCTAATTACTAGTTATTAAAAAAAAATTATGAACATAATACAGAAACGATAAATATGAGCAGGCAATTCAGCAGCCCAAAAAATAGCAAGTTCAATAAAATATAAAAGGTCGTGAAGAAAATAATAACCCAACAGAAAACGAGATGTTTTTTAGACAGGCCACTAGAACCACTAGAAACACGTGCAAGGCATATACAAAATATGCGAAGAACAAGGATAAAAAAACACAAGGCCGAGTAGCAGTTGTCTTCTTTTTCCCCTAGCGGAATACACGCTGCTACTAAGCATGCGCACTGCTGCCTTTGTCCGCACAATTGCAGGGATCATTTCCAGTCACATTAAACCTGAGGGATGGTGGGTGCGCTTGCAGCTTTCGCTGCCCTATGCCTACATTCTTTTTCTTAAATAAAATATTCTATTTCTTCAAGGACTACCATAATGTGGGATTATGAGGAATTGAAGGTAGCCTTTGCATAGATTTATGAGAGCATCAAATTTGATCCTATGGTTTTTCTGATACGCGCAGGGTAAATGTGATGTGAAAGTAAACAGTAACGTAATGAGGAAAGTAATCCGTTGATTTTAAGCGAAAGTAATTTGTAAAGCAAATTCATTCCATATGAGGTTCAGTAACTTGTAAATGTAATTCATTACATTTTACAGCGAAGCTGTTTATGGATAGGGTTCTGTGGTTTGTCCGTGTGCAGTGGCTGGACACTCAATGCGCGCACCGCCGCACGTACCGCACGCGCTCGCCTTCCCCGTATAAAAAATTCGAAGTAAATAACAAAACTAATGCGTTGACAAAACAAGCGTGGAAGATGTCATTCGTGTTAGGCTTTTTTTTGCATTAGAACAATTACTGCTGCAGATGTCAACACGTGCGGCGCGTGTAACACTATTTCCTGCTTTCTCCTTGATGATGGGATAATTTAGCAGTAGGTCTATTTAGTAGATTAGTTATCAATGAGCACCATTTTCAGGATCAGTAGACCTCTCAGGTTGATAAAAAAAAAGTTTCTCAACGATTTGCCGCTATGCGACCCGCGTCGGCCATGTCTACGCTCGCACCGCCCTCTTTTTGCAGTTGTTCGAAGCGCTTGCTCGCCTAGTTTCCTTTAATTCCACTCTCCCGGGGTGCAAGTCCCGTCACGCCTGTCTAGTTTCCTCCTGCTCCTTGGGAGGGGTTTGTGTCTTTAGCTAAACAGCTTCGCTGGTCACCCACCTTAACAGAGTGGAATGGCTCATGATTTTTTTCCAAGTAACGGGCACAAGTCTGTCACAGACTCTGCCACAAATGCACCCTCCACGCTCTCTATGGGCAAAAAAATAGCCGATAGCATGACGCCGTCGTAGCACTATCGATGCCAAGAGCTTGTGCAACAAGACGCGTTTTCTCGCGCCCCTAACGAAAAATAAAACAAAAGCGTTGGGAACATAATGGTCAGATATCTAACTTCTCATTTACAATTCTTTATTTATGTCAAATTTGAACTATTGTCACTTGGTCTGGGGCATACAAGCTATAACTAACTTGGACACGTTAACGTTCCTTCAAAAGAAGGCAATCCGAGCTATAATCAATGTACCGCAATTAACTCACACAAAACCATTGCTTAACGTCCTTTCCTTAAACAAACTGTACGAGTACACTTTACTTATTCGATATATTTCAAGTATTAAACAAAAGACGCCTGACATTAGTAACATAGCTGAATTAACAATAAATATTAGACCTTATAACGTACGTCACGAAGAAGTATGGAGGATACCATTCAGTCGAACCACCTATGGAAATCAAATGCTAAAGCATCACCTTCCTTTTTTACTAAACCATTTAATTGAAAATAGCATTATCATCGAACATTTAACATCTCGTTCTTTAAAACTGATGTTTTTATGAATATTTACATGTCATACAATTGTACTTTAGCCATTAGAGTGTATTTTTTCCCTTGACATTGTAATCTATACCCAAATTTTAAACGTGTATTTTGAGTAATGCTATAGTGATTATTTTTTTTAACTATCTTACTTTTTTTTTTCTTTCGATTGCTTGCCGTTTGCTAAAAAAAGGGGCGTGAACCTCGTCAAGCCGAAATCTGTCTGCTGTTTGTTCATGCCTCCATTTCTTGTATTACTGTACAGACGCAAATAAAAAAAATGTTTGATTGATTGATCGATTGTGTTCCGTACACCTTTCTTCACGCACCCCACGGTGCATGAACACGACGCCGAAACCCAACGACTTCGCTTTGACGTGTCAGTTATCGCCGGTGTTATACTCTGGATTAACTCAGGACAGTTAAAAAAAACATTTTGCATACTAGAATGCCTTTTGCTGCAAACAAACAGTCCTTCATAAAATAATTCCTTTCGGCCATGACTTCGTCCACTAATTCAATCATCAACCGTTTTGAAAGAAGGAGTAAAGTTGTGTATTTTTCAGTAATCTGACTTTGTTTGCCTACTCTATTCACCAAAATTGTTTGGGGTGTGGTAAAAACAGAAGCTCTGTTTTTTTACAGATAACGGGACATTTCGTGGAGTGTTTGTTTAAAAAAAGAGCACGTTTTTAGTGTTTGTTTACCGATAATACAGGTTTCTTCACACTGTTTATTTACCATACACTTGTGTTCTTGACGAATAATATTAGGCCTGTTTTTTTAACCGATAACCTTGTCAATGTTTTAATCGACTGAACCGTTTCCTTATTTTGACCGTAACTTTTTTTTATATTACAATTTTTTTTACAGTGCATCAGCTAACTTAGGTGGGCTAGCTCAGTTGAACTTAATGACCGTTAGTGGCTCAACGACATTTCGCCCGGCCGTGTAACTCCGGCCGATCGCGAGTGAGTGAACTGTCGTTGGCTTCGTGGCAGTTAAGAGCGCTAGTGTAAGTAGGGTATTAAACAGTTAAATTTTCTGTGGAAATACGATGTTCTAAACACTAAGTAAAACTATAAGTCGTAAAGTTCTGCCGCATATATAGCAGTCTCGCGATGATATACGGCAGTTTATTAAAATGTTGGAGCACGTATGGCCGATAAAGCAGAGTTTTAAAGTCGGGTCACAAAACAAGTGCACTCCAAACCGAGTATAAATATTAGCCTCCCTACACAACATTTTCCGTGGTCAAACCGGTATACAATTACGATTTATATTAGAACTATATTGTCTGTGCGTCGCGCTATTTATGTGTAACCAGGAATATCAATGCAAGCATCTTCATGCATTTCCTTCTGCACTGTGGCGATTTTTATGTCAATATTTAAAAGAATACCATTTATTATCCCTCTTTCTGCTCATGTCGTGTTTTTGTCGTCAGATCTATTATGTGAACACACAGTCTTTTTTGTCCCCCCCCCCCCCCCCGATTCGGTGTTTCACACTACCAAACAGCGAACTAAAAAGCACGTTTCTGCAGACTCAACATCTTGCGTAATTTTGAGCATCGTCCCCCCGTGTCGATTCCAAGCGGTTATGTGAACTTCTTATAGTCAAATTTATTTATAATAATAAAAAATATATATTTGCTGACCGAAGATTTGACAACATAAATAAAACGCCGATCATCGATCACCTTAAAGATATTCATCCTATGGAAACACCCCTATTGGAAAAACGTACAAGAAACAAACCTGCTGCTTGTACAGTTCTGGTATGACACCACCGTAATTTCTTTGTGTTACGCATGCAGCTAGTTTGGTTTGGCGTTCTGCATAACTGGAGATACCGGCACCGCTATGGCTCCGGGTCTGTCTATACTGGCAGCCACTTTGCTTGCCGATATGATTCGGTGTGGCTGGTATGATTTTGCGTCCGATGACGTAGGCGACTGCCGTCGTTCCAACGAAACGCTTATACCACGGGACCACCGGTATAACCAAATCATACATGCAGAAAGACGACCGCCATCTTCCAACAAAAACGTCCATCGTTCACCACCGCTATCGTTACACACACCATACATGTCGAAAAAGAACATAAGCCACGTTTACACGAATGCGACTTAGTCGTATTGAATCCAGTTGCCGCATTCAATATGCGGTCATGTAAACGGCATAATGCGCAAAGCGCATCGCATTTTGGAACGGGGAGGATTATCGGAAGGCGCTCGCTGCGGGAGCGAGTGAACAGCTGAGAACATGGCGGCGGCCAACCTCGTCGGCGGCGCGGAGAGCGGTCCCGCAATTTTTTTCCCGAGAACGCAAGCTTTTATTGCGATCATAAGTAAGCGGAATATAGCGGAGCTGCTCGGTGAGGGCGGCCCCGTCCAAACCTTTGCGAAGTACGACTTGCGCGTCCGAAGGGGTCACAAAGGCTTCGGTGCAAGCACGAATGACACCGAGAGCTCCGAGCACTGTAGAGCACTGCATGGTAGCGCAGAACGAGCAGCTCCTACCTCGGTGCAGTTCCTGGCTTCGCAAGAGCCTCTCGGACTCGGGGTCCGGTTGGTCTGGTCGCGATCGGCGAGGTCTAGCGCGGCGAAACGCGGAGGCTTCCTCAAAGCGTGCACACACACGTCGCCTCTCGTTCAGAGTGAACCGGCGGCCCGGCCTGGAGTCCTAAACGCCTTCCGTCTCCCAACTTCTTCCACAGCACCGAAGACAGCGGGCACGATCTTTACGTTCACTGAATGCGTCGAAAGGCCTCCACGTGCGATGCACCGGAAAACGTGGTGCGGCTGGTGCCGGAACGGAACTGCATAACTTCGAGCTTTGAGTCAACGTGCACGGCAACAAACCGATCGTGACACCAAGCCGCGGATACCTCATCGCCGGTCGACAGCGGCAAACGGCCCGTTGCTCGTATCGTGGGCCGTGACTCGTACTCGGCCAACTTGGCGTCTTTTCGTGGCCCCTCGCGTCGTCGCAGCCAGCCACAAACCCGACAAACCCACCAGCCCGAAACCGTAGCGACCGTAGCCTGCGTTGGAGAAAAGCGAAACCGAAACTTAAAGCTTCCGCCCAGTGGCTTCCGCTGCCGCGGGTTTTCTAGCTTCGCGGCTTCCACTTCCGGTCGTCGCGGAGATGGCGAAGAAAGAGCGGTGTGGGGGTTCGTTGGCTCGTTTACGGTTACGGGACAGATGTTTTGCGGTCCGTTTCTACTGCGTCTCTGGCTCTCAAATGGACGGCACCTCTCATAGTTCAACCAGGCGTGGTCAGCCTGCGTCAGGCCGGCTCGACTCGTCCGATCGCCGGACCGCAGGCGACTTCCAAGTACGGCCGTTAGGCCTAGGATCCGTGAAACGGTAAGCGAATCTCGTCCCGTTTTCGTTCTACTTTTAAATTACGTTAGGTGCGCTACAGTATAAGCATGCGTGCCAAGTGTTCGTGACAATTTTGAACTAGAATAATTGTGCTTCATTGCGGTCATTTGCCGAAAATGTAAATCGAGCAATGAACGAGGAACCATGCTTGAAAACGGTGTATGTACGATGTTAACTTCTACCTGGGCGGCTAAGAAAAAAAAAAGACTGGTTACGGTTGGAAGCGAGGCTGGTCCCAATGCAATGGTAAGCACTTAGAGCGCCTTTTTGAACGGCATGTTAGCAATATAGCGATCAACGAGACGAGCGACGGCGAGAAGCTACGAGAGCCGGCGCCGAGCGCCGAAGATTTCTCACTCTCGCTGCTTGCGCCGCTCGGTTCTTGGGCTTCTAGAAAACGTCGCTCATCGCCTCGGTCGCTCGCACCAATCGCTTTCATAATGTGTGTCTCATCGCGCGGCTGACTGCCGTGTTTATTCAATATAAATCGACCCTTTTTTTTTTTTTTTTTTCTTCTTTTTCTTTTCGGAAATTGTGACTAAAGAATTTCGACACCTACATTCGCGACCAAATTTTGCGACCCTACCGGAGGCATGAAGCTATCGAGTCACCGAGCCGGCGTTGCCGTAGAGCCGCGCCGCTTCTTGTTTCAAAAAGCTTTTGGTTGCCGAAATGGCTCGCCGCCCGCGGTGGCCGGTCGGGCGTCGGATTTCGACATCGCGCCTCTAGCGTTCCCCTTGCTGGGCAACGGGTAAGGAGAGGAACGCGATGCGCCATGCACTTTACCCTCCATCCTCGCAAACGCGCACAAAAAAAAAAAAAAAATGTTATTTTTGTTAGTTGCTTGAGGCGGCTCGGCTCGCGTGTTGCTCATGGCGACACGGCGGCTTTGCTTGCGTCTTTGTAGTTTGTCTTCCGTCGCTTCGCACCTTTTTTCGTTTCTTGTCGTCATTTTACAACGGTGTCAGTGAAGTATTGCTGCGAATTTGCGAGGATGTCTACCCAGCTGACGAAGCTTGGGACGATGATAACATGTCCAGAAGTTCTGACGGTGATAAAGTGTTTGGCATCGCCCCGTGATTTAGCTGAGAGTGATGCAAATAAAGGTTTTTTTTCTTTCTTTTGCCCAAAATTTCCCCTGTTCTTAAAAATAAAAAAAAAAGATCGACCTATACTTCAATTCTTTTTTTTTTTTTTTTTTTTTCTGGGTGGATCCAATAAATAGGGTTCGACCTATTTTCGAGTAAATACGGTAACTTTAATTTTTATTTTGGGTTACGTCGGACGCAACTCGAATGCTTGACAGTTACGTTGGGCGTAACTTTAATTTTTATTTCGGGTTCCGTCGGACGTAACGTTAGACACTCCGTTACACTTAAGGAAAATAGGGGCTGCTGGTTCATCATATAAAGTTATAAACCAACCATTTGTGTTTAATTAAAATGCATCACTGACCTCAAAAAAAAAAATACTGCTATCCTAGAGTTTATGCTATAGGAATGTAGCGCTTCAGATAAATTTGTTAATTTTTACTTTTAGTCCCTGCCCCCTCCAGATACAACATCTGGCCTAAAGCAGTGTTCCGGATCTCCTTCCAAGACCTCAGGCGGGTCGTCATTCAATCCATGAGTCGGCGGCGTCTCATGGGCGTGTTGCTGGTGCTTACTGGATGGTGCTACCGAGGGAAAACTGGTCGTACTTGGGCAAGGCAAGTATGGCCGCCGTAATTATAGATATTGTTTTTACCTTTGCTCGAATCCACTTTTAAGAAATGCACAGTTCGCATGTGTGCATCTCTCAATGTTTCCACAGTTGGCTGTTTTTTCTTTGTTTTTTTTTTAGTGCTCTAACTCTGTCAGCGCTAGTTTCTCTAGATCATGCAAATGGGATGCAACACTAAACCACATATGCTCTCGCAACAAACAGTGCTGTGCAGACGCACAGTGGAATTTAATCTAGCTTTATAATGCAGCACAAAATGGTTGACTCCAAGTATAGCTACTTTTGTGACTCCGTTTAACCAAAAGCTCTGCCGAAACAAACTTGCCGCCTTATAGGTAGTGCAAAAGAACCTCGCGTGCCTAACCTGGAGAAGGGCATTTTTTTTCATAGGTCAATTTTTCCTTAAACCAATACCTTCAGCCTCCTTGAAATGTTAACATTATGTGACACACGGAAGAACAGTAAACTCTTTAATGTTGGCGAACCTTTAATTTTCGCGGCCTTTAATTTTGCAGAATTCAGTGGCTGCGATTATGTCCTCTGTGACCGATTCGAGAAGAAATAGGGGCCACGAAGATAAGGGGGTTTTACTGTACATCGGAGGAAAGAGGAAGTCACTTATGTTTGTATGCAGGAGTAAAACCAACAACAACAATCATGGTGTCGACACTTTGTAAGCCTATCTGTGTCTATTGAATGATATCAATTTTGTTTTAGTTCGTTAAACATTGTTGCCTGTACATTGTGGGATGTCGTCTTCAACACGAGCAGTGGTTTTCTTCTCAAGCAGGCAGCATGGACGCGTGCCGCAGCACAACATAGTTCATTTGCAGGTGGTACCGCAGGTTGAAGGATGGTTGGCACGATATGGGGGAATCACAATTCAATGTTCTACCTCGGGCGTAGACAAGATTTGCTTATTCTAAATCATTTTGTCTAAAAATCTGGGATTTGCGATGAATGTACCCGCATGGTTGGAAGGGCCAGACAAGCCTTGTGAGCGCTTCATTTTCTAGCGTCTCAGTCCTGAACCCACTCACGCACCACATGTGTAGATGTTCCGATAGGTGGGAGCACTTATTTGGAAAATGGTGAATGGCAACTGTTATCTTTATCAGACTTCTGTATTATGGTCAAAGTTGGACTGCATATTTGCAATACTTTTTCTCACTTAAAAATATGTCATACTAAAATATGTAGAATAGCCGATGACAAAAAGAGAATGGCTGGGCGTCCTCCAGCACGTGGTTGTGCTTTTCACCCCACTTTGGACAGATGTGCTTGCTCCAGGCTCATGAGGCGCTGAAACGTCATGGAAGGTAGCAGACGGGCTGGTGGTGGAACAACGGAGACTTCTCCCTGCCTTTCTCATGCTGTCAGTGAGCGTGTACCTCTATACTCTAACTTAGCTTAACCTGCACAGAGCTGAGGAGAATAGGCTTGGCGAGTGCCCTTACTGCATATGCTGAGGTAGAATAGCCGAGGTACAGCTGGGGCACTTTCTGAATCAAGAACATTGTGTATCTTACCTTCAAAAACACATCATTTTGGGGGTGCAAAAGGAATTGTAAGGCATATCTTTGTTTGTATTGTCCTATTACGCATCACAGGCACGTAGCCAGGGGGAAGCTTATGAGGCCCGCCCCCCCCCCCCCCCCCCGATATCTTCCATTTTGCATGGGTCCTCCTCTCCCCCCTCCCCCTCATACAGCGTTTTGTCATGAGGGGGCCCCCCCCTGAAACAAAATCCTGGCTACGTGCCTGACGCATCGACTCCAACTTAATGCGGAGTCAGCCCACCCTGTTGATAAATTTAATGCCTGCCAGGTAATTTGTTTTGCATTCAGTTAATATATCAGTATTCAGTTAGGTATCCCAAGTCATTAGTCATTGAGATGCAGTCTCTCTGCAAGTCAGTCATGTTTAACATTCATAAAATTGCTTGTCAAATAATGGCACTGTCGAGGACATGTACTCGGCTCGAGCGATCGCTGTGCACAAGCTGGTCGTGTGGTTACAGGCAGCAAACATCCCGGTTGGAACATCCTACCTCGCAATGTAGCTGAAGACTAGGTCAGGGCCCCTCTCACAAACGTCTATACTTTGCATCTCTTTTAAGCTGGACCACTTTTGACACTACAAGCCATTGCAGCAAAAACAGTGTGAGACATGATTATAAGCTCGACGTACCATGGCATCCAACTAGAAGGTCACATGGCTTGCAGCTTCTGCCGTGGTTAACTTTAAACTGAGATAGTTTGGAATAATGCTCCCGGTTTTTAGTGTTGCCCGGCACGGTTAACAATTTGGTGATATAGTGCTGCATTGAAAAATCTGCATTCGTGACTGTATCACCTTATGAATGCATACTAGCTATTAAACTCTCCATTCTGCAGAGAAATGAAATGCACTTTGCTTCCAAGTGCAGCTACTTCTGAAACTTCATGGTATGAAGCACCTTATGGCTGCAAGCTCTGACCGATCTTATTCTCTGGTCTTCGCAGGCCCATTGCAGGGAGTCACTCCGAGAGCCTCACGAGAGGTTCCTGCCCGTGGTCGTTCTAAATTTTTTTGTTGTAGGTATGCATCCTTTCTGTCTTTCCCTTAATTGTACTTAGGCGTTTTCTTTTCATTGTCGCAGATTTGCCTCAAAATTGGTTCAGCACAAAAATGGATGCTGTACAACTGTATCCCGCATATTTTGTTCAAGATAACTTCTCTTTGCGAAAGTTAGATTTTTTTTTATGAAGGTTAGTCTTTTTTTGTTTTTATTCACAAATTTATTTGAGTTTCCATGGGCAACAACGTTATGCCAAGGGCAAGGACAAGTTCACTGCTCTAACTTGTTCTCAACTGATTGAAAGAAATTTTGTGTTAATGTCGTGAAACCTCTTTCCAGCACTTGCTTTGCAGCATGGAAACAAATTATACATGGGACATACTTTTCTTTAGACTGCTTGTTCATTCTGCAGGTCTGCCTTCTATAGATGTCGTGCTACTGGAGAGCAGGCGAATTCGATTGTTGGTTCTGCCATTGCTTTTTTTTTTAGCCGTTGTCTGTTTTGACTAGTTAGCTGAAAATAATGATCTAGTACCCTTTAGTCAGTAAAATAGATAGTGTGTGCTGCTGTTAGTGTCAAGTAGAGATGCACGCTTTTTAGGCATTTTGCGCAGAGTGGTACCCATTTTTATTGGTTAGCCTCTTGGTGCGCCAACTAAACTCTTTCTATCCAGACACCTGCCCTTTGCTTTTATTTGGCAGGCTTTGGCAATAAAATAATACCGTGTTATTCCTCGGTGGCTTAAAAACCTAAAGAAAGAAGTTTCTTCATGTTTAAACGCAAAGTTTTATAAAGGCGAAAATCAATTAAGCCAGTAGCTGACGACACATAGCCTCAGCAGTGCTTCGCGCCAACAGCGTTGCGTCAAAATAGCGGTCGTCTCCTTTTTGCTGCCTTCTCTCTCCCTCCTTCGACGCTCTCCTCCTTTTCCTCCTCTCCGTCATGTTTGTCACCACACCCACTGGTTAAACTCTCCCACTATACGGCTCTGCATTGCAGTAGTAGTTTTTTTTTATAGTCTTTAGAGTTAAATGTGAATATTTGACAGAAATCTCCCTGGTTGGAGTGAAAGAGGGTTAAATGAATGCATTTGATCATTCGCCTTAATTCGGTACCCATCATTTCAAGGCCTGTGTGGCCTTGTCCTGGGGTGTGTCTATGACTGTGGCTGTGAAGGAGCAGTTTTTTAATAGGTGCACGTACAAAGTATAAAAACAAAAGGATCTATGTGCTGATCACGAAAGAATATGCTAGCCATTCTAATGTAGCTCTGCCAGGTACTTGATTGTGATTTGTTTTTATTTCCAGCTACTTGGTTGCCTCAAGATCTGGAGATCCTAGTGGCCACAAGCTTGGACTCAATCTTCTTCTGTGGTCCGGCCAGGACCATGGGGGAGGTAATCCCAGCAACAAGAGCATCACAGTATCTCCCTGCCTGTGACTTTCAATTAGCATCACGACAAGGGAGTCCTCATGCCACCAAGTGTTAGGTATGCTACTCGAAATAAGCATTCTTACCTCTTCTTGAAGTGAAACAGCAAAAGCACTACTAAGCCTAAAATGCAAAAAACATTCAAATCTCGGGTTGGATGGAGTTCCAATTACAAAAAGGCGTCTGCAGACATGATTCACATGTGAACTTAAAGCCCACGGATGTAGGTTCGACAGAGTCACAGAAATAACTTCCCGCAGATGGCTTCGCTAGTGCTATACACAAACAAATTCTTAAAATAATCATTGTGTTACGTTGGTGTCATCAATCTTATGTACCTACCCCACCCAGCAGTCGGGAGATGTGAAATATAAAAAAATGGGAACTTGCACATTGTCAGCTCTGCAAAGATAATACAGCTTCGAACCTCGATATAACGAACTTCAATGTAACGAAATCCTCGATTTAACGAAGTATGTTATTTTTCATAATTTCTTGCCCATAGACCCCATGTATTTTTAGTCCCTATATAACGAAGTCCATTTTGCTGCTATTTCAATATAACGAAGCGCCATTGCCATAGAAGGCAATAAATAAATCAACTCTAAAAAACAGCTTCGCAAAAAAATTGTGGTTAAAAAAAAAAATTATGCGCAAACGCGAGCGCTTGATAGGTTACTTCACGGGGACAGGCCTTCCAACGTTCCTAGGCTGGCCGAGGATGCGGCGCCAGTAGCGCCGGCGAGGCATGCGGCAAAGCGGATTCCGCGAGGCTGGCCAGAAAATGCCAAGCGAAAAGTTAACACGGCATAACAGCATCACCACTGACATTCACTGATCATCATAGTCCACTGTACCGCGGGTAGCGCGGGAGCCAACTTCAGCGGGGGAGCGACGTGATGGCGCGACCGCGCTGACCGCGCGACCGCACGGGCAGTGCCATCTAGGAGAAGACCGAAAAGACCGATTATCGTCTTGCGAGCGTGATGTAAAGCAAAGGCGCAAGCACACTGTGGGCGCAAGGGGGCAAGTAAACTGTGCGGTCAAGAGTGCTGTGTAGGTTGGAAACATTGGCACCGCCTAAACCGCCTAAACTAAACAGCTTTATTTGTTAACCGGGCGGTTCACTTACGTGCTTGCTGCCATAAGGAAACGTAAAGTTCTTTCTTTGGATGAGAAAGCAAACGTTTTGGACGCCACCCTGAAGAAACTGCCGAGATCACGAGCACTCGGGAAGTGCTCGACGCAATGGACGTACTGAGGAGGTACACGGCGTCGCATGGGCAGCAAGATGCCGTGCAAGCGCTCTGGGCGCTAGAACGCCGTATGACGCCGCCGACGCTGCTGCTACTGTCGGACAAGGCGCAAGCAAAACTCGCGGACTACTTTGCCCCTAAATAAATGTCATTTTCGGTGAGTTTTCATACCCGTAAAATGTTTCGGAATTTTTTTTTCGCATGCTAAAGCCAAATTTCGATTTAGCGAAATTTCAATGTAACGAAGTAAATTGCGAATTTTACCGACTTCGTTACATCGAGGTTCAAATATTGAACCGAGCATAGCACGTTCAACTTAAGAAAGCAATTCAGTGCAGGCCTAGTTTTAAGCTTCACATATTTGTTATTGCCCTTCATAATGAAGTAAAACTGCTTAAGTTGTGGCCCACTACAGGCTTTCTATTAGTGTTAAAAAGTGTTATGGCAGTTTAAACAGCTCGCTCCAAATATTTTCTTGAAATGCATAGGTTTATGGAAATTATTATGTGGATGTTTGCAGACAGTCATGGTGAGACCAATCTTTAGTGCCAAGTGTTCCACTTATTCAGAGTTGGTTGAGTCTGTAAATATTGTAGGTCGCAAATTAAATTTTTATAGTATGCAATGGGCACAATCATCCGTAATGACTAGCTCTACCTAGGGGAACTTCATACGTTTACTACGGCAAGATGGTTTCGCAAAACTAAGTATTTAGTTTATTCAACTCCTGCACTAACCTTATCTCTAGAAACTATTTATATTCTTTACGATGCTGAGTTAGGATTCTGGAAGTAGTTTTTCTAGAACTACGCTAGACATTTCCAGTTGATAATTTTTCTCGCAAAGCATTCGAGAGAGCCAAACCCTGTAATATACGGATGGAATTCCAGAATGATGCGACTGGCAGTTTGAAACATTCGGCACTGTAACAGTAACAATGACATGTCACTTGCCTATGTAATGCTCATTGTCGCAGATCAAACTGCTTTTTCCGTCTGCACTCATTTTCAGTGGACTCATTCAGCGAACTCGCACCCGAGACTGCAGCGCTGGGTTCTGCGAAGTAATTTGCATGAATATAGATGCAACAGGTTTCTTTGAGCGTGCGTCTAACACGTATTCTTCATATTGAATCTGCTACTGTATTCATGACCATGTCCTTAATTGTATCCACATTCCAGCTTATTTTTATTTTGACATTTGAGTTTTCTTCAGTACTTTTCTCAACATCTGTGCTTGTTGGGCCGTACTCAAGACCATACATCTTGTCTTTCACTAATACATCAATATATAAAACTGTTGATGCCGAGTGAGAATTCAAGGTACCGAATCTGTCGTGCGAGTTAAATAAGAACCAATAGAAAGCTCTACAAAGGAAATTTTGTTAAAGGAGGCTGTATAAGCATTAAAATAGCACATGCCATGCTAAAAAAAAAAAAATACAAATTCTTGTTAGGTATGCAAGGATGACACTGCTGTGCTGTTTCTGATGTGTCACAAAAAAAAATCAGTGCCATACAGTGTTCCTTATGGAAGTACAAACTGTTGAATTCAAAGCCCGAAGTTTTATTCGAGAATGTTCCTCAATACAAATGTATTTAGAGATCTGAGCCACTGACTCATACATGACTATGTGGCGAACATTCATTTTCATGTGCATTATAGTTTACAAGGTCAAGTCTGCATTGATTTATTGCATTCATGCTGAAACTGGGAGGGGTTCTCTGGGTATGAATAAAGATATAAACATTTCTTAAAATCAAAACATTTGAGAACAGACTATACGGCTCTGCATTGCAGTAGTAGTTTTATTTGTAGTCTTTACAGTTGAATGTGAATATTTGACAGAAGTCTCTCAGGTTGGGGCGAAAGAGGGTTAAATGAATGTATTTGATCATTCGCCTTAATTCGGTGCCCATCATTTTAACGCCTACGTGGCCTTGTCCTGGGGGGTGACTGTGACTAAAATAAGAGGATCTATGTTCTGATCACGAAAGAATATGCTAGCCACTCTAATGTAGCTCTGCCAAGTACTTGATTGTGATTTGTTTTTATTTTCAGCTACTTGGGTGCCTCAAGATCTGGAGATCCTAGTGGCCACAAGCTTGGACTCAATCTTTTTCTGTGGTCTGGCCAGGACCATGGGGGAGATAATCCCAGCAACAAGAGCATCGCAGTATCTCCCTGCCTATGACTTTCGATCAGCGTCACGACTGGGGAGTCCTCGTGCCACCAGGTGTTAGGTATGCCACTTGAAATAAGCATTTTTCTTACCTATTACTAGAACAGCAAAAGCACTACTAAGCCTAAAATGCAAAAAAACATATTCAAATATTGGGTTGGATGGAGTTCCAATTACAAAAAGGAGTCTGCAGACATGATTAACATGTGAACTTAAAGCCCGCGGATGTAGGTTCGACGGTGTCACAGAAATAACTTCCCGCAGATCGCCTTGTTCGTGCTTTACCCAAACAAATTCTTAAAATAATCATTGTGTTTCGTTGGTGTCATCAATCTTATGTCCCTACCACACCCAGCAGTCGGGACATGTGAAATATAAAAAAACAGGAACTTGCACGTTCAGCTTAAGAAAAAAATTCAGTGCAGGCCTATATTCATGGTTCACATATGTGTAATTGCTCTTCATAATGAAGTGAAAACTGCTTAAGTTGTGGCCCACTACAGGCTTTCTATTAGTGTTAAAAAGTGTGATAGAAAACATGATTGCGCTTGGAAGATGGGGACATAGGAAGGACAGACACAACAGAGCGCTAACATTCAACTGATTTAATTCAAGAACCTCAGCGTAGAAACGAACTTTGTCACCGCACCACATCTCAACCAATCCGTTCTGCCACGGACCGCAAGTATGCCAACTCCTTATCCGGCAAGTCAATTGACGCCATACTGACACAACTTGTGCCGGAACTATTTATAGTGTCAGCCTCCATAATCTCACTAACAGTCCTATCTTTGTGCCTCTCAAGAACAGTAGACGAAGCAAATAATTGTTTGCACCCTCAGTCATGACAGTGACACGACAGATCATCACTGCGAGTGCAAACCATTATTTGCTTTGTCTACTGTTCTTGCTAGGCACAAAGATATGACTGTTAGAGAGATTATGGAGGCTGATGCTATAAATAGTTCTGGCACGTGTTGTGTCAGTGTGGCGTCAATTGACTTGGCGGATAAGGAGTTGGCGTACTTGCGGTCCGTGGCAGGGCCACGGATTGGTTGAGATGTGGTGCGGTGACGCAGTGTGTTTTTACGCTGAGGTTCTTGAATTAAATCAGTTGAAAGTTAGCACTTGGTGGTGTCTGTCCTTCCTATGTCCCCGTCTTCAAAGCGCAATTATGTTTTGTAACGTACCGTACCAACTTGCCCAACAATCAGCACTCGTTAAAAAGTGCTATTGTGTTTTAAGCAGCTCGCACCAAATATTTTCTTGAAATACATAGGTTCATGAAAATTATTATGTAGATGTTGGCAGACAGTCATGGTGAGGCCAATCTTTAATGCCAAGTGGTCCACTTATTCAGAGTTAATTGAGTTTGTAAATATTGTAGGTCGCAAATTAAATTTTTATGGTATGCAATGGGCACAATCATCCGTAATGACTAGCTCTACCTAGGGGAACTTCATACGTTTACTACGGCAAGATGGTTTCGAAAAACAAAGTATTTAGTTTATTCAACTCCTGCACTAACCTTGTCTTTAGAAACTTTTTATATTCTTTGCGATGCTGAGATAAGATTCTGGAAATAGTTTTTCTAGAACTACTCTAGATATTTCCAGTTCATCATTTTTCTCGCAAAGCATTCGAAAGAGCCAAACCCTGTAATGTACGGAGGGAATTCACAGAATGATGCGACTGACAGTTTGGAACATTCGGCACTGTAACAGTAATAATGACATGTCACTTATGTAATGCTCATTATCGCAGATCAAACTGCTTTTTCCGTCTACACTCATTTTCAGTAGACTCATCCAGCGAACTTCCACCTGAGACTGCAGCGCTGGGTTCTGCAAAGTAATTTGAATGAATAATGATGCAACAGGTTTCTTTGAGCGTGCGTCTAACACATATTCTTTATATTGAATCTGCTAACTGTATTCATGACCATGTCCATAATTGTATCCACATTCCAGCTTATTTTTATTTTGACATTTGAGTTTTCCTAAGTACTTTTCCCAACATCTGTGCTTGTTGAACCGTACTCAAGTCCATACATCTTGTCTTTCGCTATTACATTAATATATAAAACTGTTGATGCCGAGTGAGAATTCAAGGTACCGAATCTGTCGTGCGAGCTAAATAAGAACCAATAAAAAGCTATACAAAGGAAATTTTGTTAAAGGAGGCTGTATGGGCATTAGAATAGCACATGCCATGCTAAAAAAAAAAAAAAAATACAAATTCTTGTTAGGTATGCAAGGATGACAGTGTTGTGCTGTTTCTGATGTGTCACAAAAAACAAAAAAAATCAGTGCCATACAGTGTTCCTTATGGAAGTACAAACTGTTGAATTCGAAGCCCAGAAGTTTTATTCAAGAATGTTCCTCAATACAAATGTATTTTGAGATCTGAGCCACTGACTGATACATGACTATGTGGCAAACATTCATTTTTATGTGCATTATAGTTTACTAGGTCTAGTCTGCATTGATTTATTGCATTCATGCTGAAACTGGGACGGGTTCTCTGGGTATGAATAAAGAGATAAACATTTCTTGATATCAAAACATTTGAGAACGGACAAAAGGAAGGATCTGAGAACGGTATCTTAGATTCTCTTCTTTTTCTTACAGTATATCTAATGTTCACTTTATTTCACCTGATGCATTTAGTTTTTAGCGCAGCTGTTAGCACCCGTTTCCGCGTTTCGCGGCGTCGCTGTCGGCGTAACCGTTTAACTAAACTTGGCAGGAAATTGAATTAATGTTGTGGTGATGTGACGTTAATATTTCCGCTAAGTCTAGCTGAGAAACTGAATATTTTTATGGATGACGTGACACGGTCATGCGACGTCATTTTCCCCGCTACTTTTAGCGGAAAAACTGCATTTGTGTTGAGGTTATGGGACATCAATTTCCGCGCTAAATTTATTGGGAAACTTAACCCGCTAAATTTAGTGGGGAAATTTCCCCCTAAATCGGAGGGAGCAGAAGAGGAGGAGGGGAGGGGAAGGAGGGGCATACCCTCCCATCTTCCTCTTCGAGAGCTGTACTGTATTTTCTCATTACAGAGAACTGTAAACGTCTCATATTTCATCTCATGTTTTTTCAACTTTTATATTGCAGGTGCGCTTGCAGCACAAATCTGGGTTGTGCTGATCCTCTACGCACAAGTTAGGAACTCCTGAGTGACAAGAGTGGGAGTTTGGTCTGACAGCTCAAGGGACACCATTGTTCAGTATTGAATTTTTAATTATCTTCTTTTGAGCAAAGTTAAGCTTTGCTGCATGCAGTTCTTCTAAAAATAAATACCTGCAACCAAATTTACCAGGTCACGACATTTTGCCTCTGCTCTTAGTGCTCCTGGTGAGCCTCAGATAAGAGCTTACTGGTGTGCAAACATCATAATTGTTTGAAACCGCTCACTGATGTAGAGACTCATTGACATCCGGCATTCCAATGAAACGCTGGATATCCACAAGTCTTTCTTGAACAATGCAAGCGAGAAAGGAAGCATACAATCATATTGTATTGGGGGACATTCTACAGAGTGTTTTTTTGTATATTTTACAGATTTTTAAAAAAAAAAGCTGTAAAAGCTACATTTACGCAGTCTGTACATGTGAGTTATATGGCCAGGGCGGCATGGTATAAAAGGCTAATTTGTAATGATCAGTCGGCTTATTACAGAGATGTGCCAGACTTCTTTCAGAAAACTAGATGGAGGTTCATTCTCGCGTGGTTTTATCCCGCGAATCTGAATATCCCGTTCGTTTTCCACAAAGATATAACTAAACGTGAGAAAACACAAAAAAAACATCCTACCAATAGTGACATCGTAAGAAGACCTTTCAGCCGCCAAGTGTGTGTCGCTTAAGGGCCGCGCGTCCAGTCGCAAGTTTTCTAGGTATATTCTCCCGCATTGGCACCAGTCGTGACACATTTTTCTGCCCCTTTAAAAAATAGCATGTGCGTGCATAGCTTTCATAGGCGCTGAAGATGCGTGAACAAAGATTTTGAAAGCTGCTCTTGTGACGTCGCTCTCTAGGGAAGTGCTTTCAAAGCGCTTTAAAAATGACTCTATGCAGCCTCGATTAATTAAATTGGTAAATAATTTTGATATTTGAGATTCTGGAGGTCAAATGAAGAAGATTTAAAAGTGTTTTCTCAAATACAAAACCGCTTCAGCCTCTCTCTAAGTATAGTATGTTCCTGAAATTTTTAATCAGTGAAAATAGACCCATGGTTCCAATTAGAAACTTCTAAGCATCATCAAAACACACTAAATCAATTTTCTTTGTGAAGATATAAGACAAGAGCAGCATTTTATGGTGTTCTAAAAAAATGGTCAATTTGGACGCGTTTCCAGACTTCGGTTTCTTACCAGAGCGCATCTTTGCACCTACGGTCCTGCTGCCCGGTGGCCGCAGTGCGAAGCCGCCCCCTCGCCTCCCTCGTAGGATGGAGGGAAGCAAGGCGCACGTGTGTTGCGCGTCTAAGCCCCTGGGGAACAGGACCGTGGGCGCAAAGATGAGCTCTGATAAGAAACTGAAACCTAGAAACTCGTCCAAATAAAGCATTTTTACAGAACGCGTAAAATGCTACCCCTGCATTATATCCTTCTAAAAAGAGTTGATTTTGTGGTTTTCAGTGACTCAGCAAGTTTCCAATAGAAACCATAGTTTCATTTTCACTAATTAAAAAGTTAATTAACAAATTGTATTTAATTATCTGACTGATCGTTACGACTAGGTCCCTATACTACGTACGCCTGGCCATATAACTCGCCTGCACAAATCGCATTAATTTAGCTTTCACGACCTTTCTAAACATATATGTAAAGCTTAAAACTAAATTGCCGTGTACAACAGTGAAAAGGCGAAACCACCATGTTGGAGCCATATGGCTCCAACATGCCGGTATCGCCTTTTCGCTGGTATAGGATGTCCCATATTACGTTATCCATGTATGGTTCCGTCCGCCTACGTGGTTCCGCCATAATCCATTTCGCCGGTATAGGACGTCCCATAATACGACATGCTTGTATGGTTCCGCCTACCTGTATCGTTCCGCCGTAATCCACTATACTGGAGCTGCCTTTTCGCTTCTATAGGACGTCCCATATTACGGTTACGCTTGTATGAGCCTTTTCCATCGTCTTTCCATCATCGATATTTTCCAACAGGGAAGAACTTTATGATTTTAAAGGTGATTTAAATAATTATATATTTCTGACACGTATCTAACTGCTCAAATACATAGATGTCTGTTGTTGCCTTTTGTGAGATGAACAACAATTTTATGTGTGCAAAAGCTGGACAAAAACAAAGCACACAGGGGTGCGTGGCGGAACTATGACAATTGCCCTAGGACTACGTCAGGAAGTGACTAATCACGTAGCTGCAATGACGAGTAAAGTAGCAAACGCTACTTTGTTCTATATAACAAACAATGACGGATTAGTAAGGGTGATGCTGATTTGCAAATTACATTGACTGGCATTTTGTCAAGAACAAACCTCAAACGCCAAGCTACGCCGAAAACGGTAACTTTGGTACGTGCTATTTTCAGGCCAGATTTGATCTCAGTACGAAGGTGCAATTAGATTTGAATGAACAATTTTGATGTCTCGTTCCTGCCTGATTATTCGCCTGCATCACGGTACTGAGCGTAATAAATGTTGGTCAGGAAAACAACTGTTGTGATTGCAGCTCAATGTTTCTATAAAATGTAGGCTAAAAGGGCTTGTCCTAAAACGTTAACGAAATTTTGAAAAAAATTATTACTTTTAGCTCAATTGCGTCGTCATCATATGTATTGTGAAACCTATTGCGTAAACTACATGTCAGGATATATAGGGTGTCTTTTGTTTTTTTTTTTTTGTTGCAGCGGAGCTGTTAAGGGCTAGGTTCCCCAGGATCGTGTCCGGTTCCAAACAAATGTCGACACAAACCTACAGATATCTCTGGACAGCTACTGCCATCTATAGGCGACGGCGGCAAATCGAACGAGTCTAGTTGCCGCCGTCTATCATAGATGGTGGCAACCTTTCCAGCTATACACAGCTATAATAGACGAATGGATAGTTGGGCGAGTTGGTGGGAATTCATCTTAGGAAACAGCCCGCAAAACAGACGAAGACGATGAAAAAACACACCTGACGGGCGCAGTACTCACCACGTGTGTATCTTCGTGTGTATCTCCGTCATCGTGGGAAACTTGGGGGCGCACTAAAGCGTCTACTCGCAAAGCTGGCAGTGTCAAAACGCCGATGATTAGATTCTCATCGCGTTCCGCCACTGCTAGCTTGGTTCGGTTGGGTCCGGTTCGAATCGATTCGAACCGTCACCTTTGCTCCCCGGATTTGAACCGGAACTGAACCGAAAGTTGTGAACCCGAACCCGAACCGAACCGATACCAATTTCTGTTCGACCCTGTGATCTTGGTATATTTTTTTAGATGTTTGTGGACAAAAAAAAAAAGTGTCCATAGTTGGTGCTACATAAAGGGGTGACGCACGGGCATACAGAGCGATTATTGACGAAAAAAAAAATTGACTCAATAATATTACCTCTCTCGGCATTGGTTACAGAAAGATAGTAATTGAAATACAGCAAATTTTAGTGTATAAATAAGTAATTGGAGCATTAAAAAATTTCAATAAATATACTTGATTACAAGTAATCAGCTACTTCTAACTCGTTATCTGAAAGTCTGTTTGGAGCCCTTACCTATGCTATCCTTGCCCTCCCCCCCTTTTTCCATATAGCCGAGGTGGTACTTAAAGGGTACCGTGTGGGCAGCCCAAGTTGGGCGTGCTCATGCTGTTCACCGTGCAGTCCACCTTTCTGCTAATTCTACCCCCGTATGGCAGAGGTGGAATCCATAGGGGCAGCCCACGTAGGAATGCCCCCGTGAAGCCCTCCTTCATGCTAACTCTTTCCCTTGTTTAGCTAAGGTAGGACCCACGGGGGCATGGCATGGGTAGCCCGAGTTGTCATGAGCCTATGGAGCCCGCCTCTGTGCTAAGTGCGCCCCATTATGATTGAGGTGGCATGCACTTGTGCCTTGTCTGGGCAGCCCAAGTTTGCCATACCGCCGTTGATCCCACCTCTCTGCTACGTATGCCCTCCCTTAACCGACGTGGGACCCACGGGGATATTGCAGGGGCTTCCCCAGCTCACTTTGCCCAAGAGGGGCCCGCGTGGACCACCTTGATATGCAACCTGGGGAGCCTCTTCTCCTGTAGTGAGATAAAAAAAAGTCGTTGTCAATATAACCGAGAGGGACATTGTTGATTCTTGCTTGTGTACTAACTGCCTCGATCATCTCGAAGAGTTACACAATCACTTTGTGTCATCCGCTCCCTGTTCTCTATCGCAAAGAATAAACAGAGGGCATAAAAAAGCGGATATTGCTTGCCTCCACTTCTTTACCTAGAAATACCCATTTGGATAACCGAAAAGCGCCAAGCGTTGGCGCTTTTCAGTTATCCAAATGGTTATTTTTTAATAAAGAATTGCAGACTCGTTCTTTATTCGCCAAACTTTTTGCTTGGCTCGCAAATACTAATAGACGCAATACTGACTTTAAAACAGCGCTAGTTAATTACGAGAGGTGATTACGGCTGCCTGCGCTTATTTAAAGACTTTGTCGAAATATTATATAACGCGTAAATAAAAAAAACTTATGCAATGTAAATATATATACTCACCACATGAAGGTTTGGCCTCGCTGAGTCCACATAACTTAACAATCATGTATAATGCCCAGATTGCAATCAGCTGTTGAGCATGAGGAATCATGAACGTATGCTTCGATGACCAAATTTCACGTCTGCGCATAATTTCTGAAGATTATATATAACGTTTGCCCGTTGCAGGAAGAGCCGTCTTCATGAAGAGAGATCCTTTAAAAGCATTTTTTTGACAGATTCAATGTGTACATTGCTCGTATTTCAGGAAGTTCGCTTGTTCACCATTGCATTGCTGCGTGCGTCGCAGCTTTGGCACTGCACGCGGCTGCCAACTCTCCATTTCAGTGCCAGAGTATTGAATTCAGTGTTACTAAAACATTTAATTGTGAAAACTCATCCTTGAAACCTGGACCGCTGGCGTCCACCGAGACCGAGCTAAATACGATAAGAGCGCCACCATTCAGTGACGAGTTGAAAAATGAAAGCTGCAATATATGGCTACTGTTACAGTCACTGAATGGTTCCAGAGTACCGAAACTCCAAGGCTCAAGGTGCCATGATGGCGGTTCAATATTTTGACTAAATACTCCGAGTCTGAAATGAGAAAGGACGGACAAACACAACATCTAAAACGCAGTTGATATTCATTAGACAACGAATGGGCCTATATAGGCATCATGTTTGCGGCGTGGGATACCCAATTTCTCCCTCTCTCCCTCTCTTTTTCTCTCTCTTTCTTTCTCTCCCTCGTCTCTAGAGTTTTGTGTAGGATTTAATGCCTTTATGAGCCCTTTCGTTGTCGAATAAATTTAGACTTTGTTCGAGACTTTGTGTTTGTCCGTCCCTTCTCGTCCCAGTCTGGGAATATTTAGTCAAATGTTTAATCACCACCAGCTCGTTTGCGCCCTAACCTTTTGTTCACTGGTTCAATCGTTGTATTTACTGTGATCACCACGAGCTTTTCGAGAGCATGTTTTTGCGAAAGAACAAGGGGGAAAAGCTATTTTTGTGGAACATTTCATGGGAAATGGGTATAAAATTACAGGAGAGAATGAACTTTATTCTCTCTCTCCAGTAATTTTGTTATGTTTCCATAAATATTAAATGTACAGGGTTTTGCGGCACAATTAATATTGTATTCATGCAGCCATGTCTCACCAATGACTTCAGGTAGCGTGTCCCCACCTGGGTGCGTCTGAACTTCGGTGATTAATCGCGGTGAGTCCGCGTGGAAGACGGGGGTTGGCAGCTGCGTCTCCGATACTTTCGCGGTCCAGGTGTTCCCTGGTTCGTCGCCCGTCTCTTCCACGTAGTGAGAGGCGCATCGTCATGACTTCAACGTCGTGATGGCTTCAGCGTCCACCCTAGCTGTTAAGACCCTCTTAACTATCCTATGTGACGCAGAGAACCCGTCCAGTCTGATGGCGTTTTATTTTCTCAGAACATTGGATAGTTATTTACCTTGAAGCCTCGCAACCGCCTCTTATTCGCGCCAGCGTGAAAACCATTCCCCCTTTTAGAGCTGCTATTGAGGCTTTCCGGCAGCTCCGCGCTCATGTATCAAAAGAAGACATTGTTGAGGATCCAGCATCTCGTCTTGTTGAGATGCTCTACTCATCCCAGTTTCCGGCGCCAGTGCCGGGAATCGGGTCATCGTACGTGGAACTACCCCTACCCCACGGTAGCCTGCCTGGACAAGTGTGTGACTTCCAGTACAAGAAAGTTTGGGGGTTTGGTCGACGGTTTTAAGTGTTCCAACTGCAGCACAGTGGAGACAAACGTCCATGTAATGGCGGAGTGCAATGTGGCGCAAAACTTTTCACGCCTTCTGGGGCATGCCTTCCCTGACGCTGGTGTGATGACTTATGTCAATCAGGTTCTTCGGCCCCGAGGGTATTTCACGTTCCTTGTAATCGCGCTGGCCGAATGGGTCTTATGGCGCAATCGTTGCTTTTCGGAGGCGCGGCAGCGTTGCCAACGGGCGACGCGGTCACTGTAAGGCGCCTGAACGAGATCTAGTCACTTTTTTGGAGTCCCAGCTGTTACTCCTTGGGGAGTGCGAGTTCCTGCGGCGCTAGTCCTGCCATTACCTGACGGTGCTTAACGGCCCGGTGCAACTGACTTGCCTGTCCTTAGACATGGTGTAATACGGGCGCTCTGTGGTCCTGCCTCGCCGGCTGCCGCGGCCGAAGTGATCACTGAGCCGTGTAAACTTTGTTTGGTGCTGAGCATGCATCACCTATGACCTTGTTCATTGTGAGAACGCGCACTGGTGCGCATATAAATGTTTCTTACACTGAAATTCCTTCCACAGTAAAAGTTTTGGCGCCAAAAGAGATCAAAGCCACAATGTAAGAGTTACAACGGACGCTGTCGAATATGATATTCTGGTTACTGCAAGATGGCTCCATCTGCCCTTGTGCGATTCGACCAGAACGAATACGTGACGCCGGGAAGTTCCCAAAGTGGTATCTGCGGGAGAAATGGCGTCGTTGCGATGGCACTTAGTTCGGATCTCGAGTACAGGACGGAGCCATTTTTTTTTTAAATGCAGCCTTCTACGGCAGTTTCCCAACTTTGTATTCTAGTAACGTTGACTGAATTGCAAAGAATGCTACGTATTTTCGCGACCTTATTTTTACGTGCGTTTGAAAATAATATGACCAGAGTTGTGAACCTTCCAAAAAATGTAACTAAATACGGCACTCGTTACTTGCAAATGAAAATAATGCGTAACCGTCCCACGTTTCTTCGTAATAAAGAAACGGTTTACCGTTACCATTACCGATGAAAAGTAAGCCACGTTCATTTTGCATAAGTTTTTAAATTATGGATTAACAGGTTTGACTCTTTTGACGGTGCAGGTATGCGTAACGCCATATTTTAAGAAACATTACGTCCATGTACAAACTGAACATATTTACTTTATGCTTTTACGGTTTTATCTAAATACTCACAAGAAAGAACACTAACGAAGACGCAAAAAACTCAGAAATTCACTTAACTTGGGGCCTAGAAACTCAAAACAAATATAAGTGTAAATTAATAATAAAGTAGTGAGTGCGCAGGCGAGCTGGTGGATGTTAGCCATTTTGTTCTTAGCCCGAGACTGAGGCAGGAAAAAAGGAAAGTTTTAAAGTAGAAGAGAAATGAACAGTCAAGGACACGTCTCAGTCGAGACGTGTCCTCGACTGTTAATTTTTCTTCTACTTTGAAACTTTCCTTTTTTCCTGCCTCAGTCTCGGGCTAAGAACAAAATGATTAAGTGTAAATCGTCTAAGTCTTGGGAAGAAAACAGAACGGATAACTTAACTTTGTTACCCGTTACTCAAAATAAGTCAAGTACGTTAGGCGCTACTGTTTTGAAAAAAATTTAACGAGTACGTCACAAGTTACGGGAAGAAAGAAACGCGTTACTCTCAACACTGACCACTACGCACTAAACATTTTGTTAGCCCTTACAAAGGGTGTTTGGGCTTAGTGTTGATATTGAAGAAAAAAAGGAGTTATTTTATAATATTTTTTAAGAAAATAAAAAAGGCGAGATGTCGACTCTGGCCTTTGAAAAATTTCTTGCAATCATTTGAAGAAAAGAAACAGCAAATGTCTTGTACTTCTGCACTTCAAGAAAATGAACAAAGCTTTTTGAAGGGCAGCTACGATATATATTACATTAAAAGAAAAAATGGTCTTCATCTTTAGTGTCCAGGACAAGAAGTACAGGGCCAATATTTTGATGCAATATTTCTCCCAAAGGTCTATGAAAGAGGCCAACGATGTTTGAGATGTACCATTCACTAAAACCTGCTAATCCGAGTGGAGGAGGTGCGGCTAGCCAACAGTGTCGGGTTGGCGCAGCCAACACTTCGCTGACTCCCTTATATGCATTGCATGCATTAGATAGTTTTTGTAGTCTTCTAGGCAAGGCCAACAACCGGCGCTAACAGCGCACTTAATTCTGTCCACGCAATTCGCGAAACATGCATGTGGTCAAGCATGCGCCTGTGCGCTGAGCGCATGGTCGCTTCGTCGCGAACGAACTAGTGTGTCAATCGCTGCTTTAGCTCTAGATTAGTCCACAAAGCAATCTCACACTAAATATATATATATGGGTGGTTTCATCTCAAATCGTGCAGGCAAAAAGGGTCGAATTTTTAATTTCGATGAAAAAACTATATGTTATGGCGCCGTTTCTAAAACCGCAGTCGACACAAACCGCAAGTTCGTCGGAATTTTTGTTCTCGACTTATGAATTTTTAAAGAGGCCGCGGCGAAGAGCAGTGTTTTTCACACCCGTCGTGGGTCGGATGTTTCGCTTGGGTCTCCCGCCATGGATTTTCAGTCGACATTATATTATCTTTTTTCAAGCAGTCTGTGGACACATTTAAAAGGCTCCAATACCATGAAATAATTTTAGGCCTTTCACTTTTTTTCTGTAAAAATGTCAAAGACGCCTCCTCGGTCAATTGTTGATGAACGTTGACAATTAATTACTGGCGATCTACTGGGGTTACACCGATATTTTTTATGTCCACGGAGAGCCCAAAGCACGCTCTTTATATTTATTATAAAATACCTTGGTTGTATCAAATATCCTTTGCGGTACGTTTACGTTAATATTACGCAAAAACCAAAAAAGTACCATTTTTGAAATTGATTTTCTCAAAAAAACCATTTTTATTTTTTTTTATTTTTTGTTCAAATGTAGATATGATAGTTGTCTACAGGAAAATTAAGCCTAGAAAGTGTATATTTTGTGTGCATGTTTTATATTTAGGCCTCAATATCGGAAAAAGACGTCTTTGTTTTGCAATACCTAAGTCAGACATAGCGACCCATGCGTCTCTATGAATTCTGAAAAAGTTTTCTTAAATTTTCTTCTGCATTTTGTAATCAATTATAAACGAATTTTGTGGTATTGAATATTTACGTATGTTTTGATAAGAGTGGGAACCATGAGATACATATCTAACCAAATCAGCAGGCCTAGTAGACTTTCAATAACCAAAAGGCACAGACGTTGTACTGTTTCGATTTATAAACCTTTCAAAGTAAACTAGCACGACTAGCTATTAGCTGTCATATTACTAAGACAAAGAAAGTCACCAGATCGTCGATATATTATATACAATTCTTGACGAAACCAAACACTGGGGCTTGTTCACCGCACATCGCACAGGTCACCAGGGAATGTCCTTTCACTTCCGAAATACACAAAAGTGGTGACACAGAAACGGTCCGAAACACACAGAGAGTGTGTCATGGGGAGGGGTAGGAAATAAAAATAAATAAATAGGAATTAAATTGCCTAACTCCGATCTTAACGAAAATTGCGTTAAAAAAAAAAAATAAAGTATTTAGGTTCGAGCGGTGGCAAGGCGATAGGTCCGAGCCTGGTGGAGAGTCAGACAAAGAAGTCGACGGCATGTAAAGGTAAAACAAAACAAAAAAATCAATAATTTAAGAAAGACGGGAAAACTGAGCCGCAAATGGCAAGAACAAAAACCAACTCCCCCGGGCATTCCCTAAACGGGACGCAACCAAATGCGTGCGAACACGCTCTCTACATCACTGCCAGGCCGCTACGCCATGATGAAATAAACCCAACAACAGAACAATGCTAACAAACAGTTAGTAAGAAAACATTAAAAAAAAAAAAAAGTTCAGAAAAAACCGCACTCGAGAAACAAAGTTCAGCGGGACGAAGAAACACACACGAGTCGGTCCCACGACATTGAAGTCTGGCAGGATGACGGCGTCCAGATGATGCTTGAATCTGTTCCTCCTTCTATAACGCACACCCACGACGGCTGTGCGGAACAGTGGCTGTACGAAAGAAAGTGAAGAATAGATTCGAGCAGGCGATGCGCGAGAATGTAACCGAGACTGTGCTTCAAGCTTCACATCGGGAGAGGAGCTTTCGAGGTAATTTCTGCAGTTACTCAAACTTTCTCTTTCCCCTTCCCTTTTTCAAAAGAACACGTCAGCCGGCGCTAACGTTTCATCTCGGGAGAAGCCCACTCTTCACAAACGGTTATAGTTGACAAGGAGGCTGACTTCGACCCAACTAGTCTCCGTGCAGAATACAAACACAAGTATATTTACCAACACGCTCGTTTTAATGTCAGTCTCCGGGCTTTTGCTGTTTCCAAAAAAGATAACCCTTTATAAGGACAGAACGAGCGGGTTGGTGGGGATAATTAAACTTAAACACTCCCTTCTCGTTTTCTTCAAGTTTAATAGATAACCCTTCGGTGCTATCGGATCTCCCCGGAGAGAGAGAGAGAGCACGGCGGTTTCAAGGTAAGGATAGGGCGCTCGAAGCTAGGGCAAACAGGCGGTATCGTTTCACGCATGCACGGATGGCTGGTTTCAAATTTCCCCACATCCCTAACGAAACCGGCCCATCTTCGTCTGTGCGTCTGCGGGATTTCTGTCCCGCGCCGCCAGTTTTAGCGCGCACGCGGCGTTGTTTTGGCTGGCAGAACAGTTGTTGACAGTCGACATTGTAAGGCCGTGGTGTCCTCATTCTTTCAGGCAACGATTCCTTTGCTTTCCCTTGTGCAATACTCTGACAAACTCCTCCTGGGTGGCTGTCACTGTTCGCCGCGTCAACGACACAATCGTACCATTTCACTCCTCGTGACGCACGGTGCGCTGCTCGCTTTACTGTCACGGGCCGTCCCATCTAACACAACAAGCGCGAAAGGTCGTGGTCATCCGCTGGCTCCGAAAGGGCGAGACGTTCATGCAGGCCAATGAGGGCCCCGAATCAATAAGACGTCTGCCGACTCCTACACGTTAAAAATTTACGACACCTGCTGGTCTGTTAAGAAGTGTTGCTTTCTCTTTTTGGAACTCCTCCGATGTAGAGTGCCGCCTATAATAAAATTTAAATAATCAATAAATATATCATAATGGAAATAATGTATTTCATTTTTATGTGGGAACGTTGAAAAAAAAAGAAAAAAATATTTCCAAGCTTGTGAAGACGCGCAACTCGCAAGTCCATTTCGAGCCGTAAAAACACGTTTTTGTACGATATTGATGCTTAAATGTAGAACATACAAACAAAATATACACTTTCTCGACTTGATTTTCGTCTAGACAACTATCATATCTACATTTGAACAAAAAATAAAAAAAAAATGGGTTTTTTGAGAAAATCATTTTCAAAAATGGTACTTTTTGTTTTTTTCATAATATTAACGTAAACGTACCGCAAAGGGTATTTTATGCAGCCAAGGCATTTTATAATAAATATAAAGAGCGTGTTTTGGGCTCTCCGTGGACATAACAAAATATCGGTGTAACCCAAGTAGATCGCCAGTAATTAATTGTCAATGTTCGTCAACAATTGACCGAGGAGGCGTTTTTGACATTTTTACAGAAAAAAAGCGAAAGGCCTAAAATTATTTCAAGGTATTGTAGCCTTTTAAATGTGTCCACAGAGAGCTTGAAAAAAGATAATATAATGTGGACTGAAAATCCATGACGGGAGACCAAGCGAAACATCCGACCCACGACGGGTGTGAAAAACACTGCTTTTCGCCGCGGCCTCTTTAATAATTCATAAGTCGAGAACAAAAATTCCGACGAACTTGCGGTTTGTGTCGACTGCGGTTTTAGAAACGGCGCCATAACATATATTTTTTTCATCGAAATTAAAAATTCGACCCTTTTTGCCTGCACGATTTGAGATGAAACCACCCATATATATATATATATATATATATATATATATATATATATATATATATATATATATATATATATATATATATATATATATATATATATATATATATATATATATATATATAGGTGAGGCAGAGTAGATTGAGAATTAAGGACCGGGGAAATCTAATAAGTCAGAGATCCCAGGTAGCACGCCAGAGGAATGCCCAACTTGGGCAAAGGTCTGGCAAACATAAGGGCCCAACTTTGGCACAGTTAGGTTTTTGCACCATGGCACTCATCAGTGCCAAAGTACGGTGCCTAACTATAGCCATAGTTGGGCGATCCTAGGGCATGCCAAAGTTTGGCTCTTCTCTGGTGCGCCAGAGGAGTGCCAAAGTTGGTGCCACACTTGAGCCATAACTGCCATAGTAAATCCTAATCTGGGAATTCGGGGCATGCCAAGGTTTGGCGTTTCTCTGGTCCGCCAGAGGAGCACCAAAGTTGGTGCCATAATTCAGCCATAACTGCCAGAGCACCGCCTAATTTGGGTATTTCGGACACGCCAAAATTTGGCGTTTCTCTGGTACGCCACAGGAGTGCCGAAGTGTGCCATATTTGAGCTATAACTACCAAAGCAACGCCTAATTTCGGTATTTCGGCCTCGCCGAGTTTGGCTTTTCTCTGGTCCGCCACAGTTGTGCCAAAGTAAGTGCCAGACTTAAGCCATAACTGCCGCAGTAAATCTTAATTTGTCGATTCGGGGCATGCCGAAGTTTGTCTCTTCTCTGGCTACTCACTGAAGTGCCAAATAAATGCCAAAAGTGGTAAAGAAAGCCGAGAGGCCAGCCAAAGTTTCAAATATCTCTGGTTTGTCACAGAAGTGCTCTTTCACGCGTCCCAGAAGAAAAATAAATTAAATAAGCTTTGGAAACACGATGGCAAGATGTCATCACCTCCGTTCCCAAGCAGCACGGCAATACTTCGCAGTATCGTGCCAGTGCCGGCCGAAAGTCGGTTCCAATATCGCTCAAATGTCCAGTTTTGTACCACCGTTTGATACCCGGCCGGTATTCCCGTACAGCTGTTTCGCCCCGGCCTAGCGTTCGCGCAATATTGTGCGAAAACTCTACGATGCGTCTGCTCCGTATTGGCCGAACGTCGTGCAAGTATGTGTACGTTGCATGTCATTTGTTGCATATCCAATCACTTATACGAAAAAACAAATTTTTTTCGATCGCTCCCAGAAGTTTATTAAACAACTATCATTACACACAGTGTATTCTCAACATATTTACAAAGGTCACACTTCTCTGTAAAGCGAAAAGCAAATTATAAAATACAATTACCACTGTCCTCATGTCAAGCAAAACTCATCGCACAAAAACCGCGTAGATTGAGAGGAAACCAGGACGACTATCAGAATCATGCTTGCAGTGCACTTACTAGTGAAAGAGCGATATCACGTAATCCTTGATAGATGCATAATCCCAACTCAGGCACCCCACAAACACATTCGAGGAAGAAGGTTGCGCACATTCAACTGACATTTCGTCGTCGGCGAAGAGCAGTTTTTGTCGAAGCGTGTTCAACAAACACATCACAAGTATTCCACGAACTCCGTTGAAAAAAATGGCTGTTACTGAAAAATTGGCATGGACGTATTCCGACTGTTTACGACGAAAAAACACGGCCGCGACTGCAACGCACGACAGCTAGAGAACACTGAAGAGCGCAGTTCGAAAACCGGACCTACGTGGCCCGCTTATTTCTATAACTAGGCCAACGGCGAAAACGACAGCCCCAGAGATCCCATCAGCTGGACAGAGAAAGTCACGTGACAAATTTTCGTCTAAACGTTTTTGTCCTACGCGTCCTACGTAGAGAGGTCGCGCTGGGTCACGCGTTTCGCTTCACCGTTTTGATTTGCTTAAAGCGGCTCTCGCGCTCGCTGACAGCCACACGAAGACACAAAAGCAGGTGGGGAGGATTTGCAAAAGGCGAGGTCGAAAATGCATCAACAACGCATAAAAGGAAAGGCCGCTTCTGCCGGTGACCTTGTCGCCTTGCCTAGTCTGTCAGCGTTAGGCTTCCATTGATGGCCTCAGAAAGATAATCTCCTTTCTTGAGAGCGAAATGGACGGTGTGGTTATGTTTTCCGGGCTTGTCGCCATCCAATAGGCTTCAATTATTTCTCTCCCCACTCGCTCGCATTGGCCTCCCATGGCTGTCGTGCCGGTGAAATTAGGAGCGCAAAAATACTCCAGAAGCCGGGCGAAGACATCATAAATGTAATAACAAAAACGGCTTGGCATAACAAAATTGACAATTTAATTAAACATTTCGCCTCCCATGCGGGAGGTATCTTCAGTAGAGCGCAGAGCGAGTGAGATTCGCACAAAAAAGTTCGTCTATTCAGGCATAAAGTTTGTGTACAGGTCCGGCAGGGGGCCACGGTTCTTGTTTACCAGCGATCAATCACTTCTGCGTTTGTCGTTCTGGATGAACTAAGATTCCAGCAGCTTCCTCGGTCCCCACCTTTTATCTTCCGCCAAGGTCGATGCCTTGTCAAAGTCAAATTGGTATCCTGACGTCCATGCGTGGTCGACGAGTTCGGACTTGAAGCGGCTGCCGTTCGTGGAATTGGCGACATCCCGTGCGTGTTCTTTTTTTTTTTCGTCCCGTCTCTCCAATGTAAGAAGCGTCACATTCCTTGCACTGCACCTGGCTGGTCACGCCCCTTTCTGCCTCTGGCGGGGTCGGGTCTTTTGGCTTGGAGATAACATTGGCAATTTTTCTGTAGTACCCCCAACGGACTAAGGGCGCGTCCCAATGCCTCCGAAACCCTTAACGTACGGGATGCACACGACGTCACGTGTTCGTTCGGCTCGATCCGGGCGCCGACGGGACATTTGTTTCTTAACGCGATTGATAAACCGGTCGGAATAGTTACGTTTCTTCAAAGCCTCCCGCACATGCCTAAGTTCTTGATTGCTAAATGTTGAGTTAGATGGGACTGTTTCTGATAGATGAAGCAACGATCTTACAACTGAGCTTTTGTGTTGACTAGGGTGATGAGAGTGGTAGTCAAGAAAGTTTTGTCTGTCACATGGTTTACGATATACAGATTTCTTCATCTTAAAGGAAGGTTCACTAGTTCTATGGACACGTACATCTAAAAACGGCAAGGTACTGTTTTTGTTATTACATAAATTAGGAGCGCAGCCGGGACATTTTCTCCCGTGAATGACGATCGGGTGCTTGGAATTCAGAGCAGCCCTTTCGGCGTCCATTTGATCTTCTCGGAGTCGGTCGTTGAGGCATCACCCCGTTTGCCCGATGTACCTGGTAGCGCAGGACAGGGGGATCGCGTACACTTCCTTCGCTTCCTCTCCTTCCCCAAGATTTCTCTTTCCGGTACTCCCACGGAGCGGGCGGGTTTTTGAGCTTGAAGCCGCAAATAAAGTTCGCTCTTTCTACTTTTTTTAGTTTCCTCCTCTCCTGCCCTCCTTTCCTCCCCTCACCGTCCTCCGCCACCTGTTTACCGCCCTCCCCCGAGGGGCCCACACGGTGAATGAATTAGGAGACGCCTCCGTTAAATCCGGCATAACCCGCCGAAGAGGGGGCCTGCTGCTTGACTAAAGATTATCTCGCTGCTCAAAAAAAAAAAAGAAAAAAAAAAACAAAAAAAAAAACGTCGCGGGCAGCGATTGAATGCGCTTTGCCGGATGCGCAATGCTCCGTCCGCCTTGAACAAGCTGGTATGCATTAGACTAACATTTTTCGAAGCGCGGCAGGTTTAGTGTAGGTCCTATCATATGTTCCTGCAAGACTTCCTTGTCCGCCACAAGCTAACCAATAATTCAAGCACATAACGACGGCAGCGTATTCAAAGAGTGTAAAATAAAATGTATATAATATTTATAAAAACTGCTTGGCTTTCAAATCTTTAGCGCTGCAAATAATCGTAATCAAAATGTTTTTATGATTGAAGACCCCTCGTCGTGCATCGAACCCAAAATTACGCTTACGTGAAACATGATTCGGCGCGGGAGCGGCCGAGTCACCGTAAACTTTTTTTTTTTTTTCAGCGTGGATTTTGCTTTTTAATCTAACTAAGGTATTACTGGCAGTACACGAATTGCATACTTTGAAGGTATGAGAACTCATATAGCTGGTTGAGTGAATGCAATACTTTCGCATTCGCGGAAGCTCGATCTGTTGATTCGAACTTCAACAAATCACACGCACCCATTCTCCCTATTCCTCTTTACCCGAGTCATAGTCGTTCCCTCACGATGCAATACGAGTACAAGTAACGGCAGTTTATGCAATGTTGACGTTACACAGCCGTGATCGCACGGTTTTAGAAGCGCTATAGAACGAGCATATGCGTCGAAGTTTGGTACAATTATTGATTTCTGTCTTCCCGCCGTGACATCACACGAGAAAAGCGATTTCGTTCTGACTGTGAAACTAGGAGCACAGAAATCAAGATATAATCCCTTTATAAAGCAACGCGAAATGAATCTCTGCAGCCAATACCCAACCGTTCACGAGGTGACTAGGCAAAAACATATATTACCCCCGTGCCTTTACCCTCTGCGCACCGCCAGAGAGAGTCATACAAACTCCTTTGCGCTATTATCCACACGATTGCGTTTGCAAGCCGGTAGTTTGACTCGGCTGGGATTCGTCCCTTCTGGCTTTCATAGCTCTCTATGAAACCAGAAAGGTAGATACTTTTCTACATTGGGTGGGTTTGCCCGGGGCCTCCAGTTATTTACGGCCAAAATCGCACTGCAGGCGCTTCAGCAATGTTCACTCTGGTCGACACACGTGCTCTTTAAAAATGCCTGTCGTCTACCCTTTCCCAAAAGATACTTGAAGAGTCAATCTTAGAAACCGACGGATAACGAGGCCGAAATTATGCTTAGACCTCAAAAAAATTATACACGAACTCATCTCTGTTACGTCACGCCGTGGCGGTGGCGCGTCGGTCGCACTTCCGATCTGGAACTGTGGGCAGAAGTCCCCATGCCAGACGTGCATTCCTGCGTTGTTTTGAAAGGAACCAGACAAAAACCTGCCTTCTCCTCAAAACGCCGCGACTGGGGTCGTACCAAAAGTGTCGAGAAAAGTTTGAAGGTCAGTTTTCACGTGCTCGGTTCGTGCGAAGATCTGAATATGTGCCGTGAAAAGGGAAAGGCAGACGCCGTTGGACAACAATTGCTTGGGTGGGAAGCACTTTGGGTTGAATTCACGGATACTTGTGGTCACCAGATTTATTTGTTTTGTTCCAACATGAACGCGAGAAAACCGCCAAGTTGTGCGGATCATCTGCGGATTACGTTCAGTGCGTCTTCAAGTTCAAACAGCCTTCTGATCGTTCGAACTGTCGTCTGCTCTTTCAAACGTTTCTGCTTGTCGTCTGCTCTCTTAGACGACGCCGGCCCGTAGACCAAATGTTGTCCCGGTACTTGCGATAAGGAGTAAGTGCAGGCCTCGAAAGACTTAAACTTGAAGGTTGGTAAGCAGGCTCGATGTAAACAGTAGATACATGAAGATGTTGATCATTGTTACGAGTGACCATCACCGACTTTTTATGCCTAGTTCACTTGGTCCGATTCTGCTAGAGATTTTCAGTATCGACGTCGACCATCTCAGCTACGGTTTACGCTTTTGCAGCCCGAGCGGCGTCGCGACTGAAAATTGCGAGCGAAATCTCATCAAGCGAGTCAAGCACTAGCGTACATACTGCGGCGTCCACGCGGAACGAATCGGCACATGTCACATTATTCACGCGATGTTTTGCGGTGTAACGAGCCTCGGTAATTTCGCTGACGCCGCTCAAGGGGTCAGACATATCCAGGAAGACGTAGAATCAACAATGCGAACGCGAAAAAGGGCAGGGGGACTCACCCGACGCCAACAACATCGCATTTCAATGGTTTGTTTATGGGCGACGGCGAGCTTCCTGCTCACACCTCCATCGCGCATGCACGGCGCCAATGGCGTCCGCTAGGGGCACTTCCCTACCAAAAAAAAACGGTTTAAAAATAAACCGGAATGAATCCGGAATTTTAATCCGTCATATGGGCCCCTAAGCAAACCGGATTTCTAGAAACCGTATATGAACCGGAAATACCCAGTCCGGAAACCCAACCGTAATTGGTCGAAGCGGAAGCTGAACCGTATCTGGCCAATCCGTAGAGCTTCACCGGAGTGGGTCTAACCGTATATTAAACCGTATCAGGCAACACATGAATATAATAGAAGTAGTTTAATAGGGTGACACACCTACTGTTTCACCTTCCGATGTACTGCAGCTGATGCTACAAGCCATCCCTTACAAAAATGTCATATCTAGACTTATAATGAAAATACAGATATGGATATATAAGGAATTGGGCAGATATGACCACATCTGCCCAATTCCTTATATACCATATATAGACTGCTTTATATTATCCCGTGTTTGGGCCTGGCAGATAGGGTACCCACCTCATATAAAGCAATTTTCATGTGATGCTCCTTCTAGCATCACATTAAAATTATTGCCATGGGGCAGGTACCATACTTTCAGGTCCAGACATGGGATCATATAATGCATTTCTATGAATATCCACAAAATATACATTTTACTGCTATCCCACACTGCCAAACGTGTGTTTACGTAGATACATCGGCAGAATAGGCCACTGACCAATCTTTAGTGGTCTGGTTCGAAATTTGTAATTCCGACAAATATGTATGCTACAAAAATCAAATGCAGGCGATCGCTAGTTAGCAAACACTGTAACATATCATTCGACGTCTAAAAGTCACAGCCCTTTGGCGGGATTGGTTGTCGAGGGAGCAGACAGATATGGTTTGCAAAAATAGTTTTATACATAAAAGCGCGAAAATTCCAAACAAGCACTTCCGCCGTTCAAAAAAAAAATAATAGTAATATCACACGAACAACCATTAAAATAAACTAAAAATGTAATAGCACACAGACTCCTATTAAAATAAAACAAAAGGAAGGCGACAATTAAGCTGTAAACTATACGAAAGTTCCAAAGTCGTTGATCCTTACTCACAGGGTAAAGTTCTGATTCAACTCTCCGGTCGAGCACAGCAGTTTTGACATGGGCTTGCTTGCTAGCCTCGTCGTTGAAGTCCTTCCTTGCACCGTGCGATGTTCAAAGTCCCCCAGTCGCTCCTCGCTGGCCTTGTTTTTCCGTTCAGTCCCGAAATCATCCCTTGTGACCAACACGTCGCACACACACACACGCACAGACACCATTGTTCGCCGGAAGCAATACAAGATGAAAAGTTCATTACTGCTCCTTGAACACGACGCGGTCACCACCGTTTCCCGGACTGGAAAATGACGAGGGCATCATATTTTTAACTAAAACTTAATAAAGAAAAAAATTAATAAATAATGAACAGATAAGTAACAGAAACCTGGGCTAAATCATAAGAAAAAGTGAAACAACGAACACACAAATAAAAAAAAGAGTAAAAACACAAAGGACTTACACAGAAAGCTTTTTGTCGGGTCCAGCTCTCCGCATGCAATGGCGTCGTCGGCGGGAGGCACTCACTTGATCGAATGACGTTTTAGCGAACGCCCACGTTTCATCGAACGACACTTTAGCGAATAGCCGGACGCCGCGAAGCAGCGTTTTCGGGTGGGCCAAGTGAGTTTATATTTTTGTAATGAGTTGCCGCAGACTGTCGCCGCGAAGCGGCGTAAAGCGCAGCGCGACGGATGGGTTAACGCGCGCCCCCGTTATTCGCTAAAACGATCATTCGCTCAAATGTCGCCGTTCGCTAAAATGTCATTCGCTCTTGTGATATGGACCCGGCCTTTAGGGAGGCAATCCTCCCCCATCCGCTTTGACCCCCACCCCCGCACCCCCCGTCTCCCAAAGAGTTCCGCCGCTACTGATGAACCTTGAGCGAGTAGTCTCTGCATCGGGGAAAAAAGAAGAAAAACAGCCTTGCATAACACCATTCACGCACAATTAATAATACTGGTAAAAGCAAGCGATCTACAGACAATAACAAGCTTTCTGAACGCAGGAAATAAGCTAGCCCTAACGAACAAAGAAACAAACTTACTTCGGTTCCCGTACCATAATCTTCGCTGTTGAGCCGATTTGACGAAGTTCCACTTCTCACAGTCGCTTCGTCTTTTTCGGACACGTTTGAAACTAAAGCAAACTCCACGCATCACGACTAATCGGGAAATTTAACCGTTATCCGGTCGCGAACGCAGGCTTTCAAACGCACACGGCCGATACGGCCGGCAAACCGTGCGAAACATAGGCTGTTGATTCGATGATATTGTTTTCGTATCTTCAAAACGTTTCCAATAAAAGGATAAGCAAACCGCATTATAAAACTAATATAAGACACAGCAATAATAAATTATTGCAGACGTCATTATTGCCATAATATTATGAATAAGTCCTGTATACGTAGAAAATATTAAATACGAAAGTAAGTACAACGGTTCGAAACGACTTCAGCAGACATGTATCTTTCCAGAAAACACCCTTGGATAACCGCGCAACTTTAGCCTAGTTTGCTAACGCGCTATCTTGCAGAGCGTGAGGACTAGGGATGCCGCGAACTTTTTTCGAATCGAAGTTTCGATGATCGAATCAAGCGGTTCGAAAGGTTCGAAAGATTTCGATTTTTCGAACTGTCTATATCGTAAAATTCGACGGAGGTCGAATTTTCGAACTTGTTAAGCTAAGAAGTTCGACGCTTTTCGAACCGTCGAACTTATTACGCTAAAAAATTCGATCTTTTTCGAACTTTCGAACTTATTGCGCTGCAAGGTTCGATGCTTGTCGAACTTTCGACTTGACTGACCAAAAAATTCGATGAATTTCGAACTTTCGAACTTATTTATCAAGAGAATTCGAAAAGTTTCGAACTTTCGGATTCTGAAAAGTCAGAAGTTCGACGAACTTCGAACTTTTAGGGTAAAAGTTCGACGTTCGTCGAACTTCGAAAGACCGGCGGTCGGTTTCATTCGATTTCAAGTAGTGGGGTACATTCGTAATTTTTTTTTTCTCGAACTTTTACACGCGGTGCTGCGTTCCTTACGAAAGACAATGTCGTTTATTTCAATGTTCTGGCATGCTTAGGTTTAAAGAAATAAATCCCCGAAGGGGCGAGGAAGGACGACGGGTTTTTGACGATTATCGTTTGTGCCAGATTTGAAGCACGCTGCAGCCGGAGCTATTTATGGTAGATATGTTATACTTTTTTTAAGAATGATCTATGTATAGCCTAGGTAAGTGCCTTCTTAAGATGTGATTATTGTTATTCAACGTGAGAGTTTCGAAGAAATGTCCAAACATGTATATGCATGCAATTATAACCTAAACTTGATATTTATTTTCGTCTAAGTTGTTTGAGGTATCGCATTTAAATTAACACCACAGACAGTACATATCATTGCCATCTGCAGAATACGAAATAATATATTTATTGTTTTTTCGCGTTAAGGAATAAATTAACTCATGGGAGAAGATTTCTAATAGTGTTCAAGTTCAGCACGTCATTAAAAGAAAACTTTTTTTTTTTGCTTCACGTTCCTGGGACGTGTTTCTTTTAGCCTGTACACATTTTGGTAAAAGAAACTTGTTTCGAAGTTCTGAACCTCTGAATATGCAAGAATAGAACACTTCCGACGAATTCTTGATAGTTTTTTTTTTCTCCTGTTTTTTATTCCCGCATTTATTATTATTTTTTTTTTTTTGTTACTATCGGCACAGGTGTTTAGGGTTTAGGTCGAAAAGACAGCTTTGAACTTCTGAACTACTAAGCATGTGACGAGCAGTGCCTTCTGACAACGAGTTTCTAACAATGACCATCTGCGCAACCTTTTATGCAGTGAAGAGCGACAGTAGCTATACATATGCATAAATAATTTCCGATTAAAATAAGCTCGACCACGCCCTCTTTCCCCGTATTGTTTTCTTTAACAGTTCAAAATACCTGCAAGGGGGAAAAAAAGGCTGAAGCCCCCCCCCCCCCCCTCCCCGCTACCCTCTTTCCCCCCGTTTTTCCTCTTCCGACGCCACTTGTATGGTAGAACGCTCCTCGACCTCGAGTTGTGTCGGCTTTCGTGCTTTTTGCGAGGCGATTCCTCCGTCCCAGAAAATAAACCTCGAGGACAATTATAAACTTCACCGGATCGGATTACTACCAGCGTGCAAGGGGTGGCGAGGTAGCTTGCCAGGTCGCTTCAAAGTTTTTCTGAGCCTCAACCTCCTGCTCGCCCCTGGCCGTTTCGAACTGGATGAGTCTCGTAAAACAGTGTGTTCGTGCAATCACTACTGCGTGATGCAGGTTAAAATCCCCCCCCCCCCCCCCCCACCACCCCACACGGGGCTGGCGGTCACAATTCTGCACTGGCAAATATTCTAGCACGTCCGGGACACTCGTCGCCTCATTTAATCGCCTGATCAACTTCGCAGAATCTAGATATCACACCCTAACTTTTCTAAACTTGATTTCGTGAAAACCAGTGAGTCGTGAAAACGTTATTTGAAACTGAAACTGTGGAAAAACTTGAAAATCGGACTTCGAACTTTGAAAACTTGGATTAGAAAAAAATTCAAAATCTTCGAAGTTTTTTTTTTTTTTTTTTTTTTTAATTTAGCGTTAAAAGAGAATCGAAACCTTCGAACTTTTCAAACTTTATGCAAAAAGAAATTCGAAATCTTCGAATTGTTCGAACTTCATGTCTATAAAAATTCGAAGCGTTCGAAGTTTTCGAATTTTTTTTACAAAGAATTTCGAGATCTTCGAATTTATCGAACCTGAAGTAAAAAAATATTCGAAATATTCGAATTCGAAATTTTGGAAACCGTGAAAGCTTCGAAATTTTCGAATTCGAAACTCCGCTGTGGTCAAAAGTTGCGAATTTTTCGAAATCGAACCTCGGTCGGTACGAAAATATCTAAATTTTTCGAAATCGAACCTCAGTTCGCTTCGCAAATATCGAAACCTTTCGAAATCGAACCTAGGGTGGTTCGCGACATCCCTAGTGAGGACGTTGGTTCGAATCCAGGAAAACACCCTTTTCTATTGGTTTTCAGTATTTTAAATTTTTTTTTACCTTTTGTATTAGTTTTTATTACTTTAAATATTTTTTTTCTCGCCTACTTGTGTTAGTTTTTATTATTTCTAATTTTTTTTCTCGCCTTTTTGCATTAGTTTTTATTGACGAAAGTCTCACCTTCTTGTATTAGTTTTTATATTTTTTTAATATTTTTTTTCTCACCTTTCTGTATTAGATTTTATTATTTTAAATATTTTCTATATTTTTGCAGTCGTCGGCACCGTTCTTTAGGGTAATAATCACGGACAAGGTGAAAACAAAAAGTGCGAGCCTAAGTTTGAATTGTTGCAAAGCACAAACCGTGGCCCTCTTGTTTTGCCGGGATAATTCATAACCGTAGGCAAACAGTACAAGCCCTTTCAAAGAAGAAAGAAATGTAATAATAATGAGCATATTGCGAGCAAAATGTGAAAATGTGTAAGTGGTAAAACTGCCACAGTAATGCAGCTGAAGTTTGTCTGAAAGCGGCCATCTTCATCCGCTGTCGAATCAAAAATACCGTCATTTTAAGGCAGTAATTTAGCTGAGCTCATAGCGCGCTACGTATTAATTAAGCACATCTCTTAATATTCTGACTTCCGGAAAGTAGTATTTAATTTGTTCTCGTAGATCAGTGCTATCCCCCGCGTGCCGCCAGGTTTTATTTATACAGGTTGCGCTCCGCAGTTTTACTTTTTTATTAGGCCTAGACACGTTTTTATTCCTGAGATTCAAGTGCAGCACGGATAATTAAACTATCTTTCAGAAACGGCATCGTTCAACGTTGTAACAATTATTTTTCGTAGCGTCAAGGGGTCACATTCACAAACCCGGCAGTGTGAACATCCACAATGCAGTGGTATTTCTCGCTTTTTTGCGTTAAAGAAATAAGTTTTTATATTCGCGATCCTCTGGAGCGGTATGTCGTATAACATAATTTATCAAAGCAACAGATATCGTTTGGCTATGGGAACGTTCGAAATATTTCTGTTAGATAATCGTAACTACCACAGAAAGTAGTTGATTCCTGTCTGAAATAGCATATTTTCGCACTCAATGTCGTAGCGTCATAAGCAATAAACACATCTCTTACTTTTCTAGTCTCTGGAAAGTAATGTTTATTATTGTTTTTGTAACTCAAAGCGCGTGCTCAATCATGCCACGTTTTTTTTTCTTCATTTTTAGGCTCCGTTATACCGTTTTTAGTTTTTATCAGGGCCAAACACCTGCGTATACCACCGGACCCTAAGTATAGTACATCAAATTAAACTAGCTTCCTGAAAAAAGTGATGTTCAGCGTTGTAAAATTTATTTTTCGTGGCGTAGGCGGTCACATTCTCAAATCCTCTGCAGCTAATTTTCTTCACCGTATTGTTTTTTCTTGCGTTTTCGCGATAAAACACGCCAGCCTTGCCATGCTGGGATAAAATACCCTAGCGTCGGCAGTCATTTAGGAAGGATTGATCAACGCAAACATTTCCACTCGCTATCCATGAATTGCCACAGTTTGTCAGAATCTCAATGACTTGACTTCATAGTGAAAAGGACGAAAAAAAAAAACAAAAAACGATGCCGGTCAGTAAACGGATCTTCCATGACGGGGCTCGCCAGCTTGAACACCAAAGCGCCGATGCCGGCCAGTCACTCAACTTCCATGTAAATACTGGCCATCAAAGGATATATTAGCTTTCACTTCACAAAATAATTTTTAATTTTTGTGATTGTTTTCTGTTCAGATAAATTCTGGATCACGGTTAATATGAAACATACACTTAACGCCAATGTCAAACCGGTCACATTGTTGTTTTCTTTCTGTGTTGTCTCAAAATCGTTACTAGCGACGTTTCAGACTAAATGAATACTATGTTTTCTTTTCCGCCAGCTCTGCATGACAGTCAATTTACCTCGTTTCTTCATATTGGCTACTGCATGTCAGGAACATCGGTGGTTTTGATAGAACCGAATTGGATGGACATCTGAGAATTCTAACTTATTAGTTATTACACTGAAGGCGACACGTACTGACACATGTAGCGATGTAGGAGCGTCATAGATTTAGAAATAGACTTTTTTTTATTATAAGCACGACTAATGATTCCAACCAAGTATCCTTAATCCTAAAGTTAGATTGAACGGAAATCGTATTACCAGATGCACCACTCGCTGAAAGTAACTCTGTCAAATTGCCACAATATTTCAAGATCCGTCCTCCAAGTCATACATGAGAGATTTTTTTTATTTTTTTATTTTTCGGCTAATGTTGGTTAAAACCAGTTACCGGTAAATACTTTACGGTTACGCTTACGGTTAAGTGTTTTTTTTTTTTTATTTCAAATAACAATTTTGTTTCTGTTACGGTTACTGAAAATTTTCGTTCCTAAATGGTTTTCGGTTTCGGTTACGGTTTAAATCCCTGCTTTGCGTACCTAAATTGATAAAAGCCCCTAAAATTGCCTGCATGTGCACCATAATAGAATGTTCAGCATGCAGGCATAAACAAGGAGACCGCAGGAAAGCTGTCAAAGATACTGAAATGACACTTCCCGATTGTGTGTACATCTAGCTGTGGCATCGAATTAGTTCTTGTTTTGGTTTGTTTTTATGTGGAGAAAATTATATAAAAAAATTATTTGACAGTTATCAAGCAATTATTTAAAAAATAACTAAAAAATACCAAAACGTTGTTTAAGCATAATAATGAACAAGTATTGCAGAGTGCATAAAAATTCTAGATGGAATCAAATGGCAATGACTTGCACAAAAATCGCCGTGATGTCTCCTTTTTGGCACCGCATATCAGCTGGCTGTCTTCTGCGGTCTGAGCTTTGATCGACGCAGCAGCCCGTACGTACGGTATCGGGATGGATTGTTTGCAACTTGATAATTCAACCATACGCTTGAAAGTCTTCGGCATCAGGCGGCTGATCCGATTTTCTTTGGAACAAGATATGGCAAAGTATGGTTTGTGCAAAGCAGATATTTTCAGTCGAGACTTTGTCCAATTTGTGTTTTAACCGAATTTGACAAAAAATGGTTTGTTCGAACCGCATATTGTGTGTCTGGAATTCCTTCAATTGTACTTTGAACCGGACTCCAAAAATCACGGTTTGTTCGAACCAATTAGGAAAATCACGGTTTGTGTGAACCGGAATTTGACTGTCTGGAATTCCTTCAATTTGACTTTGAAGCGGATTGGGAAAATCACGGTTTGTGCGAACTTGAATCTGTCTGTCCGGAATTCCTCCAATTTGACTTTGAACCGGATTAGGAAATTCACGGTTAGAGCGAACCGGAATTTGCGTGTCCGGAATTCCTCCACTTTGACTTTGAACCGGATTAGGAAAATCACGGTATGAGCGAACCGGAATTCGCCTCTCCGGAATTCCTCCAATTTGACTTTGAACCGGATATGAAAATTCACGGTTTGTGCGAACCGGAAGCCACCTCTCCGGTGTAACTCCGGTTTGATCTCAGTCCGGATTTCACTTTCCGGACTGATTTCAAACCGTTATTTTTGCTAGGGTTCGGTTTGTTTGTAAACCTGAGTTGGCGTATAACACAAATTTGGCGTCGTCATTCCCAAACTGGTTGCCGGACGAATTTCTCTATGCGAATGGCAAGCAAAGGGTTGGTAATAGTAACTTAAGATACGTACGGCAGAATTCCCTGCCATAAATAAAATTATTTGGCTAACGCCAATGTAACGCGAAATAGGTGCAAAGGGTTTTGCGATAGGAAGCGTAAACCGAAAAAAAAAGAAAAAAAAAGAAAGAAAGACTGAAAAAAAAGGAGAAATAAGAAAACAAATCTCTGGTGACGTTGCCAAAAAAATTTGTTGTTATGTGATTTTTCTTGTCACGTGACCAAAAAAAAAACGAAATTAAAAAAAAAAAAAAACACGAGAAAGAAAACCATCTTATTTTGCCGGGTTTCGAAGCTAGGCCCTGTTGATCGTGAAACTAGCGGGCTATCCGTTGCACCAATATAACTTTTTTTCTTTCTTTATTGCAAGTTGCGCCAACGTAACTGCCTGTAATGCTCACGCATTGTCCCATCATAGGAGAAAGCTTAGTTCCTTCGTAGTTTTTCATGCATGTGTTATTTTTATTTGTGGCAAGAGTTCACGCTCCAGAATGCTTTTAGAGTTTTGGAGCAGAACGAGTTTTCTTCATCCGAGTCAGCTTCTAGAGCCAGTAGACCGCACTGGGTCGTCCAGCAAATCAAGCAGCTATTTTCAAATTCTCTGGCGTGCCCGTCCTCGCATCCGAGGTCACCGTTTGACAAGCTTATCTTTCTTCCACCTGTAGCCGGAACCCCTACGGCAGCTTTGTTCCGTCCCCACTCCCTCTCGAGAGGATGGCTCGCCCCGAGGCTAATCCCATTCTCTAGACCTCTTTCTAACCAACGTTGGCCCTTTCCCTCCCCGTCCCCCAGCTTCGGGAAAGAAGGTTCTTCCCTGCAGGACGTCCCGTTTGTACAGCGGCCTTTAAAGTTCAAAGATTGTCCTGTCTGTATCGTCCCTTTTGTGTCTCCACTTTTTAATGTTTAAAAAGTATCAACACGCAAAAATAGTACAATATCCGGGATTTCATTTTCGTTCCCTAAGTGAGATGCGGGAGCCGCACCACGGAGCCCCGGTCGTTTCCGCGCTTTGTCACTTTGTTATCGCTAGGATTTGACAGTGCTCAATCACAATGCAAGACACGCACAGAGCCACGCTCGCTTTTGCAATGCGCCGCCTAATAATGATATCTCTTGTGGAGACGTGCGCACATCCGTCTTGCTCAGTGTTAGCTCAATGGCAGCACTTTCTGTAAAGGCGGATTCACACCGGGGATGTAAGCAGTCGCGCGATCCAACTAAATCGCATCGCAAAAAAAAAAAGAAAAAAAAAATGTAATTAGTTGGTCAATCTGGCGTGCGCGATGAGCGAGTCCAACGCTATCGTTGGCGAGTCGCTTCTTAAAAACTCTCGCTCCGAACGCCGTTGTTTGGCTCGGCCTCTCCGCGACTAGAGTGCATCACAAAAAGTCGGGTCAGCAAGAAACTGCTCAAATCCCGTCACTTTTTGCCCGCGATGGTCGCTTTTGCGATGAGAGTTATGGCGCGACTAGATCACATCGCCGGTGTGAACGCGCCTTAATGTCGAACCAGTCTCACGGCGCGTCCCGATATTGGCTTTTGTGCCTACGCGCGAGTACAACATCTGGCACAATTTGCGTTTGCAAAGCCTGCTCCAGCCGCGTCAAAACATTCAGCCAACCTCTGGACTGCAGAAATCAAGAGACACCAAAACTAAAATAAAGTTGCCAGCCGAAAAAGCTTCATTTCTATTTAATTAAGACGAAAACCACCCGCGTACATCAAATACCTCATCAGCGGTACTCCAAGGCAGTAAGCCTAGTTCTGGCACTTGTTTGGCAACTTTGGCCCGTAGCTGCCAGATCACAGCCGAAATATCGGGAAGCGAAGCCTAACTTGGGCACTCGTTTGGCGACTTGGGCTCAAAGATGCCAGATGTCAACCAAACTACAAGGTAGTAAGCCTAACTCTGGCACATTTGTGGCGATTTTGGCCCGAATGTGCCAGGTGACAGCCGAACTGCCAAAAAGTGAAGCCTAACTTTGGCATTCGTTTGGCGATTTTGGCCCAAAAATGCCAAAGCTCTGCCGAACTACAAGGTAGTAAGCCTAACTCTGGCACATCTGTGGCGATTTTGGCCCGAATGTGCCAGGTGAGAGCCGAACTATCAAAAAGTGAAGCCTAACTTTGGCATTAGTTTGGCGATTTTGGCCCAAAAATGCCAAAGATCTGCCGAACTACCGGGCAGTAAGCCTAAATCTGGCATTTGTTAGGCGATTTAGGCCCGAAGATGCCAGACGAGAGCCGAACTACCCGGCAGCGAAGCCTAAGTTTGGCACATGTTTGGCGAATTAGGGCCAAGATACCCAGACTGTTGCCAAGGGAGGTCAGGTTTGGCACTAATTTGGCTTCTTCGGGCTTTTTAATGCCCTAAACTGCCAGACGCAAGCCAAATTTTGGCCCAGAACTCGGTGCTGCCTGGGATCCTACTTGCGGAGTTGCTATGCTAGGAGATTATTGTATGTATCAGGACAGTTTCGCCTCTCGGTGAAACTGTCGTAATACATACAATAAACTCCTAGCATAGCAACTCCGCAAGTACGGATCTCTGACTTATATATATATATACAACTAACTCTTATAGCAAAGAAAGAGAAAAAAGAAACGAAGGTAGTGGAGAAATAAATGAAGGTTGTGAAGAGCAAATTCCTCATCGTTCTGAAAGAGCGACACGCAAAAAAGGACAACACCACGATGTATCAATACAAAGCTACAATATTTATTCGCAAGATTAGCTAACATTATCTTTCCCAACCCGATTAATGATCCTAAACATTCTCAAGGATTTTAACTCTCCCTCGGTAGTAAACCAGATAAGGAATGGTAAGAGATGTTCGTTAATCGTAAAACTAAATGTAAAACCGGTTTCTTCAAAAGAAACAGTAAAACGTCCCCCTCACATTTTCCCCACGCACCCAACGCCAGTGAGAGAGGGTGCGTGGAGACGCGCCCCTGGCATAATTACGCACCCAGTCCCCGGCTCGTCTAGGCTTCAGTCGTTCCCCTCGCGTCGTTCCACTCGCGTGGAACGAGTGGCAGCTGGTAAAACTTCCAGCGAAATCTGGTAACCGAGAGTGGCTACCAGCAAAACTTCCAGCAAGAACGGGTAAACTACGCTGGTTTCGGATCAAATCAAGGGAAACTTGACCAGTTTTCACCGGATGTCACTGAAAGTGTTTGCCAGATATTTCAATAGGGAGAAGACATGAACTGGGCACGCTTTCGTCGACGACATCAACTTTGAGACTCACAAAACTCCATTTCGATGGGGTACGCCCCGCGGCAGCGGCCCTTTTGCCCTGCCCAATGGATGAAATTCGTCCTTTGTGCAGCTCAGTGGCCCTCAAAAAACTGACGACATTCACTTAACTCGTGAGGTTCATGCCGGTGAAACGAAACCCCCGCAGAAGGATGACCAGCTCGATTTCTGCAGCCACTCATACTACAAAGGCCCATCCCGGTCTTGGCTACGCGCGACACCACACAAACTTTTGTCTTCTCAAGCTGATCAGCTGCTAGGGTCGTCTGCTCCTCGTGGTTCGTCTTGGGCTGATCGCATTTGCTTCTCTGTTTTAAAACCCCCCGGACGGAAGCGAGCGCTGCGCTACGAGCAAATTCTAATGCAAACCGCCCAACTTACATGTGACTTGATCACATTGTCCTTATAATTGTATACACTTTTTATGACTAAACCTGCTGAATCCCCTCTAATCCTACTGGCAGTGGAGGTGCGGTGCAGCAGGGTGCACCTCCCAACGACAGGTTAGGATAGCAAGATCACAGTGCTGGTTTTTTTTACGTCACCTGCAATGATCCCGGACATGAAACACGAGTGCTGCGTCAGCGTATGGCTGGGAATCGTGTTCCTCCTGATCAAACACCAGCCGAACACTCACTGAGCAATCATGCGAAGTATGTGATCCGCACTGGTCTGTTGTGAGTCACTTAGAAAATAGGAGATGGCTCTGGTATTTTGAAGGTGTACGTAGAATTCACTCCCTTGAACCCTTAATTTCCATTGCGCATTTTTATTACTTCCCCGACACCTCAAGGTGGCGCGGCATGTAATTAAAATCATGTGCTTCGTCATTTGCCCTTTATTAGGGCTAAAATACAAATATAGAAGGAGTTTCGTTCACACTTATCGAAGTTTTTATTGATATCACAGGCGTGTGAGAACTAAAGGGCTTATGCAGTTGCATAATGAGCCGTATGCAATACATTCACATCTCGGAAATAAGGTAATGTGTTTTATGAGGTACTCGCAAACAAATATTCCCTCACTCGGTGTCCACCATTAGGATACCTGTTGTGACCATTAAAAAAATATTTGTGATATTACAACGAAGCTATAGCCATAAGAATGTTTATCTCTTATATTTCAAAACGTTACTGACAATTATTTACTCGTCCGATGAACACGTAACTCACATTAAAACTAAACATTTTGAAAAATTCAGTTCAACAAAACAGCATTCAGACCAGACTCGTACGTAAACCGTTAGAAGTGACGAAACTAGATGTAGTCTGGTACATTTGTCAGTAATTTTGTAAGTGAATATTTGCATATTTTACACAGTAATTGTAAAGTAATTTCTTAACTTAGTTAAGCAAAAAAGTGATTGTACCTCGTCACATTTCATTTTTATTCACAGAGGAAAGAAAACGAGAATTTGAAAACCAAACTAAAATCGTGAAGTTTGTAAGATGAGCTTAATCGGAATCCCATTGTCACCTGCACTTACGAAAAGCAGTGCTTCGCAGTCATCTTCAAAAGGTCAATGCCTTTCTACACGTCTCCTAACATTTCGATTTTTTTTTCGTGAATTGGTTGTTTGCAACTTGCAGCTTGCTCACAAAACATCGATGTGGGAAGCACACTGATCTAAAGAATCGGACTCTCGGTTTAAACAAGATCAGGCAAGCTCTAAAGGTCAACACGTTTACTTCCGACAACAATAAAAAGAAAAATTTCGAAGTTCACGATATTTGGTCTGACGGATAGTTGCGTGGCTGTTCTTTCTGTCCCCTCACTCTCTCTTTGCCTTCTAAGATGCGAAGACGAAAACACCAAACGATTACGCGCCTCCCAAAAGCTCGAGACAAACAGCAATGTCCTCTTTGTACATAGCGACAACGACAGTTAGTAGAACGCCACAACAGGGGCGGACGGCTCCGTCTTCGCGTGAAATAAAATGTGACAAGGAAATTGACTGGAAATTATGTAACAGTAACTGGCATGCTGCTTAAAAGCAATCAGACACCTCTCACTTTTTGAAAAACGAAATTTTATTTTGATATTGTGTTGTCCTTCACCTATTTTTCTAAAAACTCCAGCGTGCCCATATCGCTGTCAGGGTTTGTTTCGCCAGCATTTTGTGACCAAATAAAGGTTGTGATCATTTTTGTTGGTGATGCCCTTCCACAAATTACTGCACGCTGTCGGTACATTGCGTATTTCGACGAGAAACCTACTGCCTTGTATTTTAGTCTCCCTAAAACAACTAAAATGAAAAAAAATATATATACATGTGTCGTCAGCCTTTTAAAAATTTTATTAACAATGTTAATTACTAGATTCCATACTTGACTGTCGTTAGCTGTTGCCGCGTCGCAATTCGCTGCCGTTGCCTCGCTTGATATCTACCTAAAGAACAATGAGCCATTGTGCGGCTGTTCCGTGTTACATCCGTATCGTACTGCGTATCGGCATTCTATTCTTGTTTACCCTAGGATGTAAAGTTAAAGTAATGCCGCATAAGCAATGGGTTATTTTTTGAAGTAACGGTCACTAACTTATATGGGAGAGTAATTGTAACAGTAACAAGTTACATTTTAATGATTTGATAATTTTAAATATAATTCTTTATTTGTATTTAGTAAACTGTGGAAGTCTTATTTAAAAAGAAATTTAAAAAATAATCAGCCCAAGGATCACCACATCCACCGTATCTTGGGTATTTTACAGAAAATTAAGCTTGGTTGCAACACCAGTCCTCTGTGAAGGCAGTGCTCAAATACCATATATTGTGATATTTGAGCAGCTAAGATACTGACGCGTGCGTGACAAAGTTACCATCGCGGATATTTTAAAAGCGATATGGGGTTCAAACTTCAGGGGCGAAGGTTTTTTTTTGTTTTTTTTTTAACGAAACCGTTGTTTTTTTATTTTGGATGTTTACTTTAGCGCATGTATAAAACGGCCTGTAGCGCCCTTTTTTGGTTTAGTCGCCATTCTGTCGCAAGATCTGAGTGTACGTTTTGTATTACTTACAGTGACAAGTTCACTCTTTTGTGGAGTTTTGCATTCATGCCCATTTTTGTTAGTGAGATTAGGTTATTGAACTTCAGCTGTTGTTCCCCACTGCGTGATGTTTGCAACTTATTACACATGAGGGAATCTCGCATATTTTTCGGGCAATATTGGCTTCACAAATTATATATAATATAATAAAATAACAATACGCGGACAAATAACAGCTTGTTATGTTTAACATTCTAGCTCAATTCACCTTATATTTACTACATAGTTATGAATGTACTCGCATTAATGTTTTGTGGTACAAGTAACCACCAACGCTCACCCCTGATCTTCAACAATCTGGTTGGAATCTTTTGCTCCAATCCACTGTCCTCACGACGGCTATCTGCGAATCCAATGAAAACTTTCTCAAAGCAGCTTCTTTTTTTTTTTTTGCAAACAACAATAGACTGTAGCAATATGCTGCGCCATCGTTGTTCGTGCACCCTCCACCTGCTGCTCCAGCGGGTAGATAGTACAAGCTGCATGACACGCGACAATCATAGCCGTCCGGCACACGCCCTCTGACAAAGCAATCAACTTAATTTGACAACACGTCCAGAACACCCTTGGTCAAGCGGTCGTATGATGCGTGAATCTTAATAAAAATGTGCCGCGTTTATTTTTGATAGTAGGGCGCAGTAGTTTCAACTTTTTAATATGCCTTTAGATTGCATATAAGTTTCCGTTTCCTTCTCCAAGAACACTGAAAAAAGTAGATCAGTTCATGCACAGCGACCGCGCTGCCCGCCCTGCGCCCACAATCAAGGTTCAATTTTGATGCAGAGTGCCAAATCTTCATTTTCGATCGGTAACTTTCTAACGAATGTATACTAACGTTTCTAATAGTTACTATATATATATATATATATATATATATATATATATATATATATATATATATATATATATATATATATATATATATATATATATAAGGCAACTTCGTAATTTAGGGGCAGACATGTACACGTTACCCCAAAAAAGTAACTGAGGGCCGTTAGTCGTTACTCGCTGAAAAAGTAACTAAATACGTTACTCGCTACCAATTCTTAAAAGGAACGCGTGAGTTACCTCAAAAGTAACGACTTACTTTTCACGTTACTTCAGTGACCAAATGCACAATAGATTTTGTTTCATGGTTTATTGTTTTCTTTGAAGTAGTCGTTGCCCCTAAGCAGTAGCTGCATCCCGAAATTTTCATCAGTTATGTTTCCCCGCTTCTTTGAGAACACATCTCTGGCGACGCTGAAGTGTCGTTCTACGGACGCAGTTGAAGGAACGGCAGTGTTATGTTTCAGGAAGAACTGGTATCTCATCGGGAACTGCGCCTTCACTAAGGACAGCGGGTAATGGGTTATATGCCTTCCCGTGTTGGCAACCTCCGGGTTTTGATTCGGTCGGTACCCGGTTCTAGAAGGTTCAACCAACGAACCTAATTGTGTTGAATGGGTGAAGGACATTCCCAGCTGTTGATTTCAGTACAGCAACGTTTATCGCTGGACACGTCAGTCGAACTGTTCGACTGACGTATTCAGCAATATACGCTGCAGTTCTGGCATACTGTTTAGTTGTTTTTCAAGTTCCCCACCTACCGCTCTCGAAATAGACGCATACTCAGGTTAGAATAAGAACAGGGCCGTTTAAGCGGTGTTGTACCCGTTACTTCTCATAAGTAACGATATACAGTTACCCGTTCCTTTTCTAGAAAAGTAACTAAATACGTTACTCATTACCAAAAATAGTAACTAGATAGAAGTAACTCCTTACTTGTAACGCGTTACGTAAAAGCAACTTTCCCTTCTTCATCATAACGTTCAGCGGTACGAACGTAACTTCGCGCGTCCGGGACAGTCGGTATCAAGTACCAGTGTTGCCGTCCTTCTCGAGCCGGCACTTTCGGTTTCGCTGTAAGACCCCGTAGCAAACAATTTAAGCAGATACCTACAATAATATGGGCAATACAACAAAAATATTTCAAAATCAAGGATGCTTCATTCATTTAAAACTTCCAATAACTCTGGAATGTATTAAATGGAGATGAGTTACTTTGTAAGATTATCTCAAAAGAGGAGAGTTGCCTGCACAAGAGTTTTGTCTCAGATCACTCGTGCAGGCAACTCTCCTTATAGGTTGTGGCAACCTTGTGATCTAGGGCGTTGTACGAGTTTGCCTGGATGTGAAATCGTTCTTCACTATTTTCTGAGAAGAAGTGGCAAAGTGCAAGCGGCCAGGTGGGCGGCACTCCGCCGCTGATGAAAGGTAGACGGAGAAGTCTGCGTGGTGGGCTTTTGGGTCGCGACGCGCGCCAGCAATAGTCCTTAAATGAATACGCATTGTTGAACCAGGTGCGCCGTGTAATCCCTCGAGAGTGCGCCGAGTGGCAAAACGTCATTACTAAAGCTTTTGTCGGCCTAATCTCTAGACGACTGAACCGTTCTGGTTATTCTGAAGTGAAGGAGGACACCAGAGGACAACTGGAAGGGCTGAAAAAAAATGCAGTGCGATTCGCTGGACTGAATTCGAAAAGAAAACAAGTGTAGTGAGCCATGTTTATCTTCAGGTGTAACAAATTATTATATAAGAAACAAATCATGAGCTCCGTTCGCAGGCGTGCATGGGCGCCAGTGTAGAATTTCCGTTGCTGCTATACTCCGTTTCGAACTAAGTCCAGACGCAGCCGATGGTACACTGTGAGCAAGTCCCGTGTATTTGGTGAATATTTGGGGTGAAATAAACGCTATTTGGGTCGTTCCATGTCAAATATCCCAGACGTTGCGCTACACCACCTTTGATTTCTAAAAAAAAAAAAAAAATTCGTGGCCTTTTGACACAACGTACGTAGCCATGCCCTAAAATATTTTTGACGGAAAAAAAATTTTGATGACGTGAGCGCGGTTTTAAGTTCTAGAAATAGCGTAAAACTAGGTATCACTTCATTATTTATGAAAAAGCAGCTTTCTTATGAAACACCCAACCATATACTTTTTCTTAAATCTGCTTGGCTTTCGACTTCCAATGTAGGTGGGCTTTGCAGTTTTGTTTAATTTAAACATATGCAATTTTTTAATTTTAACGTTTTTGTTATTTTATTAAAAATATCTAATTGCTCCGGGTACCTAATAAAGGTTTTAACCGGCTGCCCTGCAGGTATATAATCTATGAAAAAAGGTTTAATATCTCGCAGTAAACAAAAATCTTGAAGTTCAAAAAAGTGCGTTTTGACGGATAAGGAGCCGTTTATTTTACCCCAAGGTGGTTCAAGTAAAAATATAATATATAATGGATTCGGAAGAACGATCGATTGTCTTTTGATTCTGAAAGTTTAATTAAAAAAAATTTTGTTTAAAGCGAGAAAAAAATTTTTGAATTTGAACTCTCGCCCCACAACCCAGCGTCGCTTTTTGACGCCTCTTCGCCGCACAGCACGTCACCGGCGACGATAGCTGACATGATTAGGTTCAAAGAAAGGAAGGAGTTTACCGCTTCCCCTTGTCCGTCTTTTCAGCTGCGAGGGGAGAAACGGCGGGCATTGTGTTGATAATCGCTAAAAATTGCGAATAATTTTGCCTAAAATAATTACTTTTTTTTTTTTTTTTTAATTGCGTATTCATAGCAGGTTGGTTGTGCCCTTTGTATCAGAGGGCGGCTCCTCACACTCCGAAACGCGATGCCTAATCAACGGGCGGCAATATATTCGACTTACAAGGTAGTTGGGCTTGTGAAATTTTGTTTAATTTAGATATTTCTTTTAAAAACACAATTTTCTTCACAATTTTAACATTTTTGTTACTTTAATAAAATATAAATATATATATTATTGCACCCTGGACTTATATTATCTTTCTATCGGCTTCCCTGTAGGTACGGAATCTATAAAAAATGTTCAAAGCCGCTCAATTAAATATGTTGCAGTAAAAACAAAATCCTGAAGTTGCCAAAAAGGGCGTTCTGACGCACAAACAGCTGTTTATTTCACCCTGAGGTTTTCAAAGTAGAAATACAATATATGGTGGGTTTGGAAGAACAATTTATTGTTTTTTGATTCTGAAAGACTAATCAATGTAATTTGTGTTTAAAAGGGAAAAAATGTTTAAATTTGAACTCTTTCACCCCTACCCGGCGTCGCTTCTTAATACCTCTTCGCCGCACAGCACCCCACCGGCGATGATAGCTGACACGATTAGGTCCAAAGAAAGAACGGAGCTTGCTGCCGCTTCCCCTCGTCTGTCTCTCCGGCTGCAAGGGAAGAAACGGCGGGTATCGTATAATAATCGCAGGGGCCGCCAGCGCGTAGCCATAGGAGGCCCGCTGTGCCCTTTGTATCCGAGGACGGCTCCTCCCACTCCGAAAGCCGATGCCTAATCGATGGGCGGCATCAGGCGGCATCAAGCGCGATGCTGTCCCATGAGCTTGTGGATGACGGATACGACGATGCCCATGCGGTCAGTCAGAGAGAAGAAGAAGCACGCCAACTAGTCCGCCTTCGAGTCTACGATCAACAGCGTGTCGACGCTCGCCAGTACAATCTTCGTCACCACACCGTCCAATTGCATACCGGAGACCGGGTACGGGTTTGGACACCAATACGGCGTCGCGGTCTCAGCGAGAAGCTTCTGAAACGCTATTCCGGACCCTACAAGATCATCGAACGCCTCGGCGATCTGAACTACGAAGTCCTTCCCGACGGAACGCGCCCATCTGCAAAACGTTAGCCACGAACCGAGGTGGTACACGTCGTCCGGCTGAAGCCTTATTGCGAACAATAGAACTTTCCACTCTCGTAAAGTTTTAGGACAAGCCCTTTCAGCCTACATTTTGTGGAAACCTTGAGCTGGAATCACAACACTTGTTTTCCTGACCAACATTTATTACGCTCAGTCCCGTGATGCAGGCGAATAATCAGGCAGAAACGAGATATCAAACTTGTTCCTCCTATTCCAAATGCACCTTCGTACTGAGATCGAATCTGGCCTGAAATAGCACGCACCCAAGTTAGCGTTTTCGGCGTAGCTTGGCGTTTGAGTTTTGAGGTAGTATCGCATTTTCCCGCATGTTTGTGTGTTTAGAGGTTAAATGGCGAGGTAAATACAAGTGACGCAGTTCGCTGTAGAACTTTTCACCCAACTTGGAAAAACCAGGTGGTTTTCTACACAAACTTCCAAAACAAAAATCCGTTTTTGTTCCTCAGAAACTCTAATTTCTAAGAACAGAAACTGTTTTTTTTTTTTTTTCACAAACTGAACAGGAACGCGCTTTTTGTCTTACGAAAACTCTCTTAGCTTAAAAGCAGTTTCTGTTTTTTTTTTTAATAAGCAGGAACAACAAACGTTCAGCTGTCATTTTACAGAAAGTAAATTAACTGAAAAGATTATTTTGGGCACAAATTACGAAAATATAAACACAGACGAGCAAAGATGATTTCCGGCAAGAGTGCTGCCGAGATTTTCATCTGTTTTCATCTTTTTTCGCTGTTGCTTTTACAGAGTTGGGCTTGGCCCAATATCGCCGCAGATGGCGGCGTCCACCGCATGACCGCCCATGGTGAGCGCCAGAGAAGCGCTTACTGTTGCGGAAGATATGGGTGGTATCTAGAAATCATCGCAGCTGAAAATATTGTCGGAAGGGATATGATTCGGGGCCAGAGCGGCCGCTAGAACGATCGCGGCTCGTCAAGCAAGCCAAAGCTCGGCGAGGGTGGCCATTGTGATGTCGGTGAGGATATGACTTTCGGTGTGTGTCTCTTGCCTGAATTTGTGTGAATGTTCTGATTATCAATTCTTTAATCTAAAAATAAAAAAAAAACAGGTTAATTTTATTTTGTTTTAAACGTTCACTCTGTATAGAAAGAAAAGTGTGGATATAATTGATTTGCATCACTTTTAAAAAACAGGTAATGCGACATCAGCTTTGATTTCGTTTCCGTTTCATCTGTGTGTCTTGACACGCGTCTGAACTGGGTTTGTTAGGCCTATGTACCGTGTAACACCGGACAACCTAGATGAGCTGAATGATAGTTGGAAGACGCCAACGATCATGGTCGTAATGACACTTGAGAGCGCTAGTGTAACTAGGGTATGGCATAGTTCGCACGTGACGTCATATCACTATACACACAGAACGAAAATGTACCCAGATGGCACTAAATTGCGCGTCCTCTAGCGCGATTCCATGTGGGAGTTTTATATACTCCGGTGGAATGGTATTCAGAGTTTACTCCCGTGCAGGCCAGAGCTTTTGGGAGGTGCGAAGGAGTAAGTACAGAACTCCCTTCAGTACGTGATTTTTTTCATGGATCATCAGGAGTTTTTGTTTACTTCCATAAGAATGTTCCTAGGTCATAATGGGTAAATTACTTCCAAAATGTAATTTATTACTATTGAAATTACTTTGCTTCAAAGTAGTTTAAATACAATTACAATTACTACTACGTGAAAGTAATTAATTAAAATTACAAATTGCTTTTAAAAAGTAACCATTACTATTTTCATAGAGCGACGCGACTTGGGCCATTAAATATTAAACAAGTTGTTTAGGATGCAAACATATGTGTTGATTTCTTGCCAAAATGTCTGAGGAGGCGTAGACATTGCTGTATAAATGCCCCATATATTGTACTTCATTTTTGTGAATATTGTAAAAAGTTATGATAGAACCTGACGGCTTGGGTAATGAAGTCAAACGTTCGTATATTTTCCATCAATAATAATAAAAAAAATCCATTCATCTACCCGAAGACGCCAGATCGCTCCAGTAAAATTGGGTTGACACACTTTTATTAGCCAGGCAAATAAAAATGCGACAATTAATCAAATCTGAATATTTTAATAGTGTTAAAATAAAACTATAATTCATACGGGCTAATACTACAACATTGAGATGCAAACATTTTATGTTATTGTAAATTATTCACACTGAGTTGAAATGATAGCGGCTAGGAAATTTATAAGCACCCAGTCGGGGCTCAGGAATCATTGGTGACAATATTCACAGTTGCGAGGTCAGTCTTCAAAAATACTTACGAAAATTATATCCTAAATAAAACAAACAGGAAATAAACCTAGAAATAATGCAAACAAACAAATATGTGACAGCACTGGGAGAGCGATGTAAAAAACTGGCAAAAAAAACAAAAAAACTTCATAGGCAATTAAAATCCCCAACCTTGTCTGAAAGCTGAAGGTCAATTTCGTTTCTTTTAATATTTTGGCATGTTTGAGCTTTTTTTTCGTCTCGCACCGGAGAGATATTCCAAAGAGGACTGCCTCTCAACCCGCAGTGTAAGAAATACAACAACAAACAACACGACGCTATTTTTGTGGGCCGTGTGTGTGAGCGCGTGTCTATGTATGCGAGTGTGTCACCGAGCGCTAGGACGCTTGCGCGAGCTCTGAGGTTTTCAGAGAGGTTCTGTCGGCAGCGCGGTCTTGCAAAAGTAATTATAATTTCCGTGAACTTTCCCAATTACTGGTTCTATAAACTAGTTAAATCACAACTAGAAATCTATTTAGCTGAAAATATTTAATATATACAAATTAAAGAGAAACTGACTAAATTATAGTAATTAGATACTGACTTACTACATGGGAGTATTCTCTCACATACATATACGAGATTTTGCGTCGACCCACGGGTATATTCCTTTACATCCACCTAGGTGCTCTTACGTGTACCCAGGGTGGTATTCTTTCAGATCCATTTGGCATTTTTTACGTGAACCTATGGGACTATTCTCTCTCATCTATCTGAGAGTTACTACCAGGACCCATTTGAGAGTTATTACGTGGACCTACGAGTGTATACTTTCAAATCCACTTGGAAGTTATAACGTGTACCGACAGGAGTGTTCTTTCACATCCACCTGGCTGTTTCAATGGAGACTTCTGAAAGTATTATCTTGCTACCGTTAAGCGGTTTCTTCAAAGTCAGGAAGCGTGAAAGGGAAAACCTAAGCAGGTAGCATTGTGCATAAATTAAATATATTCCACACATTATGTACATTTCTTGCACACGTTTTGTGTATCAAGATGTCGTGTAGCCTTGGGCGCAAACTGGCTTATACACCGTCAGACGGTCATTTAAACGGCCTACAGAGCAAACTGCTTAAAGAAATCTGCAAACAAGCGTACGCCTAAGGGCACATGCAGAGTCGAGATTCTGAGCTGATTCACCGATACTTTGAAGGAGAGCATTTTGTGAGCCATTAAAATGTCCGTCTGATAGGGGTATTACAGTGTATTGCATACTAGACTAACCGTGATACAGACTCCAAGATCGCTCTATAGAAATTTTTCAATTACAGTGCCTTACCCCACGCCTTCATGTAGCACGGTCCCAAAAACGCGTGTATAATGAAAGTCAGCATCTTATGCAACTTCTTCACGTACAAGAATAGAAACATTCAGTAAGCGGCAAAAAGGCACGCCCCACCCTGATGGAGCCGTACCATAAGTTGAACGTTTGTCCTTAATCAGTACTAACATTGAGATAAATTATATCAAAATTTACAGAATTCGATAAGACGTAATACGAGAGTGACAAATGTTTCATCTCGACTTATTTATGTTAAACACCCTGACTGCTCCTTCTTAGACGTCACAGCTCGCTTGTTATCTCAGTGGCAGCAACAGATGCAATTACTCCTCCTGCAAACAGTCCGCTGTTTGCCGCTCTCTGTCCTGCATAGTGCTGGAAGGGTCCTGTAACCAAAAAAGCACTAGCGTAAGTTAAAATGTGCTCACAATGGATGTTGCTGACGTCATTGTATGTACGCAGCTTGCAAACTAGGTGGGGAGTGTACGTTTCTCGAAAAGTGAATTGAAGACAGTCTCTTCAAAGCAATACGAACTCCATTGCAATTGCAGATATGGTAAAAGGGAGAATGTTTTTTAGAGGGATCTTGTTGTGATACTGTATTACCTTTTTTGCTGTCTAAATATCAACCACGTTCTGGCCACACCACGAATACAGCAATTTTGTGCTCGTAAAGACACCAAAACCTTGTTTAAAACGAATGTCTGAGAAGATCTCTCGTGATGCCTCGTGTTTGTGACGCATTTGGTTCTCCTTCAAAGTCAAGGCTACAGGGGGCTGGCGTGGTTGTGAGCTTCGCCACTTAATGGCGCCAATGCATTACAACCTGAACATTCGAGTTGCCCCCCCCCCGCTCTCCGCAGAAGTTGAATTGGCGCGGGCGAGAAAAAGGAATCCGGTTTAGCCAAGTTAGACAGGGCTCGTGTGCACATAGTTTGCGCCATGTTTCCGTAGAATTGTGCCGCTTTTATGTGGAGTGTCAGGTAACGATATTTGGTTTATTCGTTTTAAATAATATTTTAAGGTTTATTTGAGCAAACAATTGGTGTCTCCGTGGTGTGGTCAGAACGTGGTTGACATTAAGACAATAAAATAAGTTCTAGAACTTTGTTGCAGTAACCCTTTAAAAGAGAAAAGAAATAACAAAGTACACCATCATTTCTAAACACTCACATCAAACAACTTGTTTGTAAATCTCTACCCTTTTGTGGTAGTTTGCCTTTCTACCGTGTTACGATCTGAGTAATGCTACAGAGTGAGTGACAGACCCGCAAAAATGTAAGTAAACAAGCACGTAAAAAATATCAAAGCCTAAAAAAGTTTAAGGCATATGTCTAGCTTTTAAAAAGCCAGACCAAATAAAATAACCCATCGAAAAAACTGTAGAATACTTAAATTGATCGATGTAATCATAATAAATTCCAAATAATATACATTTATAGCAATTTACCCCTACAAAGTGTAATGTTCTTCACCCTCGGAAAATCACTGCGCGAAAGAAGCAAAACCACTTCCATTCTTATCATAATGTATGCACTGAAACACGCTAAGACCAAAATATATCTTGAGTTGTATATGAGAGTTATGCACTTTTTGAGAAATCTCTATAAAGGATAGTTCACGAGTATAGCACAGAGCTAAATCAACACTAAAACAGCGCGCTGACTTGAACTTAACTTAGCACTCATGCAGCAGTGTATCAGTGTCGGATTATCACCAAAGAGCAAAATAAGTACTATTCCTAGCACTTGCTAATAGTACTGCTGTATTGTGATGTCCCGAATCTGCGTGAAGCGTTTAAAATCACCACATAAATTGGCTTCATAATGTATCGCGCTGAGATTTACCACAGAGGTGTCTGAAGGTGGGGAAAGCATAGCGTAAACAATTACAAAGAACAAACTTACCCCAGTAAGTTCGTTCTTTGACATGTACAACGACACACAGATGGCGGCAGCGGCCCCGGAGGCATACGGCAGCTTAGTAGACACCCGGTCGCGCCAAAAGCACATGATATGTAGCAGAAATTACTAGACGGACAATCGGTTTCATTAGTTTTGTGTCCATTGAATTTCCTTTATTGGGAGCGAAAGGAGAATGTTGTCACAATTATAACGCCGAAAAGGTGTGCGCCGTTTAGGACTCAAAAATATTGTCTGGTTTTGGCGCGACTGGACGGCTGTTGAGCTACGATAAGCCACCGGGCCCGATGTCGCCATCTGCCGGATATTGTACCAGTCAGAGGGTGCACAGTTAGCAGACGGGTGCCTTAAGTAGAAAAAGCCTGTCATTTTTTACAGTTGAGCCGTTAAGGGCTAGTTTCCCTAGTTTCGTGTCCATGGACAAATAAATATCGAAGCAACCGTCTGGACAGCCACTGCCGCCGCTCATAGATGGCGGCACATAGTACAGCTCCGCTGCTCTTTCTTCTCCAGAGTGGAAAGGCTGAACTTCTTTTTCTTGCCTTTCACTCAGGTAAGTTTGTTCTTTTACCCTTTGATGCAATAATTCCATCACCTTCGGGCACCTGTGGTAAATCGTTGCCTGATGCATTGCCAATCCGATTTATGCTTTCTTTTTAAATGCAACACCACGATTTAGGACCCTGCAGCAGAGCTGTAGTCTGAGTATGAAGACGTATATCTAACATATATCCAACAGCACCCCAATATGAGGATGTATATCTAACAATTATATTCGGCAGATATTGAACATGAAGTTCCCGACTTAGACAAATAATTTCACTTCTTTGAGTCGTAATTTCACTAAAGATTAAAATCAGATATACTAACAGGATCGCATCAATCTTTCATGAGTATTGGCAGTTTGAAAAAGCAACACTTCTTCTATTACCATTTCACTAGTTTCGTGCAGTACAGGCGAAGGCAACGCCAGACGAGGGGAAAAAGCGCAAGCGCTAGAAAAGCTGGGGAAGAGGAGAGAAACCTCCTCTTCTATTTAACGTTCCTCTCCCTTTCTCCCCTCGCCCTGCATTTCCCTCTTCCCCCTTCCCGCCTTCCTAGCGCTTGCCCTATTTCCCGTCGCCTGCCGGTGAGTCGCCTGCAGCGCAGAAAACAAGTCACAGGAACTATTAGTGACGTGCGCGACCAAAAGGGTCGCTGCGGTCGGAGTTTGCGATGGGCCGAACCAATGCTTCCTCTATACTGATAATGCTTGCCCAATCGCGGGCTGACGGGGTGGTAAATCCTGCGAATCCGCTGGACCTAGAGGCAAATATTGCCAATCAGGACCAGGCTAATTGTGTCTGTGACGTCATGGACGGAAAACATGCGGGAGCAGCACAGTAACATATAGGAACTATCAGAAGTTCATTGTAAATGGCTCTGATTACCGCATGGTCGGTTCTCTAACTGTGCAAGGACCACTAGCCTTCCCACTCAAACCTTGTTTTGAGCTCTTCATTATGGTACTGTGGCCACAAGTTGTGCTAGCAGGCTTGCAGCACCAGCTGAAGGAGTTGAAGGCCCACTTCTGACAATACAGAGCATACAAGAAGCCACCACTTAGCAGAACAGAAATTAAAAAAAGAATAAATCGCACAAATAATTAGAGTTGAGTTTTAAAGATTCATCTCAACCACCCAGGTATTGTGAACGTAGATGGACTTTGCAGCACAGTAAGCTTCAGTCAAATTGCAGGCGCCTCGGTCTGGTTTCCAACTTGATAACTCGAAATCAGAGGAAAAGAACTTGCAACGAAGACAACTTCCAATTAGCGGCCAATAAACGTTGAAGTCTAAATATTTCGAATGCTTTGATAAACAAAATGAGCGTGACCATGACAACCGGCTTGACAATTTGTTTTTGTGTCGATGATACACGACACGAAAATTTTAACCTAAGGATAAAATATATCCGCGCTTCGTACTGCCCAAGGTCTTGACCGCACTACTTCGCGATGCGTGGGAACAACTTTTTTGGGTCACGTCACAGCCCCCAGCCTTCCGCTGCGATCGAATATAAGGTGAAACGGCGTATAGCTGCGGCAAAAATCCGCGCTAAGCCGCGCTGGCCGGTTGGCCTGTCAGGTTGCGCCTTTCAATCAACGGGACAGGAGGATTAACCCATCTTGCAAGCTTACACGACAGCACGCGCCGCTTTTGCGGCAACTCTCTTCGCCCGATTCCGACCTTAAGATTTATTTATTTATTCACATAAAAAAACACATAAGTGTATGTTCCTCCTAGCTGACTTCTCAGAGTGAACGGCAACATTACCGTTCACTGCAATTATTTGTTCAAGGCGTCCAGGCAGACTTGTAGAGGGTTGCAGCCAACTCAGGTCATGCGCGGAGTGTCGCACTCTTTTTTTATGCTGTCTTTACGATGGCGTTTGAATCGCAACCGCGAAGCGGTTTTGCTCGCTTTCGTCATCAAATACACGTGAACCGCCTCGCAAATGCGGTTCAACCACCAATGTGTATTACACATTAATGCCAAGCAAGGAGCTGCGGCCGCGTTACCCACCTTTTGTGCTCAAGAACGCCTTTCAACATCCGGCAAATGACCTTGTGTTTATTGAGTATAATTTCCAACATCTGTTTTTTCGCAAAGGCGGAAGTAAACAATCATTTTTCGTCAGAAAGGTTGAACGACGCAGTTCCTGGCATTTTACAATATTCCGTAATATTCTCGTAGCGACATGCCTTTAATCAGCATGATTCTTGGCTGTGTGCAGAGAAGATCATGCACGCATATCCGGCTGACATTTTCGTTTTTCTTTGCATTAATTATATGTTACTCTCCAATGTGTGGAAAGAACGGAATGTCAAAAGGTTTTCCGAGAAAAATTTTATTTCTCGAGAAAACAAAAAAAGACTGGCGGACTTCTTCTGCCCGTTGGGCAACCACCTGGGCGTCGTTGCTTCCGTCGACAGCCGGTTCGTGGGGTAACATCGCGTCCAGCATTGTCGTTACTTTGCGACCATGAACCAGTTGGAAGGGTGTCACTCCGGTGGTCTCTTGTACGGTCGTGTTATAGGCAAATGTGACGTACGGCAACAAATCGTCCCATGTCTTGTGCTCCACGTCGACGTACATGGAGATCACGTCGGCGATGGTCTTGTTGAGTCTTTCCGTTAGCCCGTTGGTCTGCGGGTGGTACGCCATGGTGCGACGATGGCTGGTGTGGCTGAGACGAAGGACTTCCTGCGTCAGCTGGGCCATGAATGATGATCCACGGTCTGAGATCACTACTTCGGGAGCGCCGTGCCGGAGGACGATGGACTCGATGAAAAACTTCGCGACATCAACAGCCGTTCCTGATGGAAGGGCTTTGGTCTCGGCGTACCGCGTGAGATAATCCGTTGCGACGATGATCCATCGGTTTCCTTGCGTCGACGGTGGAGAAGGTCCGAGTAAATCCATACCGATTTGCTGGAATGGGGCAGATGGCGGCGCAATAGGCTGAAGAAGTCCTGCCGGTCTCGTCGTTGGCTTCTTCCGTCGTTGACACTCGTGGCAAGATCGAGTGTAGTGGTGCAGAGTCTTCGCAAGCTTAGGAAGTAGTACTTTTCGCGTATCCTGGCAAGAGTCCTGCTGTAACCAAGGTGTCCCGCCATCGGGTCATCGTGGCATTCTTGAAAAATTTCTTCTTGAAGACTGGAAGGGACCACCAACAGCCACGCCGTGCTGTTGTCGCTGAAATTCTTGTAGAGCACACCTTGTCGGATGGAGAAGGTTGGCAGTGTTCGTACAAAACCGCGCGGAACGGCGCTTCCTTGTCCCTCTAGGTGCTCGATGAGTGCTCGCAGCTCAGGGTCGTCTCGCTGGAGTGCTGCCATGTCGTTGACATCCAGAGCGCCAAGGAAACACTCATCGTCGTCCTCTTTGGTGCAGGAAGGACCGGCCTTGACTGGGGCCCTCGACAGGCAGTCGGCATCATTGTGCTTCCGGCCGGACTTGTACACCACGGTCATGTCGAACTCCTGCAGTCGAAGGCTCCGCCGAGCGAGGCGTCCGGAGGGGTCTTTCAGATTCGCCAGCCAGCAGAGCGAGTGGTGGTCTGTGACCACGCGAAAAGGACTTCCATACAAATATGGGCGAAACTTTGTTATTGCCCAGACGACAGCAAGGCACTCCTTTTCAGTCGTTGAATAGTTCGTCTCCGCGTTAGACAGCGTCCGACTTGCGTATGCGATAACTCGCTCTGCACCGTCCTGCACTTGGACTAGTACAGCACCCAGTCCGGTGTTACTGGCGTCGGTGTGGATCTCGGTTTCAGCAAACTGGAGTCTTCGTTTGAGCTCGTCGAATGACCTTTCGTGTTCTTCTGTCCACTCGAACTTTACGGCGTCCTTCGTGAGGTGTGTCAGCGGTGCGGATAGTTTGGCGAAGTCTCCAACAAAGCGCCTGTAATAGGCACAGAGTCCGAGAAATCTTCTTACTGCCTTTTTGTCGGACGGCGGTGCAAATGCAGCTACGGCGCGGGTTTTCTCGGGGTCAGGTAGAACACCTTTGTTGTTCACGACGTGGCCGAGGAACTTTAGTTCCCCATAGGCGAACCGACACTTTGTTGGCTTGAGTGACAGGCCGGCGGTCTTGATGGCTTGAAGCACGGCTCGAAGTCGTCTGAGGTGTTCGTCGAAATCTCGTGAGAATACCACTACATCGTCCAGGTAGACGAGGCAGCTCTGCCATTTCAGACCTGCCAGCACGGTGTCCATGACGCGCTGAAAGGTGGCTGGTGCTGTACAAAGTCCGAACGGCATCACTTTGAATTCGTAGAGTCCGTCGGGAGTGACGAAGGCAGTTTTCTCTTGGTCACGTTCGTCGACTTCAATCTGCCAGTAACCACTCTTCAGGTCCATTGACGAAAAATATTGGGAGTCGCGCAGTCGGTCTAACGTATCGTCGATGCGGGGGAGCGGATAGACGTCCTTCTTCGTCACAGCGTTCAGTCGACGATAGTCCACGCAGAACCGCAGGGTCCCATCCTTCTTCTTTACAAGGACGACTGGGGACGCCCATGGACTTCTTGAGGGTTGAATGATGTCGTCGTCGAGCATCTCCTGGACTTGATCTTGAATCACTTTCCTTTCCTTTAAGGAGACTCGATACGGCGACTGGTGGACAGGGAGTGCGTCGTCGTCAGTAATAATGCGATGTTTCGCCATTGGTGTTTGGCGAACTTTCGATGTCGTGGCAAAACAGTCACTGTATTCGGCGAGGAGGTCAACCAGTTGCCGGCGCTTCGGAGCTGGGAGCTCGGGGTCGATGTCTAGCGGCGGCGGCGTCGTACTCTTCTGCTGTGGCGACGAGGTTTCCTCGGAGATTGCGGTGACCACGGCTGGCGCCTGAGGCTCCTCGATGTGGCCCACGGTGGTACCCTTCGTTAGGTGCTGCGGCTCCTCTCGAAAGTTCGTCACAAGAACAGTTGTACGTCTTCCTTGGAGATCCGTCACGCCTCTTGCGACACCAATTCCTTTTTCGAGGAGCAGTTGGACGCTGCCTTCCAGAAGAGCTTCACCGTGCATGGCTGCGTCGGTTATAACGGTCACGAAAACACTCGACCGCGGCGGTAGGTTCACATGGTCGGTGATAACACGGATCGCGGTTGACGTCATGTTGATCTCCACCGGCGGCACGACGGGCTTTCGAAGCGTCAAATGGTTTGCAGCGAGGTCGATGACGGCGCCATACTCGCAGAGAAAGTCCATTCCGAGGATAACGTCCCTCGAACAGTCTTGCAGAACGACGAACTTCAAAGGGCACGTCTCACCGTGGATGTCGACGCGAGCAGTGCACTTCCCGACTGGTGTGATGAGGTGCCCTCCGGCGGTTCGTATTTGAGGTCCATCCCACGGCGTCGTGACTTTTCGAAGGCGGCGGGAGAGCCTCCCACTCAAGACTGAGTAGTCTGCTCCGGTGTCCACGAGTGCCGATGCGTCGTGGCCGTCGATGATGACGTTTAGGTTGTTGGACACCGTTTCAGGAGCGTCGTTTCGGTCTCCGGTAGCGTTCGAGTGGGGGCCGTCCGACGTTCGTGGAGGATCTTGGCGTCGGTCGTCTTCGGCAACTCCACCTCCAGGGGTTGCCGCGCCTAGTTTCCCCGGCGTGGAGCGAGGGGCGACAGGCTTTCACGTCGGGGTCGGTGCATCGGCGAAGCTGGACGTCGTGGTGAAGGCGATCGGAACTCTCGGCGGGACGCAGGCTCGGGGGACTGGGGTCGTCGCAGGTACTCGTCGATCTCCCGAGGGCGTTCACCATACCTGGGGCGCGGGTCGCTTGGGTGGAATCCGCGCAGCCCAAGTCGTCGGTATGGGCATCGGCGGTACACATGGTCAGCTTCCCCGCAGTAGTAACACAGCGGGCGTCGGTCGGCCGTCCTCCAGACGTCTGTCTTCCTCGGCGCAGGTCGGTCTGAGTGAACGTGCGCCTGGTCTTCCTGTCATCGGGGATACTGCGGCGTTGGGGCGTCTCTTCGGGGTGGTGCCGCGGCTTGGCGGGGAGCTTGCGGCGATCGTCGGGCTATGGCAGCGTAGCTCAACGTCGGTTCCTCCGGTGCCACCGTGGTGACGGGAACCTCTGGTTGGAGCGCCCGTTGTACTTCCTCGCGCACAGCCTCGGCAACGGAGAGTGTCGCTGGACGACTTGCGGCTGGCAGCAACTGGCGGAGTTCCTCCCGGACGACCTCCCGGATAATTTCGCGGATGTCCGTACCAGGAGCGTTCTCGCCGCCAAGCAGCGCGGTTGCAGCGACACTTGGATGTCGCTGGTAGTGGGAAGCGCGCGCTTGGAGGGCGCGCTCGATGTTTGTCGCCTCGGTGACGAAAGCTTCAACGGTATCCGGCGGGTTGCGCACGAGGCCTCCAAAGATGTCGTCTCTCACCCCGCGCATGAGGACCCGCAGCTTCTTGTCGTCTGTGGCTCGTGGGTCGGCACGGGCGCTCAGGCGGAGGACATCTTCTACGAAGCTTGTGACGCTTTCGTCGGGGGCCTGCGTTCGAATTCGGAAGAGATCTTCTGCCTTCTCCCGTCGGTGTAGGGTGGCGAACGTCCGCTGCAACTCGGCCACACAGATGTCCCACGACGTAAGCGAAGCTTCGTGATTCTCGAACCAATACCTCGCAGTACCCTCCAGCGAAAAGCAGAGGTTCTGGAGGCACTGCTCCGCAGTCCATCCGTTGTGCCGCGCCACACGCTCGTAGTGCTTGATCCAGTCTTCGACATCCTCATGGATCTCGCCGTGGAAGGGAGTCGGCGTACGGGGAGCGGCGGGCAGGTAGACGACGGCAGGAGCAGCGGGGGTCGGCGACTGGTCGGCCATCGTCGGCTTCGTTGGCTGCTTGGTCCTGGGCGGCAGAAGTCCGAATTCCGTGTGTAGGCCTTGGGGGCGACGACTTAACCGGATCTTGGTAGTGCCTTCGTCGGTTCTTCGTGGGCTTGGCGTCGGACTTGCACTGCGAACCCTCGGAGGGGAACGCTGCAAGGGCATGCGTTACCCCGCGCCTCCACCAATATGTCACGGGTGGTGACCAAAAACAATAGATGAACAGGAAGAAATAAACGTTTAATGTGGCGAACTTGTGCCAAAAATAAAAGAGTACAAAAGATAATAACAAAGCGTCGCGGGCGTCGAAGTCGGCGAAACCGCAGGATCGAGCGCTGGGGCGAGACTGACTGCAGATCGCCACGCGGAGCCCCTTATGTACACGTGTGGGCTTCTGGAATAATCGGCGTGGAAGGTTCGGCGTGTAGAACATTCCGACCTCGAACAAGCAACACGGTTCTCGAATTTACCAGAAAATTACTTTACAGAGTCAACAAAAAATGTGCCGCCGCGGCAAGGAATCAAACCCTGGCTTTCAGCGTGGAAAGCAAGCGCGATAACCGTTAGGCCACGCGCGCGCTGCCTACTCGGCCAGCTGCGCGCGCGGCATCATCAAGGCGGCATACCCGTTTTGGCGTTTTGTCATTTCTTCCAGGTTTTACGGCACATAAAAAAAAATTGGCACAAATAGTACTCTATATATGCAATACATAAAAAAAAATTTCAACAATTCAGTCATATATATATTGCTGGTAAAGAATACACAAACATGGCTACTTTATCGTTTTACCTCATGTTTTTGATTTGTTATCTCGCAGAGTTCTTAAGATCTATCGTTTATTTCTTTTTCACAGGTTCTTTACATAATGGTCTATCGTCTCTATATAATGTGTCGCTCTGACTTAAACAGACAAATATTTACAATGATCTAAACATCGCTGAAAATGAGAAGTCCCGCAACTTCAACGTACAAAAAACAAACAACCTAACCTCGATTTTTTTTTCCAAATTTTAGTGAATCATTCTGCACTATATCGCCCTGTGTTACCATTAAAACATGTTGCATCATTTTGTGTCGGTCAGACATACAGCACTTCGAAATGCAGAAATTTGGCTACTTTGACATTTCTAATTAATATTGGTTTGCTGTGTTTAAGATATGTTTAATATCTGTCTTGAATGAGTTGCTATGTTTTTATTCCAAATGCCCCATTCTCGCAAGCAGATCAATTGCAGTCATCGAAATGAGACAGACATCTGGGGCATTTATAAAGCGAGTCACCTCACCACGGCCATTGCAGCCTGGCGGCATGCATGCCAGTTAACAATGTCACCAAATACTTTACCAGCAAAAATACATTTGTCTCCATTCATTTCAAATCAAATCAAATCAAATCAGTTTATTTTCTGCCACAAAAATACATTCGTGACAAGGGCGCTGGAAAAAAAGCTGCACGTAGCAGCTTGACGAGTCCCAGCGCCCCAATACAAAGCAGCAGCGGAACTGACATGAATACAAAAAAAGAACACAGTATATAACAATCACAAAAAAACAACAACAGCAAAAAAAAAAAAAAAATCTAAGTACACATATTTAGAGCTATCTGAAACGTAAATAGTGATTTTATATTACAAAATGTCTTGTATTGTACGACTGTTTACAGAGTATATCTCGATTCCATGAGTAAAAAGAACGTTTAACAATAGCGGTAATTGGTAGCGGTATCTCTGAGTGCCGAAATTTGTTCTAGATACAGGAAGACGCCAGGGGGGCCTATGACGCGATGCGTAAATGGACTCGTTTTTTTCTAGTTTAGCAAGGTCTAAGATTATGTTAATATTTTTTCTTACACATTGTTGGTAATTTAAAATCAATCTGGAAGAATACATATTATATATATCAATGATTTTATGTTTTTCAAAAAGAGGAAGAGAGTGATAATCACGAGGTACATTTTCAATTATTCTAACAGCCTTTTTCTGTAAAAGACGCAATTTGTCTAAATTGCTCTTAGTAGTTGTTCCCCACACTAAATGGGAATAGCAGATTATAGAATGAAAAAGGGAATTGTAAATTAACCTTTTGATGTTTACGGGAAGTATATGCCTGTATTTATTCATAATTCCAACAACTTTAGAAAGTTTTTTATGAATGTATGTTACGTGATTATTCCATGACATATGACTAGAAAATATAACACCGAGAGTCTTAACAGTATCAACACATTCTAATTTGCATGACCCAAAATACAAATCACGTGATATTTGAACATACGACCCCGGGCATTGAAATAGGACAACCTTAGTTTTAGTGGTATTAAGAATAAGAGAGTTAATATTTATCCAATTTTTTAATTTACCCAGAAAAACGTTTGCTATGGAGGTAAGTAGGTCTTCTTTGAAACTAGAAAAAAAATATGCTGGTATCGTCGGCGTACATTATAAATTTAGCGGTATTTTCGATGCTTACTATATCATTCACGTATACGAGAAACAATAGAGGCCCTAGAATACTACCCTGAGGAACCCCGGAGTAAATTCGTTCCGTAGTAGATACATAATTTCTAATTCGAACATATTGGGATCGATATTGTAAGTAAGACGTTATGAGCGATAATGGGATACCTCGGATGCCATAACGTTCAAGTTTATATATATAGATATAGATATATATATATTTATGCCAGCGCACCCACAGTTTGGCACTTTGTGTACGCTGCTGCTCTCCTATTGGTGTCGTCACCACGCATCTGAGAAAATGCATAAGGATCACACCGTTCACGCTGTAGAACAGTCATGCCGAGCCAAGGAAGAGGTCTGCTGTAGGCACACCAAGAAAAGCCGAGACAGTAGAGACAGCTGCCTCGACTTGTGCTCCAGATGTCCGCAAACATAGATGACAACAGTCATCTATTGTTGCTATCAATCGTCCCAATAGACCGATCGCACTAAAAGCCCTGTCACACTGAGGCAGCAGTTGGAAAACTCTATCTGGCAACACGAGTAAATCATAATGCTGGAAATATGATCACATCGCGGCAACAACAACGGTCGGGCAATATGGTACTGCTGCCCGGCAACCGTGTTTGCCGATATGTTGTCCGACCACCCTGTAACACTCTCAGAAAGAAGGGTCAGTATAGTCCTCCCTAAATAGAGGAACGCTCTTGACATATATGTTCCTTCAGAAAGGGAGAAACTTTCGTCCCTAATGCAGGGGAGCGAAAGTTCCTCCGTAGCCTGCATCTCGTTATGGCGGCCACGAACCGAGAAAATCGAGCTCAGTAAGGCTCAATGATAACACTAAATCTATTGTACGGAGCGAGAGGAGCAGCAACTAAAAACGTAACACGAGCTGTCCGCGAACTGTATTTATTTCAGAAGCCGGCTTCCCCCTGCAGGTAAAGAAACTTACGTTTCGAAAGCATGCAGTCACTCAGTCTTCTCATCGTCAACACTGCGATGTTAAACGGAGACAACCGGCACCCAGTTCGCGCACTTTACATCTTACCTTTGCTATTCCTCGAGCGACAATTCCTTCGTCAACCGTTGCGTCAACCAAACATCACGGAGGAGTGGTAAACCATTCACCAACAAAACCAAAAGCCGCTCTCAAAAAAAAAAAAAAAAAATCCGAGGCAGCCTTTTGGCTCATTTCAGCACGGTAACACGAAATTATGGCCTAGCCGCGTAAAGTAAAAGGAGGTTAAATCACTTGCCACCAGATGGCAGGGTAAAGCAGAGTTGTCGCAAGTAGCTAGGCTAGGTGGCGCTATGTACCGCTAAATTCATGCCCTACAGAAAAAAAAATTTTTTTCACGCCACCATTGCATTTTGGGAACCTCTATCATACACACATGCAGACACATTATGCCTAGTACAAGCATCAGCTGAACACACATACTCATACATGGCACATACAAACATCAATACAAAGGCACACTTACCCGAACACTACACCAAAAGAAATAGTCAGAGTGCAGGCGAGCTGGTGTAAGTTGAACATGATTGTAAACCTGATACTGGAGCAGAAAAGAGAACACAACAGAAAGTAGAAAAAGAGGAGGCAACGTCTCAAACTCAGCTGCAAAGTTTATTTCGTACACAAAAAAAAAAAAAAAAAAAAAAAAAAAAAACATGACAAGAGGACGATGACATTTGGGTAAACATTCTCTTATCTCCCTTGACCTCGGCTGTGAGACACTCAAACAAAAGGTCACATTCTAGTATAACCACCGCCACCCGGCGAACAAAGGTGAATCACTACTGAACACAAAGAAAGGGTTTGACCTTCAAGGATGCGTTTTCTCTAAACGCTCCCTTAGTCCAAAGAAACAACACTGCTAACAGCCGGAACTGGGACCATCTCCATAACTGAGAACGACATTGCCCTCCTACCACGAACCAAATGTCTAAACACTGCGACTTTCTCGAACAAGTCCAAGGATACACATAAACAGCGCTAGTACTACAAAAAAGGAATTACAAGCGAAGAAATTGTTTACATTCGTTCCCAAACTGCAATGACGCCTGACTTATACAGTTGCCTGACGTTTTTATACGAATCGTTCCTTGAACTACAGGTTTCATATCATTACGTTCCTTGTGAATTACTTCCGTTTCAGACCAGTTGGCTTTACAATTATTACACTCTAGTAATTCACAAAGAACGTAATGATATGAAACGTGTAGTTCAAGAAACGATTCGTATAAAAACGTCTGGCAACTGTACAAGTCAGGCGTCATTGCAGTTTGGGAACGAATGCAAACAATTTCTACACTTGTAAAATTTTTTCTTCTTTTTTTTAGTAATAGCGTTGTTTTTATGTGTATCCTTGGACTTGTTCTGGAAAGTCGCAGTGTTTAGGCATTTGTGGTTCGTGGTAGGAGGGCAATCTCGTTCTCAGTTTTGGAGATGGTCCCAGTTCCGGGTGTTAGCAGTGTCTAGTATTGTTTCTTTGGACTAAGTTAGAGGAAACGCATCTTTGAAGGTCAAACCCTTTCTTTGGGTTCTGTAGTGATTCACCTACGTTCGCCAGGTGGCGGTGGTTATGCTAGAATGTGACCCTTTGTGTGAGTGTCTCACAGCTGAGGTCAAGGGAAATAAGTAAAGGTTTACCCAAATTTCATCGTCCTCTTGTCATGTTTTTGTTTCTTTTTTTTTTTTTTTTGTAGAGAAGGCGTTGGAGATGTGGTATGTAAGGCATGTACGAAACAAACTTTGCATCTGAGTTTGAGACGTTGCCTCCTCCTTTTCTACCTCCTGATGTGTTCTCTTTTCTGCCCCAGTCTCAGGTTTACATTCATGTTCAACGCTGCACAGAATCTCTGCGGTTCCGTCTTTTATACTGGTCGTTTTGAACGTATGAAATTTCTCGGTGACGCTCTGAGACTAAAAAAAAATATTCCCAACATGTTGATTTTTTTTCAGCAATGTCATATATCTGAGAGTATTTATAATGGCTCAGGGGATGAATCTCTTATTAAAACGGAAACGCTCGATCATGCCGCAATTATTTGAAAGCCAATAAATTCAGCCGCTCCGATGCGGTTCCAAGCCTTGAGTTTGTCTCCCCGCACGGCACTTCGTGGCCAGTATTTCTATTGTAATATTTGTTTTTTCTATTTCTGCTGTTCGCGAAAAGCTGCAATTGCCATCTCGAATTAGTCTCTGTAGAGCCGATATTCACTCAGCTGGAAGTGATGCTTCGCGGGCAGAGAAATCGCTTTTCAATCAACTTGAATGCAGTCAAAGCCGTGACTTGCGGCAGGTGTTAGGTGTACCGAGCTACGCCGTCGCGAGCTCGAAAACTTCCTGCGCTCATCCCAGCGCGCCACTTGGAGGGCAGTTTCTCCAGGAACCGTATAGTATATTTAAACAAGAAAATAAAAGATAGCTTTTTTTCGATTTTAAATGTTTTTTTTAATGCTGAAATTCCACCGTAAATAGACATACTTTCCGTCATAATTTAGTACTGTTTAGTCTTTTCCGCAGAGCGCAATCGCTCACGGGGACCGACAGTCACACTGGCAACTGTACGATGGGAGCTTACCGTTCAGACCAGCGTTCCAACCTGACTATCCGCATGTCGATCAACTGCATCTTATTCCTCAAGTGGTCTTAAACTCTTTAATGTAAAGCGGAATGTCAACCTGCGACACCCCGTCCCCTCCGATCACGGCCCGACCAGCGGTATCAATGCCCGATAGTTTACGTCATTTCATCTTGTTGTTACACTACTGATACGCGAACACACGGTCACATCGGCCATAATTTTAGTCTTCTGTTCACTACGCACAACACTGCCATCACGATGTTGCTGCTATGTTGCTGACACGCAGAAATACAAAACCACGTTGAACGCCGGTTGGCACTCAGCACGGGAAAACATAACCGAACTCAGCACGGAAGGCACCCAGGCAGAAGGCGGAAAACCTACCTGCCTTAAACGCAGTTCCTGCGATTTTCATAACGTCGAAAACGACGACACAGTTCCGCGTGGTTCCGCATAGGTCCCGCCCGACGAGGTAGAGGGGCTTAGAGCGATAAACCAGGGTTCCGGTCTGCAGTCGAAAGTGACCCCCATAAGGCGGCTGCCATTGTACGCAAATTTGACCACTCGTCACATGACCAAACCAAATACGTGACGTCACAGTAAAGATGGCCGCGCCCATTCAGCGGCTTGCCTCAGCTGGGCCGGAGCTTGTCGGATGCTTTGTTGGTTGTCGTTCGTCTTGGCGAGTTGATTTCAGACGCGAAAGCCGTCATATGAGGCCGGTCTAAATCGACTTCAGAGTTCAGCGTGGTGTCTGACGTAGGTATGGCGTGAAAATACGGAGTAACGGTGTGCATTTCGCTGGTGACCGACGGGGGTATTGCCACGGAAGAGACAATCTTCTTTAAGTTGCTCGGATCTCGGATTGATTGGGATACCGCTAGGACAAATAAATTAAGGTGACGTTCCTGTGCTCTCGTTGACCATCGGAATCTTTGAGGTCTTCAGTGAAGCGTGTGCAATATATTTGGATACAGAGTTTAGCGAAGGAAATTGCGTGAGTCGTGCTTGGCAGTGTGCAATCGTGGCGCAGCTTCGTTCAAATGACGGAAGGCTCATTTTGGTTATGCGGCACACCGTAGAGCTTCCTTGAAGCTGGTAGTTCCCGTGCCGTGCTTAATGGTGCTGTGCCGCTTCCCAAATTGTTCCGGCGTAGGCGTGAACTTTCACGGAGCACAGGTGTGCGGCGCACCGAAGAGCTGCCTTCAAGCTAGTAGTTCCTATGCCATGCTTCAGGTGATGCTGTGCTGCTCCCCGGTGAACCTTATGTAGAAACATTGGTTCGAGAGTAAATGGTTCCACTACCCTCTCTCTCTTCCTTCTGGCCGAGCAGAGAGGAAAGATGGTTTCATTCTGTCGACTTCAGGGCGGAAGATTACACACGATGGGGACAAAGGCGAGTTTGGGGGAGCCGTATCTAGGTCACAGCACCTCAGTGGGTGAGGAGGATGTAGCTGACGTTTGGGTGTGGAACGGGTGGGAGAGGCCTTGCGCGTTTTTTTTTTTTGTCACCACTTATCCTCGAACCCAGTCGCGTGTCTAGATGGCAGCACATATTCGCCAAGAGGTCAATTGTTCTGGCGTAGACGTGCACTTTCACAGAGCACAGGTGTTGCAGTTGGTATTGATTCCGCTGGTCTGTCGCACGCTTTGTCGACACAAAAGTTTCATCAACACTCGTTACGCGAATTGCAAGCCGTATGGACATTTCATTGCGCGTGTTACCTACCCAGTCCCCTAATTCACACCTCTTTGTGACGACAGTCTGCAGTGGCTCATTACCAGAAAAGTGGTCCCATATCCATTTCAGTTCAGTTCGCCCACGGCAGTCGCCGAACCCCGAGAAATAGGCTTTATTCGGACAGAATGTTACTAAAGCAATGCAGCTTCTTTAGTGGTCAGGGTAGTCTCTCTTCTCTCAGTTTTGTAATATTGTCACGGATGCTTGCTCCAGTCCTATCTTCTACCACTATTTACTATTCTCGAAAGTTCCAGGCCATGCTTAGCTGTCATCGTATGTTCTGGTGGAGGTGCTGGGTACTTTACCCATAGCCTTTCACTCTGTGTGCACCTTGGCGGCTCCTCAGCTCAGTTGCCCGATAACGGGACACGGATGGCGGACTATCTTGCGTCTTAAACCCCCGGCGAGCCGTAAACCAAGCCCTATTCCGAGCCTAGCAGAAAGACCGCAAGACGAGCAAGTACCAGAAAGACGACCCTCAAATAAATACAGCACGAAGAACCTGAAATTCGAGTCGGTCGCTGCTACCAGCAGGAACCACCGGAATTCAGACTTTTGCAAGAAAAACCGAAGCTGACTAAGCAAATAATGACAGACCTGTTAGCTGTCAACCGCATCGACTCACACCATTGTTTGTACGCCCGTCGCACCTCACACTCCGACGCCCTTTCACGCATGGTATATGAAGACGTCGAGGGCGGGATTGAACAAAATGACCGAGTAGCCCGCCACAGTGGGTGGACAGACAACCGGCTCCTGCAGAACCTATATTTCTCGTGGAAGAAACTGTCAGGCACTGGTTTGAGAACCACAAATCCTCCTCAACCTCATGGGAAGTTTGCAAGATCGAGCTGAAGTGCACATTCATCAGCCAACACTGACGAGAGAGAGCCGAATGGTGATTCTGTCCAGGACATGGCCCCAACAAGAGCGTCGCTGCCTTCGTGTAGGATGTTATGCGCTTGATCCAGCACCCACGCCAACCCTGGCGCTGCATAAGACGAGAAGCTAGAATTCCATGCCCCTCATGTGAGGGACAGCACCTTCGGCAGCCTTGTCTGAAACCCCACGTCAACAGTCGAAGGATTCATATTGCCGCGCGCAGGGCTGAGAAAGCAACGCTCGGTCACGGACCCCCAGAAAGTTCTCGTCTATTCATGTACCGCACGTAACTTCTATCATTTTTTCCTGCTTTTGTTTTCTAGAAAGTGCGTGTTCATTCTCGCCCCGATCACGCGACGCTCGAGCCGCTTTCGCCGAATCTTCGAGATAGTGACACACTCTAGATAAGAGGCCGCCCGCTACCTTGTCGAGTCAGTTTTCGCTTCGGCGTTCGACTCTGCTGCCACGCCGACTTCGACGCCCGCGACGCTCTATTATTATCTTTTGTACTCTTTTATTTTTGGCACAAGTTCGCCACATTAAACGTTTATTTCTTCCTGTTTATTTGTTATTTTTGGTCACCACACGTGACATTTTGGTGGAGGTGCGGGGTACAGCGACGCCTGGATGTCGCTGGAAGTGGGAAGCACGTGCCTGAAGCGCGCGCTCGATGTTGGTTGCTTAGGCGATGAAAGCTTCGACGGTGGTAGGCGGGCTCCGCACAAGGCCACCGAAGATGTTCTCCTTGACGCCGCGCATCAAGACTCGCAGCTTTTTCTCTTCAGGAGCGATTGGGTCGGCGGGATTCATGAGGTGGAGAACGTCTTCGACGAAGCTTGTGACGCTCTCGGTCGGCCCTTGGGTTCTCGCTCGCAGGAGTTCTTCGGCACGCTGCCGTCGGTGCTGGTTGGCAAAGGTCCGTCGCAGCTCGGCCTGGAATTCTTCCCACGACGCAATGGACGCTTCGTGGTTCTCGAACCAGGTGCGTGCCGTGCCTTCCAGAGCAAAGTAGACGTTCTGAAGGCGGAAACGGTGTCCAACAACCTAAACGTCATCATCGACGGCCACCACGCATCGGCACTGGTGGACACCGGAGCAGACTACTCAGTCTTGAGTGGGAGGCTCTCCCGTCACCTTCGAAAAGTCACGACGCCGTGGGATGGACCGCAGATACGAGCCGCCGGAGGACACCTCATCACGCCTGTTGGCAGGTGCACCGCTCGCGTCGAAATTCACGGCGAGACGTGTCCTGTGAAATTCGTCATTCTACAAGACTGTTCCAGAAACGTCATTCTCGGCATGGACTTTTTGTGTGAATACGGCGCCGTCATCGACCTTGGATAAAACAGATTGACGCTGCGGACACCTGTTCCGCCTTCAGAGAAACTCCGAACTGCGTCAGCCGCCGTCCGAGTCGCTGCCGACCACGTGAATCTGCCGCCGCGATCAAGTGTTGTCGTACCCGTCGTGACCGATGCAGCTACCCATAGCGAAGTTCTTCTGGAAAGCAACCTCCAGTTGCTCCTGGGAAGAGGAATAGGCGTCGCACGAGGAGTAGCCGAACTTCAGGATGGCCGCACTGTGGTCCTCGTGACGAACTTCCGGAATGAAACGCAACACCTCACAAAAGGTGCAGCCGTTGGCCACGTCGAGGATCTCCGAAACTCCGCCGAAATTGCCGCCATTACTGATGAATCCTCGCCACCTCCGCAAGACGGTACGTCGCCAGCGCAACTCGACATCGACCCTAAGCTTCCGGACCCGAAACGACGGCAGCTGATTAACCTCCTCGCCGAATTCCGTGACTGCCTTGCGACGTCGTCGAAGGTACGCCAAACAGCCGTTGCGAAACACCGCATCATTACCGAGGACGACGCGCGCCCTGTGCATAGATCACCGTACAGAGTCTCCGTTAAAGAAAGGGAGGTGATCCAGGAGCAAGTTCAAGAGATGCTGAACGACGACATAATCCAGCCATCAAGCAGTCCGTGGCCCTCTCCAGTCGTACTGGTTAAGAAGAAGAACGGAACGCTTCGGTTCTGCGTGGACTACCGGCAGCTGAACGCGGTGGCGAAGAAAGAGGTCTACCCACTCCCCCGAATCGACGACACGTTAGACCGACTGCGCGACTCCCAATATTTTTCGTCGATGGACCTGAAGAGCGGCTACTGGCAGATCGAAGTCGACGAACGGGACCGAGAGAAGACAGCTTTCGTCACGCCAGATGGGCTGTACGAATTCAAGGTGATGCCCTTCGGACTGTGCACGGCTCCAGCAACTTTCCAGCGTGTTATGGACACCGTACTGGCAGGACTGAAGTGGCAGAGCTGTCTGGTCTACCTCGATGACGTCGTGGTGTTTTCCAGCGACTTCGACGAGCACTTACGACGACTCCGAGCTGTTCTTCAAGCCATACGGACCGCTGGACTCACCCTCAAACCGTCAAAGTGTCGGTTCGCCTATGACGAACTGAAGTTTCTAGGTCACGTGGTTAGCAACGAAGGCGTGCGCCCAGACCCTGAGAAGACTCGCGCCGTCGCGTCATTTCCAGCGCCGACAGACAAAAAGGCCGTGCGAAGATTCCTTGGACTTTGCGCCTACTATCGTCGCTTCGTTCGGGATTTCGCACGGATTTCCGCACCGCTCACAAACCTCACGAAGGACGCCGAGAGGTTCGAATGGGCCGAGGAACAGCAGCAGGCATTCGACGAACTGAAGCGACGACTCCAGACGCCTCCGGTTCTTGGACATTTCGATCAGGATGTGGACACCGAGATTCACACTGACGCAAGTAACGCAGGACTTGGCGCGGTACTAGTTCAAGTACAAGAAGGCACCGAACGAGTCATCGCCTACGCAAGTCGGACACTGTCCAAGGCAGAGAGAAATTACTCCACGACTGAGAAAGAATGCCTTGCGGTCGTCTGGGCAATCACGAAGTTTCGTCCGTACTTGTACGGAAGCCCGTTCCGCGTAGTCACGGACCACCACTCGCTCTGCTGGCTTGCGAACCTCAAGGACCCGTCAGGACGCCTTGCTCGATGGAACCTCCGGCTACAAGAGTTCAACATGACTGTGGTGTACAAGTCAGGACGCAAGCACAGCGACGCTGACTGCCTGTCCAGGGCCCCTGTCGAAACACCTTCCGGCAGCAGCGACGACGATGATGACGAGTGCTTTCTAGGGGCAGTGAACACCGATGACACGGCACGACGTCAACGAGACGATCCGGAGCTGCGAGCCTTAATCGAGCACCTAGAAGGGCACGGCGGTACCGTACCCCGTGTTTTCTCACGAGCCGTGTCGACATTCGCCATTCGACAAGGTGTACTCTACAAAGAGAACTTCGGGGACAACAACTCGCCGTGGCTGCTGGTAATCCCGACCGACCTTCGAGGGGACATCTTTCAAGCATGTCACGACGTCCCGACATCCGGACACCTTGGATACAGCCGGACACTGGCCCGTATTCGTGAAAAGTATTACTGGCCCAAGGTCCCCAACACCGTCCACCTGTGCACACGATCATGCCACGAGTGCCAGCGACGCAAGAAACCTCCGACGAGGCCGGCCGGACTCCTGCAGCCTATTTCTCCTCCAACTGCACCCTTCCAGCAGATCGGAATGGATCTACTTGGTCCTTTTCCGCCTTCAACGTCGGGGAACCGCTGGATCATCGTCGCCACAGATTATCTCACACGGTACGCCGAAACGAAAGCTCTTCCTTCGGGGACTTCTGTGGAAGTTGCCAAGTTTTTCATTGAGTCCATCGTCCTCCGGCACGGCGCTCCAGAAGTTCTGATTACAGATCGCGGATCATCGTTCATGGCACAACTGACCCAAGAAATCCTCCGACTCAGTCATACCAGCCATCGTCGTACAACTGCGTACCACCCGCAGACCAACGGGCTGACGGAGCGACTCAACAAGACAATCGCCGATATGATCTCTATGTACGTCGACGTAGAGCACAAGACGTGGGACGAGGTGCTGCCCTACGTCACGTTCGCCTACAATACGGCGGTTCAAGAGACCACTAGATTCACCCCTTTCCAGCTGGTACATGGTCGGAAGGTAACGACCATGCTGGACGCCATGCTGCCCCATGAGCCATCTGACAACGAGAGCGACGACGGCCAGGCGGTTGCTCAACGCGCCGAAGAAGTTCGCCAGCTCGCCCGACTCCTGATTCAAGACCAGCAACGCGTCGACGCCGGCCGCTACAACCTTCGTCGCAGGGACGTCCACTTCCAGCCCGGAGGTAGGGTGTGGGTATGGACGCCCATCCGTCGCCGCGGCCTCAATGAGAAATTGCTGAAGCGCTACTTTGGGCCCTACAAGATCATCCGACGCCTCGGCGATCTGAACTACGAAGTTCTACCCGACGGAACGCGCCCATCTGCAAGACGTCAGCCGCGACCCGAGGTGGTGCATGTCGTCCGGCTGAAGCCGTATTACGAACGATAGGACTCTCCATTCTCGTCGACGAGTGAACCGTGGACTGTGAACTCCGGCTAGCAATTCTGCTGTCCTTTTGTTTTTTTTGCTTTCCGTTTTTTGTGCTGCATCGGGACGATGCACTTTTAAAGGGGGGGATTATGCCGCGCGCAGGGCTGAGAAAGCAACGCTCGGTCACGGACCCCCAGAAAGTTCTCGTCTATTCATGTACCGCACGTAACTTCTATCATTTATTCCTGCTTTTGTTTTCTAGAAAGTGCGTGTTCATTCTCGCCCCGAACACGCGACGCTCGAGCTGCTTTCGCCGAATCTTCGAGATAGTGACACACTCTAGATAAGAGGCCGCCCGCTACCTTGTCGAGTCAGTTTTCGCTTCAGCGTTCGACTCTGCTGCCACGCCGACTTCGACGCCCGCGACGCTCTATTATTATATTTTGTACTCTTTTATTTTTGGCACAAGTTCGCCACATTAAACGTTTATTTCTTCCTGTTTATTTGTTATTTTTGGTCACCACCCGTGACAATATCACCGAGTCTTCCAACATTGAATGCACACTGCAGGCCCGAGCCTGTCACTATCAACAACTCCCTAGCGTCTCGACACTCAAGTGATCCAGCAGCAACTTCGACGCCAGACTCTCAGGCATCCGCGACATCATCCACAACGGTGTCCGGGAGGAGATAAGGAAGCTAGTTCCTGCCATCAGTTTCCCGGCTTTTTTTTTGTTGCCGAGATTGTTTCGGAAGAAGTTCGACAGGCATTTCAACTGGATACCTTTACTAGCGAAGCCGCATCTGACGAACCGAGGGCGACTCACGCCACAAAGTCACAACGACCACCACCGGCTACCTGTTACTATTCAATGCCAATTCAACAAAACACCCCAACGTCGAAGCATTCCCGACACCGGGAAGAAGCAGTGTAGGTCCGCGCTGAACAAAGTGCACCAAGGAAAACGGAGAATCTGCGAATCGCCGACCGAAAACCATTCTGCTACCGCTGCAAGAGGCTGACCATGTCTACTGGAGGTGCCCATACAAATGAATTGGCCTACAAGGGTTCGTGCCGAACGACCCTCGACCACGTTTCGACGAGCGACCGCGAAAGACTGAGGATTATCGGAGGTCTTTGTCCCTGGTGCCCACATTACCCCGAAGCTCGTGATCCACTTCATCTGGACGGGAGGTAAGCACGACAAAACAGGTGAGCGGCAATGCAAGGACAGTTTATCTGGTGTCGGTTGTCGTCCAAGGACAATACCTAATAATTTGCTGACACTAATTATCTGTGTCCACGCCACGAAGAACACAATTTCCAATTTTCAGTGAGAATGCAGCTGAGCGCCTTGAAGAAATAGAATGGTTGGTTCCCCTCAAAAGTGGACTGTAAGCATCACCAGACTTCACTTTGCCACACGAGACTTACACAAGTTGCAGTGGTCGCGTGATGCAGAATAAACCACCATTACGAAATGGAAGTAAAATGGAGCAAAGAAACACTGTCACCTCTTGCCAGCCATCAAGTAAACACTACACAAAAAGGCACAGCCACGTAAGCACTACATGCCCGAGCTTGCTGCATTGACGCAGAGAACTCCCAGGAAAATTGGCAGATTAGAAGCCAGCTCTGCAGCTTCAGTGCCTCAAATGTCAGTGGCCGCGCATGACGTATCATTAAAGACGACAACCGTCGGTCAAGGTTGCTACTCGACCGAACTGAACACAGACGTGCCAGGAACGTCATCCGACAACAAGGTCCAAAGACTGAACGCCTGACAGGAGACTGTCGCAGAAAGAACTCGTTATGGAACCGATTACTAAGAATCAATAATTTTGTAATCAAGTGGAAATAAACATATTTGATATCCTAACCAGATAAGCAAATTTTCGCTTGCCTTTACGCCTTGAGAGTCTATACACCAAGAATTGTGTTCACTGCACGCGCAGGTCCTTTTGAGGACACTCGCTTCTCTGACCCTTCATGGGACATACCAGACTGGCAGATTTGTTGCATAGGGCTGCACTCGTTCCACCTCTCCTGAACACGTGGTGCATCCGAAAACCAACTAGAGTGATGTGAAAATGGTATTTATTAATTTATTCCCTCCAGGGACCTTCGTAAGCATTGTAGAGAGGATACTTAAAACTACACATATGATAATAACATTAAAGCACACTGCTGTAACTTGTTAATTGCAAAGACAAACACACCTCTGAGCATATACTTTGTTGCATGTGTTAATGCATTGGTATATAGCAGGACACTTCCTACGCTTATGACACAATAGACCCTTTGCAGAACCCCATCATGCAACACAACTGTCACCATTTGTTTTTGCGTAAAGCACACGAACGTAATCCCCAGTTCACGTCGAATGCTAATGCAGCGTTAGGCGCTAAGCCGAGTTCACAGTGGAGGCAGACATAACATTCTTGTCGAACAAATGCCCAAAGTATGAAAGCCTGGGTTAATTAAAGTAGTAGCTACTGTAATTCGTTTCATCACAACTTGCAAACGGCAAAGGTGAGGCACATGACAACATATCATCACAGTGCACATCTGCACAGATTTGTCATACACCTTCGCTTCGCCTCTCTGATTGGCTCGAGGGGGCTGTGGCGGTTGCCCGCTCCCAAGTTACAATGATACAAAGTATAGGCAGCCCACAGTTTTCAACAAAGTCTATTGAAGAGACCGAAAGGAATGGTCAACATTTTTCACCAAGACTGCTCTCCAGGGAAGGGATGAACACAAATGTGAATCATCTCATGTAGGTAATTAGAACAAGTATATAAATGACCGACTAATGCAATACACTCTTGATGAAAAAAGTATTGCTGCAATAAATCCGACGAAAGAGAAGAAGGTGCAGTTAATCTATGCATACACCAAAACAGCTGTTCCTATAGCTAGTCGAATAGCTTTGAAGCAGGTGCCTGGAACGATTTATTCTGCCCACACTCAATAAAACGACATCCTCGTAGTGGAAAACAAGTGTGCACTTCGCACTCACGAAAAAAAAAAGGAAGAAAAGCGATCGAATGTAGAATCGTCGATCAGCACAAAAGGTTAAACATTGCAGGAGCTTCCTCGCTAAAAGTTGCTAGGTTGTTCGGTGACGCAGGGCTGAAACAACTTCCCGTAGGGTCTAACGGGACGTATACCTTTCGCTTCGATTCTCAGACATTCCAAGGTTTAAACGAAGCCAGAAAAATGCGAATATTTTATGCCCGAAGTTATATCGTAAAATTGTTGATAAGTGCAAAACGTAAAGGTCGCAGGAGCTTCCTCGCTAAAAGTTGCTGTGATTATCCAGTTACCTAGGGCTGAAACAAATTCCCCTAGGCCCTACATCCGACGCATACATTTCGCGTCGATTCTCAGACATTCCAACGTTCAAACAGACCTAAGAGAATGCGAAAATTTTATGTCAAAAGCACTCAAAGTTCTATCGATCCTCGAAGAGATCCTGAATCCGAGCACCGGTATGGCGATACGGCTGATGCTGTCTCACAGGTATTAATATCCAGATGATCCAGAGCGATCTTGCCCAAAAATAGTGTAATGTCTCATTCATTCATATTTGCATAATATACCTGCGTCAGCGAACACGAAAAATCCCGCAGTCGTCGGAAAGCAGCTGCACATCACGGCTACCGCGCACCAAACAAACTCGCATCCGCCGGCTCTGGGCACTGCCATCTTACCTGTGACGTCACGGCTCTTGGGAGGTCACGTGACGAGTGGTCACATTGGCGTAAAACATGGCGGCGACCAGGGGGGTGCCACTTCCGAACTTCCAGGTTATCACTCTAAGCCCCTCTACCTCGTTGGTCCCGCCCAAGGAGGATAGAAGGGTCCCGCCCACTGATCTCTATTTTAGTAGGCTGGATCGCGGATCGGGAGCCCGTCGGTGTCGCACCGGCGGCCATTGCTTGACACCAGGCAATAGACGCAAGTCCATGGTAGACACGCATAAAAGTAAGAATATTGAAGCATTTACGCTGTGCTCGGAGGCGAATATTTTATGGTGCGCTGCGATCATCATGTCGGGTGTTTGGAGATCGAATCGCTGTTTGTCAAACGTTCGGTCGCCGAATAAAAAAAGTGAAAGCCGTTTACCACTCCCTGTAACGCCGAATTGGAGCGCAGCTCTTGAGGAGGAGGAGGGGAGGGTACTGGGGGCCACGTGTTCTCGGGGGGGGGGGGGTCACGTGACCCCCCCCCCCCGAGGGCACGTGACGTGACCTTCGTGGGGGCACATGGGGGCAAACACGTGCCCCCTCCGAGGTCACGTGACCTCGGGAGGGGGTTACGTGACCTCGGGGTGTGACTCCCCAGGTCACGTGACCCCCCGGGTCACGTGACCAAAATTTTTCCGCTAGATTTAGCGGGGAAAATTTTCCGCTAGATTTAGCGGGGAAATTTTTTCCGGTAGATTTAGCGGGGGTTTTTTCCGCTAGATTTAGCGGGGAAATTTTTTCCGCTAGATTTAGCGGGGAAATTTTTTCTGCTAGATTTAGCGGGGAAATTTTCCACTAGATTTAGCGGGGAAATTTTTCCGCTAGATTTAGCGGGGAAATTTTTCGTTAGATTTAGCGGGGAAATTTTTTCCGCTAGGTTTAGCGGGGAAATTTTCCGCTAGACAGCGGGGAAATTTTTCCGCTAGATTTAGCGGGGAAATGTTTAGCGGGGAAATTTTTTCCGCTAGATTTAGCGGGGAAATTTTCCGCTAGATTTAGCGGGGAACTTTTTCCGCTAAATCTAGCGGGGAAAGGTTTTTCGCTAGATTTAGCGGGGAAATTTTTCTGCTAGATTTAGCGGGGAAATTTTCCCGCTAGATTTAGCGGGGAATTTTTCCCGCTAGATTTTTCCGCTAAATTTAGCGGAGAAATTTTTCCGCTAGATTTAGCGGGGAAATTTTCCGCTAGATTTAGCGGGGAATTTTTTCCGCTAAATCTAGCGGGGAAAATTTTTACGCTAGGCTTAGCGGAGAGATTTTTCCGCTAAATCTAGCGGGGAAATTTTTCCGCTAGATTTAGCGGGGAAATTTACCCATAATGCACCGCGCGGTTACGCCGACGGCGACGGCGACGGCGACGCCGACGGCGACGGCGACGGCGACGCCGCTCAAGCCGGAAACGGGCCCCTAAGAGCTGCGCTCTAAAAATCAAACGTACCGGAGCACCTACGGCTGCGCTGGCAAGCTTGCTCTCGTAGTGGAGTAAACACAGGAACTTGCCGTCAATGAGACCGTCCTCGGGGAAGCCCAGAAGTTGATGAATGACAAAGACGTTCCATCTCGACAGCGGCTTTCCGGGAGTGAGCGAATTCCGCGTAGCAAAGCCTTCAAGCTTGTCGTCTGCAAAACCCAACTCAACAAAACCGCCACCGACTCCACTGTAACTCTACGTAACTCTCGCCTCATTGAGCTGCACTGCTGCGGAGTGACTCTCGACCACAAAATATTTATTTATAAGAACTGCGAGGACTGTCAGTTTTAATCTTTCTACGCAAGCTATTTGACGGGCTTATCGGAAAGCATCCAAAAAGTTCCAGTGCCGACAAGAACTTAGAAACGGGGGAAAACGGCACTTTTTCACGTTCTTCCCATAGAGTCTCATGCATTGGCTGGAGTCAATCAATGGCCACCGGTGGCGACACTCGGCCCCAGCTGCCGAGGCAGCGGTCCGCTATCCAGCCTACTACAATAGAGATCAGTGGTCCCGCCGCAATCCAGAGAGGGCCATCTTACCCAGTGTACGTAGCGCTGCTGGCACTGCTCCGGAACTTCGCTGTTTCTAGCCGCTTCGTTTGCGCGTTTGATAAAATTAGTGGTAAAAACGTCAATTCAACCGAAATGTTCTGCACATTTGGACTAGAAGACGGAATTAAAGGCGGCCTTCGCTGCCGCTGAAGCTCAATCAACTCAACAGCTATATATTAACCAACGTGCGCGACGTGCTCGAAAAACGAAACCGAAAGAAGATGAGTCGGGAGGGCGAAAGCTTTCTCCCGTCTGCCTGGAGAAGGAGGAAAACGTCTCGTTCCTCTCTTCTCCTCGCGTCCGCTTGGAGGCGCGTCAGTAGAAGGGAGGAAGATGCGCCGTTGCTACCTTTTTCCTCCATTTTTTCTTAGAGTGCACACCGCGCTGACGGCGGAGACAACACAGGGAACACTTCGCCATCTTGATTGTTTACCTTCGCTCTTGTGAGGCGCGGCGGTGCTGGAATTGTGACTGGAACGTTCGAAAGGCCAGAAATTACCACGGGACGACATCAACCAGTGACTGCGATTAGAAAGCATGACACGGGAAGCATTATCTCCCTTTTATTTAATAAAATGTTCTTCATTCGCTGACAAAACAGATAGCCCAAACCGAGGAAAGTGAGATCGCTGATGTATGTTCAAGATTTACGCCACGATATGAAGCGTTGCTGTCTGGTTCTTTCTTTCATGCAATATCTCTTTCCACTGTAAAATTGAGCTGACACCGGCAGCACCCCAAGCGTTTTTTGTAGCGAGCTGTTGAGCTGAACTGACAGTGCTTAAAAACTCCGACACCGACACGATTGGCCTTCATAACAATCGGTGTAAGAAATATTTTTCAATGCTGTCTATTTGCCGACTGCCTGCTATGTGATCACTTCATTCCCCAATATGTCTTGGGTATTTTTAAAACAAATGTGGTGTACGGTAGCAGCTGTTTCCACGTTCCAAGCATCAACAATCATTCTCAGATTGGTCATTTTAATGCTTCGATTTTTTAATCTTTGCTTTCCTGGATTATTTTTATTATACTTTATCAGCAGGTGAGGAGGCATGCCATTTTATTTCTCTAGCAGTAATGCGAGTTGGTCACTAGGCAGTTCTAATTTCAACACCAGTCCGAACGTTCACCACCGTGGCAGTGACCATTTCGACAATCGCTTTCCTTAAATATTACACAGTAAAAACATTCATAAAATTATTGTAGCTGCACACCAGCTATTGTAAAACAATGTTTTCCAAATCTTTATTTGAGTAAGATGTTATTGATAGGGAACTGGCTCTGCCATCGAAGTTATTTTCACACAATGCGCCGCAAGACAAGGACAGAGTAAGTGAGACAATACGAAGCGCTAATTTCAACTGAATGTTTATTGAAAACACACTATTTATATATCCAATTGAGCTTCTCAAGTAAGAATTCAAATTCTTTGTCTATCAGATGCACTAATGCCCTTGTCATCCCCATGCATTCTAATGTTAAATGTTTTGCCCGCCCGACTTGCATCTCAGATGCCGTCGACGTCCTCTGAGATGCAAGTCCGGCGGGCAAAAGAAGGCACCAAGAACGGGACCAGTGGTTTCTTACTTCCAAGAGAACAAGCTCAAGCTCCTGACCGCCGATAAGGAGGGCGGCTTCGTCGTGACCCGTGAGGGCCTCTTCGGGGAGAAGTCGCGGGCTGCTATCCAAAAGAACTTCAGGCAAGTTGAAAATGTGTCACTTAAAAAGATCAAGACAGTGGCCAAGCAACTTTGTGAAAGTCTTGAATTGAACAGTCTCGCGAAGAGGGTTCAGGCTTCCAAGAAGCTTAGCCTGGAAGTTTTTTCACTGCCAAAAACCATACAGCTAATATTCCTTTTGGGGTGATACCGTCGGAAAGGGACTCATGGCAACGTGAAGTCGGGGGGTTCTTGGGCAAGCAGCTTGCGGGTCTTGATTTAAACGGTCCGTGTCATTCGTAATTCAGAGGCGGCCATCCACTGCTTGTCTGCAGATGTTTTCTACTCGGGCGGGTTCTCCATCGATGTAGAGGACTTGTTTTATTCCATACAGCATGAGGAATTTTTCTCTGTGGTTAGGAAGTGCATACAGCGTAACGACGAGATTGCGTTTAGGAACTCGACTGGGCTTAGTGTGGACTCATTTATAGAACTGCTCACATGTTATCTGGATTCTTCCTTTGTGTCTTTCGAAAGTGACTTGCATTTTCAGAAGCATGGTATCTGCATTGGGCCACGAGTCGCCCCCGTATTGTGCGATATTGTGTTGGCGCGATTTGGCCGGGAAGTGCTCAGCAGTCTAAAAGAAAAGGGGGATGTTAAGATACTAAGATACGTGGATGACTTCCTGGTGCTGGTACCCCAGCCCACTGTGTTGGATGATAACTTCATTAAAAAAGTGCTGGGAATTTTTTGTTTAAATTCGCGAGGACTAAAGTTCACTCATGAAACAATGCCGTCAGGAAAGCTGCAATTCCTGGATTTAAGTTTAGATTTTCAAGAGCAGCACATGTGCTGGGACTACAGACCACGCTCAAAGAAAACGGTCCTGCCCTTTAATTCAACACACTCTAAGCTAGTTAAGAGAGGGATCGCTTTCTACCTTTTGAAGGCATCGTTGGCCAAGTCGTGCCAGCACGCCGTGAAAAGTAGTTTTTGCAACCAGGTGGAACACCTAAAATCGTCGGGTTACCCTGATCGCTTTCTTCAAGAGGTGGCTGAAACACTGGTTTCCAAGATGAAAACGAAAGAAGAGGAAGCACAGGAGCCCAGGAGGAGAGTGAGACTCGCTGTTATACCGTATATACACAAGGTCTCATACAACCTAAAAAAAGTGGCGACACACTTTGATTTGCCGGTTGTGTTTTCGGCCCCGGAAAAGCTGTCCACCCTGTGCCAAAGAATTAACAATAGACAAGACGGAGGTGACCTTTGCAGAAAGAATCACTCTAGAAAATTCGTGGAATGCGCATCTTCGGTCATATACAAAATTACAATGACATGCGGAAAAGGGTACGTGGGCGAAACGGGCAGATGCGTTAATAAAAGGGCAAGAGAGCACGCGCTATCAGTAAGGAATTCCCCCTCGGGCAATTTAGCTACTCATTGCGACAGATGCCCTTGCGCCCCGGAACTGGAAAACACGAAAATTCTGGGAAAGCTGAGAAGTAAATTATCGAGAGAGATGTTCGACTTATTTAACATTAGAATGCAGGGGATGACAAGTGCATTAGTGCCCCGTCAGTACATCTGACAGACAAAGAATTTGAATTCTTACTTGAGAAGCCCGATTGGGTATAAAAATAGTGTGTTTTCAATAAACATTCAGTTGAAAGTAGCGCTTCGTGTTGTCTCACTTACTCTGTCCTTGTCTTGCGGCGCATTGTGCGAAAATAAATCATGTACCAACTGGCCCATCTGTCACTATTGATCGAAGTGATGTGTGTTGTCATGCTGCCAGCCCGCAATTCGCTCACCCAGCGATCAGGGCAACACACAATGTCCAACGCAAGTTGCTGCTTTTTTTTTTTTTTGCCCAAAGGTATCAAACAGAAGCAACATGTTAGTTGTTGTCCATATTATCCAGCTGTCTCCGCAATGTGACAGATATAATGGACACCATGGGGAGCGAGCAACAAGTTGCCCGGCTGTTTGAGAACGTGTTGTGTTGCTGTTGCAATCGTGTTGCCTCAGTGTGACAGGGCCTTAAGCGTTCCACATTTGCGTGACGCTGCCATAACCTTAGTTCAGAGGAAGCAGGCGGCAGTGCACGAGACGGCTCTAGTCGTCTCGTTAAGCGCAAAGCTCCAGCAGGAATCTCTCACATGCAGAATTGTTAACGTTCCTTTAATACATTGCAGCAGGGGCAGCTTAACGAAACTGGCTGGTAAGATCCGTCTATTCAAAGGGGAAAATCCTGAGGCTCCTGCGCATCCAGTCTTCACAACCACGCAAGGCATATTCGTGCCAAAACCATTGAACTTTCATGGAGTGAGATATTTTCATTGTAAATTATTTGACGTCACCATGTTACAACATGGTGGTTTTTAAGACCCATGGGCTGTTGACGCCTTCAGGCAGCTGTTCATGGGTGCCGCCACAATCTAGCTTCAGTTTTTGTGTTCTTTTATTTCGTTCGTTTTACTTCATCATTGCCATAGCAGGACAGGCGATTTCCACGATGGATGCTACCGTGTCATTCTCCCCAGCATAGACCTTTAAGGAGACTGGTCAATGCCCGCTTCAGTGGCTCGGCATCTCGGTAAGACGAGAAAAGGTAGGCTACGGCGACTCAATCTGGCGCATGATTAAAGCGTCAATATAATTTTTATCCACTTTTAAAGAATTCTGTTATCATCTGAAAGATGAGGAGTTGAAAAGAGGTATGGACAGGAAAGTCAGAAGAAAGGAGAAGTGATGCGAAGCGACTGACCGAATCGTCCTCGGCGAACTAACACAGGACACTTGTCTCTGCAAAGGTGGGGCTCGGGTGGTGTGTTGCCTAACCCGGGGGGCCCTTGAAGGAAACCTTGCCCGGGATTAGCTCAACTGCCAAGATCCCACTTGACACCTAGCACTGCCAGGCATGCAGGGGGTCTGAACCCACGCTGGGCTCGGGGCTCATGGTGATTGGTGACGCCCCTCACCAAACGCCTACAAGCGCACAAGTCCTGTGTGGCGACGCAACCCTGTAAAAAAGCATTCAGTAATGAAGTAGATACTAATCAAGCCAAGCAAGAAAGATACACTTGAACTGAAACAAATAATAATTAAAGCACAGCTCAGACATATGATGGACGCCCAAGTATGGTTGTGAAGCAACGGTGAGGGTGCAGGCTAGCTGGTGTAAATTGAGCATAGTTGTAAACCCGAGACTGGGGATACGGACAAGGGACAAAACACAGAACGACACGGACGAAGTCTCAAACGCAGCTGCAAACTTTATTTCACAGGACAAACATATATGTCACTCGCCACCCTTTGTCCCACCCCCTTTTTCCCTTCCTTTTCCCAAAACTCTACGCCTTCCCTCTTCCTTTTCCCAGGCCCCCGTACATTACAGTCAAAAACAATTTAGAAGGCGCCAACTCAAAGTTGCCGACAGATCCTGTATCAACAGCCCCAGTCTCGGGTTTACAACTATGCTCAAGTATGGTTGTCTGTCAGGTTTAATGTATTTTACATACTCTAAGTGAAATAGAGGAAGTAGGAGTGTCAATGATACCATTCTAAAATAAGACTGTACAGTCATCATAGACGAACTCACTGCTACAAAGTAAAATGTGCACACAATACTGAACGCTGCGCTAAAGTATGCACAGCTTTCTTTACCCTAATACCTAATAATGTTTGTGTTTAACTTGTCTTTCTAATTAAGTCTGGCACCTCTTTTTCAGCTACAAAGGAAATATACACATGCTAAACCTATTACTTCATTCTAAATCTGGGTCATCTTTCCCCTGCAGTGGCCGGCATGCTTAAAATGAAATCAGGTCGTCTCCCGGTCTCAAGAAAAATAATTTTCAAGGCTAGTGCAGCCTTAGCACAGAATTTTCTTGAGGCTTCCTTAAAGAGACCCACTGAGTTACTTTGGAACAAACCAGTCAGTGAAGAGATTATGGACAAACGGAATCAAGATAGACATTCTATTGAAACGGGCAACCAATTGAAATCACCAATTAGCTGAAACCGCAGGCAGTCGTAACTTGTAAACTCTATAGCCTCCACCAAAAACTCTTCTGATTGCATCAGTTGCCAAAGTAAACGGGAAACACATGTACGAGAGAGGCATTGTACAGTCAGAGGCAATTTGACCTGAGACAACGGAGCGAGCGGCCACGGGGAACAATTGCCGTATGCAGCGCTGCATTCGCTTTTTCGCGCTGGGGAAGAGGCTACGGGAGCAGTCCACGTTTCGCTGCCGGGGGAGGTCGAGTCAAAACAAATGCCCCTCGCGCTAGAATGGCCTTCTATCATATCAGATAAGCTCTTTTCGGCACAATATGTTTCCTGCGTTTTATCTTTCGTCTTCTCTTTGTAAATTTTGACTGTAGTTCCCCAAGGAATCAAACGCTCTCCTGTTATTTTCTTATCATAAAAAGTAAGTTAAGATGACTAAGAGTTCATTTATAAGCGTGCACTCAATGTATGGTAGCATGGAAGTTTTCCTAATAATACTGTGAAAGGCCAAGGTAAAAAACGACTGCATAAGGATAGTTTTTTCTGTGTCTGATTCTGTGTGCTTGTGCTCGGGAATTTTGCGGCTGCAAGAACAGAAACAGTGTCTTCAGCGCAGTCTTTATTTCCTCATACCACGAAAAGTAATTGATTCGTCTTAAAATATATTGAAAGAATAATGCAATTCCTAATCATATCTAGCCAGAAGTTATTTCAAGTAAGCTAAAAGAAAAAAAAATAACGTGGGCATCCGACATTACTAGAACCGTGCACTCCCGCTGAACCGTAAACTGAGATCAAGTTGTAACCATCACGTGCGAAAGAACTGATAGTAATGCCCGACGGCTTTACAAACTCGTGCTAACATATGAGCGCCAGAGCGGAAGCAAACCGAGATAGCCTTGCCAAGGGAACAATAAAAATACTTAAAAGAATATAAGTCGCCGTATTTTGCTAACCATTTCGAAATGCCACGCCGCACAGCCGGCCCTTCGTCATGTCTCCCTCCCGTCTTAATCCCCTTCCCCCCCCCCCCCCCGCTTCTACAGAGTGGACCAGGCCGCCGAGTCTCGTTCACAGAACGCCGCGGCGACCGCTGCGCCCCATGCGGCATTTTGCCTGCTCCGCCAGCGTTCACGTTGTCGCAGGTCAAATCGCCTCTGACTGTACAATGGTTCCCACACCAATCGTAGCTGGCGTCCTGTGACACTGTGACGTGGCACGTCCCGATGTGACATCGTGATGAGCTGGCCTTCCTTAATGTCCATCACCAAAAGGTGCCTACCGGGCACTACTGAGTACTAGGAGGTACAATTGGGGACGCTGTTTTTCTGTTTTTCCTGGAAATGAGCTTCGATCACTTTCTATGGTCCCAGGTGTTGCTTGAGTTCTCGAGAAATGAGAGTCCCTGCATGTTCTTGCCCACAGGTACCACGACAAATGCCAAAAACAGCACCAAGAATACAAGAACGCACGAGGCTTATTCACGTCGCTCACATTTTCTGTCTTGTATGAGGAAGCGGCGCATCCTTGTGCTGATAGTTAGCATACGGCAATTGAGCAGGCATTATCAGTATACAGGAGGCTATGCACCTTGACACTCATTCAGTCATGTCAGCCATGAAGAGCTTGGCAAACACCATTTTTTAGTTTCCCGGTGTTCACGAAGACAGTTGAGACCATGCAAGAAGGAGCGAGACATGTGCCTAGTTCTCTTAAATGCCTCTGGTGCAGGTTCAGGTCAGCAGGTTGGATACCAAGTAACTGAACACGACTTCAGATATATTATGCCATACTGCCGGAGACTTACGTAATACTGATCGTGGTCCACTCGGACACAAAACAGATGGAAGCAGCGGCCGAGACCACAATAGAATCCCAGTGCAACATCTTTGGTCGATTTGGACAGCCAAGGATACTGGTGTTCAACAACGGACCCTAGTTTAACAGTACTGTTTTCAAACAGTTTTTACAGCGGTCATGTACAGCACCCCACCACCACTGAGTGTCAACCGCGGTTCAACGGGTTAGCCGAGAATGCAATATGTAGAGTCGAAGGGGACATTCACGGGGTTCAGCTGATTTTTTTTTTAAATATGCTGCACAATAAAATATGGCAAAAGGAATATCATTACTTCATTTTTGCAAATACTATCGTCAAGATAACCTCCTTGCGTCAAGCTAAGGCATGTTGACAACCAGTGTTGCGGCTCGCGCTGACAAACTTTTTATTGCACCAATTTACGCGCATTGCACAACAGATGTGATCTTGGCGGATCTTGAAGGATCACGAAAGCTAAAGAAGAGTATAATTTATAGTCTTGTTTTAGTTGTCTCAGTTACTAATATCATTTACGACTGCCTGCACGCAAATATTGGATTCGAAAGTGACCACCCCCCCCTTCCCCCCCCCCCCCCCCCCCTGTCATAACCTGCAGAAAAGTGGCCACTCCGGTTGACATTTTGCCAAAAGGTTGGGGTAGTCAAAGCCCCGAAACGGTACTTTGACTACCCGAGGTACTCATTTTTTCTTAGAGTATAGAAACAAGCAAAACAAGCAACCGCATAACGGTTTCGTGTGAAAGGTCGAGCGAAATACATAAACACCAAATATCAAATGTGAATAAAGAAAGCTTTTTCGTTATTAGACTTTGTTGTTCTCTTTTAGATCATTGCTGGATTACTCCAGCTCAGAGAATGTTTCCATTGTTTCCAAAACACCCGGAAAGGAAATCGTTTTTTAGTAGTTTTTTTTTTCGCCTTCAAAATATCCGGAAACATTTCATTCCCGCTTCTATACCTTTACAATTCTGACAGTATCATGCACCAGCTGCAACGAACAAGCTTCCATCTTTTTTTAGGGTAAAGTGCATGCACTTTCATCGCGTTGCCGGAGAAGCACAATGTTGTGCAATAAGAATTCGTAAGGAACAATACGGTACACCTAACCAGTGTCTCAGATGAAAAGGTGCTCAGCGTGGCCGTCGATATCTTCACAAACAAATAAGGCAAGATATCTCACGAGACATTCGAGAGCAATCTCTTACTCAAAATACTCCAGCAATGACGGCAACAATAAAGATTTGACTACACCTTTTCCCTTCGTTTCTTTTTTGAGGACAGTAATCTTGGAAGTAACGCCACTAAAGTAACTGGTTCCTTTTTGGTGTAACGGTCTCTTACCCCTATATAAATATATAGATGTAATTGTAATTAATCCCAATTTAGCTTTGAGTAATTGTAAACGTAATTCCTTACTTTTCTTATTGACGTGTACAAGTCTGGTGTTAAGCAACCGGAAGAACCTTCGCATTCTCCTTCGCTTTGTAGCTGTCTCGGGCTTGCGGCTTTAATTCGGAACCTTTGTAACCGTTGGGCACTCTTTGATAACGAGCAGTTGAAAGGTGTCATCTGTTAGGCAATTTTAGAAATTGCTCAACTGGTTCAGGTTCGGGCATTTCGGTGTTAGCCTCTCGGCGCAGAAATATTGCATCTTTTTTGTAGGCGACACATGATTCTGTAGATGTCTCGACCCGGGCTGACAGCTTGCGCTTTGCCTAAAGCTTGCGTCCTGTATGACGAACGAAATGTCTTGAGTTCTAGTTTTACACAGGCGCTCTGAAGTAATTTCTTCCTGAATGGTTTCTAACCACGTCCGGGTGCTGTCGATCAAGTACAAAATGATGTTCCCAAGCATGACGGTACTATCCCAGGAATTACGGACGCTCACCCTCTCACAGAAGTCACTCCAACCTGCCTTTTGCTCTGGGGTACTATAAATTAGACCAGTCTTGTCTCATTTAGCGGGCGGTGGGGAAGCTAGAGAGCTTCCCGGTGGTGTGGCAGAAGTTTAAGCCGTACCAGGCTGCACACCAGTATTGGCCCAACGTTTTGCATTCCAATATGGTACCAATGTATGAGCGTAACCAACTCAAACGTTGAACCAATTTAAATGTCCGATATTGGGTCAGTGGTGATCCCCGGTTATTTCCATGATTATTCGATAATCGGTATTCCAATTTATTCAATGAAATACCAATATCTCTAACCAGAATTAAGCCATGATTTCCAATATTGGATACCAATAATACTCCAGGATTTTCAATATAGGTTGCGAATGAGAGGTCAAAATATCCGATATTGCTATCGAGTGGTATGCCAGAATTTGCAATATTGGTATCCAATATTATGCCCCGATTTTTTATATTGAACCACGATTTCCGATAGTGATATGAAATGATACGCCATTTTAGTGCAATACTCTTAACCGATAGTATTCCGACTTCTATATTATAATCGAATCACAAACCAAGTCCTCCGATGTATTTGTTTAGTTACATACCAGTTTGTCCCAATATTGAATTTAGCAGCTGCAAAGGGGTAGTGGTCGTAAACATAACTTATCAAACTTACCTGTCCTTTCCAAAAAATAACAAGTTTATTAAAAAGCGCGACGATTTATTTTTTACAATTCACACTTGTGACGCTAACGTTGCTGTACTAACCGAGACATGGCTCCCAGAAAACAAAAATAAGAAATACAAAGTTGTTCCTTGAACATAAATATTTTAACACTTGTCGTCTTGATATAAAAGTACGAAATGGTGGCTGCGTCTTAATTGGAGTAAGTAATAGTATAAAATATCCTTTGTTGTAATTATTAAGAGCTCTCTAGATATGATTTGGGTCTGTATTACCGTTAAACTTCAGAAGTGTGAACTGGGATGCTGTTTTCGTCCACAATCATATGCTGCGAAAATTCTTTATTAATTGCATTTTTTATAGATTTAACTACAACGCGCTTTCCAAATGCACCTCTGCTATTGATTGGTTATTTTAATGATCCTAAAATTGTCTGCAGGCCGAGTGGAGCCGATCGTCTAATTTATTGTCAGTTAACTCTGCCAACGTTTTATAAGTGCTTCTCGATTATCTTTTGCTTCAAGTAGTTCATTAGCCAACAAGTATAACGGCTACTACATATGGACCAACTTCTGTGGATAAATTCATCGGGTTAATCAATTATCTTTTACGTCTTAGGGACCATTTAGCATTGCATTTCACCGTATGTGCTCTGTTGAGTCAAAAATCTAAATAAAGTTATTAGAGATTACAACAAAGCCAATTTCGATAACATTAACAATGAATTGGGAAATTCTTATATGCTTTTTTCGAGATAATCTGGGAACACTGTGCTGAAATCAATTGGAAACGTTTTAAGAAAAGGTGATTTCAATTACTGAAAAATGCCTACTCCTAAAAAACAAAATCTCAAATCCTAATCCTCAATGTCCCAAATGAACGCGCCTCAGGTTTGCCAACAATAGAAACGCTTATTTTAACCCGCCATGCCCATCATATTTCTTTTTTAACTCAAGATATGTCCAATATAGGCCAAATGGACCGTGCTATCTGGGATACCGGTGTAAGGCGGGAAACGTCTGCTTCGGAGTTCAAGACCAGAAGTCAATCTGTACCTCCACCAAAAAGTGTTATCACGAAAAGACAATTTTTTTTTTACAGAGATGAGTAGCGACGCCTGAAAGATGATCAAGTTGTTGCTGTAAGCTTCAGAGATTGAAACGTCACCTTCGAGAAACCTGTCGGCGCAAAATGTTGGCTGTTCAATAGTCGTGTGGCGAAAATGAGCAGCGCCGACCTCGGAGTCGAAAGGGACGCCGGAGACGGTCTGTACAACCGATTTTAGCAAACAAATCAACTTTTCTGAAAGACAAAACGTGGGTGTAGACGTTACACCCCTTTTCACATATACGACCGACACCCCAAAACTTCAGTTGGATTTACAGCGCGCGGACGTTAAACCGACGCTACCAAATTTCAGAAGCGGCTTCATAGCCGAGTTGTACAACGTATTGAAATAGTTCATGTAAGTGTGACTGACTGCAAAAAAACTTATCGGGGATTTCAAGCCTCAACTGCAAAACCTGTGTTTTTTTCTCTGTAGACTTTGATACAAACTTTAGCTGCTTAATATGTTATATCGCAACTTCATGAACCCTCTCGCAAAATTTTGGGCAGTCTGCGCGCTGTACGTCCAACTGAAGATTTGGGGTGTCGTATATGTGATAAGGGGTCCCCGCAGGGGGCACCTGTGAAAGCAGGTGTTTGGAGAGTGGCGTCTCCACGTACCCCGAGCCCCGTAGGGGGCGCCTGCACCTTAGGTGCTAGGTGCTTGGTGAGTAGCGTCACCACGGACCCCAGCCACGTGGGCCACCATACCCGCACGCAGGGGGCACCTACTTTAGTAGGTGCTTGGTGAGTGGCGTCACTACGAACCCCGAGCCATGTGGGTTCGCCCACCCACGCCTGGCTGTGCGTGGCGTACCCGTTTCCGGGGAAAAAGGGACCCTGGTGGTTGAGCTGAGCCCGGGGTATGTTTGGACTCTTCGGGGACCCCGGGCAAGGCAATACACCGCTTTGGCCTCTGCTTCTCGTTCGTAGACGGGTGTCCTGGCTTGGCCCGACCAGGATGATTCAGTCAGTCGCCTCTTCTACCCTCATCTTCCTTCTTTCACTTTTCCTTTCACCTTTCTCTTTTCTTCTGCACTCTCTTCCTTCCTTTTTCATTTTCTTAGGCGGCAAGGGCCAACCTTGAGTGGAAACAGGACCTGTCCTTGCAACCACTCTAGGGTATAGTGCCCGGGCAGCACTGGTAGCGTAATTGTGTCAGCCAAGCCCTTCTTGCTATGGCACATTACCTACCCCCTGTTGGGCTCCGTGGTGGGCGGTGCACCCGGGCGCTGAACTGTCCTCCTATCTTTATGGGTTCCAGGCCAAAAAAACTACTGATCGGACCCTGAAAAGGGTCCGCACCGAAGCAAAAGACCATCCCGCAAAACGTATTGAATTCCTAAAATTTCCAAAGTTCCTTCTATTACACTCGGAAGACGAAAAGCCACTTTTCAAAGTTATCCCCTTTCCTCGTATCAAAAGTTCTTGAAGGTATTATTGGAATAAATTTTAATGCCAAAAAGATGGCATCGGGTAATTTTCTTGTTGAAATTAACAAAAAAAAGTGAAGCTCTCCTACCTTTAAACGCCGTCGCAGACTACAAAGTTATCGTAACACCGCATCGCAAGCTAAACACCGTACAGGGAGTAGTCTCTGAGGATTACTTGCTTGAAACATCCGAGGCAGAAATCGTTGAGGGCTTTTCTAGTCAAGGGGTTGTAGCTGCGCGCTGCATCACCATCAGCCGAGATGGTGTTGAAAGAAAAACCAAACCCTTCATCCTGACCTCTGACTCGACCACACTACCTGAAACTCTGGACGCAGGCTATCTGCAGCGCCGTGTACGGCCCTATGTGCCGAACCCTCAGAGGTGCTTCAAGTGCCAGCGGTTTGTCCATGGGTCACGGACCTGTCGGGGAGCCGACACTTGCGCCAAGTGCTCCAGCAGAGAGCATGCTGGTGACACCTGCGATAATAATCCGAAATGTGCCAACTGTGACGGTCCTCATCCGGCATACTCTCGCTCCTGTCCTTTGTGAAAGTAAGAGAAAGAAGTTGCGACTCTAAAAGCAAAGAAAAATATTCCCTACCATGAGGCCAGAAAACGTTTTTCTTTCTTGGTAAAAAGTGGATATGCCAAGGTCGTGCGTAGGGGGCATGCACGGCCAGTAAGGGCATCGGCGGGAACACAGACGTCTCCGGAAGATCAGCGGGTCTCGTCGGAGTCCCCCCCCCCCCCCCCCCCCCCCCCAACCCGCAGGAATAGTGCCAACGGCCCCATGTCCCAAGCCGAGGGAGGGTGCTGGATCGCCAGCATCCACCCTCGAGCAGGGGATGGCCCCCCCTGCCCCTGTGTTCCCCCGGGGCCGGGGCCAGCCACCCCGAACCGCTCCCCCGAGGAAGCCCAGTGAGACGTCGAAGCAGTTGGCCTTGAAGGGTCAACTGACGACACCACCGGAAGAGCCCATGGAAGAGTGTATGCTCAGATCCGACGACGAGGCTATCCTCTCGGGATCGGAATCCTCCCTCGCTGCTCCCACTACCTCTAGTGGGAAGCAGAATGACTGCGCGAAAAAGAAAAACGCTCCGCGCGTAAAAATTGATTTTTAACCCTAGTAACCTGTTTTTACCCATTTTTGCAGTTTATAAGTTAAAGTTTATTTTAATTTTAGCACTGCTATGACTAAACAATTAGGTATCATGCAGTAAAACTGTCGCGGCCTTCCTCGTAATATTGATGACGTTAATTTTTTTCTCGATGAGCTTCGTCGTGTGGAACTCTCTTCGCAGGAAACCCATCTGAATGACAAACACACACAGGTCTTACGCCGACACCAGGTTTTTAGGAAGGACCGCCTTTCTCTTTATCCTTCTGGTGGTGTCGCAGTTGTAGTGCAGAGCGGGGTTGTGTGTGCTTAGGTTCCTCTACAAACATCACTCGAAGCAGTAGCAGTTCGCGTTCTCCTTGACCGACTCATCACCCTTGTCTCTCTCTACCTGCCACCCTACGTTCCACTGCAGCTCCACGAGCAACAAGGACTCATAGATCAGCTACCTAAGCCTTTTTAATTCTAGGTGATTTTAATGCCCACCACCCTTTGCGGGGCAGTGTTCGTCAGGATTCCCGTAGTGGAGTTATAGAACGACTTTTATTAACCTCCGGGCTCTGTCTTCTGAATAAAAAGGAGCCAACGTTTTTTAGTGCAGCTCATAACACCTTTACATCAATAGACCTCTCCATATCATCATCAGCTTTACTTCCGTGCTTTTCATGGAAGGATTTAGATAATCCACTTGGTAGCGATCATTTCCCCATAATTTTAGAAAGTTCAATACCCCTTCCTTCGCTTTCGACTCGCCTTCCAAAGTGAAAATTAGAGAAGGCTGACTGGGCTCTGTTTGGTTTAGATGCCGTACTGGATCCATCGCTTTTTCGCAGAATGTCCCCCGAGGAGCCGACGGTGTTTGTCCCTGAATGTCTAATTAATGCTGCTGCATCTTCTGTTCCACAAACATCCGGCGTCCTACCCCAGAGATGCAAACCATGGTGGAATCAGGTCTGCACAGTCACTCGCAGGAAACAGAACCAGGCATGCGGTAAATTTCGCCGTCATCCCACTGCTTTTAACCCGATTGAATTAAAAAAAAAATGTAGGGCCAAGGCACGTTGGACACGGAAACAGGCGAAGAGGACATCATGGAAAAAATACATATCTTCTCTAAATAGCTTTGTTCCAGCTAAAGAAGTGTGGGATCGCCTTCGGAAAGTTCGAGGAGATTACCAATCTTTCCGAACTTCTTTGTTTTGTTTCCTCTCTGTATCCCTGCATGATCATGCAAATGTTCTCGGGGAGCATTTTCAGTTTATTAGCAACTCCTCTAATTTTAGGAAAAAATTAAAGAAGTTCCAGTCGACTGTTGAAAAGCAGCCCATCTCGATGTCGGAGGGTGGTTCATATATTTACAATAGACCATTCACAATGTGTGAACTCAAGGTTGCTCTTGGTGCAAAGAAGCAGTCTGCACCAAGGCCAGACAGACTCCACTATGATATGTCGAGGAAACTATTCCCTGACTCTATGAACGGTCTGTTAATTTATTTTATTCATCTATGGCAAGCCGCTGGCTTTCCTCGTTGCAGGAAACATGCCCACATAATCCCTTTTCTGAAACCAGGGAAAGACCCTTCCATTCCTTCGAGCTATCGTCCCATTGCACTCACAAGTTGCTTAGGGAAGACTTATGAGCGGCTTGTGAATTGTCATCTTGTCCGTTTCTTAGAGACTGAGAATTTTTTTTATGTAAAGCAGTGAGGCTTTCGGGAGGGACGAGTGACCACAGATTATTTGATGCAACTAGAGACGGTTATACGTGAGGCATTTGTACACCGGCAGCATTGTGTCTCAGTGTTTTTTTTATCTACACAAAGCATATGATACCACATGGAGGTACGGAATACTTCGTGACTTGTACAACTGTGGTGTGCGGGGCCGCATGCTTCAGTGCATACAGAGCTTTTTCAGTGAAAGAACTTTTCAAGTCCGATTGGGCTCCACACTGTCAGATGTTTTCTCTCAAGAAAATGGTTTTCTTCAAGGAGGAGTGCTGAGCGTTACCCTTTTTGCTGTTAAGATTAACAGTCTAGGTAAGGTTATGCTATCATCAATAACTTACTCTCTATATGTGGATGATGTGCAAATCTCTGTGTCTTCCTGCAACCTCTCCAGTTGTGAACGACAGTTGCAACTTACAATCAATAGAATGTGTAAGTGGGCAGACGAAGATGGCGTTAAATGTTCTCCTGAAAAAACAGTCTGTGTTCGATTTTCATTACGCCGGAGATATTCTCTTAATCCTGCCTTGCATCTTAATAGCATTGAAATATTAGTCCAGCAAGGACACACATTTTTGGGTGTGATCTTTGACAAGAAACTTACCTTTGTGCCCCATCTGAAAACTTTAAAACGGAAATGCTTGATGTCATCAAGCATCCTAAAGGCGCTGTCACATATATCGTGGAATTCTGATAGGCGCTCTCTCTTGCAACTGTATAACTCCTTAGTTCGATCCCGTCTCGACTATGGTGCAGTAGTATATGGGTCAGCGCGGCCATCTGCTCTTAAGATGCTTGACTCAATACACCACCTTGGACTACGACTTTCTACAGGTGCATTTCGCACACCTCCTGTGAAGATTTTTTATGTTGAAACGCATCAAATGTCCCTTGAGAAACGGAGGCAGTACCTCAGCGTCTCTTATGCTTACAAAGTATTTTCAAATACAAAACATCCCTCCTACAGTGCCCTTCATACTTGCAGAAGTTCACAGCTTTTCGAAAACAAGCCGAGCATTTTTAGACCATTAAGCCTCCGTTTGCAAAGTACCTGTCCATCTCTTAATATTCCTCTTGATGAGTATTCCTTGCTTAAAAACACTCATAGGGTTGCTCCTTGAGATGCTCTGCCGATTTTCTGTGACCGGTCACTCTCAAAATACGGTAAGAGGGTCATTTCACCACAAATCCTCCGGCAGGAGTTCCTCTCCTTGCAACAAAAATATGCAGACTACTTGGAGTTTTATACAGATGGCTCAAAATCGTCGTCTTTTGTAGGGTATGCTCTGTATTCCGTCTCCAAGAGCAAAGCCATGCAAGTTGATTGTAGGGCAAGCATTTTCACCGCAGAGCTTTATGCTCATTTACAAGCGGTAGAACATATACTTGACAATAGTATAATAAAAGCTGTAATTTTTTTCAACTCACAAAGTGCCTTATTGGCTGTGTCCTCTCTGATGCCCACAAAGAACCTCTTTGTACAACATCTACATGATAAGATCAACAACGCTCTGCGACGCGGTCGGGACATTATGTTCTGCTGGGTGCCCAGCCACGTTGGTATTTTGGGCAATGAATAGGCGGATAAATTGGCCGCGTCCTCCCGAGGCTCATCTATAGCATTCAATTGCTTACCCTACCAAGATTTGAAACCCCTTCTGAGGAAATCTATTGTTCTCAAATGGCAGCTGAAATGGGATACAGAGCGCAACAACAAACTTCGCATTATCAAGCCCTTTCTGGGCGTTTCGGAGAGCTCTTATAACAGAGAACGTCGTGTGGAGGTTTTTCGGTGTCGTCTAAGAATAGGTCACTCCCGTGTGACACGTGAGTGTCTGCTTCGTGGTGAAGATGTTGCACTATGTGAACATTGTGGAGAGCTTCTGACCGTGTTGCACAATATATTGTATTGTTCGTCCAATCAGCCACTTCATCAATCATGTTTTCTCGAACTTTTTAGAGACCATCTTCCATTTCATCCTTCGTTTTTGCTTGGCGATAAACCTTTTGTCCCTCTCAGCCGTGTCTTAGACTTTTTAAAACAAACTGGATATTTATACCATTTGTAAATGTGTAGCCTCAAAGTAAACTTTTGTTATAGTATGCTCTAAATACGTTAAGTTTGGCGCATTATGGCCTTCGTTGCTGCTGCGCCAATAAACTCCTAATCATCATCATCGTGACGAGGGGTGTAAGAATATTCCCCCTTTTTTTAGAGTGAAGTCGGAGGCGGCCTTCGACGCGACGGAGGATACGCAGGCGAACAGGTGAGGGCTGGCGAGCAAAATTCGCCTAAAAATGCTGAAAGACAGCGCGAAGCCCTGTGTGCCCCTTTTTGCACACTCAACGTCTGCTACGTGATACTCACGACAGCGAGAGAGGAAGAAAGGGTGTTGCAGCGATGCAGTTGCTCGCCTGCCCCCGCCCGCTTGCCTGCGTCTGTTTCGTTGCCTAAGTCGACTGCCACCTGTTTCGTGGCGCCTCTGTTGGTTATATACGTTTTGCAACAGGTGTATAAGGTTGGGCTAGTGCTAAATTTTCCACGCCACTTACTGGGAGCGCGGGTGACATATTGAACTCACAAGAGTGCTCCGTCAGTGTTCGGTTGGGACCCATGTTCTGACCGACTGAACGAGTTTACACCGTAACGCTGAATCACCACTCGTGTCAAATATGTTTCCGCGCTGGCCATCGGTAAGTAACATGTGAAATTAATTACTACGGCTTCCTATCAGGGCCCCTATCAAAAAGCCGAAAATCAAAACATCGAATTATGAAAAGGCCGAACATCGAAACACGGAAAAATCTAAACCCCCCAAAAGTAAAACTCCAAAAGGTTAAAATGCCGCAATCTCAAATCGCCGAAAAGCAAAACGCCGGGAAGTATGAATGGTTAAACATAAACTTAAGCTTAAAAATTTCTGGGCAAGCAGATATGCATCAGCTTAGTTTGCGTGTTTTTTATGTGTTTTGTGTCATCTATATTCTTTCAGATAGAACTCATGCAACAATCAATTCCACTACAGTAAAACGCTTCGCTGCCATCACATAGTCTTGTGTGTGTCGTGCACGTCATACTGTACTGCCACGAGGTTTTTAGAGCGTAGTACAGCAAAGCATTGAAGGTCACCCTAAACTAAAATATTATTTTTGCTATCTCTAGTGCATATCAGCAACACAAGCGAGTTCTGGTTGGCCGGAAACGAAAGCACCACAGCACAGTGCATACAAAAAAATGCCAGTCCAGTGCGCGATATAACTTTCTTTGATGGCGTACGAACGGAATGAACGAAGCCGTGGTTGTCTAATGTTGCAAAAAAAAAAAATGAAAACAAAAGCAAATCGTAATTGGAAATTCGATGGTTTCGTTTACGTGCTTGAAAAAAAAAAAAGGGTGCAAGGCACTGCTAGATGTGTGAAAAACGGATGAGTGCAACGCCAGACTGATAACCGACCATTCCGAAGATGATATTCACGGAATTGTTTCGAAGACAACGCCTCATTGAGGTTACGCCCGAATGTCTGGAGGGTTACGGTTCTTCGTGTGGGACAAGAGAAATATGAAGGCTCTTACGGCATGTTCAGGCGAGGCTCCCTGTAGATTGTACACCAAGCCTCGGCTAGTGTAGAAGCGTCTTCAAAATAGCACGTATCCAAGCAACGAAGCCTTGCACCAGCTGGTAAGAAGGAAGAGTAAAATCGACTGTCCACGCAAACCCTCACAGCAGCTTAACATAAAATCCAAGTTCAGGACCAAGGTGAACAGGACTTGTGCGTTGCGACTAGACATGCAAAGATAAAGCTCGTTTTCTATTTTTTTTTTTCTTACGGACGAAAACCTGGAGCGACTGACTCACGCTACAATATGGTTGATGGATGCTAAGGTTGTGTCGCCGATCTTCGAAAAGATGCGCAGATTTCAGGGATTTTGTTCACGGTCTCGTGCATCCTCTTGTCTACCGCCTTGTCACTAGACGAGCCTAAGCGACTTACGAGATGCTTACCGAAGAAATGCTTAATTTCGCTGCAGACCTGGCAGTTGCATTAAATTTGAAGATTGCGAGCACGGACCAGCTAACACACTTCTCCCGACGTCGAAAGTGCATGGTGGCATGTTCCGCCTATGTCTTTCAATAAGGAGGAGAGTAGAGAAGTTAGGACGGCTATACAAAGGTGATGTGGATGGTTTCGTATCAAGGATTCGGCAGCTTGCCGCTTTCTCGTTCCTGCCAATTGAAGTGCGTGTGTGAGAAGTGTACACATGTTTCAAACCACTCTCCTCACGACACACAAATGAGCTGGGGGCCGGGAACTAGACGTCCCGGCTTCCGGCGAGGAATGGCACGCAATTCAACAGATTGAACAGCATTAAACAAGCGATTTTTATCTTATGTGACAGAACAAAAAAATGTGTTTTCTGGCTTCTCTATGAAACCAGGAGGGTTGGTATTGAACGTCATATTTTGTAATTTTCTATATTTTGTGCAGAAGTGTTCGGCCAATTGAATTTCTGTTTTTTTTTTTCTTCATGTTTCTGTTATGAGACTTTTTGGCGTTTTATTTTTTCGGCTTTCTAGTTTTACGGTGTTTTGATTTTCGGCGTGTAGATAATTCGCCATAATAATTTTCGACATTTTGAACCCCTCCCTTTCTATCTAGGTAATGTTGACTTCGCCGCCTTCTTTACTTCTCCCGCTCACCTCACTCTCAGGTGGAATATGCGCACGGACAAATAAAGACACTCGTGCTGCACATCACGCGTGGCGTATGGGAGTTTCCACGAAAAGCCTATTGCCCCTTTAAGTCAAAAATAGCAAGCAGGCAATGTAGCTACTCTAGCAGAAACGCAGCGGCGGACATCATTTTTCTTGTCATTTCGGGCCTTCTACAAAATGAAGGCGAGGAATATGGAACAACCTCGCTCACTAATCTCGCGGCATAAGGCAAAACACAGCTATAGCCCACGCAAGCCCATTGTCAGCATACATGAGTGTACACAGATGTAGAGAAATCCGACGCTCAATATAATGTCAGAGTGGAAGTGCGTTTCCATGGATTCCTATGGAGCTTTGTTCTTGAAAAGGTCGGGAGTTGTATCTTCTCTATAAAATGACTACCGTATTTACTCGCGTATAGGTCGACCTGTTTTTCAAAAATCGCCTCATCAAAACTGGGGGGTCGACCAATACGCGAATCCCGGTATTATATTTTTCAACTTTTTTTTTTTCGGGGGTCCCGAAGTTAGGGGGTCGACCTATACGACCTATCGACCAATATGCGAGTAAATACGGTATTTTTTCGTTCGTGAAAATAGTAGATTGGAGCAGAAGATTTCAACCAGACCTTTAAAGACCCGTGGTGAGTATTGTGTTTAATTGCCCCACAAATCCTTAATGTGAGTACATTCCTAAATACTCAGTGAATATAAGGTAAATTAAACTGGAATATTATACATAACAAGCCGTTTTTTTGTCCGTGTATTGTTTTGCATTAAACTATATGTAACTTCGGAAGCCAATATGCCCGAAGGAGATGCAAGATTTACTCATGTGTAATAGGTTGCAAACAACACGCAGAAGGGGAAAACAGCTGTCGTTCAATGACCTATTCTCTCTAATAAAAATGGGCATGAATGGAAAACTCAACAGAGATATGAACTCCCTACTGTAACTAATAAAAACATGTACCTAAATCTTCTGACAGAATGGCGACTAACCCGGAAAAGGGCGTTACATCCTCTTTTAGATATGCCCTCACCTTAGAATATAAGCAAAAAACAGTTTTCGTAAAAAAAAAAAAAAAAAAAAAAACTGAGCCCTTGAAGTTTGAACAGCGTATCGCCTTCAAAGCATCCGCGATGCTAACTCTGTCACGCACGCGTCAGTAACTTAGCCACTCAAATATCACAATACCTGGTATTTGAGCGTAACGTTTAGACAGTCTTCACTCAGGACTGGTGTTGCAACCATACTTAACTTTCTGTATAATGCCGAAGATTCGGTAGACGTGGTGATCCTTGGGCGGAATATTTTTTTTTTTCATTTTTTTACTTGATGATATTTGTACAGTTTACTAAGTAATAGTAAAGAATTGCATTTAAAATTGCCAAATATTAAAATGTAACTTGTTACTGTTACAATTACTCTTCTATATAAGTAAGTAACCGTTACTTCAAAAGGTAACCCCTTCCTTTCGCGGCGTTACTGTAACTTTACATCCTAGGGTAAAAAAGAATAGAATGCCGATACGCAATCCAGAACGGATGTAGCACGGAACAGCTGCACAACAGCTCAATGTTCTTTGGGTAGATGTGGGGCGAGGCAACGGCAGCGAATTGCGACGTGGCAACAGCTAAGGACGGTCAAGTGCGGAATCTAGTATTTAACATTGATAAGAAAACGTCCTAGAAAGGTGACGACAGATATATATATATATATATATATATTCTTTTTGGTTGGTTTACGGATACTATAATACAAGGATATAAGTTCCTCGTCAAAATACGCATTCTATCGACAACGTGCTTTAATTTGTGGGAGGGCATCACCAACAAAAATGATCGCAATTTTTATCTGGTCACAAAATTCTGGCGTAAAACAAAAGTTGAGAGCGATTGGGGCACCCTGAAGCTTTTAGGAGAATAGGTGCAGAACAACAGAAGATTAAAATAAATATTCGTATTTCCAAAAGATGAGACATGTGCTGATATGTTTTGAGCAGCATGTCAGTTACTGTAACAACATTTCAAGTCGAGTTCCGTGTCGCATTTTATTTCAGGGGAAGACGGAGCCGTCCGTTGTGACATTGTACTGTGACAGTGAGCCGTTGTGACATTGTACTGACTGTCGTAGTCACTATAACCTAAGAGGACATTGCTGATTGTTTCGAGCTTTCGGGAGGCGATTTATCGTTTTGTGTTTTTGGTCTTCGCATCTTAGAAAGCAAAGAAAGAGTAATGGGATGGAGAGAACAGGTGGCGCTTCCATACATTACACCAAATAGCGTGCACTTCGACAGCTCTCTTTTTGTTGTTATTAGAAGTCGACATCTTGACCTTAAGAGCTTGCATGCCTTACATTGTTTGCACCGAGGATCCGAATCTTTATAAAGGTGTGCTTCGCGCAACCATGTGGGTGAGCAAGCTGAGTTTTGCAAAGAGTGAAATCACAAAAAAAATAATCGAAGTGTTAGGCAGCGTCAAGAATGATTTTGAACATTTGATGAGGACTTCCAGGCAGTGCGTTTTGTCAGATCAGGGGACTGTGTCATTCCAATTAAGCTTATTTACAAACAAAATTCTCTATTTTAGTTTCTTTTTAAGTTCTCGTTTTTGTTCCCGCAATGATTGAAAACGAAATGTGACGAGTTACAATCATCATTTTAGCTAAATGGGTCAAGAAGTTGCTTTGTAATTACTGTGTAAAGTATAAAATCGTACTTGGCACAACAAAATCTACACACAGCTGGCTTATAACCATTCTTGAGCTCATGGGTGTTGACCCTCATATTTTGAACGGTGTCTTATATGGTACGGACCGGAAAGCATATCCAAAGAAAATGCAGCTCCCGTGTTTCGAGAACTAACCAAATTGTGCACCAGGGTTTGCAAAGCTTAAGTGATCTGGTGGGGTATCAGATTGGATTCTTCTGAATTTCCCCTTTCAGTCAGGTTTTGTTCTGCTGACAGTGGTCAGATGAGTAGCGAAGAATCCTATAAAACAGCAAAAGATCGCCTTAACGCCTAAGAATATATTGTAAAATATTAATACACCACGTGAATTTGCAAAAACACTCTTGCGTTAGTGACTTTTGTAATTGTCTTTTAGATTATTGCTGGGTCAGTTCTGCTCAGATAATTATTCAAAATGTTTCCAAAACTTCCGGGGAAATAACTTATTTCTCTAATAGTTTTTTTTTCTTTGGGGTTCAAATTTTCCGAAAAATGTTTATTCCGACTTCTATATTTTCGCGATTCCTACAATATCGAACACCTGTTTCAACGACCAAGTTTTCTCTTTCTTCAGGGTAAAAAAACTTACTTTGCCCCGCTGGAGAAGCAAACTGTAATGCATGAAGCATTCCATCTACTGCCTTAGATGGAAGGTTGCTCAGCGTGACAGCCGATATATTCACAGAAAATAAGGCAAATATTTGACGAGACTTTTGAGAGCAAACTGTTATTGAAAGTACCTAACCACTGGTGGAAACAATAATCTCTTGAATAGCCGCCTTCCCTTTGCTTCTTATTGGAGGGCAGTAATGTTGGAAGTAATGCCACGAAAGTAACGAATTACTTTTTTGTGTAACAGACACCTACTACTGTATAAAGATAATTGTGTTGGTAATAATGACAATTCAGCCTTGAGTAATTGTATATGTAATTCCCTACTTTCATAGCAACGTGTACAAGTCTGGTGTTGCGTAACCGGAAGAATCTTTGCATATTCCTTCGGCTCGAAGCTGTCTTGCGCTTGCGGCAATCCTTCGGGGCCTCGGCGACCGTTGCACACTCTATGATAACGAGCACATGAAAGGCATCATCTTTTAGGCATTTGAGCAACTGCTCAAGTCGTCCACATAGGGACACACAAAGCTTGCCTTCTGGCACGCGGATAGTGTGTCTGTTACGTAGGCCACAAACGACTCTCTGAATATCTCGACCCGGGATGACAGCTTGCACTTTGCTTAGAGCTTGCTCCCGGAATAACACTCGAAAAAGTCTTGAGTTTTGGATTTACAGAGGTGCGGTGAAGTAATGTCTTCATTACGGGCTTCAGACTACGTCCAGGCGTTGTCGATCAAGTCCAAAATGATGTTCGCGAGCATGATGGGACCATCCCAGTAATTATGGATGCTTACCGTCTCGCAGAGGTCACTCTAATGTGCCTTTTGCTATAGGGTGCTAGAAATGAGGCCAGGATCACGTGGCTTCACGACGACCAGAGGGGGTGGTGGGGGAGTTGGAGCGCCTTCGGCTGGTGTGCCAGAAGTTGAAGCCGTCACAATGTGCACACAGTATTGGCCCAACGTTTCGGATTACAATATGAAACCAATATTAGAGCGAAACCAGCTCCAATGTTGGACCAATTAAATTTACAGTATTGACGATCCGGGATTACTTCCATTCAAAATCGAATATTGGCATTCCAAATTATCCAATTATATACCGCTATATTCACCAGTATTGCTCCATGATTTCCAATATAGGTTCCTGCTGAGGGCCCAAAATTTCAAATATTGGTATCGAATTATACGCCAGGATTCGAATATAGGTATGCAATATATTTCGTATTTTAATATTGCTCCCAATATTATATTATGATGTCTCATACTGGTATGGAACTTTACGCCATTTTAGTGCAATAATATTAGCCAATCACATTCCGGGTTTTCCAACATTTTAATTCATTTACAATCCAAATTACACAATGTTGTTATCCGTTTACACATCGGTTGTACCCAATATTTGAAACCAATGATAGAGATCATTTTTTTATCTCGTTATTCCTTATTAGCCTAGGTTTTCTAATATCTTAATTTATTACTTTCCCATCTTTCATAATTGTGTTAGTCTGCATAAATACAAACTGCGCCAAGAATGGTAACCCTTTTTACCAGGGTTTTGATGATTGCTTTGCAAATACACCTTTTGATCATAGTTATTATGCATAGTGACAAAGCAATTTTTATTTTAATATATGTATTTCTTTTGATACAGTTGATATTAGATAAAGTAAAATATAGATCATTTATGTGTTTATCACTCTAAGAAACAGCAAATATATAAAAATTTTAATAATCCTTATTTATTTCACTATTGACATCTCCCTGTTGCATCACTAACAAATGTCCACCTTTTTTGTCACTTGCGAATGAGCCAAAGTAAGAGACCAACAAATTATTGTGCCTTTGTAGCGTCAACCTTTAACATAGCTATAAATTAACATTGATTTTTATAAACTTTGCTGCCTTCAATATCTTCGTTCCCAAGGCATAAGGAAGTTCAGCATGATGTTCAGCTAGATGATGGCTGCCATGTCGCGAATTGAAAAGAGTTCCGAAACACAATTAAACTTCTTAGCTTAAGTTATAATTTATCAAACGTTGTATACGTTCCGGAAAAAAAAGTCAACAACAAGCGACAAGGTGATTGCCAGCTAAAACCGAAAAACCCTTTGCTTTCTTAACTATTCAGATCGGACAAATGCTTGACACACAGCGAACGTCATGTCCTGAGAACAAAGAAAACAACAGACAAGCAAAAAAATAGGTTCGCGCAATATTACGTTTGTCTTTAATTGGGGGAGAGAACGTTTTAGGCATCACATAGATCAAACACATTGGGAATCGGTAACGGTTTCTGCTTATTAAATTTTTTCCGACGAAGCAAATTAGAAAAAAAAATAATAAGACACAACCTTTTTCAGGGGAAGAAATAGAACGAAGCGCATGGATTTAATAGCTATTGGATCAAGGCGGATATATCTTTCTGAATCATACACATTCGTATTTTGGTCAGACACTTCATCACATACTCGGTTAGCTTACTTTTTGCCCCGTAAAAAACGAAGGTTTATTCTTAAAATTGGCTCACCGTTAGCTTGTTTCAGCAAAGACATTTTGCGATCAATGCAGAGTTGTCTTACAAAATTATCTTATATTAGAAAGTCCAACTTAACCTTACTCACATGGCTGAATGTTTTATTTTATTTTAAAGGCCCTCACGTGTAAATCGCCAGTATATAGTTGGCGCTCGCTAATTTTTTTGTCCCGTCAATGATATGCAAAAAACAATATTGCTATCTAAACAAAAACGTATATGTGGCCAATAGTTATTTTAGAGGTTACATGAAACAAAAATAACCTAGAAAATTTGAAGCAAGAACGCTTGTAAAAAGTAAATAGTCAGGTGATGTTTGGTCGTGAAAAACAAAAACAAGAAAAGATAAACCAATCCACTCCTATCCTAAAATCTCAAAAGGGATCCTTGTTGAAGTTATTTGTATCTAGAGGATACTGATAACACATCAAAAGCACAGATATCAAACTTAAGTTTAGGGTTTTAACGCGCCAAACCGACGAGGGCAATATGATCTGACACGTTCCAGCGGAGGACTACCGATGAATTTCGACCATATGGGGATTCTTTGTTTGCAACCGAATGCTCGGTTAGAGGGCCCCAAGTAGCACGCCAGCGGAATGCCCAACTTGGGCAAAGGTCTCGCAAACAGAAGGGCCCAACTTTGGAGCAGTTAGGTTTTGCACTATGGCAATCATCAGTGCCAAAGTACGATGCCTAACTATAGCCTTAGTTGGGCAATCCTTGGGCATGCCAAAGTTTGGCTCTCCTCTGGTACGCCAGAGGAGCGCCGAAGTTGGTGCCATACTTGTGGCATAACTGCCAAAGCAACGCCAAATTTGGGTATTTCGGACATGCCAAATTTGGCCTTTCTCTAATCCGACACAGTTCTGCCAAAGTAAGTGCCAGACTTGAACCCTAACTGTCAAAGCAACGCCTAATTCGGCTATTTCGGCCACACCAAGTTTGGCTTTGCACTGGTGCGCTACAGTTCTGCCAAATTAAGTGTCAGACTTGAGTCATAACTGCCGCAGTAAATCTTAATTTGGCGATTCGCGGCATGCCGAAGTTTGGCTCTTCTCTGGCTACCCACTGAAATGCCAAACAAGTGCCTGGCAAAGAAAGGTGAGAGGCCTGCCCAAGTTTGTAATATCTCTGGTGTGTCACAGAAGTGCTCATTCACGCGCCCCAGAAGATAGTTAAATTAAATAAGCGTTGGAAACACAATGGTCAGATGTCATCACCTCCGTTACCAAGCAGCACGGCAATACTTTGCAGTATCTTGCCAGTATCGGCCGAAATTTGGTTCCAGTATCATTCAAATGTGCAGTTTTGCACCACTGTTTGATATCCGGCAGGTATTGCCGTACAGCCGTTTCGCCCCGGCCTAGCGTTCGCGCAATACTGTGGGAATACTCTACGATGCGTCTGCTCCGCATTGACCCAACGTCGTGGAAATATGTGTATGATGCATATCATTTGTTGCATATCCAATCACATATACGGACAAAAAGTTTCGCGATCGCTCCCAGGAGTTTATTAAACCACTATCATTACACACACAAAACTCGAAATATTTACAAAGGTCACACTTCTCTGTAAAACGAAAAGCAAATTATAAAATATGATTAACACTCCCATCATGCAAAGCAAAACTCATCACACAAAAAACCGCAGAGATTGAGAGGAAAACAGGACTACTACCAGAAGCATGCTTGCAGTGTATGTGCTTACTAATAAAAGAGCGATTCTATGTAATCCTTGATAGATGCATAATCCAATTCAGGCACCCCACAGACACACTCGAGAAACAAGGTTGCGCACAATCAACTGACGTCTCGTCGACGGCGAATAGCTGTATTTGTCGAACCGTGTCCAACAAACCCATCACAAGAATTCCAGGAAGTCCGGGGAAAAAATGGCTGTTACCGAAAAATTGTCCTGGACGTATTCCGGCCGTTTACGAGAAAAAAACACGGCCGCGTCTGCAACGCACAAAAGCAACAGAACACTGAAGAGTGCATTTCGAAAACCGGACCTACGTGGCCCGCCTATTTCTATAACTAGGCTAACGGCGAAAACAACAGCCGCAGAAATTCCATCAGCGTGACAGCGAAGTCACGTGACAAATTTCCCTCTAAACTTTTTAGTAGTACGCGTCCTACGTAGAGAGCTCACGCCGGGTCACGCGTTTCGCTCCACCCTTTTTATTTTGCTTTAAGCGGCTGTCGCGCTCGCTGACAGCCACACAAAAGCAGGTAAGGAGGATTTGCAAAAGGCGAAGTCAAAGGGGCATGAACAACGCATGTAAGGAAAGGCCGCTTCTGCCGGTGACCATGTCGCCTTGCCTAGTCTGTCAGAGTTCGGCTTCCATTGTGGGCCTCAGAGAGATAATCTCCTTTCTTGAGAGCGAAATGGAAGGGGTGTTTAGGTTTTCCGGGCTTGTCGCCATCCGACAGGCCTCAATTATTTCTCTCCGTACTCGCTCGCAGTGGCTTCGCATGGCTGTCGTGCCGGCGAAGTTGGGAGCGCAGCCCCAACTGCACGATCGGGTGCTGAGAATCCGAAGCAGCTTTTTTCGCCGTCCATTTGATATTCTCGGAGTCGGTCATTGAGGCATCGCCCCGTTTGCCCGATGTACCTGGCCCCGCAGGACAGGGGGATCGTGTACACTTCCTCCGCTTCCTCTCCTTCCCCTAAGATTTCCCTTTCCAGTACTCGCACGGAGCAGGCGGGCTTTGAGCTTGAAGCCAAAAATAAATGTTGTTGAAGTTGAAAGATTGTCCTGTCTGTGTCGTCCCTTTTGTGTCTCCATTTTCTAAATGTTTAAAAGGTACCAACAAGCTAAAATAATACAAGTTTCGGGTTTTCATTTTCATTCCGCAAGTGTGATGCGGGAGCCGCGCCACGGAGCCCCTGTCATTTCCTCTCTTTGTTATCGCTAGGATTCGACAGTGTATCATCACAATGCAAGACAGGCACAGAGCCACGTTCGCTCTTGCAATGCGCCGCCCAATAATAATATCTGTTGAGACGTGTGCACATCAGTCTCGCGCAGTGCTATCTTGATGGCAGCACTTTCTGTAAAGGCGCATTCACACCGGGGATGCAAGCAGTTGCGCGATGCGACTAAATCGCATCGCAAAAAAAAAAAAAAGAAGTAATTAGATGGTCAACTTCAACGCTTTCGTTGGTGAGTCGCTCCTCAAAAACTCTCGCGCCGAACTCCGTTGACTGGCTCAGCCTCTCCGCGACTAGATCGCATCGCGAAAAGTCGGGTCAGCAAGCGACTGCACAAATCCCGTCAGTTTTTGCCCGCGATGGTCGCTTTCGCGATGAAAGTTATCGCGCGACTACATCGCATTGCCCGTGTGAACGCGCCTTAATGTTGAACCAGTCTCACGGCGCTTCCCGATATTGGCGTGTTTAGCTACGCGCGAGTACAATATTTGGCACAATTTGTGTTTGCAAAGCCTGGTCCAGCCGCGTCAAAACATTCAGTCAACCTTTAGACTGGAGAAATCAAGAGACACCCAAAATAAGATATAGTGGCCACCCGAATAAAACTTGATTTCTATTTAACTAAGATGAAGACCACCCGCGTACATCAAATACCTCATCAGCCGAACTCCAAGTCAGTAAGCCTAGTTTTAAAACTTGTTTGGCGACTTTGGCCCGTAGCTGCCAGACGACAGCCGAACTATCAGGGAGCGAAGCCTAACTTTGGCACTTGTTTAATGACTTCGGCCCGTAGCTACCAGATGAGAGCCGAACTATCGGGAAGCGAAGCGCAACTTTGGCATTTGTGTGACAACTTTGGCCCGTAGCTGCCAGATGACAGCCGAACTATCGGGAAGCGTTTGGCAACTTGGGTCGAGAGATGACAGATGTCAACCGAGCTACAAAGTAGTAAGCCTAACTCTGGCACATCTGTGGCGATTTTGGCCCGAAGGTGCCAGATGACAGCTGAACTATCAAAGAGTGAAGCCTAACATTGGCATTAGTTTGGCAATTTGGACCCAAAAATGCCAAATATCTGCCAAAGTACCGGGCAGTAAGCCTAACTCTGGCATTTGTTAGGCGATTTAGGCCCACAGATGCCAGATGACAGCAGAACTACCAAGCAGTAAAGCCCAAGTTCGGCACTTGTTTGGCGAATGAAGGCCAAAATACCCAGACTGTTGCCAAGGGAGGTCAGGTTTGGTTCTTCTTTGGCTTTTTTGGGCTTTTCAATACCCTAAACACCCAGACAAAAGCCAAGTTTGGCCCAGAACTCGATGCTACCTGGGGCGCCTTCTTTACAATAAGCCTCCGTCTGATTGAGCACAGACGAGAGATCGAGGTTTTAAATAGTGACGCGCGTAATGTGCAAGTTACCGTACAAACAAAAGGATTCATGATAAAACACGATCACACTATTGTGCCATTCTTTGTATTGTAGATATTCGAGGGAGGGAGCACAAAGCACCCCGGTACTAGTCTGCTCCTGTTTGGCATGCCTAAAACCCTACCTTTTTTCTTAAGCATAATGCAACTTTCTTTTTTATTTTTTTTTTAAAGAACAATTATAACCCGTTTTTCAGAGGTATTTCGTTGTGTTAGAGCCTCCACATGGGAAACGGGGGACCAGCGAAGGATTAAAAGGAGCGTTTAATATACGTCTGGCGGGGCCCAGCAATATGAACGGCGCGCCACGCGGGTGGTGGAGCGAGCTAAGGGTCAGTTGTCTTCTTTGCAAGGGGACTGACAATTGTATAAATTTTTTTTAGACAAAGTTATTTTGATCGCTTATTTCGTCAGCACGATGGCTTGGTGTTAATTGACAAGTGCACACTCCCTAGCTTAATCCAAACAATTCTCATTTATAAGGGTTAGTAAATTCAAGAAATGAGAGCTCTAGAGAATATATAATGTCGCAACAATTTGTTTTTTCGTCCCACACTAGTATAAATTGCGAGCCAACGTTATTTCTTTTATTACAATAGTGATCAAGGAGAAAGGTTAATGGAATATTTTAGGCGAAATACTTAAACATGATACGGACTGTATCAGCAAACAAAAATTCAATCTTAAACACTTAACAACGTCAGCCTTCACAGAAGTACCGCAGAAGCGACTCTTGAAGAACACAACCCTGTATTTAATTCACTCCTCCACACAAGGTTATAGAAATAGTGCATACAGTCAGCTACATGAATAGAGAATAGATACTCAATACATTAGTCTCGACGGATGCTAGCACTCCACATGAAGTATGCGGCTCGTCCTCCAACAGAGACTCTACAGCGTGGCTTCCTCGCGCAAAGTCGAGGGGAGTTCATCGCCTCCTAACTATACTTTGTTTCACCTCACGATGTAGCGCACCGGACGCTACGACTAACCACAGCCTATGCAAAGCTCAGAAGGTTTCACGTGACATTTGGGTCGTGCGTAGCGGCGCGAAGAGTGTCAAGTCAAGTCTTACTCGTGGAGCATTAGACCTGCTCAGATGGCTCGTAGCGTGCGTTGCTTTCCATTGTAGGATGAAACCGAAGATTTCTCTCTTTCCCATTCTGCGGTCTCCATCCTTTCTCTTTTTTAGCTCCTTTTCTGGGGAGACTTCGCAAAATTTTCCAAGCACCACAGTGGATCTAGCTGAGGGGCACGGAATTAGCATCACATTGGAGCGCCTCCTCAAAAATATGCAGCGTCGAGATCACTTTCGTGTTGAAAGCACTACAAAGGAGCGCAAACTTCTTTTTCCCATTCTGTCAAGTAAATTAACATTCATGCAAAATAAATCATGAAAAATAAACTATTCCCTCAAGCACGCTACATGTTCAACACGAACCCAGTCGTGCAATTTAAAACTATTCAGGAACATTTAAATGCGTGAATCTTTGCCACGCTCCATCTAGCTTTGCATATAAAATAGCGCAAAAAAAGACAAAGACAAGGGGTATACAAGATAAGCGCTTTTCCTGTATACTTCTTAGCTTATCGCTTGTCCTGTATTCTTCTTGTTCTTGTCTCCTTTGCCCTATTTTTTTTGTTGAACGAAGATGAACAAACTTGCCCAACAACGTACTCTACTCATATACCTTTGCTTGCAAAATCTGCTAAAAGAGTATTTATGAAATGTAAATCACAAAAAATAAACCGCCCCTCAAGCACGCCACAGTTTCATCCCAAAACCTAGCCGTGAATGTAGAAAATAATCCGGAACGTCAAGATGCGACAACCGTTGACACGCTCATCCAGTTTTGCTGGCTGAATTATCGGTGTCACCGCGTTTCATATTTAGCAGCACGTACGTTACTATAGTCTTTCGATTTACCACGTCATAAGGATCTACGACTATAACCTTTAGGGTCGTTCACACTCTTACTACCAAGTACGTCCGACAGAGACCAGACCGGTTTTTAATCCTCTTACAACGTCTCAGGACCAGCTCAGCAGCACCGCGCTCGGTCCTAAGACGTCGCAAGAGGCTTAAGAACCGGTTTTGTCTCTCTCTCGGTCTTACTCGGTTGCAATAGTGTGAACGAGCCTTTAATTTATAATGACTATTTAGCTAGCACTCACATACGCGCGGATTACATTAGTTGTTGCAGCGTTCTCTTTACTGCCGCGTTCCCCTGTTTCAAGTCAAATGCTACATTCGTAGGGGCTCTAAAATTTAGAGACCGTCTTTCGATTTTGCACTATTGAACGAAGAAAGGCTCCGCAGCTATGACCCGACCATAGTACATAGCGCGGCTCTCTTAACGCGAACAAGCGATTTTAATTAATTTGACTATTTAATAGTGTAATAAAACTTATTAGCCCGACAAGAAAATATATATTTTTTTTTTGGTGAGTGACTGACCTGAATAGTAAAAATTTACATTTCTCAAGCGATCTTGAAGTAAAATGCAAAATCGGAGGTATGCTGTGTTCGTGCTAAAAATGGCGCGCAGCGTGCACACGAAGCAAACGGCTGACTGAGAGCAAGACGCAGAGTAGACGCGACTTTCTACACAGCCTGAGGTCGGTTTGCCCTTGTATGACGATACTAGCTCACGCTGTATATAAAGTGTGTGTACGTGCAACGTTGTAAAATGAGGCGTAGCTTCCGGATGAGACACAAGAAAAAGCGACGTGGTCTTCCAGCATACGCTATAGCGCAACTTCACCTTCTTGAGGATAATTTTCCGTGGGTCAGTAGACAAATAACGCGCAGTCTTCACTTCTGAAGTGTCACCGCAGGTCATGAAGCAAAAAATACACCCCACCTCATAGCCGAGCTTTCTGCTTTTGATAAAACTTTGTCGAACACGGACCTAAAGTCGCAGCATATGAAAATCGCTAATCCTGCCACGGTCGAGAAAGCGCGCCTTCGGAGCTAAGATAGTGAACCAAACATAAACTAGCTCGTGCATATGTGAAAATAACGAGTATTACGATATTCAACAAAATTTTGAAATATTAATTTCAACGCGCGAGAAGAAATCGCGTGAGCGCTGCGGTGCAAAACGGGGTTTCGGATCGACGCACGGCGAAGCTGCTTTTGCGTTCATGCCATAAGCCTCCGACAAAATAGGACTGTGTGCGGAACGTCTTACCTAATTTTGCCATAAGTTTGTTGAAATAGTTTGACGCTTGAGCTGGATAGGGATCCGAGGATGTCTCTTAACTTTACGTCCTAGGGGAAACAGAAATGGAATGCCAACACGCAGTTCAAAATGGATGTAGCTCGGAACAGCCGCACAACAGCTCAGCGTTATTTAGGTTAACGTCAGGTGAGGCAAAGGGGCAACGCATTGCGATGCAGCAAGAGCCAACGACAGTCAAGTTGGAAATCTACTATTTTACATTGTTACGAATGTTTTCCAAAGATGACGTCAGATATATATATATATATATATATATATAATCTTTTTAGTTCGTTTAAATAGAATAAAATACAAGGGAATATGTTCCTCGTTATAATGCGCGTTTTACCGACACAGTTCCCTAATTTCTGGAAAAGCATCAACAATAAAAAACACCACCATATTTATCTGGTCACAAAAAGCTGGCGAACGAAAAGGGCGACAGCGATGTGGGCACCCTGGAGTTTTTAGAGGAATAAGTGAAGAACAAGTTCGATACGGAAATCGAGTCGATTTCCGTATCGAATTTCATTTCAGCAGAAGACGGAGCCGTCCTCTCCTTTTCTGACATTAAACTAACTGTCGTAGTCACTATAACGAACAAGGGCATTGTTAACTATCTCGAGCTCTTGGAAAGCGGTCAATCGTTAGGTGTTCTCCTCTCCGCATCTTAGAGATCAAAGAATGACTGAAGGGACAGAAAGAAAAGTCGCGCACCCATTCGCTAGACCAAAGGACATGCACTTCGACATTTTTCTTTCTGTTGCTAGAAGTAAACATCTTGAATTTGACAGCTTGCCTTATATTGTTTCCACCGAGAGTCCGATTATTTCTACAAGTGCGCTTCCCCCATCGATGTGGGCGAGCAAGCTGCATTTAGCAAACAACCAGATCACAAAAAAGAAATATTGGAACTGTTAGGCGACGTGAAGAAAGGCTTTGCGCATTTAAAGAAGACTGCCAGGCACTGCGTTTTTTTTTTTTTAATTCAGGTGACTCTGTGATTCATATTAAGCTCATGTTACAAGAAAAAAGTATAGATTTGTGTTTGGTTTTACAATTCTCGTTTTGTTTCTTATGCGGATAAAAACGCGACGTTACGGCTTACAATCATTGTTTATCTAAACAAGTAAAAACATTACGTTACAATTTCTGTGCAAACTATGCAAATATTCACTTTCAACATTACTGACAAATGTAACAGACTACAACTAATCTCGTTACTTGTAACAGTTTACGTTAAAGTCCGGTCTTAATCTTATACAATCTTGTGCGCAACAAAGACGAGGACAAAAGCAGAGAAGAGGACACAACAAGGCGGAACTTTCTACTGAATTTTATTGAAAACGTGTTCCGGTATATATAGTCTCAACCATCGTTACAATGACAACAAAAAGACAAAAGTAAAGGAAAAAACACCATGACACAGCATAACTGGGAAACAACACTATCTCGTTCTCAGGAAAAACAATTCCTTTTCCGATAATGCAATAGACGGCATAGCAACACACATGTCTCCTAAATAATCAATGTGCTCGGCTTCTATGATTTCGCGTGTTACCGCTGACTTGCATTTCCCAATTTTTACGCATTCATCCAACAGTGGGGTACAACCGCATATCCTGCAATGCAAGTAAAGAAAGCCACCGTTCTTTTTTTGCACGTTGTTATTGTGCTCGCGAAGCCGATCATTTAGGCAGCGCCCCGTCTGCCCGACGTAGTGGCTGCCACAGGACAACGGAGTGCGTTAAACCACGCCATCTGTACAGTCGAGAAATCTCGTTCTGTGCTTCTTTTCACATCCGTGTTTGGCACGCACGCCAGGCTTTGATAGTTTGTACAGGTCCATGAGCTTATTAGGCGCAGAAAACACTACCTTTACATTTGATCGCATTGCTATTTTCTTTAGATTGTGCGACACTCGGTGTATATACGGAATCACAACAACTTTTCCTTTTTGTCTTACCGGCTGGCTCTCATTCTTTTCTACGAGTCAGCACTTTCTTAGAAGGCCTTCCGCGACCGCATCAAGAATGTGTTTTGGATGCCCAGCTGAGAGCAAGCGCAAAACTTGCTGATTAAAACCCTGGGGGATCAAATGCTCACAGGAGTTTTTTAGTAGATTGGTGAAATACAGGTTAACAATACTCCTTTTGACTAGCTTGGAGTGGGCTGAATGAAAAGGAAGTAACGGCTTATTCGCACGTGGCTCATAGCAGATGTGGTCGTTGAGAAATAAAAATCTGATGTCAAGGAAGCGAATAGTGTTGTCCACAGGTATCTCATGCGTGACCTAGAGTGGGCCAAAACATTCTTTAAAAGTGGTCAGGGTTTTGACAGCCTCTGCTTCAAAAGCGTTTGTGTCAGATGCGATGAAAACTAAAAAATCATCTACGTACCTAAAAACGTGTTTTACCTTTGATCCCTGAAGCCGGCAGTTAAGAGTACTGTCACGTTGTGCTAAATATATATCGCTCAGAACAGGCGCGATACACGAGCCGATGCATATGCCCTGTTCTTGCAAGTAAGGCTTGCCTCCCCACTGAATAAATGTTGTTCGAAGATAGAAACTAAGTGATTCTAGAAAACCGCTGCTTGCCATCCCTAGCTCATTTTGAAAGGCTACCACTCCAAACTTGTCGATGCATTGCTCTACACACGACAACAAGCCAGAATGTGGGAGGGAGTAATAAAGGTCTTTGACATCGACCGAAAACGCCCTCAGAGCGTTTCCTTTTTGAGTTCTTACGAAGTCTAGGACTTCTTCTGAGCTTCTGACGAGAGAAGGGTCGTCAACGTGTAGCATGTTAAGTTTCTCTTGAAGATATAGTGCGACTGATTTTTGCCACGTGCCTCTTTCGGAAATTATTACGCGTAAGGGAATTTCTAGTTTCTGGGTTTCGGCACTGAAGAAAACATCAAAACACTCACGCGTAAATTTGTCGACTGTACAGATGGCGTGGTTTATCGCATTCCGTTGTCCTGTGGCAGAACGGTGGCTTTCTTTACTTGCATTGCAGGACATGCGGTTGTACCCCACTGTTGGATGAATGCGTAAAAAATTGGGAAATGCAAGTCAGCGGTAACACGCGAAATCATAGAAGCCGAGCACACTGATTATTTAGGAGACATGTGTGTTGCTATGCCGTCCATTGCATTATCGGAGAAGGAATTGTTTTTCCTGAGAACGAGATAGTGTTGTTTCCCAGTTTTGCTCTGTCATGGTGTTTTTTCCTTTACTTTTGTCTTTTTGTTGTCCTTGTAACGATGGTTGAGACTATATATACCGGAACACGTTTTCAATAAAATTCAGTTGAAAGTTGCGCCTTGTTGTGTCCTCTTCTCTGCTTTTGTCCTCGTCTTTGTTGCGCACAAGATTGTATAAGATGTCAAACCAACTCGCCCAAACAACGACTCTTCTTGAATTTCTGGTCTTAGTGTTATTATTTTGCCCTGAAATTTTCGATATGTTTAGTTTTCAGGTGAGTTACCCCTTAATCTGACGACTAAACAAACATCATTAACATTTTGAAACATAATAGATAAACATTATTATGGCTAAATAGTTTCGTTGTAATATAACAAATATATATATATATACACTTCCAAACGCTTATCCTAATTGCCGAAACCGAAATTGACTAGCGCACAGGTACGGGTGATGAACTTGGTTCTCATCCAGATGACCGCAAGGCATTCCTTCGCGGTCGTTGAGAAATTGCTCTCTGTTCCGGAGAGCGACCTACACGCGTATGCAATGAAAACCCCTGCGCATTCCTGCCTTTCGATCAGTGCGGTCCCAAGTCCGGTACTACTGGCGTCGGTGCGGATTTCTGTTTCTGCAATCTGATCGAAAAGGCCAAGGACAGGAGGGGTTTGAAGGCGTCGTTTCATTTGGTCGAATGTCCACTGCTGCTCTTCTGTTCATTCGAATTTTGCGGCGCCTTTCGTGAAGTGCGTCAGCGGTGCTTACAGCTTGGCAAAATTCCAGACAAAGCTCCCTCCAATGGCAGGCATAAAGTGCCAGGAATCTTCTTGCAGCCTTCTTGTCCAACGGCGGAGAAATTCCGCTACGGGGCGCATCTCCTCTAGGTCCGGACGAACCCTTAATTGCTCACCCCGTGGCAGGAAACTTCAATTTACCAATAGGCGAACCACCATATCGTCGGTTTTGGGGTGCGTCCAACTGTCTTGACGGCCTGAAACAAGTTCGAAGTCGTTTCAAGCGCTCGTGTAATTTGTGCGAAAAACCTACGACGCTGTCGAGGTATAAAAGGTTACCTTGGCATTTCAGACCTGCCAGCAAGGTGTCCATCACACACTGGAAGGTCGCTGGTGCTGTACACGTACACTCCATCAGGTATAACGAGGACGATTTTCTCGAGGTCCCGTTAGACGAATTCGAACACACTGTAGTGAGTCCTCAAGTCTCTTGGCAAAAGATACTGTTAGTGGCGCAGCCGGTCCAATGTTGCGTCAGAACGCGGGAGTAGGTACACGCCCTTTTTCATAAGAGCCGTAAAAACGCAGGGTCCGATACTGCTTAACGAGCAGAACTGGCGAGGCTCAAGGACAGCTTAAAGGCTGGGTGATGTCGTCGTCGTCCAGCATTTTTCGCAATTTCTCTTGAATCACTTCTCTTTCTTTCAATGAGACTCGGTACGGCAAATGGTGGACTGGAAGGGCGGCCTCGCCGGTAACAATGCGGTGCTTCGCTACCGTTGTTTGTCGCACGCCAGGCGTCGTGGCGAAGCACTCGCTGAGCTCGCCGAGAAGTTGCCATCATCGTCGTTTAGCGGTCAGCGTCGAATCAATGTCAAGGTCTGAGGGCGACGTTCTTTCGTTCTGGAATGAACACGAGACCGCCGAGAGGGCAGTGATTACGCCTGAATTTCGATAAACACGCATGCGCTGAGTCCCACCAACTAAGTGCGAGGGTTGCTAAACAGCAGCTGCGTCAGGTTCAAAAAATACCGCGGCAATCACCGGTTCTGCTGGAGCCATTGCAGCGGTTGCCACAGAAACCCTCGCACTCGGACGAACTCAACGGGTGTGTATGAATTGCTCTTGAGTCTCGGAGCTCTTCGACGTGGCCCACGGCCAGACTCTTCTTAAAGTAATGCGTCTCATGTCTGACGTTGATCGCGAGGTCCCCGGTGCGCGCGCTTTGAAGGTCGCTTACACCTTTTCCCACGCCAATTCCTATTCATAGGAGCAATTGTACGCTTTCTTCCAGTAGACCTTCAACGTTTGTGTCTGCGTTTGTTCTGACGTGTACAAACACGCTCAATCGCGGCCGCGGGTTCACAAAGTGAGCGAAGACTCGGACCGTCGCTGACGTCGCTACGGGTTCCTCGGACGGTAGAACAGGTTTCCTTAGTGTCAGCCGTTTTGGTTCTAAAGTATATAATGGCACCTTATTCACACAGGAACTCCCATTATAGGGATAACGTCCCTCGCACACTGCTGTAAAACGACGAACTTAACCGGAGAGGTTTCACCATGAATTTCGGCGCGAGCAGTTCACCTTCCGACACGTGTGATCAGGAGTCCTCCAGCGGTTTGTATTAGCGGGCCGTTCTGTTGTGTCGTCACTTGTTGTAGACGGCGCAAGAGTCTCACACTCTAAACTGAGTAGTCTACTCCGGTGCCCACGAGTGCTGACGCGTCGTGGCCATCGATGCAACAGAAAGCTTGTTGGGCAGTGTTGGAGAAGTGGCGTTCCGATGCGTGACATCTTTAGAGTGGGAGCCCTCCGGCGTTCGCAAAGGCTATTGACGTCGTCCGTTTACAGATACTTAACCTCCAAAAGTTACCGCGTTTAGTTTTCCCGGGCAGAAATGGGAAACAGGCTACATTGACGGGACCGACGAAGAGGCGACACGTGACTGCGCGGGGATGGCGAACGGGATCCTTGGGGATGAGCGTGCCGAGGGGATATTGGATGCCGCAGAAACCCCTCGAAGTCCCTCCATCGTTCTCAGCACGTTGGGCGGTGGAGGGGGGGGGGGGCATTTGGTGCAAACCAACGAAGCCCGAGCTCCCGTTATAGGCATCGCCTGTACACGTGGTCGGCATCCCCGCAGTGGTCACACAGTGCGAGTCGGTCGGTAGTCATTCAAACGTCCGACTTCTTTGGCGAGGGTTGTTTTGGCCAGACGTACTGCGGGGCCGGAGGTTTACATCGTGGTGGCGCCGTATACGGGCACGCAACGGGAGGGGGGGGAGGGGGAGGCCTCCGCAATCGCAGCGCAGTTCAGCGTCGGTTTCTGGCGACCTGGCACGTCGACGTGATCCTCCGGTTGGAAAGCTCCCTGTACTTTTCAAACCACCTCCGCGATCGAGAGCGAAGCCGGGCAGTTAGGAGATGGCTGATCTCGCGCTGGAATTTCTTTCAATACCGACAGCGTCGGCGTCAAAAGTAGACGCTATTAGGGATGAAACACTCGCTAAGCCGGTGAGTCTGGTGATGACCAGCTCTGGCCGACAGCTCTCACTCTATATTGGCTGCATCAGTCATAACTTTTATAACGCTAGTCAGGGCCTTGCGGACAAGTCCGTCGAAGATTTTGCTTTTCACGCCTTTAATGAGAAAGCGAACCCTCCTCTCTTCAGTAGCTTGCGGGTCGGCGCGAACACTTAGTCGTAGCACATTTTCAACAAAACTGGTTACGCTTTCGTTGGGGGCCTCAATTCGTGTTTGAAGCCGATAGTCTAGTCCGCACGCTGCCGTCGGTGTTGTCTCGTAAAGATCCACTTTAACTCGGCCACGCAGATGTCCCAATACGTATAAGCGAAGTCTCGTGGTTCTCAAGCCAGTGCGTCGATCACGATAACCTCCCGTGAAAAATAGAGGTTCTGCAGGTACTGCTAAGAAATCCATCCCTTGCGGTGTGCCGCGCTCTCGTAGTGTTGAATCCAGTCCTCTACGTCCGCGTAGATCTCGCAGTGGAAGGCGTCGGCGTACGGGAGCGACGGGCAGGTAGACGATTGAAGGGGCTGCCGGGTTCTGCTGGGATATCGTCGTCTTGGTCTTCGGCTTCTCGGACAGAAGGCCAAACTCAGGGGGCTGTCCTTGGCTGCGGCGGCTGGCTGGGGGTTCGGGTTCCTCAAAGGAGATTAGCTTTTCGGGATTTGAAAAATATATATCCGCCACGCAAGTGCGCTCATTTTCGTCTTCTGCGCATGAGAAAGGAAGTAGCGGTGACGTCAGACCGCCGAGCCCTGATTGGCTGATCGGGACCCCCTATCTGAGCGTCGTCTGCTCCTTTGCAATGTCGTCTGCTCGCAACGTCCTCTGCGCCTGTCTTACCTTTCCTGCCACTTTCGGAAGTCGAGCGAGCTCGACTTCGCCTTTCAGAGAGGGCAGACGAAATAACTTGAGCGGTACGTTGTTTTTTTGTAACAACTAACAGGCGTGCATGAAGGAGGGGAGTGAAAAGACTCACTCGCCAGGTGTTCCGGGGCGCCGAGGTCTGTTTGTTAAGAACCGACAATGAGGGTGGTAAGTGTCCGCAAGTTCCCTCCCAAATACTTTTCCCCTACTTTCGTGTGCCGTGAGACTCCTCACTATTTAACGGCGTCGGCGGGTCGTCTGCTTCATGTCTGCTAGTCAAAGCGATGGCTGCTTTACCTTTCCGGCGTCTGTCGGAGATTCACCGCTTTTTTACCGGCGAGAGTCACCGTTGCCTCGGAAAACAAGGAGATGACAAGAGGAAGAGAATGACCTCTTAATCTAAAATTGAGGTCAGCGATCAAAATATAAGACGGGAAGGGTTCACAAGGGTCGCGCGGGCATATTCTATTCAGCACGATAGCAGGCCGAGGGCAGACGGTCGCCGAGTCGGAGTGCCTGCTAGGCCTATCTGCCGTGCTCGCTTGGTCGTTGTCGGTGGAATCGTGGTCGTTGGAGATGTTCCCGGGCGTTTCTGGATCCAGCGTTCTTGTTTGTCATGGTCTTTTTCAAGTACTTTTTACTTTTTTCTTGCTGCTTGAAGTCGGGACGCGTGAGAAGTGCACGTAGAAAAATAAACGTCCGTTGATCGTCGCGACCGCGACGCTGTCGGCCATGCCGATTTAATCGTAAGAAGTGCGCAAGACAGGTTTGGAGCTGTCGTAGGATTTCGTCGTAACCTGCGCAAAACTTAAGAAAATTTCCTTTCGTGAATAAGAATTTGTTCTGAAGTTTTGTCTTACGCACATTTTTGGCGTAAGATCGTTTTGTGAACCTGGCCTCTGCACTTTCGAAAGTCGCAGGAAAGGTAAGACAGACGCAGACGACGTTGCGAGCAGACGACGTTGCAAAGGAGCAGACGAAGCTCAGATAGGGGGTCGCGGTCAGCCAATCAGGGCTCGGCGTTCTGACGACACCGGTACCCCCCGCGCAAGGAGCCGACGAACTTACCCTCCGCATTCCGGCAGATCTTCTGAGGGTAGATTTCACGGGAGCGGGATGCGGTGTTCCGCACCTCCACCAAAATTCCACAAATGAGAATTGATGAGGACACGAGTGACTCAAGCAAACTAAACGATTAATGGGGTGAAAATATGCTGAAAATAAAAGAAAGATATCGTCAGAGGCGTCGATGGCGCCGTAACAGCAGGATCGAGTGTTGGGGCGAGACCGACTTATACGGGGCGACCCAGCTACTTTTAAGCCTTTCCTGGAAACCTAGAATATTCTGCGTCGACACATCTCAAACTATGCATTCTAAACGTAACAAGCTAAACGGTTCTTCAATTTTGTCGAATTTTTTGCTAACATAAAGGAAGGAAAAGCGGCATGCAATGCCGGGAATCAATACCGAGGCACCCCCGTGTGATCCCGCCGCGCTGCAAACTCTGCTACAAAAGCGGGTTGCTAAATCTCGCACTAGAAGTGGTTACTTGCACGGGGGTAACCATCTGCCAAGAACGGAATATTTTGACTTTATAGCGGCGATAATCTCGTGCGAAGGAAGGAAGGGGAATCACAGTTCTCCGCCGACGGTCCGGTTAAACCGATCTTCTTATTTTAACGGTAGAATCATACACTCTAAGAAAAAATGGAGGAAAAAAGTAGCAACGGCGCGTCTTCCTCCCTTTTACCGACGCGCCTCCAAGCGGACACGAGAAAAGGGGAGCAACAAAATGTCTTTCTCCTTCTCCAGGCAGACGGGAGAAAGCTTTCGCCCTCCCGACTCATCTTCTTTCGGTTTCGTTTTTCGAGCAGGTCGCGCGCGTTGTTTAATATATAGCTGTTGAGTTGATTGAGCTTCAGCGGCAGGGAAGGCCGCCTGTAATACCGTCTTCTAGTCTGAACGTGCATTATATTTCGATTGCATTGACGTTTTTATTACTAGTTTCACCAAACGAAGCCGCTAGAACTAGCGAAGTTCCGGGGCAGTGCCAGCAGCGCCACGTGCACTGGGTAGGATGGCCGTCTTCGCCTCCGGATTCCGGGATTCACGCGGCACGGAACTACAGTAGCGAAACCACGTGGAAATGTGTCGAGGTTTTCGACGTTATGGAAACCGCTGGAACTGCGCCCAAGACAGGCAGGTTTTGCTGCCGGCTGCCTGGGTGCCTTCCGTGCTGAGTTCGGGTCTTTTTTCCGATGCCGAGTGCAACCGGCGTTCAAAGTGGTTCTGTATTTGTGCGTGTCAGCAGCATAGCTGCAACACCGTGATGGCATTGTTGTGGGTGTTGAACAGAAGACTGGAATTATCGCCGATGTGATCCTGTGTTCGCGTATCAGTGGTGTAACAACAAGATGTGATCGTAAACTGTCGGGCATTGATGCCGCTGGTCGGGCCGTGATCGGAGGGGGCGGGATGTCGCAGGTTGACATTCCGCTTTACATTAAAGAGTTTAATACCACTTGAGGGATTATCTGCAATTGATCAACGTGCGGATTGTTATGTTGGAACGTTGGTCTGAACAGTATAAGCTCCTATCGCACAGTGGACAATGTGACTGTCGGTTGTCTCGTCCACGAGAGCGATTCCGCTATGGAACAAGGATAACAGTACGAAATCGTGACGGAAAGTACGTATATTTACCGTGTGGATTTTAGCATTAAAAAGCAATAGAAGGTAAATTCAAAAAGAAAGCTATTCTTTATTTTGCTGTTTAAATATACTACGGTTCCTGGAGAAGCTGCGCTCCAAGTGGCGCGCTGGGATGAGCGCTATAAGTTTTCGGGCTCGCCACGGCGTAGCTCCGTACACTTAACACCTGCCGCAAGTCGCGGGTTTGACGGCATTCAAGCTGATCGAAAAGCGATTTCTCAGCCCGTGAAGTGTCACTTCCAACTGAGTGAATATCCTGTCTACAGAGATTAATTCAAGACGGCCATTTCAGCTTTGCGCGAACAGCACCAATAAAAAAACAAACACTACAACAGAAATACAGGCTAAGACGTGCCGTGCGGGGAACAAACTCATGGCTTGGAACCGCATTGGAGCGGCTTGATTTATTGGCTTTCAAATATTTACGGGCATAATCGAGCGTTTGCTTTTTAATAAAAGATTCATCCCCTGAGCCATTCAAAATACTCTCACAGGTATTACATAGCCGGGAAAAAATCAACATGCTGGGAATATTTTTTTATTTTTATTCAGTCACCGAGAAATTCCGTCCGTTCAAAACGACCAGTTTAAAAGACGGAAGCGCAGGACACGGGTGTAATGTTCCGCTGTATTGATATTTGGGTGTGCCGTGTATGCGCTCAATGCATGTTCACCTGATGCCTCTAATAAGCGTAATATGTGTATAGTAGAGGATCCCCAAGCGCAATAGTGGCCTGAGGAAATCAAAATTATTTTTTGTAGAACATAATTGGGCGGTACCTAGCGCCACCTAGCCTAGCTACTTGCAATTACTCTCCTTGACCCCGCCATCTGGTGGCTAGCGATTTAACCTTCTTTCACGCTACGCGATAAACAGCGGCTTCGAGTTTGTTCTTTCGAGAGCGGCTTTTGATTTTGCGGATTCAGTTTGCCCTTCTCCGTGATGAACGGTTGACGAAGGAAGTGTGACTTGAGGAACACCAAAGGTAGGACGCAAAGTGCTCGAAGTAACTGGGTATCGGTTGTCTCCGTTTAACATCGCAGTGCTGTCGACGAGAGGTCTGAGTAACTGCTTTCGAAACGCAAGTTTCTGTACCTGTGGGGGAATCTGGCTTTGGAAATAAACACAGTTCGCGGAAAGCTCGTGTTACGCTTTTATTTGCTGCTCCTCTCGTCCCGTACAAGAGACGTAGCGTCCTCGTCAAGCCTTATTGGGCTCGATTTGCTGGGTTCGGGGCCGCCATATTGAGATGCAAGCGACGGAGGCACTTTGCTCCCCTGGTTCAGGGACGAAAGTTTCTCCCTTTCTAAGGGAACATAGGTTACAAGACCGTTCCTCGCCTAAGGGACGACTATCCATACCCTTCTTTCTAAGAGTGTAGAACCAACCAAAGTGTCATTTGCTCCGTGCACATAAGCATTATTAATCCAAGGTATGACAATACGTTCTTATTGGGGAAGTTTTCTTTAGGATGAGAACTGTGAAGCTTCAAGCTTCACCGTTCTCCTCCTCCGGAGTAGGGTGAAGCTTAAAAAAAAATGGCTGAGTTATCCTTCGGGGACTGACGTCACATACCCACCTGGTATTTTAACCTGGTTCTCTAGTGCGAATTTTGTATATTTGTTAAGTGTAATTATTTACACTTTATTAAGATAAGAATGGCGCGACGGCCTGGAGAGGACGGTTCAGAAGGGGGGATTTATATATATATATTGTTACAGTGCTGGAAGGAGCGATGGGAACGGGGTGCCCTCCGAACGATAGGTTTAATTCAAAACTGGCCGCTGCAGCGCCTGTGTGCACGAGCCACTGCCGATGGCCTGTCGTTGTCTTCGTCGCCGTCTATGTATCATTACCCCCGCCGTTGTTGGCGGTCGTCTCGACCGCATAGTGGAGGGGGAAATTTGGTGGAGAAGAGGGGTGTTCTAGGCCGAGGGTTTGATTGGGATGATGGTAGGGTTTGATGCGTGTGATGTGAACGGTGTCCTTCGAAGGTGTCCGTCGGTCAGGTGTTGGGTGCAGGAGCTGTACCTGGTAGGTGAGGTCCGACAGCTTGGCAGTGATGCGGTATGGGCCGGCGTACCGGTGGAGGAACTTGGTGGCCTTGCCCTGTTGCCGACGTGGCGTCCAGAGCCACACAAGGTCACCGGCGGTGTAAGACGCAGGCCGATGTGTCTCGTTGTAACGTTGACATTGGCGCTGCTGTGAAGCCATTGTGCGTAGGCGGGCAAGCTGTCGCGCCTCTTCGGCACGGCAGACAAGGCGGGCGACAGTGTCCTCTAGCTGTTCATTATGGTTGTAAGGAAGTAACGCGTCGAGAAGTGTGGTTGGGGATCGATTGTGTAGAAGAAAAAAATGGAGTGTAGCCGTGTGTGTCTTGGAGAGCAGTGTTGTAGGCGTAGGTGACGAAGGGAAGTACACTGTCCCAGTTCTGATGATCGGACTGGATGTACATGGAGATCATGTCTGCTATTGTGCGATTGAAGCGTTCCACTAGACCGTTCGTCTGGGGATGGTAAGCTGTAGTAGGTTTATGTACAGTTCCGCAGAGGCCTAACAACTGTTGAACCACTTCGGACAGGAAGACTGTGCCTCGGTCGCTGATGAGATGCCGAGGAGGTCCGTGCCGCAGAAAAACCTGTTTCAGAAGGAAAGCGGCGACATCTTCAGCATTGGAGGTAGGCAATGATGACGTCTCGGCATAACGCGACAAGTGGTCAATTGCGACAATAATCGACCTGTTGCCTGATTGCGTAACAGGAAGTGGACCTAAAAGATCAATCCCCACGCGTTCAAATGGATAATGGGGAGGGTGAAGAGGATGTAGGCGTCCGGCGGGCGCAGTGGTGGGTCGTTTCCGGCGTTGACATTGTATACATGATGCAACGTATTTGAAGATATCACGGTACATGCCCTGCCAGTAGAAAGTGTGTCGGACACGCATGTATGTCTTGAAGAACCCCATGTGTCCAGCTGTGGGGTCATCATGGAGAGTACGCAATATGTCGCCACGGAGATGCTTAGGAACAACATACAGGAGTGGCGCACCTTGCGGGTCATAGTTCCGGCGGTATAATATTCCGTGTTCCAATGTGTAGATATTGGTAAGGCGTTTTTCCTTACGTGTCTGTGGACACTTCTGTAAACACTGAAATACTTGGCGGAGGGATTTGTCTTTTTGCTGTTCTACAGCAAAGTCGCAGCTTGAGGTCAAAGCGATTACATTGATGGGCGTAGAAGGGAGTGATGGGTCTGAAGGTATTGGATTTCTAGACAAGCAATCAGGTGCTTCATGTTTTCTACCAGATTTATAAAATATAGATACATCGTATTCTTGAAGTTTAAGGGCCCATCTGCCGAGCCTTCCTGAGGGATATTTCAGGTTGGATAACCAGCATAAGGCATGGTGATCTGTGACGACCTTAAAGGGGCGTCCAAATACGTATGGTCTGAACTTGGCAATTGCCCAAATAATCGTGAGACATTCTTTTTCTGTTATTGCAAAATTCATTTCAGGTTTTGATAAAGCACGGCTCGCATAGGCAACGACATGTTCTTTGCCTTCGTGTTTTTGAATGAGGACAGCACCAAGACCGTATCCACTAGCATCAGTGTGTATTTCCACTTCAAGCGAGGGGTTGAAATGGGCCAAAACGGGTTGTGTAGTAAGCGCGGTAATGAGAGCATGAAATGCACGTTGTTCGCGTTGAGACCAAATGAAAGGGACGTTCTTTTTCAGAAGGTGGTGCAGGGGGGCCGATATTTCAGCGAAGCCACGAATGAACCGTCGGAAATAGGAGCACAGCCCAAGAAAAGAGCGCAAAGCCTTTTGATTCGTTGGTGGGGGGAACTGGGAAACTGCAGTTAATTTCTCGGGATCAGGGGATATGCCCTGGGGGCTGACCAAGTGGCCGAGGATCTTAATTTCAGTGTTTCCAAATACGCACTTCTTAGAGTTCAGCTGAAGACCAGCGTCGCGAAATATTTTCAGCACAGCCGTCAGGCGAGACAAGTGTGTGTCAAAATTGGACGAGAATATTATAACGTCATCTAAATAGCATAAACAAGTTGTCCAACGCAAGCCTCGGAGCAAAGAATCTATCATGCGCTCGAAGGTAGCAGGAGCGTTACACAATCCGAAGGGCATAACACGGAACTCGTAAAAGCCATCAGGAGTAACGAAAGCTGTCTTTTCGCGATCTTTTTCGTCTACGCTGATTTGCCAATACCCTGAACGCATATCTATCGAAGAAAAGTAGTTGGCATCGTGTAGGCTATCAAGGGCGTCATCTATGCGTGGAAGAGGGTAAACGTCTTTCTTGGTTATTTTGTTGAGGCGCCTGTAATCAACACAGAATCTCCAGGTGTTATCCTTCTTTTTAACCAGTACCACCGGAGGTGACCAGGGACTGGATGAATCCTGAATGATATTTTTGCGCAACATGTCACTCACATGATTTTGTATAACTTCGCGTTCTTTGGCAGAAACACGATATGGACGACTGCGTAAAGGCTGGTGGTCTCCCGTTGCAATGGTATGTTGAACAATTGATGTTTGTGTCAGGGGAGTAGAGTGAAAGTCAAAGATATCAAGGAAAGAGCACAGTAGCTTATGCAAGGCGTCACGTTGTGACTCAGGCAAATTGGCGTTAATGGTCTGGCGAAGCAATTTGTGGGCATCCACGGAGTCGGAAATCAAAGGTGCGTTGGACGTCAAGCCGGTATCGCTAACAGCATTGATGTATACGACGTCGTGAAGCGTCGTTGTAGCAATGCATGAACCAGCTGGAAGGATTTGGTAGATGTTTGTAGTGTTTGCTACAAGAACGGTAGATATACAAGAACGCGATCGCGTGAGTGCAAAGGGCAGCGCGAGACCTTTCTGAAAGAAAACTTCTAAGTTCGGCTCAAGTAAATAATCGGAGTCTGGAAGGTCTGCAGTTAACTGAATAAGCGCTGCAGTGAAGGGTGAAATTCGAGTGTTACTTGTTGCACGGAAAGAAACACGGTTGTATGAAAGAGGTTCAACGCCAGGAGTAACTTTGCTAAGGTATAGCGACTTCGTCTCACAGTCAATAAGCGCACGTCGAGTGACTAAAAAGTCCCAGCCTAAAATAATGTCGTGTGAGCAACTCGGTAGAACTGCCAAAATGTGACGATGAGGTTCATTTTGGATTATAATCTCGACAGAAACTAAGCCGAGGGGATAAATCGGTGTTGTGTTTGCGCTACGAAGACTACCGTGTTCCCAGGGTGTACAAACAAGTCGCAATCGTTTCCGGACACGGTCATAAATTATAGAAATGGACGCTCCTGTGTCGACAAGTGCTGTGAAGCTTACCTTCTTAATGATTATGTCTAATAGATTTGAAGAGGACGTAGTCGGTGGGGGATGTCGAGGAAGTGAAGGAGCAGCCGTACCCCCTTTAGCTGCTTCCTTTAGTTTTCCCCATCGTGAAATGATTTGGGCAGCGTTTGGTCAACCCGCATCGGAGAACGTCGCCGGTATCCTGCAGGTGAGGGGCTTCGGTTTGCACGGGCGCGATATGAAGGGGAAACTGAACGCCGTGGGTTACTAAGTAAGTGTTCTTCTGCGTCCTGATGATAACTGTCGGGATGATAAACTCTGTACTGTGGGAAGACTCGAGGATTGTATGCCCGAGAAGTATCCGCAATGCGACGGCGACAGAATCTTGCTATGTGACCCGGTATGCCACAGTAGAAACAGGTGTGTCGTCTGGTGGCCGGAGGGGAGGAGAACTGGCGGAGCCATGGTCTCTCGGAGCTTTGGACGAATCTGGGGTTGTAGTCGGCTTCAAAAGAATTTGGTGTGCCGTAGGCATGCGCTGGTGAGGCTGCGCAGATAGTTTGTTGTGGTGATGGTGCTGACTGTGCCAACTCGTTCCGAATTAGGGTTCGTATGCCTTCGGGTGACAGGTCAACGGGTTCGTTTTGGAGTTCTCGGCGAGAGGGTGTAGAGAGAACGGCGAGCTCTTCTTTGATGATCTGCCGAATAATGTTCTTGATGTCGCCTGTCAAGGGTGGTCCGGACGACGCGACGCAGTTCTGAAGCCGAGAGATGGTAAAGGGGGAGGCAATGCGCCTGCTTCTGTGGCCTTCCCAGCGTTGGCACTCTTCCTGAAGTTGGGCCACGGTTGTTGGATTTCGTGAGACCAACACTGCGAAGGCGTCTTCGGCAATTCTTTCATGATGTTTTCGACCTTTTCCTTCTCAGACATGGTGGGGTTCACACGTTTGCAAAGCGCCAGAATGTCCTCGACGTAGGTGGTGATGGACTCACCTGAAGATTGGGCTCTCGTTGCGAGTCGCTGGGTGGCGTTCTCCTTGCGGCTCACGGGACAGCCGAAGACGTCCGATAGCCGGGTCTTAAAGGCATCCCATGACGCTATCTGTTCTTCATGATTGTCAAACCACACTTTCGCCGTGTCGCGGAGGTAGAACACGACATTGGCAAGTTTAAGTGTGTTGTCCCAAGCGTTATGCACACTGACTCGTTCGAATGTGCGAAGCCATTCGTCGACGTCGTCGCTTCCGAAGCCAGCGAAGGTGGGGGGATCACGCTGACGGTAGGGTATGGAGCCAGTACGGATGGCCGGAGCCGCCGCTTGCTCACCTTCTGCCATGGAAGGCGGTGTAAGCACCCGATGACTTCGAAGATGCGTGATGGCAGAGCTGTAGATGGCTTGGACGAGGGACCCCCGCACCTCCACCAAGTATGTTACAGTGCTGGAAGGAGCGATGGGAACGGGGTGCCCTCCGAACGATAGGTTTAATTCAAAACTGCCCGCTGCAGCGCCTGTGTGCACGAGCCACTGCCGATGGCCTGTCGTTGTCTTCGTCGCCGTCTATGTATCAATATATATATATATATATATATCTTAACTTTAATAATGAAAAAAAAAGAAATACCACATAACCGCTAGACCGCATCATACCATTAGGTTCATGCGAAGAGACATATTGACGAACGACTTTTCGGGCCAGAGGAGGGTACAAAGTTGTCTGAGTCGCAGGTTTATTTTGTTAACATCTAGAGCAGAACTGACGCAGTAAAAGTATTTTGGAGGGTCGGCTAAAAGGCCCGTGCCTTTTTGTTTCGATGATAAGCTTGTGTGGAGCGTTGTAGACAAAATTCACATTTACTTCATAATTCAAGTTCGGAAAAACCCTCTCCAGCGAGTAGTATCCAAACAAAAATGACTCAAATCACGAAATAAATTATAATTAAAAACAAGATTTAAGTCACACTGGATTCGTTGTGGTGGTTTAAAAAAAAAAAAAAAAAAAAACCTTTACCCGTAAAATGATCCTCAGAAATACAATTTTTTTATGACCATTTGTATAACCTTTTGTGGTTTGAAGGGGCAGTGAATGGGAAACACCATGCATAAGTATTCGCTAAGCCTTCTCCAGAGGGAATTTATACATTGATCAAAGTGGCTTTTCCACAGGATAAGCTCTACATTAACCTTTGAATCTGGATATGTGTCTAAAGCGAAACGAGGCAAAGAAATAATGCCGGTGCGATTACTATGCAACTCAAGCGGAAGTCACAAGTGGAAGCCGATTGTTCTGGCGAACGCGGAGCGACCACGGTGTTTTGGGGAGAAGTTTAACCTAAACTGTTGGTATTTCTACAATTAAAGCAAAAAATCATGAATGACAAGCAAGATATATAAAAGCTTCCAGACAGAATTTTACCGCTTTTGAAACCTGAAAAGACGACAGCCGTTTCGTCACTTAGTAATGCATCATGCCACTGTGTACCGGCGAAGTGCGGACCTGACAGTGGTCTGCCCTCCACTCAACGTGATAGCCGAAATACGGTCCTTGGACGCAGGCACCATTCGGTCGGTTAAAGCCCACTATAGAAGTAAACATCTACGACAATACATCGCTCGTGCTGAAGATACTGAACCACAAACATTTGATTTGAGGTAGTGTCTCCAGAAGCTGAAGAGGGCGTACGACACGGTGACGCCTCAGATGATAGTGAACTGCTGGCGGCAAGCAGGAATACTTGTCTACTACACTTCTATGGAAAAAGAAGACCAGACTCATGGTCTTCCACTCGCAGCACTTTGAGAAGCACTTTGAGAAGCACTTTCAGAAGCAAAAAAACAAATGCCCATGATCAAGGGGCCGAGTTGGTCCTGAAACGTCGGGATTTTAGCTTTTAATAAAGCTTGGCTAGATTTTCAAGTTGCAGTTTTTTAAATTGTTTCTAACCAGTCGGATGTCCGTTGAAAATGTTTACATACTTTTAACAGCTGGGCCGAATGAACCGTAGTGAATGCCGTGTCCCAGCGCGGGACAAAGGCAGGGACATCGTGACTGACCAGCAGTCACCAGGCCAATGATGTTTATTTATTGCGCAAGGACCCAGGTCAAGAAGAAAAGAAAGACGAAGTGGCATCTAGTGGCCGAAAATTATAAATGTGGCAAAAATGTGGCAATGAAAGAAGACGTGAGAATACAACATTCGCCGCGCCCCCCCCCCCCCCCCCCCCCCCCGGGTTAAGAAAAGAAAAGAAAGAGAAAAACGAAAAAAGAAAGAAGCAGACTCAAAACAAACGCAATTCAAATTACATAGGACTCAATGCAATATACAAAGTACGATAGACAAGAATGAATAAATGTACAATACCCTCAATTGGAATCAGCACGGCTTGTACATAATAATATACACGGAGTAATTACAAGTTTTTTACAAAATTGACACGCAGAAAAGATACGAAACGTAATAAACATTAGGAATTTGTAAATGATACTATCAAAACTCAGTTCCGGCCAGGTTCTAAGAACCTATTAGATACGCGTGTGACCAATAGCAATAAATAATCGCACACAGTGACACAAAACATTAACATGCACAACATTCACACAGCACATCCGAACCTCACAGGTTTCCACGGCTCTCGTCTAGAGCGTCTAACTGTCTCGTTTGCTGGCGCTGTTGCGGTGGTGTAAGATGTAGCCGCTGCACCTTCGTTCCACTGCACAGTCCTGTTACCGGTGGATGTTCAACCGCAAGTGTACAGACCCCATTAGGCCGGACCGGTGGATCCCGTGCAACAACGCCTGAGGGCGTAAACTGGGCAGGAACCTGAATGTCGTCCGCGACAGGAGGCAATCAGCAACCCAGTGAACTCCCGGGCTTCCTGGTGGCCAATGATGAAACGTGTTTGAGGGCATCCACTGTTTCTCGGGTGGAACGGCAGCGTCAACTTGGATGCGTTCCAGGCTCTTCCGTCCTGTAGGCTTAATGTCCAACATTGAACTCGTTCGACTATTTTCAACGGCTCGCTGAACATGGATTTATCGTTGCGCGTTTTTTGGAAGCCGGTAGCGAACGAATTGACCAACAACAAATGTTGGTTGTTTGGCTTCTCGTTGCTGGTCAGTGTATTTCTTGCTTGACTGTTGCCGTTGGCATACTCGTTCTCGTACACGTTTCATCTCCTTCACTGGGTTGCGAAGAAAGTCCCTAGGTGACAGACCCAGGATACGGAGACGCGTCTTCGGTTTCCTTCAGTGAAGGAGGAGCGCTGGCGACAGATTTGTTTTGGCTGTGGGGTACACCGGTACACCCCTAGGTAGTCGGTGACTGCTTCTTGTAAACTACGGTTCTCAGCGGCAGCGAGCAGAATGAAGTTTTTGAGTACTCGATTGAACCTTTCGACGAGCCCATTGACTTGCTGATATTACACCGACGAGTAGACGTGGTTTATACCTCGGTCGTTTAGGAAGTCGTTAAACTGTAATGACATGAGCTGTGGCCCGTTGTCTCACACGAGACAGCCTGAATATCTCTCCCGAGTGAAGACTTTCGAGTTAGGCAGAAATGTCCTAACTCGAAAGGTTGTCACGTTCTGGCAGAACTGAACCCCTGGCCATTTGGAAAAATAATCAACAAGAGTGATGGCATACTGGCATGCTGGCTCTGCTTGTTCAAATAGACCGACAATGTCGATGCCGACTTTGGCCCATGGCGACCTAGGTGCACAAGGCCCGGATGCGCGCGTCTTGTACTGGACCAACTCGCGGTTATTGCGTGATACTGACACTGATTGTTCATGAGTGGACGTCCGGGAGAGACTACGATTTGAGGCTCGACGAGACAGAGGCTGGTCATGTTGTGGTGCATGAAAGGTAGTCGGTCGTTCCGACGTAGGCGGACGCCATGACACCTGGCGCGAGGAAGAACGTCCTTTGTTACCTCGCTGCTGTCGATGGGAGGGTCTACGAGGTTCTGCATTGATCTCGCATGCTATAGAAGGTTAGTCGGTATATGGCTGTGACCGCACCGCGCCTGCTTCTTGTGCGGCCTTCTCTAGGTTAAGAGCGACGTCGACGGCGCGCTCGAACGTTAAGGCTCTGTCATAGAACACTCGATCGCGAAGGGAAGACGAGGATATTCCCGCGATGAGCTGTGAGCTGCTCGCGAAGGTCTTTGTCAACGCGGGTTCTAAAATCGCCTGTGGTCTCCAATTGACGTAAAGCTGCGACATACACGGCTAGCGATTCAATGGCTTGTTGATAGCAGCGGCGAAACCGATATCGTTCAAAAATGGTGCTCGTGTTTGCAGAGAAATGGTTGGCTAATGCTGCGACCGTTTTTTCGTAGCAGTCATGAGAGGGACTTGAAATATGGACAGACTGACTTGACGTCGTAGCCTCTCCAGCCGCGTTAACAGCTGGCCCCGTTGCTGACGGAAGCGTTGGGGAAGCGGGTGGTGGAAGACGACATACTATGACGGCATCATAGATACGTTGACCTTCATTACCCAAGTTGTGGATGAGGATGGATTGACGGCGAACGACAGAAAACTCGGCAGCTTCAGCTCCATTCATGTAGCGCTGGAACCGCTTGTATCATTCGTCCCAAGGTACCGGAGGTCGTCTAGGCGCATCCAGAAATGGCTTTGGTGGCGCGATGTTCGAAAAAGCCATCTTCGGTTAAGAGCGAGCAAGCTTCCGGCAATCTTACGTCCTAGTGCGACCTAGCAGGAGGCTGCGTCAAGGTTCTCATAGCGAGGACTACGTCCGAACGCTGCGGTAAGGTCTAACTATGCTGAGTCTAGAATTGAGCTCCGGCAGGATCGCAGATCGGCGGACCAAGGTAGGCGAAGACCCACAGTTCCCGACGAACTTGGAGGCTAGCAGGGACCGTCAAGCATCCTCGTCGACAAACGGATGTCGTGTCCCAGCGCGGGACAACGGCAGGGACGTCGTGACTGAGCGGCCGTCATCAGGCCAATGATGTTTATTCAGGGCGCAAGGAAGCAGCTCGAGAGGGACAGAAAGACGAAGTGGCATCTAGTGGCCGAGAATTATAGATGTGTCAAAGATGTTGCAATAAAAGACGAAGGGAGAATACAACAGTGAAGACGCATAAGCACTTTTGGAAACAGATCAGGACGCTATCCCCTGGGAGCCGTGGACCGATCAGCAGAGGCTTGAGCTTCTGGCGGATGCCCTCCTCAAAAGCGTCAATTCAAAGACAACTTTGCGCCGACAAAAGTAGATTACGAAGAAGACGAGAGACCAACCGTATTACTCAAAGTACAGCTCGCCGCCACTTTAAAACAGCCGTCACTTACCTCAAACTCGAAGAACAGGGAGAACCTGCACTTTAGGTAGCGGACGTCTTGCACTTACTGGACCAAAAGTAGGCTCACAACGGTCGTTGCAGACCCACGTATTGCATTTTTTAGCTACATAAACCACGCAATTATTGCAACAAAGTTGTGTACTGGGTCACTTGGTAATAATTGAATATGGTTAATGAAAAACGGGTTTTAATAAGCTGCCAAAGAAGGTAAGAAAAATTACAGGACGAAACTTAACCCGTTAATAATTATATTATTTGAAACGGTGTTTAGGAACGTGAATGATTTTTAGAGGTCCTTAAAATAGTGGAGCGAGATACAGCGCGTGCTTTAGTCTTAGATGTACCTAATAGGTGTGGGACTGGCCTCAGTTTTCTATTCGAGAAATCAAAAAGAAAGGGTTCTGCAGGTCTTGCAACTGTCATTGTGCCTGAGGGATGAGCATGCACGTTAGTCTTTTAGTAACCGGTCGAAGAAACCAGACCTGGACTTTATGTCAGCCGATTCAAAAGTGGGGAAGAATGCCATCGCCGTTTCGTTTCTTGGCTAAACACTAGCGAAGTCACGCCCATATATGATGAACTTCGTTTTCTTGTCTTGGGTCAAGAGACTCATGACAAACCAGACACGTAGCCAGGATTTTGTTTCGGGGGGGGGGGGGGGGGGGGGGGCGGAGAGGAGGTCCCACTAAAATGGAAGATTTCGGGAGGGCCAGGGCTCCATGGGCTCCCCCCCCCCCTGGGCTACGTGCTTGTGACAAAGGGCAAGAGTTCTAGCAAGCCTTGTTGACGGTGGTGGCGGGCTCTCTCTTCAAAAAGGCTAAAGATATTGAGAGAAGTGTTGATTTTGACAAAAGCGAATGGTAGTGGTCCTGCACATCTACGGTGTTCCCCACAACTTGAAAAAGGTTAGAATTCGGTTTCGAGTTCCTATGGTTTTTTTAGCCCCACAACAAATTAACCAAATTTGTGCTAGACTCGGTGCGAGAGCTCAAAATTGTGAGAAGATCGGGTGCACAAGAAACAACAACATGCAAAACCGTTTTTGTCATTACGTTTCGTATGCTTGTTTATTTGTTTGTTTATTTATTGGCGTTTCGCATCCCCCTGTCTTGTGAAAAGTCCTTCGATCGGCAGACAGGGAGGTGTCTAAACGAACTACTACGGAAGTATATGTATTTGCTCAAAGCAACGGTGGTCGGCTTTCTAACTTTTCATTTTAGGGACTGTTTGTGCCACACCGTCTTGAATTTAGGATTTTGTGAGGGGGGCACAGGAAGAAGGCCACGAGAGAAATTACCGAGACTTTTTACATTTCATATATGGCGGCCAGCTGTTTAACCGACCCATCTGTCGCGTTGTCCCAATAAGGACTGACGTTCCTAAAATCTTCAATGAAGTGTCCGGTATAATATTGACACAACCTGAAATCACGTTTTGCCTGATTATGAGCACCCAGGATAACGAGTGTTTGGGTGTAAGGATACTTTCTGGCGAAGATATGATTAGAGCTGTCTTTTTTTTTTCTTTTTACGTTTCAAGCAATACATTTAGTAGGGATTTTAGAAAAGTTTTGTCGTACTTGGTGCTTTATTCATCCCCGTTTTTTAACCTGATTGTTATCAACCATTTCTTATAATAATTATTGCCGTTGCTGAGCTTGTCAATAAGTGCGTTTAGGCCTTGAATACTTATTGTGGACGAGCCACATTATAGATAATTTTTCCAAGGAATGGAGGCGTCTATGTTGACAAGACATGACTGTAAAAAAATGAAATACAACTTTCATTCTGGCACCCTTGTTCCACGGTATGTACATCAGAACAACCGTCAGTCACCGCCTGTCATGCATGCACTTCTGTTTCTAAGTTCAAAAAATGCTTTGCCTTTAGTTTTTTTATAGTCATTCAAGGTCAAGGATGATATTTATGTATCGATCAATCATTCCATGAACATAATTCACTGTGTCCACCAACTGCTATAAAAAAAAAATAAAAAAACGTCCATTCCCCCTTTTTTGTTTCAGCTCTTCACTTCAGCAGCTATTTTTATGATTGTTTGCTTAAATCTGTGTGGCTCTGTATAACCTCAATATTCTAATATATTATGTGGTTCAGGAGAGGATACAATACTGCTCGCACTAAGTGTATAGTTCACGATTAAGAAGGAGAGGGGCGAAAAGTAAGTGCTTCATTTCTTCATGCAATTAATTTTACTCTATCTCATCTTAAGAAAGCAATCGGTGAATTCCCTCCCACCACATTAAGTGAGAGAAAAAGTCCGAGGCCAGTTCAAGAGCGGAGAACACGCAAACACCGGCGCTTAGACTTGAAGGACATAGTCAAGGCAGATTTACTACACTTGAGAGGTCTGGCTGATGATAATACATTCACAAAAAAATGACGAATGCCATGACGTTGCGCATTTGGCATTGCTTGATTAGCCTTTTCGCCTCGTGCTGATTGCTGCTCTCGAACTTAAGGTGAAATGAAGGAGAGTCACCTTGCTTGTTTGATTTTCTTTGCCAAGCCGATTTGCTGTACCCGAGATATTTGGGAATATAACAGTCATGAGATCTGGGTTTACAATTTATCTTCGATTGGATGGTTCCTACGAGTACGAGTGGGAGCGACACTAGTCACATTATTAGTTTCTTAATTTATTTTTGGAATTATTTATTTATTTCAAATAACCCTCGAGGTAAGTACATTGTAGGTCGAAAGCGATATAAAAGGAACTATAAAGTACAGATATTAGTGAACATATTCAAAAACAATATCAGTGATGTTAGCAGTCAAAGCGTGAAGGTGTTGACAGTCTATCGATGTTTCGTGCATAAAATTTAAATAACGACGCCCTAAAATGTCTTACACCAAGCGTATAGCTATAGCATAGCATTGAACAAGAATTGCTGCTTAAAATTGATACAGAAGTTTGCCGAGGAGTTCATAGTAGACCAATTATTATTTCGGCCAATTGCCTGAAAGCAGAGAACCAAAGATCTTCAGTCACTGTATAGCATTATGGCGGCCCCGAATCGAGCAAATCAAGCTCAGTAAGACTTAACGAGGACGCTAGTTCTATTGTACGGGGCGAGAGGAGCCCCACATAAAAGTGTAACACGAGCTTGCCGCGAACTTTATTTATTTCCAAAGCACACTCCCCCTCCCCCAGGTAAGGTAACTGGCCTTTCGAACACACTGCTTCAGTATTCTCATCGCCAGCACCGGGATGTTAAACGGAGACAACCCATACCCAATTCCTTCGCGCACTTTACGCCTCACATTTACTATTTCTCAAGCTACAATTCCTTCGTCAACCGCACATCCCGGAGGAGTGGTAAACCATTCGAGAAACCAAAAGCCGCTCTAAAATAGGCAAATTTGAAGAAGCGTAGATCATTGCTGTAGGGTAACCAGAAATTATCGCGAAGTGTGAATGAAGGTTAAATCGCTTGCCACCAGATTGCAGGTTCAAGCAGAGTAATTGCGAGTAGCTAGGCTAGGTGGCGCTAGGTACCGCCCAATTCATGCGCTACAAAAATATGTTTATTTGCTCACGACACCATTGCGCTTCGAGCCCTTCGGCCACCTTTCTTCTAAACACTGAGAAATTGCGCATACTACAAGCATCAGTTTAACATTTACATTGAGCGCATGCTGAATGTACGTCTGTATATGGAGCGCACACATGCACTCCACCAACGAGGTAGAGGGGCTTAGAGTAATAAACCGGAAGTTCCGAAGTGACACGTCCCTGGTTGCCGCACTGTTTTACGCAAATGTGACCACTCGTCACGTGACCTCGCAAGAGCCGTGACGTCACAGGTAAGATGGCAGCGCCCAGAGCTGGCAAATACGAGTTTGTTCGGTGCGCGGTAGCCGTGATGTGCAGCTGCTTTCCGACGACTTCGGCATTTTTCGTATTCGCCGACGCAGGTATAATGTGAAATTATGAAGGAATGAGACTTTATACCCTTTTCGAGCAAGATCGCCATGGATCATCTGGATATTAACACTTGTGAGGCAGCATCAGCCGTATCGCCGTACCGTCGCTCGGATTCGGGATCTGTTCGAGGATCGATAGAACTTTGAGTGCTTTAAGCCTGAAATTTTCGCAATATCTTAGCTTTGTTTGAACGTTGGAACGTCTGAGAATCGACACGAAATGTATGCGTCGGATGCTGGGCCTAGGGAAATTTGTTTCAGCCCTAGGTAACTGCATAATCACAGCAACTTTCAGCGAGGAAGCTCCGGCGACCTTTGAGTTTAGCACTTATCAACAATTTTACGATATACCTTCTGGCATAAAATATTCGCATTTTTCTAGCTTTTTTTGAACGTTGGAATGTCTGAGAATCGAAGCGAAAGGTATACCTCGCGTAAGGGCCCAGGGGAAAATGTTTCAGCCCTGTGTCACCGAATAACCATAGCAACTTTTAGCGAGGAAGTTCCTGCGATCTTTATTTTAACCTTTTGTGCTAATCGACGATTCTACATTCGATCGCTTTTCTTCCTTTTTTGTGAGTGCGAAGTGCCCACTTATTTTCAGCTACAAGGATGACGTTTTATTTAGTGTGGAGATGAATAAAGCGTTGCAGGCACCTGCTTCAAAGGTACAGTGCTAATCACACTTGTCTATAACGCGCGAGCGTGCGGCTTTCTCTGGGGAGCGCTAGACTGCTGGCATTCGCGGAAACTCAGCTAGTCACGTGGCGCAAGATGGAACGGCCCGCTCGAGGGGTGTCCTGCCTACTCCATCAGCTGGCAGAGAACGCGGAAGGCTGCTCGCACGCTTTTTAAAAACATCATTGCTCGAACAATGAACAAACTAAAGCATGACGCCGTATGAACGATGTTGTCATCAAAAAACAAAATATATAAAAGCACTTTACTTTTATAGCGTATCAAGCTGGTATAAGGCTTGCTACTATGCAAAAAGCAGGAGTATATCAATTGACCGGATTCAACAGGACTGCGCATAGTATCGAAAGAATCCTACAGGACAAAAGCACCGATCGCCGACAATGACACCACGAGTGCCGAAAAACGTCCGAACAAGGATAGTCGGAACTAGTGAAGCGGGGTTGTCCCAGCTGATTGAGTGGGCAGGACACCCCTCGAGCGGGTCGTTCCATGTTGCGCCACGTGACTAGACTTGTTTTGCGCGAATGCTACCAGTCTCGCGCTCCCCGGAGAAAGCCGCACGCTCGCGCGTTACGGACAAGTGTGATGAGCACTGTACTCAACTTGATATAAGAACAACTGTTTTGGTGTATGTATAGACCAACTGCACCTTTTTTTCTTTCGTAGGATATATTGCAGCAATACTTTTTTTCATCAAGAGTGTATTGCATTAGTCGGTCAATTATTTACGTGTTCTAATTACCTGGATAAGATTCACATTTGTGTTCATTCCTTGCCTGAAGAGCAGTCGTTGAAAAATGGTGACCATTCCTCTCGGTCTCTTCAATAGACTTTTTTGGGAAGTCTGGTCTGCCTATACTTCGTATCATTGTAACTTGGAGAAGGGCAACCGCCACAGCCCCCTCGAGCCAATCAGAAAGACGGAGCGAAGGTGTGTGACAAATCTGTGCAGACGAGCACTTTCATGATATCTTGCCATGTGCCTCTCTCCAATGTGCCTCTTGACTCGCCGAGACTGTAGCCTTTGCCGTTTGCCAAATTGTGATGAAACGAATTACAGTAGCTACTACTCTAATTACCGCAGGCTTTCATACTTTGGGAATTTGTTCGGCAGGAATGTTATGTCCGCCATCACTGTGAACTCGGCTCGGCGCCTATTGGACTCGAATGCTGCATTAGCATTCGACATGAACTGGGGCCCAGTCGTGTGCTTTACGCCAAAAAAATATTGTGACAGTTGTTTTGCTTGGTGGGATTCTGCAAAGGTTCTATTGTGTCATACGTATAGGAAGTGTCTCTCTATATAACTATGCATTAACACATACTATTAAAGTATATGCTCAGATGTGTTTGTGTTTGCAATTATCAAGTTACAGCAGCGTGCTTTAATGTTATTATCATGTGTGTAGCTTTAAGTATGCTCTCTGCAATGCCTACGAAGGCCCCTGGAGGGAATAAATTAATACAAATAACATTTTCACATCACTGGAGTTTGTTTTCGGATGCATCACGTGTTCAGTAGAGGTGGAACGAGTGCAGCCCCATGCAACAAGTCTGCCAGTCTGGTATGTCCCATTAATTAATATTGAAGGGTCAGAGATGCGGGTGTCCTCAAAAGGACCTGCGAGTGCAGTGAACACAATTCTTGGTGTATACACTCTCAAGGCGTAAAGCAAGTGGAAATATGTTTATCTGGTTAGTGTATCAAATGTCTTTATTTCCGCCTGATAACATAATTATTGACTCTTAGTAAATGGTTCCATAACGAGTTCTTTCTTTGACAGCCTTCTGTCAGGCGTTCAGTCGTACTACCTGAGGACCTTGTTGTCGGATGACGCTCCTCGCACGTCAGTGTTCAGTTTGGTCGAGTAGCAACTTTGACCGACTGATGCCGTCTTGTAATCATACGTCATGTGCAGCCACTGACATCTGATGCACTGAAGCCGCGGGGCTGGCTTCTAATACGCAAATTTTCCTGGTAGTTTTCTGCATCGATGCAGCAAGCTCGGACATGTATTGGTTACGTGGCTGTGCCTTTTGCTGTAGCGTTGACTTGCTAGCTGGCAACAATGTTTGTTTGCTATCCAAGCCATTTCACTTCCATTTCGTAACGGCGATTTATTCTGCATCCCGCGACCACTGCAACTTGTATAAGTCTCGTGTGGCAAAGCGATGTCTGGTGATGCTTGCAGTCCACTTGGGAGCAACCAACAAATTCTATTTCTTCAAGTCATTCAGTGGCATTCTCCCTCAGAATTGGAAATAGTGTGCTTCGTGGCGTGGGCACAGATAATTAGTGTCAGCAAATTATTAGGTATTGTCCTTGGACGACAACCGACACCAGATCAACTGTCCTTGCATTGCTGCTCACTTGCTTTGTCGTGCTTACCTCCCGTCCAGATGAACTGGATCACGAGCTTCGGGGTAATGTCGGCACCAGGGACAAAGACCGCCGACGATAATCCTCAATCTTTCGCGGACGCTTGTCGAGACGTGGTCGAGGGTCGTTCGGCACGAACCCTTGCAGGCCAATTCATTTGTACGGGCACCTCCAGTAGACATGGTCGACCTCATGCAATGATAGCAGAGTGGTTTTCCTCGGTGTAATTTGTTCAGCGCGGACCTACACTGGTTCTTCCCGATGACAGGAATGCTTCGGAGTAGGGGTGTCTCGTTGAATTGGCATTGAACAGTAACAGGTAGCCGGTGGTGGTCCTTCTGACTTTGTGGCATAAGTCGCCCTCGATTCGTCAGATGCCGCTTTGCTCGAAGAAGTCTCCAGTTGAAATGGCTGTCGAACTTCTTCTGAAACAATCTCGACAATCAAAATAAAAGCCGGGCAACAGATCGCAAGAACTGGCTTCCTTACCTCCTCCCGGACACTGTTGTGGATGATGTCGCGGATGCCTGGGGGGCTGGCGTCGAAGCTGCAGCTGGACGACTCGAGTATTGAAACGCTGGGGAGTTGTTGATATTGAAGGGCTCGGGCCTGCAGTGTATATTAAATGTTGGAAGCCCATCGGTGATATGAACCCTTCGAGTGCTGCAGTGGGGTTGCGGACAAGGCTGCCGAAGGTGTTATCCCTCACATGAGGGACATGACCCTATTGGAAAGACCAGTTTGAAAATCTAACTGGTCATACTGGTATTTAAACTGGTCAAACTGGTATATGGACTGGTCAGACTGGTCTAACTGGAAATCAAACTGGCGGAACTGGTAGTCAGACTGGTCTAACTGGTAACCATATTGATCTAACTGGTCACCAGATTGCCTTCGAACTGGTCACCAGATTGGCCTGACTGGTCACCATATTGACCTAACTGGTCACCACACTGGCTGAACTGGCAACCAGATTGACCAAACTGGTCACCAGATTGGCCAAACTGGTCCTCAGACTGGCCGAACTGGTCTAACTGGTAACCAGATTGACCAAACTGGTCACCAGACTGGCCAAACTGGTCCAACTGGTAACCAGATTGACCAAACTGGTCACCAGATTGGCCTGACTGGTTACCAGATTGACCCCTCTTTTTCACTTTATTTGTAGGGGTGTGCGAATTGGATAGCGCAGAGGCATTCGCAACCTTCACTGTGCAAAATAAAGTCGCAACCAAAGGTTCTGTTAACAGTGTTGAAGCTATTTATTTGTCATATATGTTCTACCATCTCGCGATTGCCACAGGGCGACATGGTACTACAAACAATTAATTAATTTGCAACTGAATTCATGGCATATTAATGCCCACAGGAAAGGTCAGCTTTATTTATTTAGCTAGAGAACACTTCATCAATCCAAAAAAAAGTAAGAGCCAACATACTTCGATATTCTTAAAGGTTTTTTTTTAATATTTTCTTCCCAAAAATAGGTTAAACCAGTTTAAATTCTAGAAAACTTGAGATAAAAACGTTAATAACTGCTGCACCATGCTTTATGTGGGTGATGGGACAAGTTTACTCGAATATAACGCGCCCTCGATTGTAACGTGCACTCTTTTCTCGAGGTCCGAAAAATGAAAAAAAACGCCATGACTTCAATCGTTCCCACTTGGACTTTATAATTTTCCCGCTTTTTACCACGGCCTTTATCCACCCTGGCCTGCACCGAGAAGCCGCTTCCAGGCTCCAGCGCAAGTGCCCGAGGCCGCGACAGGGAGCCTCTATTGTGATGTTGGAGAAGCGCGGGAAAATGTGGCAGTACGAGTCAGGCCCCTGGAATGCGCCGGTGCCCAGGGTGCCTTGCAAGGGGAGAGGTGCTCACGTGCCAGGACAGAGAGCGCGCGGGCCAATCAGCGCGGCCCTCGCGCCCGCTCGAAGCGCCAGTCGGCGTCAACGACAGCTCTGGCAACCAAAAAAAAAAAAAAAAAAAAAAAACGGATCTGGCGCGACGGTTGGGCGCACGTGGGGCCGGTTGGATCTTTGTTGTTTGGGGCCGCTGTTGTTCTGCTTGGGGAGGTTACAAGTTGTCTTCAAGCTGTGTTTGTATAAGATAGTTAGCAGGAGCCTTGAGTGCTGCCTCTGCCGATGGTTCCTGTGGCTGACGACGTCCTCCACCTGAGTTTCACTCGCTCGCGGGCGAAATGGCTGCGTCCCAGAACGGCGTGTTTGGAATTCGCTCCGTCCTCATTGCGGCGCTGGCAATGGCTGCCTCTGCCTCCGCGCCAGCGAGCCATGGTAAGCAGGCTCGACCATTTGGATTCATTTTCATGATCAGATGCATGTGAAACTGAACGTTTCAGCTACCCGATTTGGAACAGCTATGCTAGTAATACAACCGCCAGTGTGTATGCAGCTTCAGAGATATTCTACCATAGTGGTTGCGAGTTGCGTAGCGGACGACAGACTGGGGACGCAGGAAGGGGGTAACAACAGGATATTTCCGCTCCTGGGCGCTGCTTTCCGTAAAGGCTGAACCGTATCTACGCGATTAAGCGAACGACGGTGACAGTGACGAGAATCAGCGACGAGCGACGGAGATTTCCCTCGGTCGGTCGTCGCGTCGCTCGGTTTTTGGATTTCTAGAAATCGTCGCTCATGCCTTGGTCGCTTGCTGCCGTCGCTTTCATGCGGTTTGTCTCGTCGCGCGAGTGACCGAGCGACAGCGAAGCGGATCGTTGTCGCTTCTCTTGTCGCTCGCCAAATCGCTTACATGCGGTTTATACTTAATTGCCGCTAGACTGGCACCACATGTACGGTTGGCGCACGCTTCCATATTCCCTCTCATACTGTTTATGATAGTGCATATTTTTTATTCGTGGCATTAGTTATACATACCGTTTTAGAACAGACGGGTGCGAATAAATTTGCCATGGCTCTAATTTCTGATGTTTATTCTTATTTCAGATGCCTTGAGGTACTATGTTATCCACCGCCGGGACCCCGACACTCCAGAAGATGTGGAAAATTTCGCCGACCGGCTGAAACTATAATGAATAATATCATGACAATTTTTTTAAATTGTAAATATGTTTTTATGTTTATTTTTGTGGTCTGAAGTATGTGTATTTTTTGTGAAAAAAATTGAATTTTATCCGTTTACGACCTGTGTTGTCGATATTACCAGTTTAACTGGTTTAACTGCTTGGAGTGAACCAGTATACGCAGTGGTACAGTATTACCCCTGCTGCCTCCCTTCAAGTCAATTCCCCCGAAGTCATTCGATGCGAACTAATATACTGCCCTACAACTTCAACCGCCACGAGCCCTGCGCGCCGTTTCAAGTCAACCGATATGGCTCCAGACACTTAGGAGCCAAAACGTCTGCGCCTGCCCTCGCTCGCGCCACGAGCGTGATACAGCGCAAACGAAAAGGACCTCGACAAGTTTCGTGGTGTTTAGCACCTACTCACATATGGGACTAGCACAAATAAATGTCTATCTTCGTCTGTCGCGGCGCAGCGAAGGGAGGGGAAGGTGAGTATTTGTGGGCATTGGCATACATTGACCGCCCACAGATGAAAAAGAAGGTGCGATGCAGGAGCTCGGGACACGAGAGATCAACGGGCTCTCAAGCCGCGCGCTCGACCGTTCCGGCAAGCAGTGAACATCACCGACCCGTTTATACTTGTAAATAATGTACATAAATATGTAGTGCCAAGACTTTGGTTCCTACACCAGTATACACATTTTCACAGTCAGACCTGTATGCACAGTTTCACAGTAAGACCAGTATGCACAGTTTGTTTGTCGAGTTCAACCAATTTAACCAGTAGCAATAAGCCACTGGTTACCAGTTCAACCACCATGACCAGTTCAACCAGTATGACCAGTTCAACCACCATGACCAGTCAACCAGTGTGACCAGTTCAACCAGTATCAAACTGGTCAAACTGGAGCAATATCCAAGTTTGAACCTGGTACCAGTTTGAACTGGTTACCAGTTTAAACTGGTCTTTCCAATAGGGGAGGTTCTTAGCTTCTTGTCTTCTGTAACATCAGGGTTGGCGTGGGCGCTCGATCAGGCGCAAAACATCCTCCACAAATGTGGTGACGCTCTTGCTGGAGCCGTCTCCTGGACAGAATCAGGAATTCGGCTCTCTCTCGTCAATGTTGGCTGCTGAACTTGCACTTCAGCTCGGTCTTGCAAACTTCCCACGACGTTAAGGAGGATTCCTGGTTCTCAAACCAGTGCTTGGCAGTTTCTTCCACGAGAAGTATAGGCTCTGCAGGAGCTGGGTGTCCATCTAGCTACTGCGCCGGCTGACACGGTCATATGATTATATTGTTCAATCCAGCCCCACACGTCTTATCCACCTTGCGTGAAAGGACATCACAGTGCGAGGTGCGACAGCCATGCAAATGATGGTGGGAGCGGACCAGGTTTGCTGCTACAGGTTTGTCATTGTTGGCTTAGTCAGCTTCGGTTTTTCTGGCAAACGACCTAATTCCAATGCTTCTTGCTGGTAACAGCGACTGCTTGGATTTCAGGTTCTTCGTGGTGTATTTCCGAGGTTCGTCCTTGTCGTACTCGCTTGTCTTGCGGTTTTTCTGCCGGGCTCGGGATAGGACTTGGTTCCCGGCTTGCCGGGGGTTTAAGGCGTGGGATAATGTGCCATCCCTGTGTTGTAATCAAGCAACTCGGCTGAGGAGCCACCAGGGTCCACACAGAGTGAAGGGCTATGGGAAAAGTACGCAGCACCTCGACCAGAACATACAATGACAGCTAGCATGGCCTGGAACTTTCCAGAATAATAAATATTGATAGAAAATAGAACTGGAGCAAGCATCCGTGACAATATAACAAAACAGACAGAAGAGAGTCTATCATTACCACTAAAGAAGCTGCATTGCTTTAGTGGCATTTTGTCAGAATAAATCCTGTCCTTCTGGATTTGGCAACTGCCGAGCACGAGCTGAACTGAAATGGATGAGGGACCACTTTTCTGGTAATGAGCCGCCGCATACTGTCGTCACAAAGCGGCGTGAACGGGTGGACTGGGTAGGTAACACGCGCGATAAAATGTCCATACAGCTTGCAATTCGCGTAACGAGTGTTGATGAAACTTTGGTGTCGCCGAAACGTGCGACAGACCAGCAGAATCAATACCAGCAGCAACACCTGTGCTCCGTGAAAGTACACGTCTCCGCCAGAGCAATTTAGTAGGCAGCACAGGATCACCTAAACCACGGCACAGGAACTACCAGCTTGAAGGCAGCTCTTCGGCGCGCCGCACACCTGTGCTCCGTGGTGTATGTCTACGCCGGAACAATTTGGGAAGCAGCACAGTATCATTTAGCACGGTGCGGGAACTGCAAGCGTCAAGGCAGCTCTCCGATGCGCCGCACAACAAAAGTGAGCCTTCGGTCATTTGAACGAAGCGGCACCACGATTGCACACTGCCAAGCACGACTCATGCAATTTCCGTCGCTCAACTGTGTATCCAAATACATTGCAGACGCTTCACTGCAGATCTTGAAGGTTTCGATGGTCAACGCGAGCACAGAAACGTTGCCTTAGATTTTAAATTTGCGGTGTCCGAATGAATCCGAGGACCGAGTAACGTAGGGCCGATTGTCTCTTTTGTGGCAACATCCCCGTCGGTCACCAGCGAAATGCGTGCCGTTCCTCCGTATTTTCACGTTATGCCTACGTCAGACACCACGCTGAACTCTGAAGTCGCTTCTGACCGGCCTCATATGACGCCTTCCGCGCCTGAAATGGACTCGCCGAGATGAACGATAACCAACAAAGCATCCGTCAAGCTCCGACCCAGCTGGGGCCAGCCGCTGCATGGGCGCTGCCATCTTTCCTGTGACGTCAGGTATTTGGTTTGGTCGTGTGACGATTGGTCAAATTTGCGTACAATTGCAGCCGCCTTATGGGGGTCATTTTCGAGTGCAGACCGGAACCCCGGTTTATTACTCTAAGCCCCTCTACCTCGTTGCACTCCACATAAAAACGTCAATAGAGCAAGACACCCAATAACTACTTCCGGGCTCTTCGTTTTTTTTTTTCAGTTTTATATTCGCCGTATTGAAGGTACGGAATTTCTCGGTGACCACCTAAGCAATAGTCAATATTCCCAGCATGTTGATTTTAACAGGGGAGCTGTTAAGGGCTAGGTTCCCTAGGATCGTGTCCGGTACCAAACAAATGTCGTCACAGAACTACACAAATCTCTGTACAGCTACCGACATCTATGAGCAACAGCGGCTGCCAGACAACCAGTCTGGTTACTGCTATCGCTCATTGGTGGCGGCAACCTTTCTAGCTATCATAGAATAGTTGATAGTTGGCCAAGTTGGTGGGAATTCATCGTAGGAAACGGCGCGAAAAGCAGACGAAGACGAAGAAGAAGCACACCTGACAGGCGCCGAGCTCCTCCCATGTGTTTATTCCTCGTCCTCGTCTGTTTTGCACGCTGTTTTCTACGTTTGTGTCACTTGCAATTCGGACTCGCGATGGGTCGGCCGCGTGCCCTTTCTTCGGGGAAAGAAGACCGGGTGCGGAAGGAGCGGCGACGTACGCAGCAGCGCGAATGGGTCCGCAACCACCGCGAAGCCGCTGTCGCCTCGAGTTTCACTGCGTCGAGCGCTTCAGATTCTCTTGCGAAAGAAGAGTACATCGCTCGCCTCGAAAGCCGCCGCCGAGAACAGAAGCTACAGCTCCTCTGCTCTTCCTTCTTCACCAGAATGGAAACGCTAAAAGTTTTTTTTTGTCAGTAATGTCATAATTCTGAGATTCTATTGAGCATCTCATGGGATGAAACTCTTTTTAAAAAGTAAACGCTCATACCGCAAATATTTAAAGCAAATAAAACAAGCCGCTCCAATCCAGTTCCAAGCCGTGTGTCTGGTTCCCCGCACGGCACGTCGTAGCCAGTTTTTCTACTGTATTATTTAGTTCTTTATTTGTGTTGTTCGCGTGCAGCTGCAGTCGTCGTCTTGAATTAACCTCTGCAGAGAAGGTATTCACTCAGCTGTAAGCGATGCTTAACGGACAGAAAAATCCCTTTCAATCAAATTGAATGAAGTCAAAGCCGCAACTTGCTGTGGATATTAAGTGTACGGAGCTACGCCGTGGTGAGCTCAAAAACTTCTCTCGCTCATCGCAGCGCTCAACTTGGTGGGCCGTTTTCCCAGGACCCACATTATATTTAAACAAGAAAATAAAGGATAGCCTTTTTTTTTTGGGGGGGGGGGGGGGGGGGGGTAAGGGGGCGGGTTCGATTTTGCCTACGATATTTTCTTAATCCTAAATTTCCAAACTGTGAATAAACGTACTTTCCGTCATATTTCCATATTGTTCAGCCCTTTTCACAGAGCGGAATCGCTTTCGGGTTGGAGACAACAGAACATCGCAGTCGGCAGTCACATTAGCCGCTGTCCGATAGGAGCTATATGGTTCAGACCAGCGTTGGAGCATGACTATCCGCAGGTCGATTCAGTGAAACGTAATCCCTCAAGCGGTGTTAAAGCTCATTGATATAAAGCGGAATGTCAACGTGCAACACATCGCCCCCTCTGATCACAGCCTGACTAGCGGCATCAATGCCCGACAGTTTACGTCATCCCATCTTCTTATTACATTACCGATACGCGAACAAAGGGTCACATCGACGAGAATTCCAGTACTGTGTTCAAAGCGCACAACACTGCCGTCGCGATGCTGCTGCTATGTTGCTGACACTCAGAAATACAGAACCATCTTGACAGCCGGTTCGCATTCGGCATCGGAAAACAAAACTGAACTCAGCACAGGACGTACCCAAGCGCCAGGCTGCAAACTCTCGCTGCCTTGGACACAGTTTTTTGCGGTTTCCATAACGCCGTCAACATTGACACGTCCTACCGCAATCCAAAGGCGGCCTTCTTAGCCCAGTGTACGTAGCCCTGCTGGCACTGCTCAGGAGCTTCGCTGTGTTTCTAGCGGCTTCGCTTGCTCATATGATAAAATTAATGGTAAAAAACATCGATGCAACAAAAATGCTCTGCCGGTTCGGACTGGGTGACGGAATTACAGGGGGCCTTCGCTGGCGCTGAAACTCAGTGAACTACCAACATTTATCGAACAACGAGCGCGATGTGCTCGAAAAACAAATTTGAAAAAGATGAGGCGGTAGGGCGAAACCCTTAATCCGTCTGCCTGGAGGAGAAAAACGCCTCGTTCCTCCCCCCTTTTCGTGTTCGCTTGGGGGCGCGTTAGTAGAATGAAGGAAAGCGCGCCGTTCCTACCTTTTTCCTCTTTTTTTTGTCCCTTACAGTATAGGTACTAAAAATTAAAAAAAAATATTAGTGTTTTATTTTACCAGGCACATCTTAGGTACCTTTTCTGGTCTTTTCACAAGCAACTACGATAATTTTAGCTCTAGCACTGGATTATGGGACTCTTTTCACTTCCAGTAAAGCCAGAATTTATCAGAAGATCACGAGATTGGCCGGAATTCACCATGTTTTTTTTTTCTTTTTTCGGACGTTAACGGAAGGCACTTAGGGGGATGCCTGTGAACCGCGGTCGGTTATGTTTACCAGATGCTGGACGATTCGCTAACAATTAGTGGTTAGTCCATAGAGACCTGAATGTTCTATGTATTTTTTTAACAGGGTCGATACCAGTGAAACAATTTGCACAGCTGTAGACAAAAGCAATCAGACCAAATAGGAACGACCAAATTCTTTGCCGCAAAAGATATCTTTCAAGGTACTCACAACGCCGCCTGGTAAATTCGTAGGCGTACGGTAGTTCAACTAATAAAACCGCGCAGGTGCACCACGTTTAGCGAAAACCACGAAAGCGCGGAGCGAACATCTGCCGCCGCCCGGGCACATCCACGATGTCGTCCCTGATGCCGTCGCCGCGGGTGCACCAGGCGTCAGTAGCACGCTTAGCGAAAACCACGAACGCGCGAAACGAACATCCGCCGACGTTGAGAAATCCCGGGCACACTCACGATGTCGTCCCTGATGCCGTCGCGGCGGGTGCACCAGGCGTCAGTAGCACGCTTAGCGAAAACCGCGAACGGGGGAAACGAACATCCGCCGACTTTGAGAAATCTTGGGCTCAGTCTTTTTCGCTCGCGGGATGCTTCTGAAGACGGACGGACAAGGAGGCGTAAGAAACAGGGCACTGAAAAAATATATTCTTTTTATCTGCACACCCAGCTGCTTTGGAAGATACAGGTCGCACACGTGGAACGAGAAGCCGAGACTGAGCGTTCGTTCCTGGCTGGCCGTTGCTCGTTGACGGACAAGGAAACCGGTTTTCTTTAAAAAAATAATAATAATAAGTCAGCAAAACGACCCTCTTGCATTTTTCCCACGAACCCAATGCGAGGGAGAGAGGGTGCGTAGGGACTCGTCCTTGGTGCGAGGCGCCATAATTACACGCCCAGTCCCCGGCTCGTCTCGACTTCCCCCTCCCCGCGCGTCGGCTTCGAGCGAAGGTCGGTAAACAGGGAAGCGAGTCACCTGTTTCGGGTACGATTTCTAGGAAAACCGGGTCGTCTGCATGGTATACGAGAGGGGCTGCAGGTGACATACCAGTGAAATCTGTTTGCCGGCAAATAATCTACCAAAGACTGGTAAACTCGTTTGGGATGAAAACGGGTGAAAGTGTACTCCTTTTTGGATTTTCGAAACAGTTCACTCCACGCACCTCTTCAGGATTTCAACGTCGTCCCTAGCTAAAACTCGCACTCACGAGAATGCTCTGGCCCAGACTTTTTTTGCCTGTCGCAAATATCAAATTGCCGGTTATCGCTGCCCACCTTTTTGGATCGTCAAAACAGTTCGCTGCACGCACTTCTTGCAGAATTGCAACGTCGTCCCGAGCTAAAACTCGCACTCACGAGAATGCCGCTCGTGTGGTCTCGTACCTGCTCTGGACCAGGGTTTTGCCTGTCGCGAATATTAAGTTGCCGGTTATCGCTGCCCACCTTTTTGGATCGTCAAAACAGTTCACTGCACGCACTTCTTGAGGGTTGCAACGTCGTCCCGAGCTAAAACTCGCACTCACGAGAATGCCGCTCGAGTGGTCTCGTACCTGCTCTGGACCAGGGTTTTGCCTGTCTCGAATATCAAGTTGCCGGTTATCGCTGCCCACCTTTTTGGATCGTCAAAACAGTTCACTGCACGCACTTCCTGAGGATTGCAACGTCGTCCCGAGCTAAAACTCGCACTCACGAGAATGCCGCTCGAGTGGTCTCGTAGCTGCCCTGGCCCAGACTTTTGCCTGTCGCAAATATCAAGTTGCCGGTGATCGCTGCCCCCCTTTTTGGATCGTCAAAACAGTTCGCTGCACACACTTCTTGCAGAATTGCAACGTCGTTTCGAGCTAAAACACAGGCTCACGAGAATGCCGCTGCATTGGCAGCCGCCATTACAAACACAGTCCCCCTGCTCGTCTTGGCTTCCTTGACTTTAGCCGTTCGCCTTGTGTCGGCTTCCAGTGATGTTCGGTGTCCGGGAAACGAGAGTGGCTTCCGGTAGGATTCCAGCGGCGGGTAATCGAAAGTGGCTCTGGTATAACTTCCAGCGAAAGTGGCTGCGCTGGTTTCTACTGAAAATGAGTGGAAATTAACCCGTTTCCACCAAATTTAACTGGACGTTTTTACCGGATTTTAAACGTAAGGGGCTCCGGTAAAAGGTCCAGCGAAATCTGGTTACTGGAAATGGCATACGGTAATATTTCCACCAAAAAACTGGTAAACTACGCTGGTTTCTGTTGAAAATGAGTGGAAATTAACCCGTTTCCACCGAATGTCACTGGAACTTTTGCCAGATTTTTCAATAGGGAATCTATCAGTGTGAACTGCAATAAACGAGCGATTGCTATCTTATGTGACAGATTATAGAATGTGCCTTCAGCCTTCTCTTAATTTTACAGTTTCTAGATTTTTGTCATTTCGATAATCCGCCGTTTTATTTTCGGTATTTTGAATGTCTCCCTTCTTTCCTGAGCTACCTTCTTTATTCCTCTCGCTCTCCACCGTGCCAGGTGGAATATGCGCACAGAAAAATAAAGAGACGCGCGCTGGAGATCACGCGAGGCATCTTGTATTTTTCACAAAAGTCCTATTGCACCTTTGATTCAAAAATAGCAAACAGACAATGTAGCCACTGTAGCTGAAACGCAGCGCCGGACATCATCCTTCTTGTCATTTTTGGCCTTTAACAAAATGAAGGCAAGGAACATGGAAGAGGATCGCTCAATCATCTGGCGGCATAAGGCAACACGCAGCTATAGCCCAGGCCAGCACATCGTCAGCCTACATACGCTTACACGAATGTAGAGAAATTCAGCGCTCAAGATAATGTCAGTGGGCGAGCGTTTCCATTGTTTTCTCTGGAGACTTGTTCTTGAAAAGGTCGGCTGTCGTACCTTTCAAACAAAAATGACAGTTTTGTTTGTTCGTTGTTGTTCTAAGGATTCTTCACGTTGTTAAGACAGTGACGTGGAGCAGAAGATTTCAACCAGATCGTGAAAGATCCGTGGTGAGCTTTGTGATTACTTGCCCAACGAAAATTCCATGTTAGTACAATTATAAGTATATAATAGAAATAAGGTGAATTGAGCTAGACTTGTAAACATAAGAAACGTTTTCATCTATGTGCATTGGTTTAAATTAAATTATATAAAATTTGCTAAGGCACAAGTGCCCTTAGGAGTTGCGAGATTCACTCATGCCTAATATAGCGCAAAACGCGTGCAGAGGGAAACAAATATCGGCGTTCAATAACCTATTGTCACTAAAATATTATGCATGAATGCAAACTTCAACAAAAACATGAACTCGTCCCTGTAACTTATAGAAAACGTCTACCTAAATCTTGCGACAGAAGGGAGACTTACCCGAAACAGGGCGCAACGCTCCCTTTTATATATGCGCTAGCCTTAACCTTCCAGATGAGCATCTCGTGAAACCAAAAAAAAAAAATAAACTGAGCCACCGGAGTTTAAATAACGTAGAACCTTTCAAACACCTGCGATGCTAACTGGGTCACACACGAGTCAGTACCTGCGCGTGCGTGACCGAATAACAAATATTTGAGCACAGGTAGACTGTCTTCACAGACTGGTAATGCAACCACACTTAACTTTCCGTGTTATGGTGAAGACACGGTTGATGTGGTGATCCTGGCGCTGGTTGTTTGTTGTTCTTTTTTCTTAATCAGACTTGTACAGGTTACTAAATAAAGGTAGGGAATTACGTGTAAAATTACCTAAGGCTAAATTTTAACTAGTTACTGCGACAATTACTCTCCCATAAAAGTAAGTAACCGTTGCTTCAAAAAGCAACCCCCCGGATTCGGGGCATTGCTTCAACCTTACGTCCTAGGGTAAACAGAAATCGAGTGCCAACACACAGTCCAAAACGGATGTAGCACGGGTCGGCCGCACTACAGCTCTGTGCTCTTTAGGTAAATGTCAGGTGAGGCAGCGGCAACGAGCTGCGACGCGGCAACAGCCAACGACAGCCAAGTCTGGAATCTACTATGCAATATTGTTGCTAAACATTTTCAAAAGCTGACGTCATATATATATATATATATATATATATATAATCTTTTTAGTTTGTTCAAAGAGAATAAAATACAAAAGAATTGTTCCTCGTCAAACTGCTCGTTTTACCGACACCGAGCCCTAATTTCCGGAAAAGCGTCAACAATAAAGAACATCTCCATTTTTATCTGGTCACAAAAAGCTGGCGCACGAAAAGGGTGACAGCAATGTGGGCACCCCCGAGCTTTTAGAGGAATAGGGGGGAACAACACAGAATTGAAATAAATATTCCTATTTGGAAATGTGAAGAGCTGTTTTTATAACTTTTGAGCAGCATGCCAGTTACTGCCGCATAGTTTTCAGTCAATTTTCGTGTCAAATTTTATTTCAGCGGAAGACGCAGGCGTCCTCTTCTGTTGTGACATTATACACCTTTCCAAAAAACGCTCCTAGGCCGCCGCCATGTTGCTGATGCTGATGCGGCTGGTGCGACTCTCGCGCCCCCTATGAGCTAGAAATTTTCTGCCACTCTCTGGGACTGTGAAGACCCGCTCAGCGCGGTTCTCTACATTCGTTTTTGCAGTTTTGCATTCGACGTTTTCTCGCCTCTCTTGAAAGTTTCCACTTATTTTTTTTTATGTGTGCTGCGTACCCTTTTTGTGCTGTCTTCCATTGTGAGAGATAAGGCTGGTAAGTGCCTGCCATTCAAGCTTTTTTGCTCGACATTCACGGGAAAGGTGAAGGACGTTGAACGGCCCGCCGACGCGATTTTGCGAACATTGTTCTCCCCCCTCCCAGAGATAATCCGCGTAGAATCCTCAGTTATCTCCAAAAATAGTTGTCTGGGTTGGGGTGAGAAATGGGTCAGTGGCGTTTGTTTCTTTGCCTTGGTGCGGTTGTGAGAAAAGGAAGCTCTCCCCGAAACGTGCCCCAAAACGAAGTCATCTCGGATTCCGTGCGATCGTCAAGATGTGACTGTCGTCGACTGTGACTGTGTTATTTGAGATCGTTCTCAAATAAATTCTTTTCGGATAACGCTGCATCATGTGGTACGTACGATATATTGTTCGAATGTGAACACTTCCCCAATTTTATGTCCGTGTCCTGTCCATCGGTAAACTCGTTATTTGTGAGTGTGAAAAATGCATGACTTTCGGCCCTCTGCTGTTGCAATTTATTTTTGACAGCAAAACGCTTTGTCGTTTCACATGCGGCGAAGCCCGCTGCGCCGTCAAAACTTATCGTAAGAAAAAAAAAATAACTAGGACTATACATTCCAGTCGCATTCGTTCTGTCGCGCGCATACCCACAAAAATAGTTAACAGTTTTTTTTGTTGCTTTTTTTGTTTTTTCAAATGTGCTACAATTTTTATCACAATGTCCTCGAGAAAATACATGTACCATGAGACACAAAATATAGCGGGAAAAGGTGATAATTTAGCCGCCAGCAGCGTTTGAAAATGCGCCTACGCAAGCTGCGCCTATTGAAATCACAGTCCACTCGGTTAGGGTTAGGGTCTCGGCCGGTGAGAGTCAAGCCCAACGTTACTAAAACACTCAGTTGGGAAACTCGCCGTCAAAACCTGGGCCGCTGGCGTCCACCGAGACCGAGCTAAATGCGAACACAGCGCCACTCTTTATCATTTGTCTGTACTGTGGTCACCTTGAGCTTTTTGAAAGCCTGTTTTTTGCGTAAAAACAAACGGAAAAGACTCTTTTTGTATGAAATTTATTGGAGTTTAGTACCAAATGATGGGCGCGTGATGTTTTTATCATCTTTAGTTCGCAAGGTTTTGCGGAACAATTAATATTGTTTTTATAAAACCATGCCTCAGCGGGCCTTTCAGGTAGCGCGTCCCGACCTAGGTGCATTTTAACTTCAGCCGTTCAACGCGGCGCGTCCGCCAAGGAGACGGGGGTTCACCCCTGTCAAAGCCAAAAGTAGAAGTCACGTGCATTTTCTCGAGTGGCCGCTGCGGGAGAAATGGTGGCGTTGTGTTCGTCATTAGCTCGGTGCTCGGTGCTCGGAGACAGATTGGGGCCATATTTTTAGGGCTGTCTCTATGGGAGTTTCCCAACTGAGTGTTTTAGTAACGTTGGTCAAGCCTCAAACTCAGTGACTGGGCTCGAAAAACGGTTGGTTGCCCCTGGGGTCGAGTGTTTTTTGGAAAGGTGTATACTAACTGCTGTAGTCACTACAACCAAAAAGGGCATTGTTAACTATCTCGAGCTCTTGCAAGGTGCGCAATTGTTTTGTGCTCTCGTCTCCGTATTAAGAAAGCATAAAAAAGAGTGAACGAACAAACAAAACAAAAATAAAAAAAACAGGCGCGCACCCATCTGGTAGACCAAAGAGCATGCACTTCGACATTTTTTTTGTTTGTTCTTTTTGTTCTTGTTAGAAGGGTCATTCCATGTGAAACGTCCCAGACGCTGCGCTCGACCACCTCCGATTTCTAAAAAAAAATTCATGGGCTTCGGCCACAATGTCTGTAGCCATACTTTAAAATAGTTTTGACGAAAAAAAATTTGTGATGACGTGAGCGCGATTTTAATTTTTGAAAACAGCGTGAAACTAGGCATCATTCAATAATTTACGAAAAATCTGTTTTTTTATGAAACACCCAACAACATTTTTTTCTTAAATTTGGACGGTTGTCGGCTTATAATGTGGTTGAGTTTGTGCAGTTTTGTTTAATTTAAATATTTTTTTTTAAAAATACATAATTTTATCCAAAAATAATCATTTTTGTCATTTTATGAAAAATATACAATTGCTCCCGGGACCTAATATAACTTTTTGCTGGTTGCCCTCTAGGTGTATAACCTATAAAAATATTTTAAACCGCTCAATTAAACATCTTGCAGTAAAAAAAAATAAATCCTGAATTTGCCAAAAAGCGCGTTTTGACGCATAAACAGCCGTTTATTCCACCCTGAGGTGGTCCAAGTAAAAATATAAAATATGGTGGCTTTGGAAGAACAATTTATCGTCTTTTGATTCTGAAAGTTTAATCAGAGTAATTTTTGTTTAAAGCGAGAAAACAATTTTTGAAGTTGAACTCTCGCACCACTACCCGGCGTCGCTTCTTAATGCCTCTTCGCCGCACAGCACGCCACCTGCGAGAATAGCCGAAGCGATTAGGTTCAAAGAAACAACGGAGTTTGCTGCCCGGTTACCCTCGTACCTCTTTTCTGGCTGTAAGGGAAGAAACGGCGGGTATCGTGTACTAATCGGGGGTGCCGCCAGCGCGTCGCCATAGCAGGCCCGTTGTGCCCATTGTACCCGAGGGCGGCTCCTCATACTCCTAAACGCGATGCCTAATCGACGGGCGGCATCAGTTGACGTGGACTTCCTCATGCCATGCCAAGGGTCCCACGGCGACCTCCGATTCCTAAAATAAAATCAATGGTTCTTCATCATAATGTTTGTGGTGCTTCTCTAAAATATTTTTGACGAGAAACAAATTTCATAGGGTGATGGCGGTTTGAACTCGTAAAAAAGGAGTGAAACTATGAGTCATTTATTAATTGATGAAAATGAAGATATTTTTATAGAACAGTGGACTATTTTTTCCTAAAAACCACATGGTATTTTGATTGTTGTGTAATAAGGATCATGGATATTCGCTTGAAGCAATTAAAAAAAAGTAATATATGAGAATTTGAGCCTTTTTGATAGTTTGGTTACAAACTATCTCGTTGTTGCAGGTGATTAAAAATTCTTATTGAAAACCCTGTGAATATACTGCACAAAAAAGTTTGGGGCCGTACAACTAAATATCTTGCAGAAAAAACAACTTAATTTGTGCAAAATTTCGTGCCGCCGTTTAAAGAGCCGTCAATTCTCCCTTGAGGTGGTCGAAAGAAAAATGCGAAACATGTTGACTTTTACAGAAGAGTTTATTGCCTTTTGTTCTTGAAAGTTTAATTAAAATAATTTCGTTCTAAATACACTAAAAGAACATTTTGAAGTTGAGCTTTTACGTCGCAACCTGGTGTCGTTCCTTGTGCCTCTTCTCTGCACAGCACGGCACCGTCGAGCCCGGCGAAGCGTGCGACTGTGTAACGGTGGGCCCACGCAGGTAGGGAGCAGGACCTTGAGCTGTCGGGTAAATCTCGGTGAAAAGGGGCTGTTTTTCACTCTTGTTGCTTTATGGCTTTTCCCATTTCGACCGTTTTACGCGGCGATGTCCTCCTGTGATCTTCCAGTGTCTTGATGTCAGGAGATGCTCAGCGCTGCCGGTTCAGAGCATCCATTAGTAAGCTAGCTGTTTCCTACAAACAGAACCCGATCACTCTCTCTTGTTAACGTCAGGACAGATGTAAACAGCAGCACAAAAGACCCGTGAACGGGCAATCTCGAACGACGAGGTGATGTGGTGTTGACGAATGCGCGCCGTTGAAGGCTCACGCGTCGTTTGTGTTCAAATCGGCTTTGAGATGACAAATTCTTGCCTTGCGGAATAGGACGTAAGTCCAGCACGTAGCGTAGATGGTGACGCAGGCTTAAAGTGATGGTAACTTCTTGTCCCTTTGACGGGGACCGCTGAGCTAAATCTTGGAGTGAGTTGAGCTCGTTTTTCTTCAGCCATTTCTTTCGGCACCCAAAGTATTGTTATGCCCCCGATGTTATTTTTGGCAAAGGTAAACAGCTGCTGGGGGGTCATGATTTGGTTCTCGAAGGGACTTCGAAGACTGGCCCTTGCTGCCAGACGCTTCACTGTGCCCCCGACTCCGTCACAAGAACTCTTCCCGTGGGACGTTGCGAAAAAATTCCATTCAGCGGAAATGCCGAAATCATTTTCGTGCTGACAGAGGTTTGCAAAGTTTTTTTTTATTATTCTACTGAGAGGACGCACCATCTGAAAAGTAGTGAATTTTTCTAATTTGCGGAAGGTCTCGCTTCAATATCTTAATTGCTTCACTCTGAAATACAGAAACAGCCACCGTGTCGTGTTCTAGGCAGTCCGAAATAAAACTGAATGATTTTATAGAAATCTCTTGGGTGGTGGCTTCTAGTTTGCGAAAGTAAATAACAACGGGGTGGACTGATGCCTGAGTATTCACCCAGTGACAGGATTGCGGGGCGTCCTGCACGATGAAACTATAATTTTCAGCGAAGTCCATGAGTACTATTGCCTCGGGTTTGCCTATGTTTGCTTTGCGCTCCCGCAAGTATCGTGCTTGTTGTTTGCTCACAAAGTGGTGAGCCTTCAGTGCCTTCAGCATATCTAAGAATTTTTCGCGGAACTCGTCTGGTGTCAGAACAATGGTTTCCAGTTGTCAACGCACCCCGCTAACCCACTGTTGCACATGGACGCAATCCGTTTCTTCCGGGTCAAGAAGTGGAGTGCTGCGGAGCAAAGTATCAGCAAAATCGGTACTTGGGCATTTGGCACACCTGTCAAGCATGCACTCTTCATTGTGTAGATCACATACTGTAGTGGATAGAAGTTCTTCGGTGCTTTCGTCTAATCCTGTAGCGTGAAGCATGAGCTTAAAATTTTGGTGTTGCATGCACAAGCAAACTGTGTGAGTGCCGCTCCCCCCTGCTAGGACACAATGTGAAGGCCGCAGACTTGCGAATGTTGAAAAACTGCACCTGAAATCGCAGCTTTTTTTTCCATTCCTCGTGCATTTCTTTCAAGTTGAGCAACAACAGACGCTTTTGGCGACCACGTAGCACGTCCTTTCTTCCCGGTAGGCAGTACGAGACAGCGTCGTCCTGATAGAACTCCATGATGGAGGCCTTAACTTCTTCGCTGACCGGGCGGCCTCTTCTTTTTGGCACGGTGCCCAATATTCCTGATTCTGACCTGACCATTACGGCTTGACGCGCTTGTCGTTCCGAGGCTCCAAAGAAGTTCATAATCTTTTCGCGAGACCAGGAGGGCGGGGCCAATGTTAGGAGCTGTAATTTTTTCTCTCTGTTTTTCTCCAGGTCAAACTTGTTTTTTACATCTTGCATGAGTGACACGTAGTCACTCAAGACAAAATCCTCATCCTGGTTCGGCTGAGAAGTTCGTTTCTGCTGTACACCCAAAGATGCATAAATTCTTCTTTCGGCAGAGATTTTAAGTTGTCTAACCTTCTTTTGGGTGTATATCTCGCGGCTTATTCGCCCTCGTTTTCGTTGGAGAGGGCTCTCTCCAACGGCTGCGAGGGCCCCGTTGACGTACTCAAGTGCTACCTCGGGGTCATCATGCTTAGAAGAAGCATCACGAGCCAGAGGTGGTGCTGGTGCTTGAAAAGTAGGTCTCTTCTTCAATTCGAAACAATTTCGGCGGCATGCTTGACAAAGTCGGTTTCCAGGAATAAGGTTTAAATTGGGGTGCGCATCTGCCAAGGCTATTGTAGTTACAGCTGATACACGGCGGTTTTTGACGTGTTCATAGAAAGGGTTAGAACACCACTTAGATGCAATCAGTGATGTGTACTTTTTAAGGTATACTTGATAATGATGTGAACACACTGTACGGATGTCACCTTGTGGGCGCCCGGAACGGAGCGAAAGGAGCCCCCGATCCGTGTGCGTCAGGTCTTGAGCGTTGATGAGGGACCGCGTCTTGGTCTGTGTGGTCACATGGCAACCCCTTGCACCCAGGGAGCACGGAGGAAGTTCGGCTTCTGCAATGAAAAAGAAATTTAAATGCAACATGACTGCTCCTTCATTCATGTGAGCCATATCTGCGTGCTGCGCATAAATGAAATGTCGGGCACATATGCGCCTTACGTGCAGAAGCTAGCCTTGTACGCAAATCGCCATTCGGCTTTGAACTTTTATACCGCTAATTGGTTTGTGACAGGTATAAGGCGAACCATGTGTATTTAATATAAGCCAACGCATCCTTCCCTAAAGCTTGGGCTTATACATGTCTAACGTAACACATACTACATGTACGACAAACGGCCAGCTTTAAAAAAATGGCTAGTCCATCTGGTTTGAAAAAGTCATGAATTGAGCGGCCACAACTATACAAATACTGTGACAGGCTAGGCACGAGTAAACACGAAACAACTATCATTGTATCGTAGAAAATAAAGCCGCCTTTCCTACGTACCCTGATCAGCATCCACAGGAACCGTAGATTGACTTCTTTCTCCAGAAGGACCAGCTTGATCCATCGTTACACCACCGTACAACGCACTTGATGAAAAATGAAGTTCTTTCTTCGACAGATTTCTGATCTCAAATGGTCGTTCGAAAGCCAACTTCTCGCTTGTCAGCCCTTTCTTAGCTTACTAGCGCAGAAGCGGGCTCCTCAAAAGGCAAGGAATGAGACTCGATACCCAGTGTTAATAGTGCGGACACGTGCCTTTGTTTATTCAATATTTCCAATGGGCCATGTAAAGATTCCCGCACTGACAATATGGACCGAAAATAATGCTAGAAGCGAACTCTTGGCTTGTGACGATGCTTCAAGCGTCCGAGTTAACATACTGAATCAGCGCGTTTCAGACTTTGATCACGTGCCTGTAGCCTTCACTGCGCTCCAACTAAGCGCGAACCGGATCATAGTTCCGCTTTTCACCGCAGAGTGCGTGACGGCTAGATTTCGCAGCGATATTATCGCGTTTCAGACGTCCAAGTCAGCTGATGCCGCCCGTCGATTAGGCATAGGATTTCGGAGTGTGAGGAGCCGCCCTCGGGTACAAAGGGCAAAGCCGGCCTGCTATGGCGACGCACTGGCGGCACCCCCGATTAGTACACGATACCCGCCGTTTCTTCCCTTACAGCCAGAAAAGAGGTACGAGGGGAACCGGGCAGCAAACTCCGTTGTTTCTTTGAACCTAATCGCTTCGGCTATTCTCGCAGGTGGCGTTCTGTGCGGTGAAGAGGCGTTCAGAAGCGACGCCGGGTAGTGGTGCGAGAGTTCAACTTCAAAAATTGTTTTCTCGCTTTAAACAAAAATTACTCTGATTAAACTTTCAGAATCAAAAGACGATCAATCGTTCTTCCAAACCCGCCATATTTTGTACTTTTACTTGGAACACCTCATGGTAAAATGAACGGCTCTTTATGCGTCAAAACGCACTTTTTGGCAACTTCAGGATTTTTTTTACTGCAAGATGTTTCATTGAGCGGTTTAAAATATTTTTTTTATAGGTTATATACCTAAAGGGCAGCCAGTAAAAAAGTTATTTTGGGTCCCGGGAGCAATTATATATTTTTTAATCAAATGACAAATAAGTTTCTTTTTGAATAAAATTATGTATTTGTAAAAAATATTTAAATTAAACAAAACTGCACAAACTCAACCACATTATAAGCCGACAACCGTGCAAATTTAAGGAAAAAATATTGTTGGGTGTTTCATAAAAAAGCTGATTTTTCGTAAATTATTGAGTGATGCCTAGTTTCACGCTGTTTTCAATAACTAAAATCGCGCTCACGTCATCGAAAAATTTTTTTCGTCAAAACTGTTTTAGGGTATGGTTACTGACATTGTGGCCGAAGCCCATGAATTTTTTTTTTAGAAATCGGAGGTGGTCGAGCGCAACGTCTGGGACGTTTCACATGGAATGACCCAGAAGTAAACATCTTGACCTTGCGAGCTTGCCTTATATTGTTTCCATCGAGAGTCGGATTCTTTATATAAGTGTGCTTCTCCCATCGATGTGGGCGAGCAAGCTCCATTAAGCAAACAACCAGATCACAAAAAAGAAATAATCGAAGTGTTAGGCGACGTGAAGAAAGGCTTTCCACATTTGAAGAAAACTGCCAGGCACCGCGTTTCGTAAGTGCAGGTCGCTATGTGATTCCAATGAAGCTCATCATACAAAAAAAAAAAAAAAAAAAAAAAAACATCGCGATTTTTGTTTGGTTTTGCAATTCTAGTTTTCGTTCCTCTGTGGATAAAAACGCAATGTAACGAGTTACAATAATTATTTTATTTAAATAAAAAAAACGTTATAATCACTTTGAAAAATATATAAATATTCACTTTCAAAACTACTGACAAATGTACCGGACTACAACTAATTTCGTTATCTGTAAAGGTTTACGAACTATCTGGTCTTAATGCTGCTATATTGCACTGACATTTTCGAAATGTTTTGTTTTAAGGTGAGTTATCCTTCTATCTGACGACTAAATAAACACCAGTAACATTTTGAGATATAATAGTCAACCATTATTGTGGCTATAGTTTCGTTGTAATATAACAAATATATATATATATATTTATAAACTCACAAGGCGCTTATCCCAATTGACGGAACCGAAACGGACTCGCGTACAAGTACGGGATGAACTTTGTTATCGTCCAGATGACGGCAAGGCATTCCTTCGCGGTAGCTGAGAAATCGCTCTCTGCAATGGGCCCCTAAACTCGTCAAACACAAAGTTGGGGCCGAAGTTGAAGGAGCGCACTGATTGTCTTATCAGGACGATGACTTCGCGCTTCTTTCGCCGATGTCCAATGAGCGCGCTCCGCGAACTTTGGGCTCCAACTTTGTCTTTGACGAGTTTAGGGCCCCTGGAGGGAGAGAGCGATTTCTCAGAAGAAAAAAAAATGGGCCAATCACCGGTTCTGTTGGAGCCGACGCAGCTGTTGCCATAGCAACCCACGCTCTCGGACGAACTCAACGGGTGTGTGTGAATTGCTCTTGAGTCTCGGAGCTCTTCGACGTGGCCCACGGCCAGACCCTTCGTAAAGTAACGCGTCTCATGTCTGACGTTGATCGCGAGGACCGCGGTGCGCCCGCTTTGGAGGTCGGATACACCTTTCGTAACGACAATTCCTCTTCATAGGAGCAGTTGTGCGCTTTCTTCCAGTAGGCCTTCACCGTTTGTGTCTGCGTTGGCTCCGACGTGTAAAACACGCTCAATCGCGGCCGCAGGTTCACATAATGAGCGAAGACTCGGACCGTGGCTGATGTCACTAGGCGTTCCTCCGACAGTAGAACAGGTTTCCTTAGTGTCAGCCGTTTTGGTTCTAAAGTATATAATGGCACCATATTTACACAGAAACTCAATTATGGGGATAACGTCCCTCGCACACTGCTGTAAAACGACGAACTTAACAGGACAGGTTTCACCATGAATTTCGACGCGAGCGGTCCATCTTCCAACACGTGTGATCAGGGGTCCTCCAGCGGTTTGTATTTGCAGGTCGTCCTATTGCGTCGTCACTTGTTGTAGACGGTGCAAGAGTCTCACACGCAAAACTGAGTAGTCTGTTTCGGTGCCCACGAGTGCTGACGCGTCGTGGCCATCGATGCAACAGAAAGGTTGTTGGGCAGTATTGGAGAAGTGGCGTTCTGATGCGTGACATCTTTAGAGTGGGAGCCCTCCGGCGTTCGCAGAGGCTATTGACGTCGTCCGTTTACAGCAACTTAACCACCAAAAGTTGCCGAGTTTAGTTTTCCCGGCAAAAATGGGATACAGGCTAGATCAACCGGACCGACGAAGAGGCGACACGTGACGGTGCACGTGGTCGGCTTCCCCGCAGTGGTCACACAGTGCGGGTCGGTCGGAAGTCGTCGAAACGTCCGACTTCCTTGGGGAAGGTTGCTTTGGCCGGACGTACTGCGGCGCCGGAGGTTCACGTCGTGGTGGCGCCGTATACGGGCAGGCGAAGGGAGGGGGAGGGGGGGGGGGGGGGAAAGGGGAGGCAATTGCAGTGTAATTCGGCGTACGGTTTCCCAAGAACTGGCACGTCGACGTGATCCTCCGGTTGGAAAGCTCCCTGTACTTTTCGAACCAACTCCGCGATCAAGAGAAAATCCGGGCAGTTAGCAGATCTGTCATATCTGGCGCAGGTTTTCCTTTCCGTTCCGACACCCTCGACGTCAAAGCTAAGGGGGCTGAAACACTCACTACGCCGGTGAGTCTTATAATGACCAGCTCTGGCCGACAGCTTTCACTCCATGTTGGCTGCCTCAGTCGTAAATTTCATAATGGCAGTCAGGGGCTTGCGGACAAGTCCGCCGAAGATTTCGCTCTTCACGCCTTTGATGAGAAAGCGAACCCTCAACTCTTTAGTAGCTTACGGGTCGACGCATGCACTTAGTCGTAGCACATCTTCAACAAAACTGGTTACAGTTTCGTTGGGGCCTCAATCCGTGTTTGAAGCAGATAGTCCAAACGCTGCCGTCACTGTTGTCTCGTAAAGATCCACTTCACCTCGGCCACGCAGATGTCCCACCACGTATTAGCGAAGCCTCGTGGTTCTCAAACTATCGCTTCGCAATAACCTCCCGTGAAAAATAAAGGTTCTGCAGGTACTGCTAAGAAATCCATCCGTTGTGGTGTGCCCCGTTCTCGTAGTCTTGAACCCAGTCCTCGACGTCCCTGTGGATCTCGCAGTGGAAGGCGTCGGCGTACGAGGAACGAGGGGCAGGTTGACGATGGAAGGGGCTGCCGGGTTCTGCTGGGATATCGTCGTCTTTGTCTTCGGCTTCTCAAATAGAAGGCCAAACTCAGGGGGCTGTCCTTCGCTGCGGCGGCTGGCTCGTGGTTTGGGTTGGTCAAAGTGGATTAGCTTCTCGGGACTTGAAAAATATCTATCCCGACAGATCTTCTGAGGGGTATGTTTCACAGGAATGGGATGTGGTGCTCCGCACCTCCCCCAAAATGCCACGAATGAGAATTGATGAAGCGACAAATGGCTCAAGGAAACTAAGCGATTAATAAATTAGCGCAAACCTACTTATACGTTGCGGTGCAGCTACTTTTAAGCCTTTCCCGGAAACCTACAGGGTGGTACAAGGAGACGCCAGGCTCTTTAAATCGACAGCAAAATTCAGTCTCTTAACCTATCGCGCTACGACTTTGTGCAGCATTGCCCACAGCTGATGCATTTTTTTTTCTTGTGAAATTTGGAAAGAGCGAACTTACCTAAGGAAAAAGTAAAGAAAAAAAAAAAGGCTTAGCTCCTATGAAAACGCAGCGACGCCACCGGTCTTCCAACAATACGGCGCCGTTTCGCACGGGCGACAACAGATGGCGCAACGAACGTCGCCAACGAACGAGCATACGGCGCCGAGTACCGGCGTTATTAGCAGACGATTTTTTCAACTCAAAAGCGGTGCGCGTTCCACAGGCGGCGACAGTCGCAGAAACAAAAAAACAGGCGCGATAACAACGAGAAACTGCAGTTGCATGTATGCTAAACACGCCGGCTCTGGGCGTCGTATCCTCGTTCGTTGGCGGCAGTTGGCGTCGCGACCGCTTGCGCCATCTCTTGTCTCCCGTGCGAAACGGCGCCGTGTTGTTTGAAGACCGGTGGCTACGCCGCGTCTCCATACGAGCTAAGCCTTTTTCTTTCTTTACTTTTTCCTCAGGTAAACTCGCTCTTTGCAAATCTTACAAAGAAATGCACCATCTGTGGGGAACGCTGCACAAAGTCGAAGGTTAAGAAAGGTTAAGAAACCGAATTTTGCGGTCGATTTAAAGAGCCTGGCCTCTCCCTGAATCACCCTGTAGAATAATCTGCGTCGGTCCAACTCGATCTATACATTCTAAACATAAACAAGCTAAACGCTTATTCAATCTTTTCCAGTTTTATGCTAACATAAAGGAAGGAAAAGGGGCATGCAGTGCCGGGAATCAATACCGAGCCACCCCCGTGTCAGCTCAGCGCGCTGCCAACTCGGCTTCAAAAGCGCGTTGCTAAATCTCACCCTAGAAGCGGTTACACGCACGGGGGTAGCCATCTTCCAAGAACGGGGTATTTTTACTTTATAGCGGCGATGATCCCGAGCGAAGGAAGGAAGGGGAATCACAGTTCTCCGCTGACGGTCCGGTTACACCGATCTTCTTAGGTTAACGGTAGAATCGTAGAACCAACCAGAGTGTGATTTGCTGCGTGTAGATAAGCATTATTAATTCGAGGTATAACAAGAAGTTCTTATTGGGGAAGGGTTCGTTAGGATGAGAACTGTGAAGCTTCAAGCTTCACCGTTCTCCTCCTCAGGAGTAGGGTGAAGCTTCAAGAAAAATGGCTGAGCGAAGCTTCGGGGCCTTACGTCACATACCCATCTTGTATTTGAACCTCCTTGCCTATTGCGCATTTTTATATATAAATAAATAAATGAATAAATAAATAAATGTATATATATATATGTATATGTATATATATATATATATATATATATATATATATATATATATATATATATATATATATATATATATATATATATCTCTTAACTTTAAAAATGTGAAAAAATTAACACATCACCGCTAGACAGCATCATACCATTAGGTCCATGCGTCGAGACGTATTGACGGACGACTTTTCAGGCCAGCGTAGGGTACAAAGTTGTCTGAGTCGCAGGCTTATTTTGTTAACATCTAGAGAAGAACTGTCGCAATAAAAGTATTTTGGAGAGCAATTGTCTCCTAATAGGCCCGTGCCTTTTCTTTTTCTCGATGATAAGCCCGTTGTGTGGAGCGCTGTAGACAAAATTCACAACATTTACTTCATAATTCAAGTTCGGAAAAGCCCAATTAAGTGTGCAAATTCAAAATAAAATTGACTCAAATCGCAATATAAATCACAATTTAAATCAGGATTTAAATCACCTGGATTTTCTATGCTGATTTAAATAAACCTCTACCCGTAAAATAATCCTCAGGAATACCATTCCTTCACCGTTTGTATAACCTTTTGTGGTTCGACTGGGCATTTGTTTAGTACTTAAGTCAAAGATTCATCAAACAAGAAAACTTAGAGCAGACAGAAGATAAATAAAAAGCAGCGCTCCTATAAACAAATCAGAACTTTGAGTTATCTTTTCACTTTTACACTGCATTTATCAGTTACATATTGTCCTACTGCAATAAAATCAGAACCCAAAAGGAAAATAAAAAAAGAAAACTAAAATGCAACGTCCTATGGCAAACAAACCCAAACGTAATATAAATTGCACATCAATATGTTCCAAAAGCTGAGAAGTCAAGTTGCGTGCTAATATCTGTAAATTACGGTAAATAAACTATGCATAAAAGTTTAAATTTACACTAATCCTATCTTCCGCACTCTTTTCAATGCCAGGAAAGTTTGATCAAGCAATTTGTCATGCTTATTTTATATATTTAAATATTACATATATATGTATGTATGCATATATTATATAGCCAGCCTCGACGAGGCCGCTGCATCGTCGAGGCTGTATACATATACCATTAATAGATACTGAAAACGACGCATTCTTCGCGGGATCAATATATCGCGATTTAGGTCAAAGCTGAAGTTTTAAAATAATTCCGGGGTTCTAATATTGGCGACGCGATCAGATCTCACTATAGACTCCAATGTGTTTACAGTTTACCGGAATTGTTCGCGGGACCTATTGTTCGCGAATTGTAGGTGATTCGCGAAAATTAAGTCGTCGCGAAAATTATGTCATTTACAGTATAGTATACAATAGTACATACATATAGCGTCAAAGACCCGATTTTTCTAGTCAGTGATTTAAATCAAATTAATATGAACTAAATAAAATAAATTTGTTTGAAATAAAATAAATTTGATTTACTTGACATTTGCTAGAAAAGGTGCGTTTCTTTTACTCTGACCTGTGGAATTCTCGCTCACCGCTTGTCCTCAGAAAGGGGCCAAGTCATAATCGAGAAATCTTCAACCTTCGAACCCGGTTTTCGGCGGCTTGCGCCACCATGGCTGAACTGTACTCTACCCTAGCCTCTCGCCTCGCGCCTGGCGCCTTGGCCCCGTGCTCGGTCCTTGCGCGCCCGCTGCATCGTCGTAAAAGCTCTCGGTGTCCAACCCACATCTCCACACCCCCCCCCCCCCCCACCCTTTTAGTGGATTGGTCATGTTCCAAAATATCAGCAGTCTTGGTTAATTATTGCAGCCGTTTGCACCTAACCTCCCTTGCGGGACAGAAAACCTCATAAAAATAATTAGCCTCCCGTAGCCAAAGAGTGGGTCCTCAACCTTATATAAATAAAAAGTGAAAAAAAAAACATGGCTCCGCTTTCCGACCTGTTTTTTTCTAGGACCGAGCATCATCAATAGCGCCGCTTAACATAAAAAAAAGTCTCTCCAGCTCACGCTCCGACTAGTTCGGCTAAAGAGAGAAAACACATATCAAAGCTCGCAGAAATTCGTTTTTAAATGAATAAATTAAGCAAAAAAATGAAAGATGTTTACAACTCCCTGTAATGCTGAAGTACAGCGCAGCTCCTGGGGAGGAGAAGGGAAGGGTACTGAGGGGAGCGTGTGCCCCTCCTCCCCATTCGTACCCTCTCTCCTCCCGTTCTCCTCCCCTCGTCCTCTGCTCCACCTCCCCCTCCTTTCCTCCTCCTCCTGCTTCTCTCTTGAGGTATTTGGATTTCGCGATATATCACGCTAAACAATCGGAGAAAGAAATATATAGATATATACACTGGGTATTCCCGCTCACCGCTTGTGCGGTGAAAGGAAATATTGTTCTCACATCTGGAAGCTCCACTCTAAGTTCTGCCGATGCCAGGAAACAGGACAGCAGGATCAAGGCGGGAGAACTAGACAGCGCTAAAGTCAACACTTTGACGAGGCAAGTCATACACTCATGTCATCTTACTTGCTGGGGGGCTCTGTCGAAGACTGCTCGGCGTTTGTGATTTCCTGAGCATGTCTCTAGCGTGCTCCCCCGAGGTGGCACAGCAGAACAGCGAGTGCACGTCCCTCGGGGCCAGTTGGATGATTTTCTGCATGACTGGTATGAAGTTCTTCGTTGTCTTGCACGAAATATGTTGTGAGTGCTGTCGGCGAGAGATGCAGAGCTACCACGAGCAAGCCCTTGTCGACCCTGATGGCACACACTTTACCAACTTCGTCTGACGGGCCACGGAGACCGATGGGTACAGCACAGACCCGTACCTATGTAGATGACCCCATAGATAACGAGTACAACACGTTCTCATACGTGCCTCTTTGTGATTTATGAATGCTTATATCATTTGCCTGCACAACGGGTAGCCTGGCATCTCCCCTCCTCCCTCCTCTTCCCTCCTCCTTCGTTGAGCACTGTATTTTCTTTCGGAGGAGCAGACGGGAGGAGGATGAGGGGGAAGGAGGAGCCAGGAGGAGGAGAGGAGGGGGAGGAAACGTGCCATCATGGAAAACTCGTGACCCGCGCGTTGCATCATGGGACGTTCTCCATAATGTAATGCGCGGTTACGCCGACGGCGACGCACTCAAGCCGGAAACGGGCGCCTAAGAGCTGCACTCTAAAACAAACAAAACCGTCGGCATTATCGCTTTAAAATATATTCAACCCCAGTGCACATGCTTTCGCTCTATAGCCTATCCAAACTCCTGGGCTCATGCGCCGCAAGTATGACTGGAGCAGCAAGGCGGGAGCACTGTACAGCCGAATCGTAAGGGGGAAAGGCCGACGCCTCACATGACCTTCCCAATGTCGTCTCTTAGGGTCTCGGCACTCACCAAGAGTCTGCTCGGCGTCTCTACTCTCCTCAGCGTCGCTCTTAACAACTTTCCTACTTATAACGAGTGTCCGTAGTGCCTCCTTTTATGGACCCTAAAGCCTGAGCACAAGTGTCACTCGGGTTTTGGTTTCGGTGCTTGTTTAGCGCGCCCTCCGGCAGGTTCTAAAACAACCCTGTTGCTTCATTTGCCTTGGGCAGTTTGCTAATTTGTGTTTGCTATTTACAGAAAGCGACCGCTCTATTTAGCCAGGAAAGAAAAAGGGGTCGCTTGTGAGCGTTCACTCTAACTCACCATAGGTTTTGCGCGGAGGTCCCCTTTGGCTGACGAAAAGATAGAAAACTTTCTTTTTTACAGAGGAGCTGTTAAGGCCTAGTTTCCCCAGGATCGTGTCCGGTACCAAACAAATGTCGACACCCGTGGTCGACACAACACTCTGGTTGTCGCCGTCGCTCATAGATGGCGGTAGCTGTCCACAGTGTTGCGTTCGCCGGTTGTCTGCTTGCCGCCGTCGCTCATGGATTGCGGCAACCTTCCCAGCCTCGGCAACCAGACAACTGGTTGCTGAAATCGCTCATAGGTGCGGCAACATTTTTTGGGAGAAAGAAGAGCGGGAACGGAACGAGCGGCAATGTGCGCAGCAGCCCGAATGTTTCCGCAACCGCCGCGAGGCCGCTATCGCCTAAGGTTGCACAGCGTCGAGCGCTTCAGATTCCCTTGCGAAAAAAGAGCCGATCGTTCGCCTGGAACGCCACCGCCGAAAACAGAAGCTGCAGCTCCGCTGCTCTTCCTTCTTCACCAGAGTGGAAAGGCTGGAATTTTTTGAATAGGATTTATGCTAAGGCATATCTGACGACTAATCCTACCGGCTTATGTTTTTTTTTTTTTTTTTGGGGGGGGGGGGGGGGGGGGGGGGAATCGGACGATAATTTCATGTCCTGATTTAGAGCAAGATATAAAACCCGGAAGTCGAGGAAATATGTTCGTCTTATTTTAATGCGAATCGCCTGCATTAAATTAAAATATTTTGAATGTTTCTTGAAGAAAAATGAAATGAGTATGAAAAGGGTCAACGGTGCTCCACCGAAATGACTTGGAAGAGCGGCGGGTGGACATCCACCGGGGCCACAATCTTGGAAATTGGGGCGCCCTGTAGTTACGACGTGCAGCTTCAAGATGTTTTTACAATATCGCGGAAACGCCGATCGATCGATAGATCAGCGTCTTACCGCGGCGTGAAACAGCAAGTCCTCGAGTTTGGGCGTGTGTCTTCTGCCAAATGCGCATAATCTCGCTGACCAGCCGTTTCACACCGCGATACGGCGCCGACCTTCCGGCCAGCTGGCATTCGCACGATAATGCTAAAAAATATAGAGGTTGTACGTTGTAGTTGTTCCTGTTTTAATAGTGTGGTCGAATACCGGACAAAATGTCACTTGACATAATCTCACTGAAAATTCCCCCTTTTGTCAAAGACCCGTACCAAACCTTGCCTTTTTATTACTAGGTCTATGAACATAATTACTCAACGGTCGTTAAACTATTTTGAGAAATATTGAGACAAGCTCTAATTTGAATTCATTGGCGAACCACACGTGCGACTAGAATAATCTATGATATTCCACCTTCGTTTTCATGGCGTTTATAAAACCGAAGTGGAACACGAAAACAGCAGCTCATCTAGCAAAAACCCTTTGCAAGTGTAAACAACAAATGGATGGTGACGTAGATAGGGCAGTATATTTTTTTGTAAACGGGTGGCAGACGAGCCGCTCCAGAGCGGTATGCGGCTCCGAAGCAAGTCCAGGCGCGACTTGCGGTTTCTAGTGAGCTTTACACCCTGCCACCCCCTCCCCCTGCCTGGAAAAAGGATAGATATAGTCCCAGGCGGCACACCAATGTCGGTCCGACATTGGCCTAACATTGGCAAGGACTGGCCTCAATATTGGACAATATTGGAAGCGCTACCCTTTCCAACGTTGGCCCAGTGATTGGTGCCAATGTTGGGCCACTATTCAGCCATCGTTCCAGCCAATGTCGGCCCCATCATCGGTGTCAATGTTGGGCCATTGCTAAACCATGGTTCCAGCCAAGGTGGTCCCACATTGGCAAAGACCTGCGTAATATTGGACAACACTGGAAGCGCGACCCAATGCAGTGTTGGCCGTCATGCTGATTTTTGGCCATCGTTGCACTCGCCCAGCTCTTTGCAAGTGCATTCGCCAAGTTTGCAAAAAGGAAGGTTTTAAAACCTTCCTTTTTGCAAACAAGGAATTGTTTTAAAATCTCCTAAAAGTTTATTACACACAGCTTATTCTATAGACAAGTACAAACTCAGCAATTTGTAATAGGTGAAGAGGTACTATTCAACTGTGATAAAACTAAGAATAATGCAAAGCAAACAACAACCGGGGTAATTCTTGGGTAGTGTCCAGTCTCCCGGCAGCTTGAAGAATTTTTTCCCCAAAATACTACCGCTAGTCGCCCCTCATAGGTGGTGTAATCAGTTCATCGAACGACATTTCATAGACAGATCGTTTCATCAACACGCGATGTTTCATCAAAAAACTCAAAATACTTTTTTTCCCCTCTTTTTTTTATTTTTTGCAATGAACCGCTTCAGACTTAGCATGAAGCGGCGTGAAAGGGTGGGCTGGTTCGATGAGCACGCGCCTCAGGAATACACGTGCGTTGAAATGCCCCTACAGCGTGCAATTCGCGTAACGCATGTCGAGGAAGCGTTGCGCCTCAGGAATACACGCGCGACGAAATGCCTTTACAGAGCGCAATTCGCGTAAAGCATGTCGATGAAACGTAAATGTCGACGAAAAGGTGGCCACGCAACTTGTTTTTGCGAAGCGCAGGGAGAATAAAAAATCGGTATTCTACCTGCAGTTGTGACATTATTTCAGACAGATAATGGCAGGCGACTGTCGGTAAGATTGCGGGAAAATTATTCTCCCGGCTGTCAGGAGATAGGCCCTGCCCAATTCTAGAGGTTATCCGGAAGATTACCCATTCAAAAATGGACAATGATCACCAAGTAGGTTGCAGCTCACTTACTTTGAAAATACCGGACTTGAAAGATGTAATCCGACATATATGTCAACACGGGCACTGCAGAAAAACCACTCAAACACAAAAACCAGAAGGAAGTGATCCTTGAAGATTCGACACGATGTAGCACACGCTGCCATTTGCCGAACCGAACATTAAACGATTCACAAGAATGTCTTGGGCTTCTTTGAAGGAATCGACACGGGTAGGACTTTCCGAACGAGATACCATTTACCACAGAAGCGAAACCCACAGCGGGCCCGCAACCCGCAGGCCGCATCACACGCGAAACTAGGTCCGGTCTTCGCGACGCAGGCATTCCGAGTTTGTCAACGGCTAATGCGTCACCCGTCAAACCACGTGATCACGCTTCTGCCGTTACCCGCGCACAGAGAGCGGATTCAAGCAATAAAACGTGTACGATTCATTGGTCCGGCGAGTACGCAACGTCTACCGCGCCTTCAACTTAGGGAGAGAGAAAAAAAGAGAGAAGGAGTACAAGCGGGCCAGAACGGGGGTGGGGTGCGCCTACAAAGGCTAAATTTCAAGGTCATCTCAACAATGAACGCATCGAGAGAATTTTTCACTTCTACCCAAGGTTGATAGTGCAGTAGATGTTATGCGTGACCTTGGGCTTTAGGCAGGTTCCGTGCTCTGCCTTATCACCAGCTTCGAGACTGTAGTCACGTGACCCTAACCGGAGACACGATTGGCCTTAAACACGCATAAAGTCTACCCTGCTGTCAATACCGATTTAACAGGACAGCTCTTTGAAGGTCAGCTTTTGAACTTCTAAAGAAGCTCTCCAGCCCAAAAGTGGTTTGAAGACAGTATGTTTTACGTCGTATAACCCACATTATAATTTAGAATGAAGAACTAAGCGCGACTATTTTTTGCGCATGATGTACACAAATATACCTATAAATACATAAATATATTTTTATCAATAAATTTAATACTGTTTGTACTCTGTTAGGTTCGCGTTTTAAAACTGCAAATTTTTTTACGAAAGAGTTACACATAAAAGACATCCCAAACAGCACATCGTCCACATTGCAACACAGGATGAATCGCCGACACTCGCCGACAGAAGGTTGCGATGCTGCGCGAAAGGTTTCTGAAAGATGCTGGGTAGGGTACTCTGAGCGCGCGGCTTCGCGATTGTTCGAAGGGCAAATGATTCGCGACAACAAAGTAGCGTCTAGCAGCTTCAGTAAGCTAACTGGGCTCGAAGTCCCACGGTCATATTTCCGCAGAGCGAGCGCGGCCTGCCAGATCGAGGTGCAGTGTGCTCTCGCGTCGCGATTGCTACGGCGTTGCTCTGCCCACACTGATGACATGTGCACTGGCAGTCAAAGCAACCCTCTCGAGACTTCACTCGAGTTTAATATATGACTTTATAGCGCGATATACTCTCGTAAAACTGAGAGTCACTTCGGTTGCGGCGTAAGCGGCGGCTTTTTGTTTGTTGACACCTGCGTCGACAATGACTAAATATGCACAGAAACATTAAATATAAAAAATAGAGCACGCAGAAATAATTACAAACATGGCAGGGGCACGGACAAAGAGAAGACGTTAACGCTACGTATACATACAAAATACACTGGGAAAGACAAAAATACGTAAATTTAAAAAAAAACGGAATTAAGTTGTCAACGCCGAGGTGAGGCAATGCGATTGGAGAGCAGCCGGCAAAAAACTGCAATAGTCCTATAGGCAGCTAAGGACGTATTTGTGATCGCGGTTCTAAAGCGCCGGCGACGTACGCCCCATTAATTGTTGGCTAAATAAAATTATCGCCCGTTCGAGCTCATGAATGACTCTTTTCCAATTTCCTACCTCTGCAATACAAAAAGAGGGTCGCGGGTCTATATCCTAGGCGACACAAATATCGATAAGCCATTGGCTATGGCAGTACAATATTGACCAGCCTATACCAAGACATCACCTATATTGGAAAACTCTTGGCTTTGACAGTTTAATATTAACCAGCTTAAGCCAACGTATGTTCAATATCGTAAAACCATTGGCTCTGACAGTCCAATATTGTACAGGTTATGCCGGCGTATATCCATATAGGAAAGCATTGGCTTTGACAGTCTAATATTGGACAGCTTATGCCGGCGTACAGCCCATATCAGAAAGCCAGTGGCTCCGACAGTCCAATATTGGACAACTTACGCCGGCATATATCAAATATTGGAAAGCTATTGGCTTTGACAGTCCAATGTTGAACAGCCCATGCCAACGTATCACCAATATTGGAAAACCATTGGCTTTGATAGTCCATTCTTGTCCAATGTGTTTCCAATATTGGGAAACATGGCTCAGTTGGGCCATTGTTGGGCCATTCTTCGCCACATCAAATCCAATGTTGGCCCAATACTGTGTGCTGCCTGGGGTAATGTTTCGTCAATATAATCCCCACCCTTTTTTAAGGACGAAATTTGTGGAGGTCGATTTTTCACCTAGCAATTCTGCCATGTTGAAATGCAATGCCGATGTCCGGATTTTGTATGACTATTTTGGGGTCAAATTGGGTATATACAGGCATTTTCGTCCCGCCAATTAACCAAGAAGTGCTCCAAGATATCATTGAATCCAAGAAGTCACAGTGTGCACCTGAATGCGGGTTCCCGGTCTTCCAAAAACGACTGTGTACCAAAAGTTTTTTTTTGTTTTTCATGTAAATTGGGTAATTACAGCTTGCAGTTTATTGCAGCATGAGATTGCGTCTGACCTACAACCTGGAAAAAAAACGAACACTAAAGCTGCTGGGCCACCTCACCTTAGACCTTGTAACTGTTTGGGTAAAGGGACAGAAGCTCTACCCCACAAAGGAATTTTCTTCTAGATAAAGAAATGACGGGGAAAAGGGGAGTTTTTGTCATTGAAGTGATTCTCAGTAATATCCTCCATAGATCCCTCTGATGACTTGGAAGGCAGAGCACACATTGTCAGGCGAGAAGCGAAAGCCATGAGAGATTATACCAAGTGTCAAACCCAAACAAAATACATTTCTGCTTAATTATGCAAGCATATTGCAAATTGAACATTGAGGCACTTTCCGCAACTTTGCACCATGTAAAATACTAGAGCCAGAAAAAGAAACCTTGAATTGATTACGCGAAATTGGCAGTTCATGCAATTCTGAAAAACGCCGACAAGCGGTTGAGCCTGGGGACAGCCAGTGGCAGTTCCTGCCGAAACCTCGTACCCGAGCTCGAATAGCCGGAGAAAGGCGTCAACATATTGTTCATAAAAATGCTTTCTATGTGTGTTGTTGTGAGCGACGAGATGCTATGAGATAACGCAAAACAGTTTGGCGCCATACTGGACCTCTTTTTGTATTCGCTTTTAAAACATGGAGTCACAAGCGTTTTACTTAACACCCGAGGTGTTTCTCTGAAACGTCTTATATGATAAACTTTCGTTGTAATCGTGCTTAGGGAATTCAGCAGCAAAAGTAAAACACCTTTACTTATACCCTTCAATTTGCGTTATTTTAATATCCATCATTTTCACGACCTCATGCAGGCATTCTAGACTTGAACTGCTCGAGGAAAGGTGCAGCAGGTTTAAGGCAATAAATCGAATTTCATGCCACCGTATTCGTAGATTTGAGAGCCAGGATAGAACCGCTGTTGCGGATGTTCGAAAACGTCATGCAGAAGTATTCGCTAAGCCTTCTCCAGAGGACTTTTATACATTGATGAAAGTGGCTTTTCCACAAGATAAGCTCTGCATTAACCTTTGAATCTGGATATGTGTCTAGAGCGTAACGAAACAAAGAAATAATGCCGGTGCGATTACTATGCAACGCAAGCGGAACTCATAAGGAAGTGGAAGCCGATTCTTCTGGCGAATGCCGAGTGACACGGCGATTTGGGGAGAAGTTTAACTTAAACTGTGCCTGCTCCAGCAATTAAAACAAGAAATCATGGATGACATGCAAGACGCGTAAAAGCTTCCTGACAGAATTTCACCGCTTCTTGAAACCTGTAAAGAGAACAGCCGTTTCTTTAGTTGGTAACGCATCATGCCACAGTGCACCGGCGAAGTGAGGACCTGACAGTGATATCCCTTCCACTCAACGTGATAGCCGAAATACGGCCCTTGGACGCAAGCATCATTCGGTTGGTTAAAGCCCAGTACAGAAGTACACATGTACGACACGACATCGTTTGTGGTGAAGATACTGAACCACAAACATTGGTTTCGAAGTAGTGTCTTCAGAAGCTGAAGAGGGCATCCGAATCAGTGACGCCTCAGATTATAGTGAACTGCTGGCTGCAATCAGAAATTTTTGTCTACAACAATGCAATGGAGAAAGAAGACCAGACTGATGATCTTCCACTCGCGGCACTTTGAGAAGCAAAATCAGACGCCCATGATCAAAGGACCGAGTGTCCCGAAGCGTTAGGACTTTAGCTTTTAATAAAGCTTGGTTAGAGTTTCAAGTTTAAGTTTTCTAAATTATTTCTAACCAGACGAATGTCCGTCGAAAATGTTTACATTTAAGGCTCTTTCTAATGACTACGTTCCTGCTGTGGTGCGGCTTGCCAAGCGTTATGTTCAGCTCTACAACTCTATTTCTACCGTCGAAACTTACCACACGTTCAGCAAGACTTGCAAGGAACTACGGCTAATTCCGAAGAGTCTCAGCCTGAAACGCCTGGTTCACACCACCGTGGGTCACAGGATCGTCGAGCAGGCCGAACGTCGTTTGCTCGACTCCATGATTCAAGAATGCCGGGAAACTCCCAGGAAGAAGGATTTGGATCTTTTCTTTTTCCGGAGACAACTGAAATACCGTGTTCCGGAGCCTTTTTCCTGCCATCGACGACTTTGCCAGGTCTGCTGCCACGTCGGCCGCTGAGAGAAGGAGTTCGGACCCCCAGAAGAAGCTGGTATCTCTCCAATTGTGTTCCGGCGTCTCCCAAGAAACCAACAAGAGGTTCGTGAAAAATCTGTCTTTGAGAGAACTTTCTGATACCAAGACTCGTGTTCCCGGCAAGGGGAAAAAAGTTCAACCTAACCACAACAACGCCGGCTATAGCTTCAATGGCAGCTGGTTTCGAATATGGCCTGCGTGAGTTAGGCCCCTGCATCCGTGAAGAAGCCAGCCTCAATGCCATCGGCGTGCTGTCTAAGGCGCACCGACTGGAGCAGTTAAATTACACGGCGGAAGTGAAAGCAGCCATTCAGAGCTTGAGAGAAGAGATGAGCATCGTCGTCCTCCCTGTCGAGAAGGGGAACGTAACCGTGCTACTCGACCGCGCAGACTACGGTGAGAAGGCGCTCCACCTTCTCAACACCGACGCATACATGTTTCTGCCAAAGGACCCGACTGCCAAGATTCAGGCAAGTCTAAACAAAAAGGTCTCTACGATTTTCGATAGATATCCCGAGTCCCAAGGCCTTCGCTTCGCTCTCATGTGCCGGAACAGGTCAGCGCTGGGCTTTTATGGCCTGCCGAAGGTGCACAGGCCAGATATCCCCCTCCGACCCTTAGTGGATTGCACAACATCTCCGTTACGTGAGTTTTCCAACCATCTCCACCGACTGCTGTCGCCACTAACTGGGAAAACCGACGCGTGCGTCCTCAAATCTGGACACCTCATCGAGCTCACCTCGGGCCTCCAACTGCGGGACGACGAGAGCCTTATCTCCATCGACGTCGTGTCACTTTTCACAAGTGTGCCTGTGCCTCTGGCAGTGTCTGTGACGCGGACGGGCCTCTCGTCTGACACAAGACTCTCCGAAAGAACGTGCCTTGAAATGGACGAGATTTGCCGTCAACTAGAATTTTGTCTAATCAGCACTTATTTTTCTCTTGCTGACCGCTTGTACAGACACACCAGAGGTACGGCTATGGGTGCTGTGGTCTCCGTCACTGTGGCAAACCACGCAATGGAGGCGATCGAAAAGAAAGCCCTGGACACTTTTTCCCCAGAACCCGCGTGTTTCCTGTGGTATGTCGGTGACTGGTTTTGTGTTGTAAAGACAAGTGAGATCGACAGTCTCCACATACATTTAAACTTCATCGAGCCACCGATTCAATTCACGATTGAGCACGAGTCAGGCGGATATCTCACATTCCTAACGGTGCAGTGAGAAAGTCCGGCCGTCTGGACTTCAATGTGCATGGGAAGCCAACAGTCACAGGCCGATACCTGGAGTTTTCATCGAGCCACCCTAGGATACATAAGTCTTCCGTGGCTTTGGCACTCGTGAGACGGACCATCACGGTCTGCTCCTCAAAGAAGACCACCCGAAAAGAGATCGAAACAATTTAACAAGACCTGCGGAAGAATGGCTACCCAGCTAGATTTGTAAACAGCACAGTCAAGAAACTTCAAAGCACCTCTTCAACCCAAGACGCCGCCCCTCCCCCACCCGCTTGTGTGTACCCTTCATGAAAGACCCATGAAAGGCGAGTACTACGACAGTGCAGCATAGCGGTCTCACACAAGCGAGTCTCGACCATCGGTGGCCATCTCCTTCTACCAAATGATTGCCCCCCGAGGGAGAGGACACAGGGACTGGTTTACAAAATTACCTGCGGTGACTGCCTCGCGCCGTACGTTGGGGAAACGAAGAACTCCTCAAAGCTCCTGCGGCGCCACCGCTACCACATCGTGAAGAAGAATGGGGAGGGACGCGCGCTGGCTGAACACGTCGAGAAGACAAACCGCTCCACGGATCTCGACAACAGCTCCGTCCTCGCAGTGGAGAGAAACTGGCGAAAGCGCCTTCTGTTAGGGTCCTGGCATATTCAGTGCACACGTGGCAACGTAAACCGGTCGATGGGGAACCTTCCCAGCAGATACGTTTCGGGGTTAAGAAGGACGATCCGGGGAGCACCCGGGTGTGTTCGGGTTCGTGGGCAGGCCGTTCCGCGGGACAAAAAGAGTCGCCCGTGATCAAGGGAACGAGTTGCTCCCGAAACATCGGGATATTTGCTTTCAACAAAGCTTGATGGAGTTTTAAGTTGAAGTTTTTTAAATCGTTCCTAACCAGAGGGATCGATCTACATCAAAAACGTTTGCATATCTTTAAGAGCTGGGCAAAATGAACCGCGGTGAATGCCGTGTCCCAGCGCGGGACAACGGCAGGGACGTCGTGACTGAACCGCCGTGATCAGGCCAATGATGTTTATTCTGGGCGAAAGGACCCAGCTCAAGAAAGCTAGAAAGACAAAGTGGCATCTAGTGGCCGAGAGTTATATATGTGGCAAATATGTGGCAATGAAAGAAGAAGTGAGAATACAACATCCCCTTCCGTTAAGAAAAGAAGAGAAAGAGAAATAGTAAAGAAGAGAGAAGTATACTCAAAACAAGCGCAATTGATATTACATAGGACTAAATGCCATATACAAAGTACGATAGACAAGAATGAATAAATATACAATAACCTCAATCGGAATCAGCACGGTTTGTACAGAATAATATAAGAGAGTAATTGCAAGCTTTGTACAACAATTGACACACACAAAAGATACGAAACGTTATCAACATAAGGCATTTTTAAATCATACTATCAAAGATAAATTCAGGGCCCGGTTCTATAAATATATTGGATACGCGTGTGACCAATAGCAATAAATAATCACATACAGTGACAGAAAACATTAACATGCATAACATTCACACATCATCTCCGAACCTCACAGGTTTCCGCCGCTCTCGTCTAGAGCGTCTAACAGTCTCGTTTGCTGGCGCTGTTGCGGCGGTGTTAGATGCAACCGCTGCACCTTCGAGCCACTGCACAGTCCTGTTACTGGTGGATCTTCGACCGGAAGTGTCCGGATCACCCTTAGGCTGGACCGGTGAATCCCGTGCAACAACGGCTGAGGGTGTAAACTGGGCGGGAACCTAACTGTCATCCGCGACAGGAGGCGATTCAGGAACCCAGTGAACTGTCAGGCTTCCGGATGGCCGACACTGAAACGTGTTTGAGGGCGTTGACTGTTTCTCGGGTGAAACGGCAACGGTAAACTTGAATACGTTCCAGGCTCCTCCGTCCTCAAGGCGGAAGGTCCAACGTCCAACTCGGTTGACTATTTTCAACGGCTCGCTGAACTTAGATTTATCGTAGTGCGTTTTTTTTTTTTTGGATGCTTGTAGCCAACAAATTGACCAACAACAAATTTCGGTCGTTTGGCTCCTTGTCGCTGGTTAGTGTATTTCTTGCTTGACTGTTTCCGTTGGCATACTCGTTCTCGTAGGCGTCTCATCTCCTTCATTGGGTTGCGAAGAAAATATCGAGGTGACAGACCCAGGATATGGAGACGTGTCTTCGGTTTCCTTCCATGGAGAAAGAGCGCTGGCGACAGACCTGTTGTGTGATCTGTGGTACACCGGTACAACCCTAGGTAGTGGGTGACTGCTTCTTGTAAACGACGGTTCTCAGCGGCAGCGAGCTGAATGAATTTTTTCGGTACTCGATTGAAACGTTCGACGAGCCCATTGGCTTGCGAATATTACACCGACGAGTAGACGTGGTTTATGCCTCGGTCTTTTAGGAAGTCGCTAAACTGTAATGACGTGAACTGTGGCCCGTTGTCTGATACGAGACAATCTGGATAACCCTCTCGAGTGAAAACTGGTGACATAAATGTCATCATTTGAGCGGTTGTCACGTGGTGGCAGAACTGAACCTCTGGCCATTTAGAAAAATATTCAACAAGAGTGATGGCATACCGGCACGCTGGCTCTCCTTGCTCAAATGAACCGACAATGTCGATTGGGTTTTGGCCCATGGCCACTGCTGAAGTGGAACTGGCTGCAAGGTTGTTGGTGAAGTTTGACAGGCTTTTCTGCCGCTTGGCACACCGGGCAGCTTCTGATCACACTTTCGGGTTGACGATCCGAGGCAGGCCACCAGTAGAGGTCTCGGAGCCGGCTCTTGGATTTGACGATTCCTGGATGGCCTTCATGAGCAATCTCCATCAGTGTATTTCTTAGTGTCGTAGGAATTAGAACATTTTCTCCTCTCATCAGCAAGTTATCTACAACTGAGAGTTCGTCACGAACATGAGAAAAGAAAACAATGTCGTTGGAAAAAAAACTTCTGCGACGGCCAGGATGAAACTACATAGTCCATCCCTTGACTTAGGATGACATCATCTGTCGTGGCTTGCTGCAGCTGTTCTTTTGTCACGCAAGGAGTGACGAACGACACAATCTTCTCTTCAAGTGATGTCCCACCTTCCGTGTCAGCTACTGTCAAGCGTGACAGAGCATCTGCCACACGGTTGTCACAGCCTCGCTGATACTCAACCGTGAAGTGATACATCCGAAGACGTGAGGACCATCGCGTGATGCGTAGCGGACAATGTCCTCTACCGCGTGTCGACAGAAGGGCAATCAGTGCCTGATGGTCCGTACGTAATGTGAAGTGGCGACCTCATAGGTAGTTACGCCATCCCTCACATGCCGAGAGACGTGCCAGGGCTTCTTTTTCTGTGACAGAGTACTTTCGTTCTGCTTCAGTGAGCGTAGGAGAGGCAAAAGCAACAGTATAAACTTGTTTCCCCGTTCGTTGCTGTAGGACAGCCTCAAGCCCATATGCGGACGCATCTGTTGCGACGATTATCGGCGGCGGGGTCGAACATCCGAAGCCTTTGACTGGACGAAAAGAGCAATTTCAACCGCTTAAAACGATCGCTGGCCTTGGGGTCCTAAATGAATGGAACGTCTTTGCGCAGGAACCGGCGAAGTGGTTCTACTTCGGTCGCAACTCCGGGAATAAATCTTGAATAGTATTCCACCAGTCCCAGTATGGTACTTCACCAGTCCGTTGGCACTGGTGTCTGGTTGATGGTGTCGACGTTTTGTTTGAGAGGAGCGATTCCCCGGCTGCTAACTTGGTGACCCAAAAAAGAGAGTTCTCTTACATCAAAGACGCACTAGTTATTCAAGCGTAGCCCCGCATGGGAGATGCGCTGAAGAACGGCTCGGAGGTTAGCAAGATGCTCCTCGCTGAATCTGCCAAAGACAATGATGTGGTCTATGTAGAATAGCACTCCTTCACAGCCATGTAAAATTCGAGACATCATTTGTTGGAATGTGGCCGGAGCAGAAGCCCAGGCCAAAACATACTCTCTTAAATCGCAACAGGCCTTCATGTGTTACAAAGGCTGTCAGGTTTCTGCTATCTGGGTGTAGTTCAACCTGATGGTATGCAGAAGCCAGATCTAGTTTTTAAAAGTGGGTTGCACCAACCAGGAAAATAAGCAGTTCATCTGTATGTGGTAGAGGAAAGCTGTCAATAACAACTGCCTTGTTTGGCTCCCTGAGATCTATGCACATCCTAATTTTTTCATCCTTTTTCTGGACTACGACGATTGGCAACACCCATTCAGACGCGTCAATACGTTCAGTCACGTCATTTGCTTCAAGGCCCTTAAGCTCGTCTGAAACTTCCTTGTGAACCGTAAACGGAAAACGTCGCAATTTGCAATGTACTGGTGTAACAGAGAGACGGACTTTTACCTTGCGTACATAGCCTTTGGCGTGACCAAGCTCGGAAACAAAATGATGCTTCTAGTCAGCGATCAGTGATTTTGGAATATGTTTCAAGTGTGGCTATTCCAGCAGCAACTTGTCGATCTCCGATATGTGGAGGACCACTCTTCGGAGAGAGCCGTGAGGCGGAACTTGGTTCCCCTACGGCAGCAAGTAGACGATCCTCACACGACGAGGGCCACTGCTGGACTTTTTCTGGAGGGCTGTGCGCTACCCCGGCTCTATGGAGTACATCGTTTGTCGATACATGCCCAATGTTTGTAACATAAAATAATATAAAGGATGTTTTTTCCTGGTAAGAGACACCTGCGTAAAATGCCCCCAGGACTATTATTTTCTCTTGTGAATAGTTTAGGAGAGCCGTTAGTGGTGAGAAAAGCTTGATGGTCCTTTTCTCTTTGAGGCTCTTGAAACCCGCGTCCGAAGCGATGGAAACGGACAATCTGGTGTCCACGAGAAAGTTGACAACATGATGGAAGACGATGACGTCTATGTAAATGGCCAATCGATGACCACCAGGAGTAACGTTCATCACAACTCCATAATTGTTTTCGTCGTCGTCGGAAAGTATCTCTTGGATTTGAATGGAGCTCTGTTGAAGGTTGAGCTCCTGCAGACACGCGCGTAATCTCCGCGCTTACCGCACCCATAACACATGCCATTTTTCGCTGGGCAGGCCGCGGCGGTTAGATATTTTTGCAACCACAGTTTCGGCATTCGGGTCTTGTGGTGCGATCTAGGTGCCCAAGGCCCGGATGTGAGTCTCTTGTACTGGACCAACTCCCGGTTATTGCGTGGTACCGACACTGATTACTCATGAGTGGACGTCCGGGAGCAACTTCGATTTGAGGCTTGACGAGTCAGAGGCTGGTCATGTAGTGGCGCATGGGAGGTGGTCGGTCGTTCCAACGTAGTGGGACGCCATGACACCTGGTGCGAGGAAGAACGTCCTTTGTTACCTCGCTGCAGTCGATGGGAGAGTCTACGACGTTCTGCATTGACTTCACATGCTATTGAAGGTTCGTCGGGATATGGCTGTGATCGCATCGCGCTGGCTTCTTTTGCGGCCTTCTCTATGAGAAGAGCGACGTCGACGGCGCGCTCGAACGTCAAGGCTTTGTTTTAGAGCAGTCGTTCGCGAAGAGAAGTCGAGGATATTAACGCGATGAGCTGCTTGCGAAGATCTTCGTCAACACGGGTTCCAAAGTCGCATGTGGTCGCCAATTGACGTAAAGCCGCGACATACTCTCCGAGCGACTCGTTGGCTTGTTGATAGCGGCGGCGATACCGATATCGCTTTACAATGGCGCTCGTGTTTTCAGAGAAATGACTGGCTAAGGCTGAGACCACTTTAACGTAGCAGTCATGAGAGGGACTTGCCACTTGGACAGACTGACTTGACGTTTTAGCTTCTCCAGCCGCGTTTACAACTGGCCTCGTCGCTGGCGGAGGCGTAGCGGTAGCGGGTATTGCAAGACGACTTACTATGGCGTCATCATAGATACGTTGACCTTCACCACCCAAGTTGTGGGTGAAGATGGATTGACGGCGAACGGCAAAAACTCGGCAGCACCAGCTGCATCCATGTAGCGCCGGAACCGCATGTCCCATTCGCCCCAAGGTACCGGTGGTCGTCCAGGCGCATCCAGAAATGACTTTGGTGGCACGATGTTGGAAAAAGCCATCTTCGGTCAAGAGCGGATCAGCTTGCGACAATCTGACGTCCTGGTCCGATCTAGCAGGAGGCTGCGTCAACGTTCTCAGAGCGAGGCCCCTGTCCGAACGCTGCGGTAAGGCCTAAATGCGCTGAGTCTAGAATTGAGCTGCGGCGGAATCGCAGATCGGCGGACCAAGGTAGGCGAAGACGTGCAGTCCCCCGACGAACTTGGAGGCTAGCAGGGACCGTCAAGCATCCTCGTCGGCAAAATCATGCCGTGTCCCAGCGAGGGACAATGGCAGGAACGTCGTGACTGAACAGCCGTCATCAGGCCAAGGATGTTTATTCAGGGCGGAAGGACCCAGCTCGAGAAGGAGAGAAAGACGAAGTGGCATCTAGTGGCCCAGAATTATAGACGAGGCAAAGATGTGGCAATGAAAGAAGTGAAAATACAACAGTGAAGGACGTATAGGCACTCTTGGACCTAGACCAGGACGCCATCGCCTGGGAGCCGTGGACCGATGAGCAGACCCTATTGGAAAAACCAGCATGAAAATCAAACTGGTCAAGCTGGTAATTAAGGTGGTCAAGCTGGTAATCAAGGTGGTCAAACTGGTCAATGTGGTAATTAAACTGGTTTAGCTGGCAATCAAGCTGGTTTAAGCTGGGCAAGCTGGAATTTAAGCTGGTCAGTCTGGTCTAAGTAAAAACCAGCATGGTCTCACTCGAATCTGGTTTTAGATTCAATCTGGTGTAGCTGGGAGCCAGTCTGGTCTTAACTGGTCAAACTGGTTTTCCATGGAGCCAATGTGGTCAAGCTGGGAGACGAGCTGGTCATGCTGGGAGACAAGCTGGTGAATCTGGTCGAAATAATAATCGTGGTGGTCAAGCTGGTCATGCTGGGAGCGCGCACGCCAAGGTCGGCTAGAGATAGCCGAACTGGCATTGCTGGGAGCGCGCGCGACAAGGTCGGCTGCTGGAACGAGGCCACGTCCTGTTCTTTGTCCTCTCGTTTTTGGTAGACCACCGGGCGCGTCAGGCGCGCTGCAAGCTACCTTTGTGTGCGAGAAAAGAGAGAGAGAGAGAGAGAGTGGTAGAAACGGAGAATCGAAGACGCGTTTGGATAGCTTGGGCAGAGGGCAGATCGAAGGGACGGCTGTGTGCGCGTTGTTTGGAGACTAGTTGAACGACGGTGCAAGCGAAGCGGGTTTTGAGAAGACAGCGAGCGGCAGTCCGTTCAGTGCGGGAAGATGTCAGACGTCCCGACTGCGGCGTCGCTTCGTGTCTTCGAACGTGTGTGTGCCCAAGAATGACGGCGGTGCCGAGGAGTATCGCCAATGCCATCCAAGCCACACGGATTTCCTCGCCTCTGCCGACCACGCAAGTTGCCGCTTCGCCCCCATCGCTGGCGGGACCCAGGTTCGCTTCTCTCGTCCGTGTAGTATTTTCGTCTGCTATTGCCTGTTTTTGGCCTGTGTCTAGTATTTTTTTCGTGTTGAGAGATAAGCAATCTGGTTTTATTAACATTGTAGACAATTTGCACCGAGAATCTGTGCGTCGGTTAGTACTGTGTCAGCGCCGAGGATGTGTAGCATTTGAGTTCATGTGAGCCTGCCGCAAGTACGAAAATAATAAATTGGATGCCGAGTTGGCTTTTCTGACGAGCTTGGCTTTTTTATTCTGTGTATTAATTTAAACAGGTTAAACTGGTTGGGAAGTTCACCAGCATGACCAGTTTAACAGCATGACCAGCATGCCAAACTGGGCATGCTGGGGCAATAACCCAGCTTGAAGCTGGGACCAGATCAACCATCATGACCAGTATGACCAGATCAACCAGCATGACCAGCATGCCAAGCTGGGCATGCTGGGGCAATAACCCAGCTTGAAGCTGGGACCAGCTTAAGCTGGTTTTTTCAATAGGGGATGCTTGAGCTTCGAGCAGATGCAGCCCTCAAAAACGTCAATTCAGAGACTACTTTGCTGCGACAAAAGTGGGTGACGAAGAAGCCGAGAGACCAACCGTATAACTCAACGTGCAGCTTGCCGCCACTTTAAAACAGTCATCACTTACGTTCAGCTCGAACAACAGGGAGAACCTGTACTTTAGGTAACGGACGTGTTGTACTTACCGGACAATGCATAGGCTTAAAATTTCGCTACAAACCCACGTATTGTAATTTTTAGCTGCATAAACCCCGCAATCATTGCAACTTACAAAGTTGTATACTCGGGCACTTCGTAATAATTAAGCATGGTTGGTGAAAAACGGGTTTAAATAAGGTGCCGAACACGGAAAGAAAAATGACAGGACAAAACTGAACTCACGAATCAATTTATTCTTTGAAACGGTGTTTCGGTACGTGGATGATTTTTAGAGGTTTGTAAAATAGTGGAGGGAGATACAGCGCGTGCTTTAGTCTTGGATGTACTAAATAAGTTTGGGAATGGCCTCAGTTTTACATACTAGAGATTAAAAAGAAAGAGTTCTGCAGGTCTTGGATCTGTCCTTGTGCCTGGGGGATGAGCACGCATGTTGGTCTTTTAGTCACGGGTCGAAGAAACCGGACCTGGACTTTATGTCAGCCAATTCAAGAGTTGTGAAGAAGGGCATCGCCGTTTCGTTTCTTGGCTTGGCATGGGCGAAGTCATGCCCACATTTGATAAACTTCGTTTTCTTGTCTTGGAACAAGAGACTCATGCAAAAGGGTTCCCGCAAGCATTGTTGATGGTGGTGGCGAGCTTTCTCTTCAAAAAGGCTAAAGGTATTGAGAGAAGAAGTGTTGATTTTGACAAAAGCGAATGGTAGTAATCCTGACATTTACGGTGTTCTTCACAACCGGAAAAAGTTTAGAAGTCGGTTTCGAGTTCCTATGTTGTTTTAGCCCCACAACAAATTAACCAAATTTGTTCTAGACTCAGTGCAAGAGCTCAAAATTGTAAGAAGATCAGGTGCACCAAAGAACATGCAAAACCGTTTTTATCATGCGTTTCGTGTGTTGCGTACCGCATCCCCCTATCTTGTGGAAAGTCCATCGTGGGACAGACAGGAAGGTGAAGGTGTCTGAACGACATATTCCAGGAGTATGCGTATTTGCTCAAAGCAACGGTGGGTGGCCTTCTAACTTTTCATTTTAGGGACGGTTTGTGCCAGACCACCTTCACTGATTTTAGGGTCTTGTGGGGGCGCGGGAAGAAGGTCACGAGAGAAAGTATCGAGGCTTTTTACATTTCATATTGAACTGCCAGCTGTTTGAGCGATCCATCTGTCGCGTTGTCCCAAAAAGAACTGGCGTTCCTAAAATCTTCCATGAAGTGTCCGATATAATGTTGACACAACGTGAAATCACGTTTTGCCTGATTATGAGCACCAGGGATAACGAGTGTTTTGTGTGTAAGGATGCTTTCTGGCGAAGATATGATTAGAGCTGTATTTTTTTCTTCTTTTTTCGTTTCAAGTAATAAATTTAGGCGGGACTTTAGATACGTTTTGTCGTACTTGTTGCTTTCTTCGTCCCCGTTTTTTTAACCTGATTTTCATAAACCAGTTTTTATATAATTATTGCCGTTGCTGAGCGTGTTAATGAGTGCGTTTTGGCCTTGATTACTTATTGTGGAAGAGCCACATTACAGATAATTTTTCTAAACAATGGAGGCGTCCGTGTTAACAAGACATGACTGTAAAAATTAATATACAACTTTCACTCTGGCAGAATTGTCCCACCGTATGTACATCAGACCAAGCGCGTTCATCACCGCCTGTCATGCATGCACTTCTGTTTCGAAGTTCAAAAAATGTTTTGCCTTTAGTCTTTCTGATAGTCAAGGTCAAGGATGATGTTTATACTCCTTACAGGTTTTTACGCCTTTCAACATTTATTCGAGTTTGAGTCAGTCTTCGATGTCCTTGTTTCACGAATAAAGAAACAGAAAAATGAAATGTAACGATCAATCATTTTATGAACATAATTCACTGCGTTCACCAACTGCTATAAAAAAAAATAAAAAAAACGACCATTCCCCTTTTTTAGTTGCAGGTCTTCACCTTAGCAGCTATTTTTGTGATTGTTTGCTTAGATTTGTGTGGCTCTGTGTAACCTCGACATTCTAATATACTATGTGGTTCAGAATAGGATACAATACTGCTCGCACTAAGTGTATAGTTTGCAGTTAAGAGGGAGATGAGCAAAAAGTAAGTGCTTCTTTTCTTCATGTAATTAATTTTACACTATCTTATCTTAAGAAAGTAATCAGTGAATTTCTTCCCACCACATTAAATGAGAGAAAAAGACCGGGCGCAGTTCAAGAAGAGAGAACACGCAATCACAGGCGCGTACACTTGAAGGACATAGTCCCGGCACATCTACTACACTTGATAGGTTTGGCTGATGATAATACATGCATAAGTAATGACGAATGCCATGACGTTGCGCCTTTGGCATTGCTTGATTAGCCTTTTCGCCTCGTGGTGATTGCTGCTCTCGAACTTAAGGTGAAACGAAGGATATTCACCTTGCTTGTTTTGATTGTTTACCAAGCCGATTTGCTCTACCCGGGATATTTGGGAATATAACAGTCATGAGATCTGGGTTTACAATTTATCTTCGATTGGATGGTTGTTAGCAGTCGAAACGTGAAGGTGTTGACAGTCTATCGATGTTTCGTGCATAAAATTGAAATAACGACTTTCTAAAATGTTTTACACCAAGCGTATAGCTATGACATAGCATTGATCAATAATTGGTGCTTAAAATTGATACAGAAATTTGCCGAGGAGTTCATAGTAGACCAAAAATTATTTTGGCCAATTGCTTGAAAACAGAAAAGCAAAGATCTTCCGTCACTGTATCTCATTATCGGGGCCCCGAATCGAGCAAATCAAGCTCAGTAAGACTTAACGAGGACGCTAGTTCTATCGTAGGGGGCGAGAGGAGCACCACATAAAAGTGTGACACGAGCTTGCCACGAACTGTATTTATTTCCAAAGCCAACTCCCCCTCCCCCAGGTAAGATAACTGGCCTTACGAACACACTCCTTCAGTATTCTCATCGTCAGCACCGGGATGTTAAACGGAGACAACCCATACCCAATTCCTTCGCGCACTTTACGCCTCATATTTACTATTCCTCAAGCCACAATTCCTTCGTCAACCGCACATCCCGGAGGAGTGGTAAACCATTCGAGAAACCAACAGCCGCTGTGAAATGAGCGAATTCGAAGAAGCGTGGATCATTGCTGTAGGGTAACCAGAAATTATCGCAAAGTGTGAAAGAAAGTTAAATCGCTTGTTACCAGATTTCAGAGTCAAGCAGAGTAATTGCGGGTAGCTAGGCTAGGTGGCGCTAGGTACCGCCCAATTCATGTGCTACAATAATATGTTTATTTGCTCTCACCATCATTGCGCTTCGAGCCCGTCAGCCACCTTTGTTCTATACACTGCCAGATATATTGCGCATACTACACCCTATTGAAAAAACCAGCACAAGCTGGTCCCAGCATCCCAGCTTCATGCTGGGTTATTGCCCCAGCATGCCTAGCTTGTCGTGCTGGTCCCAGCACAAGCTGGTCCCAGCATCCCAGCCTCATGCTGGTCCCAGCATCCCAGCTTCATGCTGGGTTATTGCCCCAGCATGCCCAGCTTGTCGTGGTGGTCCCGGCACAAGCTGGTCCCAGCATCCCAGCCTCATGGTGGTCCCAGCATCCTAGCTTCATGCTAGGTTATTGCTCCAGCATGCCCAGCTTGCCGTGCTGGTCGAGCTGGTTGGAGGCTGGGTCGTGCTGGGTGAATGCTGGGCAAATGCTGGGTCATGCTGGGTGAACTGCCCATGCTGGTTAGGCTGACGTACTTCCCCACCATTTTAACCAGTTTAAATGAATATACACGATAAACAAGCCAAACTCTTCAGAAAAGCCAGCTCGGCATCGAATTTATTATTTTCGTATTTGCGGCCTGCACATGAGCTCAGATGCCATACATCCACTGCGCTGACACAGTACTAACCGGCGCAGAGTGTAAAACAAATAATGCTATTAAAACTAGATTTCTTATCTCTCAACACAAAAAATACTAGACACACGCCAAAATTTAGGCAATAACAATAAAAAATACTACACGGATGAGAAAAGCGAACCTGGGTCCCGCCCGTAAGGGGGGCGAAGCATCCTCTTGCTTAGTCGGCAGAGGCGAGGAAATTCGTGTGGCTTGGATGGCATTGGCAAAACTCCTCGGCACCACCGTATTCACGAGCACACGGATGTTCAAAGACACGAAACGACGCCTCCGCCGGGGCATCCGATTTCTTCCCGCGCTGAACGGACTGCCGCTCGCCGCCTCCCTAAATCCCGCTTCGCTTGCGCCGCCGTTAAAGTAGTCGCCAAACAACGCGCACACAGCCGTCCCTTCGAAAATCTGTCCAAGATAGCCAAACGTGTCTCAAAGTCTCCGTTCCTACCACTCACTCTCTCTCTTTTCTGGCACACAAAGGAAGCTCGCAGCGTGCCTGAAGCGCCCGACCGTCCACCAAAAACGAGAGGACAAAGGACAGGACGTGGCATCGTCCCCACCCCTGCCGACCTTGGGGCGCGCGCTCCCGGCAATGCCAGTTCGACAAGCTCTCGCCGACCTTGGCGTGCGCGCTCCCAGAAAGATCGGCTTGAACCAGCTTGGGCCAGATTAAGAACCAGCTTGAACCAGCATGACAAGCTTGAACCAGCTCAAGTACCAGCTTGCCCATCCGCGGTGTCAGCTCGAACCAGCTTGAACCAGCTTGACAAGCTTGAACCAGCTTCAGTGCCAGCTCGAACCAGCTTGCCCAGCTGCAGTGGCAGATCGAACCAGCTTGAACCAGCTTGATTACTACGTAGAAGAGCTCGAACCAGCTTGAACCAGCACGAACCAGCTCGAACCAGATTAAAAACCAGCTGAAGCAGCACGAACCAGCACGAACCAGCTCGAACGAGCTTAAAAAAACAGCTAAACCAGCTTGCTCAGCTTGAAGTCCTTGCTGGTTTTTTTCAATAGGGCAAGCATCAGTTTAACATATGCATTGAGCGCATGCTCAATCTACGTCTGTATGTGGAGCGCACACATGCACTCCATATACAAACGTCAATACAACATGACACCCAATAGCTACTTCCGGGCTCTTCATTTTTTTTTTTTTATACTCGTTGTATTGAAAGTACGGAATTTCTCGGTGGCCACCTAAGGAATAGTCAATATTCACAGCATGTTGATTTTAACAGGGGAGCTGTTAATGTCTAGGTTCCCGAGGATCGTTTCGGTACCAAACAAATGTCGACACAAAACTACACAAAACTCTGTACAGCTACGGATATCTATGAACAACGGCCGCAGCCAGACAACCAGTCTGGTTACTGCTATCGCTCATAGGTGGCGGCAACCTTTCTAGGTATCACAGAAGAGTGGATAGTTGGGCAAGTTGTTGGGAATTCATCGTAGGAAACAGCGCGAAAAGCAGACGAGGACGAATAAGAAGCACACCTGACAAGCCCAAAGCTCCTTCCATGTGTTTATTCCTCGTCCTCGTCTGTTTTGCACGCTGTCTTCTACGTTCTTGTCAATTGGAATTCGCGCTCACGATGGGTCGGCCGCGTGCCCTTTCTTCGGGGAAAGAAGACCGGGTGCGAAAGGAGCGGCGACGTACGCAGCAGCGCGAATGGGTCCGCAACCACCGCGAAGCCGCTGTCGCCTCGAGTTTCACTGCGTCGAGCGCTTCAGATTCTCTTGCGAAAGAAGAGTACATCGCTCGCCTCGAAAGCCGCCGCCGAGAACAGAAGCTACAGCTCCTCTACTCTTCCTTCTTCACCAGAATGGAAACGCTAAAAGTTTTTTTTTTGTTATTTTGTGAGTATACCTCATAACTCTGAGATTTTATTGAGCTTCTCATGGGATGATACTTTTTTTTAAATAGTAGACGCTCATACCGCAAATATTTAAAGCAAACAAAACAAGCCGCTCCAATCTGGTCCCAAGCCGTGTCTGGTTCCCCGCACAGCACGTCGTAGCCAGTTTTTCTACTGTTTTATTTAGTTCTTTATTTGCGTCGTTCGCGTGCGGCTGCAGTCGTCGTCTTGAATTAACCTCTGTAGAGAAGGTATTCACTCAGTTGTGAGCGATGCTTCATGGACAGAGAAATCGCTTTCGATCAACTTGAAACCAGTCAAAGCTGCGACTTGCTGTGGGTATTAAGTGTACGGAGCTACGCTGTGGTGAGCTCAAAAACTTCTATCGCTCATCCCAGCGCTCCGATTGCAGGGCAGTATTTCCAGGAACCGCATTATATTTCAACAAGAAAATAAAGAATAGCCTTTTTTTGAGGGGCGATTTTACCTACCATATTTTCTTAATCCTAAATTTCGAAAATGTAAATAAACGTACTTTCCGTAACATTTAGATACTGTTCAGTTTTTTTCCACAGAGCGGAATCGCTTTCGGGTTGGAGAAAACAGAACATCGCAGACGGCAGCCACATTAGCCACTGTACGATAGGAGCTATGGTTCAGACCAGCGTTGGAGCATGACTATCCGCAGGTCGATTGAGTGAAACGTAATCCCTCAAGCGGTGTTAAAGCTCATTGATGTAAAGCGGAATGTCAACCTGCAACACACCGCCCCTTCTGATCACACCCCGACCAGCGGCATCAATGCCCGACAGTTTACGTCGTCCCATCTTGCTGTTACATTACTGATACGCGAACAAAGGGTCACATCGACGAGAATTCCAGCATTCTGTTCAAAACGCAAAACACTGCCGTCGCGATGCCGCTGCTATGTTGCTGAGACTCAGAAATACAGAACCATCTTGACTGCCGGTTCGCACTCGGCATCGGAAAACTGTACTGAACTCAGCACAGGAGGTACCCCAGTGCCAGGCTGGAAAATCTCGCTGTCTCGGACACAGTTTCCGCGGTTTCCATAACGTGGTAAACACTGACACGTCCTTCCGCAATCCGAAGGCGGCCTTCTTAGCCCAGTGTACGTAGCCCTGCTGGCACTGCTCCAGAACTTCGCTGTGTTTCTAGCGGCTTCTCTTGCTCATATGATAAAATTAGTGGTAAAAGCATCGATGCAACAGAAATGCTCTGCACGTTTGGACTGGGTGACGGAATTACAGGTGGCCTTCGCTGGCGTTGAAGCTCAGTGAACCACCAACGTTTATTAGAGAACGAGCGCAATGTGCTCAAAGAACGAATTTGAAACAAGATGTGGCGGTAGGGCGAAACCCTTAATCCGCCTGCCTGGAGAAGGAGAAAAACTTCTTTTTTGTCGCTTCTTCTCGTGTTCGCTTGGGGGCGCGTTAGTAGAATGAAAGAAAACGCGCTGTTCCTACCTTTTTCCTCCTTTTTTGTTCCTTAGAGTGTAGGTACCAAAAATGTTTTATTTTTACCAGGCACATCTTAAGTACCTTTTCTGGTCTTTTCACAAAGCAACTACGACAATTTTAACTCCAACACAGACTTTGTCATATATCTTGTTACATTTATCTACATGAATTTAAGACTTTCAGTCGCCGTTGTGAAGTATAATTAACCTTGGTTTCGAAGAACTGCGGTCGCAGGAGCTCTTATATTTCGGGCCGTTTTATATGGCAAACGGATACCTCAGTTTAAAAAAAAAAAAAAAAAAAAAAAGCCTTCCTCAACTTACAGTAAAAACATTTCTGAGTTCTGGAGCCTTGATAATTATTATCGAGCTTATGCGATGGCTTTTCCCATATTGGGCGAGTCAGTGCTGGCGAAAGTGAAAGAGCAATCACAAGAGGTTGAAAACTGTTGCGTCTTTTTCCGGAATACAATTTGTTACCAATCTTCCCGAACACTCATTTTTACCAATTACCTAAGTGCAATTTGTTAGAAGCATATATTTTGGTATGTTTTCTACCAGAAGGTATAAATGCTGTTGTTAAATATAAGCAGAAATAATCACTAAAAAGTCGGGCTACAGTAAATTTGACAACAATTATGATGTGATATCCTTGGCATCGCTCGATGTCACTAGAGCTATTGGCTCTTATGAAATCACCCGTGAAACTCGACATGCCTCTTTGCACCTCCCCAATCTTGTCTCTGGTCTCAGCCACGTAGGCAAACTCTTGCTTTATGAAATCGTTATGTTGTGGAACAAAGCACAAGAGGGTATTATTCCGAAAGAATGCGGTTGGCCAAAAAACAGTTTTCATGGTTTTTATTAAAACTTTGCTCCATAGACACATTTGGCAGAGCCGGCACATTGCTGAAGGAATCAGTCTTGCTTTCTACTTGTTAGTGGCATTTTATTAGACCAACCCGTGACTTACTTACCACCACCATGTAATATATTGCTGATCCTGTTGGTTTTACGCGGATAAACTATTATATTAATAATAACCTGCTCTCAGACGAGAACGATCGATTTTGATTTTCCCATTGATCTGCATTTGGCCAGCGTTTCGTTGATTTTGACTTGTGGTCGATTGCTTCACTGCACTTTTAGGTAGTTTTTAGGTCTTTCAAATAAAGAAGGAGCATGTTTGGTCTTTACTCTAAAGTAGACTGCTAAAGATCAGAAATGGAGCTTCATTCTAGAAGCTTGTGTTTTGATTTTGGCTCCACATGTCACGCTGATTCTCAACTAAACAAATAACCTGACTTAAAATCGACATTCCATACTGTGTCTGGCGAGTGCTTTAGTGCCACCCACGAGAATTGAGGACTATGATGGCTTTAACAGTGCTCAGAAAGTGTTATACAGCCCTAAAAAAATGTTATTCACTGCGATAAGAGCACCATTTACATCGCAAGACTTTCAAAAAGTAATTAGATAAAAAATTATTCAAGGTGATTTTGGTTTTGGCTCTTTTTCATATGCGAATAACAAACATAATTTGTGATCTTCAGAAAGAATGCGCAAGAGTACACCTAGCTCATCCAGGCAGTACATGCTTCCTCATGTTCGGCAGCTGGTGGCAATCTGGGGATTCTACTTGATTTTGTTGTTAGCTGAACTCAGCGCTGCAAAATCCTCATTGGGTGAGTAATATAGTCAGAGTATCCTTTGAAGGCTTTTGCATTGTATAATGTAGACTAATTCATGCCTGTCAGCCTCAAACGTGTGACGAGTATAAGCAATATTTTAAAATATTAATAATAAAAAAATTTAATATCTTATATCAAGATGAATAATTCCATTTCCTTTCAAATTGTACCAGATTTGTCCGCCAAAAAAGTGTGTCAAACAGAAGCCTGCCAAGAAAGAGGTGAGAGTGCTTAGATGCACTGGCACATATCCTCCTATGACACCCCATGATCACCAGATATATATATATATATATATATATATATATATATATATATGTATATATGTGTATTATATTGTAATAACTTGTTATACGATATCTTAAATCTTATTGTCGTGTCATATAATATTATCTTATTCTACAATATAATATACATGTATATATTATGGAGTAACAAAATGATGTTTTGCTGTTATATAATTAGTCCTTTATCGTGCTTGCTGCCCCCATGTCTGTCCGTTGAACATTGTCCCTGACTAAATAAACAAATTAAGGCCGTGACGTTTGAATGTTTACGCAAGTGAAGTGTGAAACCCCGCCTGTCGTACCTATTGAGTACAATTCCATTCTGCCCTTTTCTAAAACAATCTTTTTTATTTTCTGTTTGTTTCTTATCTGAGTTGGCATATTAGACTACTGGCGTTACTATTTATTTGTTTACTGTTAATTTCGCTTTGTAAAATCATATTTCCATCATAAAAAAGTGGTTGTTGGGCTCAAGGTATTTGTGGATTATGTCACGATCGCACGTGGGGTTGAATGTAGTGACAACCAGAGGCGTTTGGTTCGGGAGAAGGTGAAAGGGAAGGGTGGAGACGGTGGAGGTGTGGGGAGGCGAGCGATATTTTTCTCTTACCTCTCTAAATTGTTTACATTTTCTTTCTCAAATGAAGTGATTTGTTTGCTCCCCCCTCACCCCGCCCTCCGAAGTCACTCACCGTTCGCAAGGAAGTAAATTATGTTCTGTTTGTTATCTTTTGGTTATCTTAATTGATTACCTCGTGCTGTGTTTCTCTCGTTAGTGACGTAATTATGTAGCATAATACTTGTTGTTCTGCAACAGATCAGGTTGCAGACCAAGTGTACATCATAAAGTCCTTTTATTACCGCAGTTTATATATTTGGTAAAAGCCTATTGTTGAATTCTTATGCAGCTAAAATGGTGTTGGCCAGCATGGACCCGAACGAGGATCCTTGTACTGACTTCTATGAATACGCGTGTGGAAACTGGCAAAAAAGACACAGAATACGTGACGGCAAGACAAAAATTGGAAATTATCATATTCTTCATGAGAAAGTTCAGACGGACCTAAAAAGTATGTTTTCATTAAGTGTGTCAACTGAAAACCTTTATCTCGTCTTGAAAAAATAGCTTTGCCGCTTGATTAGCGGCATAGGAAAAGCGAAATATTCTGCTCAAACTTTTCTGCTATCGGTTCCAATTTTAAGGGCGCTAAGCTCTTCATATTATACTTCCTTTATATCTTGTGCCTCGAGCGTACACTAGACAACGTATCTAGGAGGGCACAGAGAATTTTGTAATTGTGTTTCATGGCGCAAGCTCATTCCACGCGCTCTAACAATCCTAGGAATCTCAGAATTGCAATCATGAGTAGCCTTTTCTTTTTCTTAATAATGCGACCAACCATATCGGCACGTCTCTTCTTTGAGAATTCGCACAAGAACAAAGGGCATGTCCTGATGTTTGCGCGGGTTAAAAAAGGTGGCAAATAGGTGTAATGTTTCTGTTTTCTTCGATGCTTACTGGGCGCGTTGGTTGACTATGTGGCATGAAAAGACAATCGCAAAATGCACCTTAGTTCCGCTTGAGGGCAAGCCAATTAACTATGCTCTTGGTATAATTTATAATCACGTTTATTTTTAGATGTAAAGCAATCTTATATGCGTTTTTGTTTTAGAACTCCACTAGCACGTTCGTCGCTAAACGCATATAATATTTAGTATTACGGTGGACGTACCAAGCACCGAGTACGCCAAGTTTTCCCGTTCAGAATAGAGAATTAAGCTGTCCTTCAAACCGCAAGTGTAGCTTTGATATTTCCTTTGGTCTTTTGCTTGTTTTATTTATTTACTTCTGCGCCACTATGCAGATATTGTCTTGACCACTTCCTGGAAATCTCCAATAACAAACTCAAGGCTCTTCAAAATCAGAAGCATGCGCACTTTTATTAGAAGAGCGAACTTGAAAAGTAACCTCCGTTTTTTTTGTTTTTTTGTTTTTTTTTTGCGTATCAAACCAACCTGTGCTAATAACGAACTAAGCGAGAACATCGCGAAATATTTCAGTAGGAGAGAACAAGACGCTTCTGAAACCCCAACGACTCTCTTTGTCGAAAACAATCAAGTTTTTAATATCTACTATGCATTGCATATCAGTGCACTGTATATCAGTATCATGCACTGCATATGCAGTGCACTGCATATGCAGTGCACTGCATATGCACTGCACTGCATATTTCGCTTTTATTTATATAACTTATTTGTCTAGTTGGGTGACCTTAAACAGCGAGAAAAAAAAAGATTTCGCACATAAATGAATCTTAACCCAGAGTGCACGATAATGTGACTACGTAGTCTGAGAATACCGCAGCGTGATAGCCAGTTTGAGTATTTCGTACTGAATTTTATTGGAGTATTGAATTCAGTAAATATATATACATCCAACCAATATAGTTTATGTTAAGGAGTAAACAAGCAATACAAAAATTAACCCCATTAAAATCTCAGATTGACAGATATTTCTAGAAAAAACGCAAAGATACGACGAAGAAAGGAAAAGAAAAATACACCACGAAGAGTTAATGACTTTCTACGAACAGTTTAATCGAAACTGAAAAAAGGAAACACGAAAATATTGCCCTGAGGGCGTCGATGCGCATACGCCCCCTATCCCTAGTCCTTTATCCCCCTGTTCGGGGAGAGGAAGGAGGTTTTACCTTGTACCATCAAAAAAAAAAAGTTTAGCCGTAAAGTCCATCATCATAATCCCTTGTTTAGAACAATTATGTCGTGGTCAACGATCAAAACTCAAACTCGACAATCGCTAATGTGATTGATTTTTGAATACGTCCTTCAGTTTAGTTTTGTTTGCTGCTTTTTATGTTTGCCCAAAATATCAGTCTTATTATAGTCAGAATATCTATCTAATATTATTAACTCTCCAGAACCCATGAGGTTGCGGCAGTAACTAATCAGAACACCGAATAACAAATAACGAATAATAACACTGAATAACAAGAGGCATTGGAAGAATAAGTCACGCCCCGCGTGCCTTACTGTAAAAATCACCATACCATCCTTGACTAGAAATGACATGAGAGACATGAGAGACAAGCGCTTCTCTGTGTCGTGTTTCGCTTTGTTCTTGTTTTATCGATTTGTTTTTATTAATGATAAACCAATGCGGAGTAAAAATTTGTCGGCTTCTTGCAGAGGGGTTACGATAACGTGGGAACGCCGAGCTTTTTTTGGCTGATAGAAAGCAAATCGTAGGTAGACCTTAAAACATCTAGCATTCAGGTCTACCCACTATATCCTTTAAATCCAATCAAAACCAATCGGTGCTCGCCTTCGTTCTGATGTCACCGCAATCCTGTGCAAGAAGCAGGCGACTTGCTTTCCACCTAACTTGCTCGGAACTCTCGTTATTGGTCAGGACTCAACAGCCAATGAGTCTATGGCATCACCCGATAAAAACGCTGAGAAATAATCCCAATACAGGAAGTGTGAACAGCATAAGCCACGCTTTGTTTTTCTTGAGCGGTCAACGACCATAGACGCTTAGCGCTAACAAAATGATCTTTGCCAGTTGCTGGCTCCCAGGAGGATTCTTTTTCAGATTATTTTACAAGCACCCGCTGCCGTTATCTCTTGTTATAACACCCTAATAATTAAAGTCTTATGGTTGTTAACTGCAGAACAAGATCGAGAAAATGTGTATTTACCTTGAGATCATACACGCACAAAAGTTTAACGTAAAACATAAAAAAAGACTTATCGGTGCGTCTCTCAATATCATGGCTACGCCATCTGGTGAACCTGTTGGCAAATATATGCCATCAATCGTGATTTGTGGCCCCGGAATAGATTTGAAAGCTTGATACGACTACTAAATAATTTAGTGTGGTTACAGCTTAATTTGAATTAAGTTACATTCTTCTTTACAACATACAGGGTTGACATTGAAATAATCTTGAATATTTTTCTCATATCTAGATATTTTATTGAACGCTACGGTTAAGGAAGAAGAGCCGCAGAATGCTACTAATAAGGCTATCCTGGCCTACAGAGTCTGCCTTTCTGAGAGTACGTAAGTTTCTTGTTCAAGGTAAAAGAACTAAATGCGGAGCCAGAGTATCGCATTCCCTTTTTTTCGATGCCGAGTCCTCATTGGCGGCGAAGTGGCAAAATTCACGAAATGATCCAAAGCGCCTGCCGGGTGCACACGCGTGCGTTTTGAGAGAAAGGTTTACCTGCTCTTAGGACGTTGGGAATCCAAACCAATGCTTGAAATTTTCAACGCTAGCCTCAGTGAACCGCCTTTTTTTATATACGACACAAGAAACTGTTACTGAACGACACCAAATCGGTGGGAATGCAAACTCAGATGAAACAACCCCTATTTGAAGAAAGATAAACCCCTTAACAGGGATGCCAACTATAAATAGACCATAGACTTTCCAGTTTCATTATAAAAAACAACAATTAATATCCGTTAGTGTCAAGAATACATTCCCCATAAAAACCAGAAAGCACCTCTCAACAATTGCTTGTATTGAAAACACAATATCTACATTAACTAAGAAACATCAATTACTATACATTTTTTGTATTTGATAAGACTGTTTTGTCAAGAACCTTAACATTAAGAATTAACGCTTGGTATTTCATTAGTTCTCCACCGAGAATCACCGCTTTTTAGTGTCCTTCGGGAAGATATCGTCAATATACATACATTGTTGGAAATAATACACACCAAAAATCTTCACCATTTTTTGTCTTTTAAATATACACCGGAAAGTCCAGGACATGGCTATTCAGATCAGATGAAAATAAACCCCATTCTTTCTTTTTCCGAAATCATTTAGCGCTTTAATTTGTACGGCGACTCAAGAGTCTAATGTGTTTTTTATGCTGTTTCCACTTCGTGCTACATAGTGATGCTGAGAATTTACAGATCTGCAAGAGTTTGCTTTCCCAGCCGAGTTCATGTCAGTGCGCCTTAGTCCATGCAGGTCTACGTTATGAGTGACATCAGCAGCAATTAACACCCACGGGCATTTCAAGCAGCCCTAAGGTCTTAATATTTACTTTGCGCTTTTTCCCCGCTGTCAGTCATAAAGGGTGGTTTTTAGATTGATGGTTGCATAAATTTGTTTATGAATTATAATTACCAAACTCATCGTACAATATCTTAACGCTTTCTGAAATAATGATTTCGCACATCAAAACCTCCCACATAACATTTTTTGCTCACACTGAATTTAGCAAAATGCTTTAGCTGCCGTAAATTTAAATGATTCGTTAGTAACACACATGCATTGTGGGTCAATTCCAATCAAGTAAAGTTTCCACACCGATGGATTGATCTAAAACGTGCCCTTTCAAAACATGCACAAATGGGATTTTAAATTTTGTACTCGCCTATAATCAACGAATTCACTTTCTCATGGACATAAGGAAAAATCTCATATTGGTGCCGTCATGTTTTTTTTGTTTTTGAAGTGTATATATAAAGATAGGTTTTTTTACGTTTTGTCTGGTGTTTAAGGTTTTAATATGAGTTTTGGACTGAGAAGCAGTTTGGAAAATAATGATCAGAATGGGGTTAAATCGTGATTTAAATCAGACCAGTTGCACGATGACAATTTAAATCAAGCTTTTCCTGCAGAAATAATCCTGAAAATATGTATGACTTACCGCTCATCTCTCATGTGATGTTTTCTGTGTGCACTGTTTTGTACTGAAATCGAACTATCGATCAAGCAAGAATGATTCATATCAGGTTGAACACGAGCAGAAAGCACTTCTCGTCAGAGCAACTCGGAGCACTGAGCTTTCTACCTATCTTACGCCACGTTGCTCTGTTACGTAGTGTCGTATTGAAAGCGAATCAAAACACGAAATTAAGAAGGAAGGAAACGAAAACTAGGAAAGTTATGTCCTATTGCAAGCGAGCGAGAATTCGAAAAAACAGCATATAGGGAATTTTAGCGGGCGTAAAAAGACAAATTGGTTAATGTTCTAGTATGACGGAGTTTACATTCATAAAGAGTTGATAATTAATCTGTACTTTAAATTTACAGTAATTACTTATTGTTGCTTGTTATTAGTCTGACTTATTAATCAATCAGTCTGCCATGTTTAAATATATATTTAGTGATAAAATCACTATTTTCAGCTGCTCTCACTGAAATCAAATTAATCTGCTTTTAATAAAATAAATGTCCAGTTTTTATCTTCTTTTTTTACTTTTCTAGGAAGCAACAAAAATGTAAACCCAAACTCTAAATATGCTGAAGCTGGTAGAACCCGGTGGAAACAGACATTTCAACATTGAAATAATCCAAAACACATTTCTTTATTATTAATCATATCCAGCGAGGTTATTCATCCTAAAGACACTGATGGTCATCGTAAAAAGGCAGGCGTCAACTCACACAATTTAGCCAAAGCTGATATGCCTACCTCTCGTGTATCAACCAAATTTCTGTTCATTTTGATTTATTTTAATTTAAAGCTCGATGGCATAGGCATAGTCTTGCATATTAATATTTTTGAATATTTGTAAATAATGTATGTAGTCCTTAGTGTTAAATTGAAGCAGAAGATATACGGTAGACAGCTCCTCCACCGATTTGGTCAAGAATATATATCCTAATTAAGCAAATTTATATTTTCACAAAATATAACCACGCCTTCTCCCTGCAAATGAAAATACGCATACAAGATGGTAAACAAGCTCCAAATAATATGCCAGAATACGGGAATACTACACAAAATGTGTGTTGTTTGTTTGTTTGTTTCGCAGAACTGCGTCTTTTTACGCGCTTGGAAGGGGGTGCAAAGTAAGGAGGTCGATGTCACGAAAACTTGGTCACGGAAGTGACGTCCCACACGTAAAATAAATCTTGAAGGGGGTGCAAGGCTTAAAAGACGATGCCACGAAAACTTGGTCACGGGATGTCACAAAAACTTGGTCACAGAAGTGACGTCACGAGCGTCAAAATATATTTGTAGTTAGTTTGAACGCAAAAGTAAAAAACAAAAAGGATCGTGCGAGCGGGATACAGTTCATTCGTCACATGCACACTCGTCACAGGACGATTGGTCACAGGACGATTCGTCACACATGAACATTCGTCACAGGATGACTCGTCACGTGGCCAACCGGTCCCACAATAGTTCGTCCCCCAAAAAATGTATTGCTCAATTTGGTTCGGGCGGACAAAGTGGCTCACCTCATATCTTAGTATGTGCTTGGCTTCTGAAAGACGAAGAATTTGTAACAAACGTTTTAGCTTCTGGTTCGGTCCCGAACATTGAATGGTGGTTTGGCCTGAAAAAGTGGGTCACCTCTTATCTTAGCATGTCTTTCGCTTCTCAAGGTCAAAGAATTTGTAACAGACGTTTTAGTTTCTGGGTCCGTCCCAAACGGTGAATGCGGAGGCCATATAAGAGCGACTTTTTTTTAACTCGGACTACATTTAAAAGGATGGAGGTGATCGCAACAAAGAGAGGTGGAGCCATGCAGCTGCAGGAGGGGTACTCGTACACATGCCGCAGAAAGAATTCCGATACTTATTGATTTTGTCGAATAGGGGTATGCAAGGCACAAGTAACAACTGATTTGGCTGAGTCGGATTTTTGCTCGTTCAAGCCAGCAACTGAGATCAACCTGCTGAAGCCTCGTAATATAATGAAAGTAAAAGCGGAGTATTGTAAGATTAGTTTTCCTAACCATTGGTTTATGTGACAGTGGGAAGTCGTGAAACTCCTCATCAGCGAATGTGGGTAGTTGTTGAAATTTGTGATTTACTATCGTCCCCTGCCCGATCGATGTGACCAGTTGCCCACATGACGAGTCATCCTGTGACGAATGTTCCTATGCGACGAACCGTCCTTTGACCAATCGTCCTGTGACGCGTGCGCATGTGACGAATCGTCCTCATCCCCGTGCGAGCTCTCATGCGTGACGACGCACTCCTCGCACCATGGTACACCAATGATTTGGCGAACATGTTATAGCATCCACCACGGAAACGCCGACAACTCTTTTTATCCCGGTGTGCTTTTCCCGAAAAAAAAAAATTGAGCATGTGTTTGAAATGGCCCAATAGCAAACCCAGGCTTTGTCCGCCGACTTACTTTGCACGCCATTCCGAAAATACGAACCGGAGACGACGTCGCGGGGTGCTGTAAGATTGCTTCAACGGGACGCCGAGCCACTGACATTCACATCTTGCCAACGTTGCTTCTTGCGCACCCACCATAGTCATGCGGCAAGAGTCCCTGGACGTATCTCCAGCTGCCACAAAAGCACATATGGAATGAGTGGACAAAGCACGGCCTTTCTTACACCCACCCCAAACCCTCTCATTTCTCGTGCCATCCCCACATAGTTCTAGATTAATTAATGCAGCATAGTACACCTATGCACCGACCAAAGTTTTCAATTTTTTGCTGTCTCGGGTTTACGAATATGGGCATTCTCTCTGGATGCTGCCAAACGAACATTAATACGATATTAACTGAGATCATTTGCTCCTTTTCCCGCATTCGTAAATTTCGGCGCTGCCGTGCTATCCTAGCACAGTGCGAGAGAACCAATTTTGGCTTCCCCGCAATATTTATCGGGAAAACGCTCCCAGCTACAGTAAGCGTGTAACTTGAATTGGTGTATAATATCACACTATTTTAGGTTTTCCGGCTAGACTTTGATACATATAGACGCGACGGTGAACAGCCGTACACGATCTCGCGGTTTTGAGACCGTAGGAATGATCTTGCATTTAAAAGAAGCTTTTTCAACATTTTACCTGTACCTCATTATATTTGATTATTTTGTATGTCAAACAGCTGTCAACGGAACAGAGAAATTTAATGACCTGCTGCAGCTGCTTAAGAAATATGGCTTTACCAAGTGGCCACTACTGAATAAAGGAGAATCACCTTATGCAAACTGCACTCAACTACTCCACCAATCAACTTTTCCTGCATTTTTTAGTTTCTTTGTATTCCGGGACTTTAAAAATATTCATTCAAACGTGATTTACGTAAGTATCAAGCAGACTCTTTCAAAACCCTCTTGACTCCTCACAATTCCTTAGTATGCGGGCAGTGTTGCCCGACATTAATGCAGCCGCGCGGCCCCTCAGTTACTCACGACGGGAACAAAACAGACGGTTTCTAACAGTACCCATTCACTTAACAGAGCGTCCCCTACCTCTGGGCCGGGGTTGGTGAGATAGCCAGTCCTCTCTGGTGGCTAACAGATTGCAAAGCCAGTTTTCTTTTGCTCTCTTAACATTATCTTACAACAAACTGCATACCATCGCATCATTTCATTGATTTTTTTTTTTTACTCGTGAAAGCTTTTTACCAGCGCATGTCCGGACATGAATGTGTAAATAAATGCAGTTACCAGTTTTGTCAACAGAAGCGACAGTGCGTCATTTTCCAGGTGGGCATATCCGAAAATGTATTAAAACACTTGATTCTTCGCGAAGAAGTCTGTTCACACTGTTAAAAAATCCGGAGGGTCTCCGGATTTCTTAAGTGTGCAAAAGTGCCAATTGATGCAATTCGAACTGTTTACGAAAGTGCAGCTCCACAAGAAAGAGGCACAACTCACCGAAAGAGTGTTTCGACGGTCTCGCGGCGTGATCAAAGCTTTTTTACTTACTTATTTTACTATGACGAATGTATTAGTAACTTGCGGCACGGGCGGTTCAGAAAGGAGCTTGATCCAGTGGGGTCGGAATAGGGGAGGTGGTTACGGTGGCGGTAACAGCGACAGGGTGCACACGAGCATATGGGCCACGTTTCAAGAACATTTCTATCTCGCCGTTTCTTACTTTTGTGTTCAAAAACGTACCTTGCTCAGCAGCGTTGCTCTATTTGTGCTTCCATGTGATTTATTCAAGGGAATTTGGAGCATAGCCATGGTTAATAGTGAATAATAGCAACCACGAACTCTTTCCCGGCCCTTTATTGATAAGAATTTTCGCAGGAACAGCTGGACGGTCCAGAACTCCGTGGCCGGTATATGCTGCAAAGACTTCTACGCGCGACAGACCTTCAAACCTTGCCGTTACGACGATTCTTGATCGGTGTCCAAGCGTGCGAAGGCACAGAGACGCAGCACTTCGGCGTGCCAAGGAAGCTTTGATCACGCCGCGAGACCGGTGAGACTTGCTGTCGACGACTTGTGCCTTTTTCGTGCGGCACAGTGCTTCCGTAAAAGTCTCCACGTGTTCTCAAAGGCCGTTCTCACACTTCACAGAAATGTTTTTAAAACTTCTTCGGCGAATGACTACAGACGAGCAGAAACCGCGTCTTCAGCTTGATGCCGCCAGCCTGTGCAACTCTCCAGAAATGCGTTTCTTTTTTTTTTTTTTGCATGCAAGATTCTTAAAGAAATCAGGGGTCGCGGGACGCAGATAGTTAAAATCATCTGGTGGGCTAGTTGGCTAAACATAAACAAGCGCTCTTTCCTGTCCTAACGTTCTTCCTTCCTTGTATTTGCGCTAATTTTCTCATTACGCAGATAGTAGCTGACCATTGGCATCGAACGTAGAGCGAATGGCAGTACTTCGCATTAAAACGCACTATTAATGCCCAAAATATAAATTAAGTACTCAAGTATTCAAAATAAAATTAAAAGAAGTAAAACCGGCGCATATGTCTTGTGTTACCATTATATTACTATTAATGTATTAATTTCGAAGAGAAAATTACCGCGAAAGGTACGTTCACAGCACTAGCAACGCAGTGTTTGCTTTTCTTTCCTACCCAAACAAGTTGAAATTTAAAAAAAAAAGGATCAACGTTTTTTTGTATCTATAATTATGCAGACTGTATAAAAATTCATTAAAATGCAAATGCAACGTGGCCAACTTCGCTATGACAACTGGAGGCGCACGGCGTGCCAGTTCAGAGGAAAACATACCGGAGAACGTACCTGGACCCCTGAACGCCGCAACAATGTTGTCGAGATGAAGCATCGAGGTAAAGGGCTTTAGAGCGATAAAGTGGCAGCTGTAAGTGATCCCAAATTGGCCGCCACCATCTTGCACATTTTGTACCACTTCAAACGTGCACTTACATTTTTACGTCTAGATATTAACGAAATACCATGCACTAAAAATTGCTTAGTGATCCTTAATAAAAATACCGACGAGATTAGTTGTGTTAACCATTTGGTTCTTAGCCCGAGACTGAGGAAGGAAAAGAGGAAAGTTTCAAAGGTAGAAGTGAAATGAACAGTCGAGATGGAGACGTGTCCTCGACTGTTCATTATTCTTCTACTTAGAACCTTCCCTCTTTTTCTGCCTCAGTCTTGGGCTAAGAACAAAATGGTTAACATCAACCAGCTCGCCTGCGCTCTCACTACATTATCATTAGTTATTTTAAGTTTGTTTTAGCTCCAAAATGTGCTTTTACGACAAAAACCCGGCCAGCATCGCAATGGCTCCGCTAGATGCTGTCAGCCGGCTTGTTGTATTTTTTCTTTTTATCGGAGCTAGACACTGATCTCTGGGGCTAACAGTATTAAACAAAAATAGTTCATGTATTTTACAGAGATCGCAATACAAATATTGGCTCACTTTTGCGTAAAAGCATTAGTATTTGGTACTGTAACGGGTGTAGTGGTCAGTATTGTACGGCATGGCGACAGCCAAAGGGGGGTTCACTTTTGCTTAGTGACCGGAATACCAGTTTATCGCTCTAAGCCCCTTGTTAAATATGAGATGTAGACATTGGAAGGTTGCCTAATCGGTTTATTCCGATGGAGCCTCCGATGGAGCCTGGCGCTACGTTCCTAGCCTGGCGTTTGTTTGTCGTGCCACGCGGCTCTCAAATGCTCGGTGCGAGCGCAGATAATGGTCACAAGTCGATGGGCTCCAGCTTGCCACATAACACCCCCTCCAACTAGTCGTGGCTCCCGTAGCGTCGCGTTTGTCGTCGCGCTCGAGTGCCCCTCCGGGTACCAGTGAACATGCCAGCGTCTGCCGTCGACGAAGCTGACATTGGTTCGCGACCGGCGGTCTGCTACTTTATCACTGGGATGATGCGTGTAGTCAAGCTGGAGTATCTTTACCGAGAGATGGTTCCCGTGGTGAGGTTGGGCTCTGGTGAATCTCGAGGTCCCGCACAGGAGACGGAGTCTGCGCTTCGTGTTGAGTGATGGCTGTTGTCCATCGCTTACGTATGTGGTTGGTATGCCGGCGTACCGAACCTTCATCTAGGTTCACCATCCATGAACGGAGGCCCATCTGACGTTCAATTACGGCAGGAAGCCAGCCTTTGCCGTGCGGAAACTTCTTAGTCCAGACCGGCTGTCCCACGCTCAGTTTTCGTGCGTTAGTGACGCTTTCCGTGCTGACTGGCTCTTCAGAAGCTACAGTTTTTAATCGTTCCAGAGCTGATGGAAGTTCCCTGCCATAAAGCAACCATGCTGGCGTTTCTCCCTTTGCAAATTGAATGCTAGTGTGCTGTTTGAATAAAAACCTGGCCAGCAAACAATTCAGTTCCTTTTTTCCCGAGGGCCAGTTTTAGCTCCTGTACCATGCGCTCCGCCTGGCCATTAGTCGCGGGATGGTACGATGCACTTGTTACTGCGATGATCCCGTTGTTTCGGTCAAATAATTTCATCACCTCTGAAACTAGCGCCGCGCCATTTTCCGACACAGTTTTCCTTGGTAGACCAAACGTTGCGAAAATGGGCAGTAATTCTTTAACGATGGCGGCAGACCTCATGTTGCGAACCACGCGCACTTGCATCCACTTCGGGAACGCGTCCACCCCAACCAGAGAAAATTGACCCACGACACGACCTGCGAAGTCTAGGTGAAAAGTGTCCCACGGCTCGGTTGGCATATTCCATACAGAGATAAGTTCCTTCGCAGGTGACTTCCTTTGTATCTGGCAGGTACTACCAGCAGCGACCCATGCTTCAATATCGGCGTCCATCCCGGGCCACCAAACGTAGCTGCAAGCGGAAGCTTTCATCGCGACGATTCCGCGATGTCCCGAGCGAATTAGAGCCATCGTGTGTCTTCTAAAGTGGTTAGTAATCGCGACTCGTGTTCTCCAGCTTACGCATCCTCTGTGTGTGGACACCTCTGCCGGTTTACTTCTTTTTTGCGAGTGCTGTGGGAACTGATACCGATGCAGAGTGCCTTCTTGTACTGCCTGGTATATATGGTTACCAGGACGGCGTCACGTGCTGTCTCCCTGGCTACTTGGTCTGCGGAGAGCGGAGGGCGGGTCAATTCCTCAAACATCAGGATGTCTCCTGGTACTTCTGGTTCCTCCTCCGTGGTGGATATGAAAAGTCGGCTTAAAGCGTCCGCATTTTTATGGCGGTTTCCTGGCCTGTACATCAGCTCATACTTATAAGCAGTCAATTTTACGCACCATCTGGTTATCGGCGGTGACAACCCTTGTGGAATGGGCTTGTCAGCTCCTAGGATGCCTAGCAGAGGTTGATTATCTGTGTAGATTATTATAAGTCGCCCTGTGAAATACTGATTCAAATGAATAGGTCCTCTTGGTCAAGTCTTGTGGTGGTTTCCCTCCCACCGCCAATTTGTCTTCCGTTTCAGTAGGTGATAAAGCTCTTTCGCAATCGTTTCTCTAATCACTAGAAATCTGTCATAATACACTAAGAGTCCTATAAAGGATTGCAGCTCTGTCTTCTTCCTTGGCTCGGGCGCCTGTACTACGGCCTGAATCTTGTCCTGCGTGGAATGTATACCGTCCGCATTGATGAGGTCTGACATTTTACTTCACTCACCCCGAAGCGGCACTCGGTTTCCTTTAGCTTTAGTCCTGCATCTTCTATTCTCGTCAGTACTTGATCGAGTCGATAGGTATGTTCTTTCGCAGTCTCCCCGCTGATGATAATGTCGTCTAGGTACGCACTGACTCCTGAGATGCCTGCTAATGTTGTCTCCGTGACTTTCGGAAGATTGCAGGAGCTGCCGCCACTCCGAAAGGAAGCCTCTTCACTCGATACAACCCCTTGATGGTGTCGATTGTCAGTACCTGGGCTGCGTCATCTGTCACCCGTAGTTGTTGATAAGCCTGCGCAAGGTCCAGCGTCCAGAAGACTGTGCCACCCAGGAGGTTAGACGAGGCTTCATTGGGTGTCGGCAGCGGTTAAGCTACCGTTTTCGCTGTATTTTTCCCCATGCTGCGGTAGTACCGCAGAGCCTCACCGAACCATCCGCCATTCTAACCACCACCACGGGCCTGGCCCATGTTGAATGTTCGACCTTTTAAAGAATACCCTGCTTTTGCAGCGCCATCAGTTCGCATTCCAGGGCAGCACGCAGTGCGAAAGGCACCTCGCGTGCCTTGAGGAATCTTGGCGTTGCTGACTCCTTAATTCCCATCTGCACAGGTGGGCCGTTTTACCCTGTGATGTCCGACTTGACCACCGCTTTGTGTGCATTGAGAACCTTCTGGACTTCTTTGTCTGGCGGAAGATGGTGTATCCCGCTGACCTGGATCTTTAGCGCTGGAAACCGATTTCTGCCCATCAAGTTGCATTCTGTTCCGCTTGTTACAACCAGTGGTAGAACGTAGTCCTTGGACTTATGTCTCACGTGCACTTCAGCTGAGTCAAGTACCCTCAAGCCTTCGCCGGTCCATGTCCGAACGGTGACGTTCTCTTTCCGCAGGTGCGGAGGTCTGGTAGGCCATACCTTTCGGTAGGGGGCCTCACTGATTACAGTAAATGCTGCTCCTGAGTCCACCTCGAATTCTAGTAGCTTTCGCTCGACCTTGAGACTCACCAGGTACTTGGGAACGAAACTGGTTGAACGTTGTGCGTTGAGCTCTTGCATGTCCTATCCGTAGCTTTTAACAGAAGCTCCACTTTGTGATTCTAGGGCGTCCTCTTCAGCGCCGGATTCCATCTGATGGGTTGATGGACCTGTGCCAGTCGTCATCTTGTTTCGACAAGCCTTTTGGATGTGTCCTATTTTTTTACAGAAACGGCAAGCTACCCTGATGAATGGGCAACTGTCTTGACTGTGCCGTCCATGGCAGCGGTAACACCGTGGATGCGGTTGCGTTTTACCTCGATCCGAAGTCTGTTTCGTAGGCTGTGGTTGTGTGACCCTGTGCAGTTCCGTCTTGGGAGTTTTAAGCTCCTGCTGCTGTTTTACCGCACATTCCAGCCTTGTTGCCATGTCGTATGCTTGCTTGAACGTGAGTGTTTGCTCTGCGAAAACGTCGTTGGTGCAGACGCTTATCTTGCACACCGCACACCAAACGGTCTCTCAGCATTACATCCAGCGGCAGCACGGTTGGATTCATTGTCAAAGGGGCGGCGGCCGCACGTCCTTCAACCCTGTTTGAAGCGGTTGATGCTCCGGCGCTAGTTGTGGCCACCGAGAGAAGTGCCAGCACGCCGAAATCGCAGTTGGCAGCTAATTTCTTTAATTTCTCAACATAGGTAGCCATCGACTGGCCTGGTAGCGGCGTTGGAATTTGCTTCGGCTGAACAGTTCCGAAGGCCGTGGATCGTGATGGTGTTGGAGCATCAACATGGTGCTTTCAAAGGCAACTCCGTCGAACTTCGTCGGGGCCATTAGCGCTTGCACAGTGTCGTAGGTTTCCGCGCCACAGAGGGTCAGCAGCAGGGCTCTCTTCTTCCCGTGGTCCGTTACGTGTTTTGCCTGGAAGAGGAACTCCAACCGCCCCGCCGAGGCCGACCATCCTATCCCTTCGAATTCTTCGAGCTTTCCTTGTCTCGTAGTCATTCTTGAACCCCTGTTGGAGTTCTCTTCTGCCCTCGTCGCCAATATTAAATATGAGATGTAGACATTAGTTTGCTGCCTAATCGGTTTATTTCGATGGAGCCACCGATGAAGCCTGGCGCCACGTTCCTAGCCTGGCGTTTGTCTGCTCGTGCCCAGCGACTCTCAAGCGCTCAGTCGAGCGCAGCCGATGGTCACGAGCCAATGGGAGCCACCTTGCCAGCCGCTACATAAGACCCCTCTACCTCATTGACGTAGAGGCCTAGACTCAAGGACATTTAAATAGGGCAGGACCAGGCATGACGTCATGCCCACCGACGCCAGAAAAAGAACCCAATCCCAGACGGCCATTGCGTACCCACGCAATCTCGTCCAACGTAAATCCAATCAAGCTTTTATCGACTGCTTGCCGCTCGGCCGACTGCTTTAGCCTTAGCCAAGTCTGCTCCGTGCCTGCGGTCTGCTTCGTCTGCTCACTGTCACGGCCATGGCATTCGATACCAAATGAAGTTTTAATGCGAACCTGCATTCTCATCATGGCGGTGGGGAACCAACACCTTCTGGTGCAGGGCCTGTACGGCCTTCTCAAACCGCGGTGCCATTCTCAGCGTTCATGCATACGACAACCGACAACTTCGCTTCTAAATGCCGCGCTATGACGACTCTCTCTAGACGACGCTACCGGCGCGGTGTCGAGAGCGTCGCTACACGTTGACTTTCTACTCGTCATGCAAGTGCTGAACTCCAAATCCCGCCTGTTCGACACGAATTCAGTGGACGCCGCTATGGAATTGTGGGACCAACAACCACGTTGCCACAGCAATGCCATGGCAACGCGGATGTTTGCCCCATATTTTTATGACGGCGGCCGTCAACTGAGTATCTTAATCATTATGAAAATTACCGAAACTGTAGAAAAATATCGATAACTTTGTAAAAGTAAAAAGGCACAGGAAATGCATCGTCCCAATAGCCGAGATAATAAAAAGACACTTCGTGGCCACACCATACTTCCGTTACACTTCGCTCTATGTATAGAGGATATGGACACCACCTCCTGCCCATTATAACCTCCTTGCCCAGGCTGAACAGAAAAGGCTAGCACAAATTGATTGTGTGAGGCACTTCCCGTTTACATGAGACACTTGGCGCTTTCGTTCGAAAGTGCACAGAGATATTTTATTCACTTTACGCCAAGGAAGTCGCACCGAATAAAATAACTATCAGGTCTTATGACCCAAAGATTGTAATAATCAGTGACAAAGCGTTATCCCCGAGCAACATAAAAACAATATGCATGAGAGTCAACACCATCCAACGCAGTTCAATATACTAACTCAGCAGAGAAATTCCTAAACACACAACACGCTTCTTCGTCCCCCGCGGCATCCAGTGACTGCCACGACGAACCTGGCGACGCTAAAGGTCTCTTCTGTACAAAGTGCACCGTCTCGGCATCGTTTCTAAACCCCTCGTGTTAACTTACTTATAGGCTGTGGCAGTAACATTTCGGGAAACAAATTTCCCACCTTGCCCTCAAACCACCAAACCAATCTCGCTTATCGTCATACTCCCACTTCTCGGCTCTGTCGTTGGTGTTGGTGAAGACCCGCCTGTTGCTAGTTAAGATGGTGATTTCAAAACACCTTCTGTGTCACTCATGGGACTTCGAAGAGCTTCGCAGATGACTAGAAAAATCTCACAAGAGCGTTCGGGCCGCACACAGCACAACACAACACAGCACCGAAACCAAACCGAACAAACCAAACGAACGGCTGCCATACTTGCTTTTGCGCAGCTCGGCGCTAGGCGCAAGACTCACCGCGCGAAAAGGTCTGGATGAATCTGGACCGACCAGATACGAGCGGCGCTGCGCCGCGACGCGTTTACGTCACAGTGGCGTATGGGAGCCAGCACCCGATACTATTTATTCGCCCCTTTTTTATGTTTGGCATGCAACAAACCCAGTGCCGCCGTGCACTCGATAGCCCTGGCCCACTTCCGGTTTGGGAATATTTTCTCAATTGTTACGCTTCATTATTTCACCATAAGAGTGAATTATGTGTAAAAATGGCCTAATCGATCATTCTCCAACCATAGCGAGTAGATTTAGTTTCACAAACGCTGTAAAACCCGCCGTCTGGTTCGTGGCAAGCCATACTTAGTCCAGCATTCTTAGTCTGCAGGAGATCGTCGGCGGTGAGTCATATTTTGTCCATTATACTTAGTCTGGAGGCGATCATCGGCAGGGTGAAAATACTTGTTTCGACCTAATTATACTTAAAACCGATCGCAGCAAACACTACGGTCCGATGGAGTCAATAGGGAGTTTCCGTAGGCCGGGTTTCCCCCTCCGCTATGCCCTCCGAAACGAGGAATCCTCTACTGCGCCTTCGCGCCGATGGCCTTGGCTGTAGAGTTCCGGGTTTTGTAGCGGGTTGCGGAGGGCGTTGCGGGACGGCAAGAACCATCTAAGAAAACTACGCAATCAAGCAGTGCAAGAATTGCGTCGTCACGGCACTCGATTGTTTTGATTGTCGGTTCGCTATCCTCGGCTCAACCAATCACGCAAGAAAAAAGCGTGGGGTCACGGCGCCTCTTTGCGCGCGATTGATTGAGTCGATGATAGCAAACGTACGAAGTAAGGGTGTGCCAATAGTGGTTCGAATCGAATAGCGCCGCGTCATTCTGAGCATCGACGCTGCAAGAAACCGGTAGTTCTTGGTTTCCCCTACCGCTGTGACAGCCATAAATGACGCGACGCAATTTAATTCAAACCACTGTTAGTGAAGTCCCTCGTTGCTTCTTTTTACAAGGAACGGCAACCAGACGAATGACGGAGCACAATCCGGTGGAACAAAAAGGGGTCTTTCAGCTCACTCTTCTGCTGGAACCTCACATCTAGAAACTTCTGTTCGCACACCCTTCGTACGAAGAGGATGAACATCCTGACGATGCACTTTTGCCACTGCTTGATTTGCTCCAACAAATTGTAGTGTCGACTGCATTCGGGCTTTGGGTGATAACCTGTTCTAAGTGGTTTCTGTAACTTATGTTTCTAATTGTGACATAAATTGGTTTCTTAACTTAGTGCTTTGTATTTACTGCGGAGGCGCTTGGAGCTGGTGCGTTATATTTCTTGAGAATGTGAATACATAAAACCTCCGGGGTAAAAAAAAAAAAAAAACTGGTTTTGTTTAGGAAAATTTACCGGTAAAAAGTTTATCTTAAAATCATCATAACATTTTTTGGGCCATTCTGGCGTTTCCTACGACAGAAGAGTTTGTAAAATTGAAAGAAAAATAGAATTGGCTTACCTATTCTTCACTTCATTGGGCTCAAATGAGCGCCATAGTAACACATATATTTATTGTATATGCGAAGTACAGAGAAAATAGCTTTTTTAATCTTTTTTTATTTACTCAGCTGAGCCGATTTTTCCACATTTTTAGCGAAAGCTTCCACCAACCTCAGGCTTCTCTGTAGTAAATCTGAGCGCGATCAAGTTAAGACACCGATTTATGCGGTCTGTCTATGGTGCGTTCAATCCATTTCGCCCACGCTGTAGTATAGACAGCAAACGACTTTTGGCGGTAATTGATACCTTATTCCCACCGAACTTTAGTTATTACCGCGTTGCTAGCGTGTCACTAATGAAGTCTAATGCAGGTATTCCTGGACTAATGTTTCGAAGAAAAATTGCGCGTCTTTCTGATTTTCATAAAATATTTTTTTCATAACCCAGTGCTCAAACAGGAACTACGTTTGTTCATCCCGGCTTGATCACCAGTACAAATTTGCCTTACCTCATTGCAGCACTAGCATATTTTTTTTATTCTTTATTGCCAAAAACTTGTTCAGAATGAAACCACCTTCCCCACACATCGCCACGATGGAAGATGTTTCTGCTTTCAAGGCAGCCATAATTGATTACTTTCATAACTCTGCAATTTTTTTATTTGCTGATTTTGTGGGAATAAAGGAGGGAAGTTTACGCACCTTCGCGTCGTGGGACCGGAGCTCAAAGGGTAATCCCATGCCCGTCCCACCGCGCGGCCGACAGTTAACAGCGAGGGCGTTCGCAGCGCCGATTTCACCAACGCCATGCCAACAACGATGATCCCGGTATCCAACAGGGTTTATTGAGTACCAGGGGTCCCCAACAAGACACTGCGGTCAAGCGAGCCGTGAACACAGTGTGCGCGCAGCGCCCGCCGACCTGAGAGCCGAAGGGGTAATTGCGAGCGGAGTCAACGCCGGTCGGACGAGCTCACGCCGCTACGCGTCGTCGCAGGAGTTCGGGGCCAGGCCTTTGGGCGGAGGACGTCCACAGGTAGTGGGGACGCCGACTGTTACAGCCAGGGGAATCACTAGCGTGAAGTCATCGCCGGTCAGACGAGCTCGCGCCGCGACTTGACCCGTCGCCCGGAGTCCAATCCAGGTCTCCTCCACCTGACGGCCGTCCACTCGGAGAAGGGCAGGCCCGACTCTCTCCTCGCTCGTTCTCGCTGTTTCCCCGAAAAAGGGGAGACGCGCGGAGGAGTGCGAGAGAGTAGCATGCTGACGTATTCTCCCCGACACGATACGGAGCGACCGGGCTCGAAGTCACACGGCTTCGCCCGGAACGTTGGCGGCTCACGCCTTCTCGGGGAGGGTCTCCCGGAATCTACACCTTTTTCATTTGTTTTGTTGTTGTTGTCTATTTTTTTGGTACTGTAAATTGATCATTTGTACTTCGTAAATCCATTGTACCCACCCCCCTCTGTAACGCCCGATGGGCCCTGAGGGTAATGAAATAAATAAATAAATACCTTAAAAATGGTCTTGATCAGCCTGATGACGCCGGAGGTTACAAGAGTGTGTCACGTCTGCCGGGCATTGGAAAGCACTTAAAGTTCCTCGCCACTAACCATAGAAAATCATAATACACACACGACCCATTCCGTGCTCCCATGGTTTATTAGAATGATCAAGAAAAGCTTTTTTTGTTATCATTGATTTTTTACATTGCCGAGCTTTCTCCATAAATTGCAGTAATTTGCTCTTCCATTTGCTTTGGGGAAAACTATACTCTTTGATTCTATTAGAGTGGAGTGATGGTTCTGAATATGTTCTAAACCTGTAGTCGCCGAAGTGAAGTAGTTTATGCCGCCGGCGCTGTGGTCTTATTGAACAGTTATGCACCCGATAGCCAGAGCCCTTTGCGTATGACAGTTTGATTATCCGCATCCGATACCTTTCTGCGGACTTTGTATTCGCACTCAAACTGCATTTGCGAAATTCGGAACCACATCCAACCTGGAATCTTTGCATTCACGTTATATCATTAACTACAACGTAAAGTAAAAAAGAAAAATAAAGTCTGGATGGTACCTTATAAATTTTGGCTATCTGTATAGAAAGATCTCTTCGAGTCACTATACTGTTACCAATGACAAATGATGAGGCGAAGAGTAACTGAAGAAACTAAACGTTTAATGAGGCGAACTTGTGCCCAAAAGAAAAAGGAAAACAGAAGATGAGAACAAAGCGTCGCGGGCGTCGAATTGGGCGTAACAGCAGGTTCGAGCGCTGGGGTGAGACTGACTGCAGATCGCCACGTGGAGCCCCTTATGTACACGCGATGGCTTCTGTTCAAGAAGCCATCGCGTGTACAATCGACCTGGAAGGTTCAATCGACCTGGAAGGTTCGGCGACTAGAACATTCGCACCTCGAACAGGTGACAGAGTTCTCGAAATCACCAGTACATTGAACTGCAAGAATAAATAAAAGGACGCGTAACTCCCGGGAATTGAACCCTGACTCTTGGCGTGTGAGGCAAGCGCGATAACCGTTAGGCCACGGCCGTTCTGGCTAGTTGGCGCGCGTTAATACGCTGAAAGACATTTGATGGTATTTTTTTCCGATTTATGATTTAGCGATCATCCTTCCAGGATACACCCCGCGTCCTTGGAACGATGATCTAAGTTATGAGACGGTCCTGGAGGACTGCAACATTCTAGTCAAAAGATGCGATAAAAAAATTAATATTTTTTTTTTATTTTATTTAAACACTGACTTTAAGCACACGGGTATTTTCTAATCGCGAACATTAGGGTAGAGCTGATAACACTCTGTCAATTTATTTATGTCAGATAGTTAAAAGCGGTAAAAAAGGCGGCCACTCACCGGAGCGTATTCGTATATACGTGGAAAGACGCGGGTACACCCTTGTGAAAATATGAGAATATTTATTTATGACAACATGTCATACTGGTTTCAGTTTTAAACACGATTCTGCAACTGTGTGCTCTGAACCACATACTTAGCAGCAACACGCCAACTGTCCAGACTGAAAACGCACACACACGTCACGTTTTACTTCTCGAGGAGCCTTCTGCCTTTTTGTGGCTTGAACGTGTTCGAATTTCATTCGACCGAAGAACGTTTTCCGCTCTTTTCCTGCCAAACAAGACCACACTTTCTCTCGCGAGATTGAACGCTCTAAATCAATCTTTAATAAAAATCAAATCCTGGCGTAAAAAAAAAAATAATATTATTTTTTTTATTTGTTTTTCCAAAACAATTGACAATGCACCTTATCGTATCCTCATTCATTAACTCTAGCGTCTGCTGTCGCACAGCTTAACCGGCGGGCTCGGCAACAATCCAGAGCAACACTCAGAGATATCCGCATCCTATACGCATCCGCAGCCCCTAGCAACCGCACCCGATCCGCAATCCACCAAACCTGATTCAATTTTATGCACATACTGCCAGTTGAGTACGGACACCTTCACCAAATGGGGGCACTTCGGCCGGGATTCGAACCCGCCACTTGCGGATCCGTAAGCCGGAGCGTTTTCTTTGGAGCAACCGATATTTTTATATTATTATGAATATTGATGAAGGCAGCGAGACGGCATACGCTTCTCGCATGAGCTGTAGTAAAAAAAGCATGTCTTTGTGCTGGCAGTCAAGCGGGGGAGTCAACAACTTAGGTCACAGGAAAGTTTTTTTTTTTATTTTTCTTTTAATATAAAAGTAATCATAATGCAATACCTTACCTTAATGTGCGAAAAAAAAACTTCAAATCAAAGAACATGTAGTATAGAACTTTCTCCGAGTGTTATATTTTTCTTTGACTTGAAAGTTCACTAATATTTCTGCCCCACAATCTCAGGTGCTACATTCTGATGAATTATCGCCAGATCGTCTGCACGCTGGCTGTTATTGCGTGAAAAACTGTCGCAATTTTTAGCCGCCTGAGCGGGTTTTGAACTAAATACGTGAGATTAATTTTAGTTACGTTTGAATGTATCCAGCCACTACACATCTTTATTCTAAACAAGGACGCTCATTATTTTGGCTAACATGGTTGTATCGTAATCACACAACCGCAAAAGAGAACATATTATGAAAACATTACTATTTGCGTAAAATATGGCTCGATGAGTTTTCAGTCCCAAAACTTAGCTGTAGATATTATGATTCAGGTGGAAACAGAAGAGTTACTCCACTTATAATGAATTGTTCTCAACTGCATGCCCAATAATTCCTTAAGTCGAGTGTTTCACTAACTATGAAATATCCTGTTTACAAACGTATATGTTATATGTATGATATACTTATATTAACAAGTGAATTTCAACATGCACTATTTCTCAAGCTCGACCAAATTAAGTTTGACTGGGTTGGTGGAAAGAAACTGATTGACGACACGAAAAAAGAAAATAGAAATGTAATCGCTGCCTACAAGAAGGTTATTGCGTCAACTGCGAAGGTATTCAGACCCAACTTAACTGAAGAGGAGGCACAGCAACTTTCTCAGGATATAGTACAGTTTGAGGTCAAACTGGCAAAGGTAATATATAACACATTCCAACAGCAGATCTGAAGTATTGGGTGTCTGAAATAAGCAGGCTCTACTAAAATGGGCCGGAAAAACCGGCGCCTGCATGTAGCTATCTAAACTTTTCGTCAAAGATGTATTTTAGAAGTCGGTTCTATCTTGTAAAAATTCAAAGTGTAGCTTCCATTCTGTAAAAAGGATGGCCAAAGTACTTGCCATGCTCCACGGCGGACGGCGACGTAGACGACCAGTCGTGTGACACGGGGCCGTTTGGTGCACGTCTTGAAAGATGGCTCTACCTCCTTATCGAGATTTATAGGGGCATTATTTGAGACTGCTCGCGACGACGGTGGTCTATTTAAATTAACACAGTATTTTTATAATGTACCTTCTGTTAAAAAATAAATGCGGACAATAAAAGCAAAACGAAGTAAGAGCAAAAAAAAAAAAAAACGCCGTTGCATAATGACGACGTTCTCGCTGACGACGGATTTCAATAGCGTGTCGTTTGCTTTCTTTCGCTGGTAAGCTACACCTACCGACGCTGCTCCGGATGCCATCTATCAAAACGTACGCCAAACGCTCCCCGCCGCTCTACTCGGTTGTCTGCGTCGCCGGCCACTGTTGACCCTGGCAAGCTTTTTGGCCATATGTTTTACAGAATGGGAGTTACGCTTTACATTCTTAGAAGATAAAACCGACCTGTGAAATACACTCTTGACGAGACATTTAGATTGCTTCGTACATGCGCTGATGTTTACGACCCATTTTAGATCGAACCTGAGTATTTCGAACATCCATACATATTTTATCTCCCTCTAAAGCAAATTAATTTGTTATTCAATTTAAAATTTCGTGATCGTTGATCGTGATCTTATGCATTTCCGGAAAAAATGTTTACAGGTTCCATACTCTTTAGGTGAAATTTTGTGCGTTTAATATTTGTTACTCTGTTCGAAATATTCCACGAAATGCTTACCTCTGTGCACTTGCTGAAGTTTTAGTACCAAGTACTCAACGCGATGCATTTTAGCAAGAACAAGCTATTCAAAATTTAATTGTACTTTTTTTTAAATTTGATTTTCAATTTTAAAACAAATAGCTTTAATTTAGGGCAGCATTCTAAGTTACACAGTTTGGTACTTCTCCCGCTGTGCCTACATAAACTATACCGAAGCGTTGTTGTTGTGTAGGTGCAAACAGTGTCGCGCAGTGTTAAAAAGAACTAGTCCTCAAACATAAAATTCCTCACCACTCCCACTCAATATGTTGATATGTTGATGGTGGTGTCAATATGATTTCGAGAATATTTGTATCTAAAGCAAAATATATATTTATGCCTTAATTAAGAAGCTCTTCTGCAAAGTGAAATTTATAAATCATTTCACTGACAATCTAAGATATTGTTCGCTTATTTTTAAATGCACCATTTATCACTGCTTTATCAAACTTTCATCCTTTTTGAGATGTCTCAATGGCCTTAAAGTCATTATATTGACAAGTAAAAAGGAGCATTCATCAGGTTATGAACACCAGCCAAGTACGGTGATCACGTAAAGCTTAGGACCCTTTTAAAGTCCTGGAACACAGTATAACAGATAGTGAAATTCCCAGGAAAAAGCAATTTTCCATTCGCTTTAATACTCAAATGGGTACTCCCGACAAACCATACCGATGGCCAAAAAGGTGGCGAAAAAAAATACTTTAGTGCGGCTTACGTGGAATATCTTGACGGGGGTTTGCCTTACTCCAATCATTCCCGTGTGTGTGAGTGGTCTGGGAAATAATTCCTGCGCATAGCAATTTTAATTTGTTACCAAAACGTTCGGGCGGGTCTATTAAATTAGCTAGACTAGAACGTCTGGGCACCCTTGACAAACACGGTACTAGTGTCTTTTGCATGGAATCTCAAAAAGAAAAAGGACTCGCAATAAAACATAATTTGGCAAAAAAAAAAAAAATATCGGGAAGGTTTTGAGAATAAAAAATTACGTCCATTATTCGGTTGTTTTCTTTTTCTTTTTCTAAGCACTCTAAGGCTGAAGAAGACAGGCGTAACTTAACCTCAATGTACAACGAAATGAATATCTCCACCTTGTCTAAAAAGTATCCCAAGGTAAGCAAAACACGAACTTTCACAACTTTTTTTTAAGCTAAGGCGATCTCAATCTATGTAATATTAGAGCACACTACAATGCTCCTCTTAGTCAAGATAAACTATAAAGTACTCGCACAATTCAATTATTGATATGAATATTGATGTAGCAGGGCAACGTGTACTTGACTTCAGGGTGTTTCCAGGTCAGATCGTAAAATGATAGTCCAGGCGAGCTATGTCCGACAACTATTTCGTTTCTTCGAAAATGAAGCGGAAGTGAACGAACTGACGATATAACGTCTGATTGGCTAGAGGCTCAAATAACGAAAGTAGAAACTTTTCGTCAGTTTTAGCCTCTAACCGATCAGACGCCATATCGTCAGTTCCGTTACTTCCGTTTCTTTTAAGGAGAAACAAAACATTTCTCGAACATAGGCTCCCAGTTCATATTTTTATAGTAATGTCAAAATATGTTGATACCGTATTCCTGGAAGAGGCTTTCAGCTATATGCGAACGCCGTAACTAATTTTTTTGTTTTGGAGATTCAAAGTTTCGAAGCTCCAGGCGTGGTGAATGCTAAGGTTTTCCTATGGTAATTTGAACAGCGGTCAAGCTCACGCCGAAGCATGGACGTAGTAATGATCTTTTCTTTTTATTTTATGAGAGGTATGCGGAGGACTAAAAATGTCAATAAAAGATTGCTATGGAAAAATATTTTCGAAACCCGTCAAAAAAACACGTTTTGAAGATATTCAAAATTATTCACCATCGAATTGCTTAATATAAAATAAGGCGGAATATATCAGAATGATCACCTTTAAATCAGTATGACGAATGTATAAAGTATTATGCTTATTGATTATTGTAGTTATGTTAGTAATGCAGAAACAATGTACAATCTACTAAATGTGGCAGAATTGCACGTCAATATTCAAAAAGAAACTCGACTTTTTATTCTCTTTAAACTCTGTTAATTCGTTCAGAGTGACTTTAACTAACTTGTGTTCAAAAGAAAACGAGTATCATATGATCTCTTTAAGAGAAAAACGACAACAAGCCATTACTCCAATTGAGCTGGCTTGTAAGGTTGTGCGAATAGTGGTTCGAATTAAGTAGGCCAACGTCATCCCTAGCTTCTGCACTGTTGAATGAACTATTCGACTTCGCTTTCCCTTACACTGTCAAGGCTTTGAATGACGCAGCGCTATTCGAGTCGAACCTTGCACAACCCTACTAGCTTGCCCTCGTCACAGCGGCTTTGCCGCACAACTTCGGCTGTAAAGAAGCGTTCACACTGGCAAGTCGCAGCTGTAGCGCGACCACGTTTGTCGCAGCAGCGATAATCGCAAGTCACGAAAGCGACAGGTTTGATGCAGTCGCTTTCAGGCCGATTTTTGCGAAGGGGCGCCCAGTCGCGTGGCTGCTGAACCAATCAGAGGCGGCTCGAAAGTGCCGAGAGGTACGCCTCGCGCCTGTTTACATCCCGTGCGCCGAACGTCTGTGAGAGAAGCATTGAACATGTCCGTCCCACACCCCAGTTCGCGGCCGCGGATAGGAAGCCACGGAGGTTTGTTTGGCGGCTCTTGTCAGCGCTATTAGAGGATACCCATTTCTTTATAAAAGTAGCACCCCGATTTAAACAAGCACTCGAAAAAGGACGCGGCCTGACAGCAAATCCGTTCCACTTAAGTTTTGATAGGTTCATACTGCGCCGCAGTTGCTCGATAAAGTACACGCCGAGCTAGTGATTGTGCGTCTTTGTACGGTTCAGAAGGACCCATGCCAACGTAACGAGTATTTTTCATATTGAAAGGGCGACGCATGTGTAGCTGTGAGACAACGAAAATGGGAAAGCAGCGAAACTCAAACCTGAACTGTTGCTGGGAGGACGGGATCGACAAATGTTCCCGATAACTTCCGAAGAGCGACTCGCAGTTAGTGGCTATATATATACAGCCATTGGGGTCTATGAGGCGTCTCTGATTTGCTCTAATCAGAGTATCCATTTTTTTAATAAAAAGTAGCACCAATGTTTGAACGAGTAAACGATATTTAAACAAGTTCTCCGGTGCTTCGTTCACGCAATCTGCACAATCTTCTAATAGCGTAATGGCACGTTTTTGTTGTCGGAAACTATATTCGTATTACTTAATTAAAAAAAGTATCGCGGAAGCTAGTCATCGCAAGTTGTACACATTTTGTTTATTATACGAGTTAATATAGGTAGAAGAGGAATTGGTCAGTAGCTCTCAAACTCTTGAAGTTTTCCACGTTTATATGTAGGACGTATAATCAAGACCTTTAGGCTCTTCGGAATACCTCCCCTATAGAGGATTTGAATAATAATTATTTGTGTGAACAGCTCCAGTCTATCAAAATTATACCTAATATCTCGGATTCTTATCTTGTCAAACTCTGGTGGCTTAGCTTTTAGCAAAACTCAAATTTGGGGGTTTTACGTGCCAAACCTACGACGGGCATCTTGCACGCCCCAGCGGAGGACTGAGGATTAATTTCGACCACCTGGGGATCTTTTGACGTGCAACCGAAAGCTCGGTTACACGGCGCGTTCTCCGCAATAAGCCTCCGTCATATGCTTAGCTTAGCTTTTCGCATAGAAATAATAATTTTCAAATATAATTTTTTTTATATATATATATATTTGGCAAATACGCCGAATTAGAGCACTTGACTTGTGGAGTGATAGCAATGGGACTAACAGTGGAGTAAATTTTTTAGCTTTTTTTACGGAGTTGATAAACCTTTTTTTTTTAAAGACACTGATAATGCCGCATAAGAAGATGACCTATGGAAATGTTTCTGAATCGTATCATCCGCGCTATTTTTAGGTTTTGGGCAAATTATCTGGTTTACTAAGTTCCAGGTCTCCTTCGAATTTGGTCTTGATTGAATGAGCCGATTTAAAATATGTTTCCTTTTGGCTAAGCGTATTTTGCTGTCACTTTGATACGAATTTCACGAATTTCATTTCTTAGCTTGGTGTTTCCTTGATTCCAGAGCTGGTCCTAATATTAACATAATTCAAAAATTCCCTCGTTTATCCGGGTATTCTGGGGCCTCCGTTTCGTCAAATTTACTCTTCTGGTACTAATAAATAAATGCTCTGAGAGGTTTCCACAAGTTTGTCATAAGTTTGTCAGTACTGTAACAGAGAATTCTAGTTATACTTATGTTTGAGTTATCAATTTCTGTGTTGCCCTGCATCACCTTGTATATAATTTCTGTAACCGGATATTCAGCAAGCTTTTCTAGTGTTAAAAAAATAGTAAAGTGATGATCAGCCACCTTTTTATTAACAACTCCAGATATTATTTCTAAATTACTCATTCTTGTAACTATGTGATCTATGCATGATTTCGCACTTTTATTACCATTGTATTCTTCCTGGGTATAATTATTAATTATATTTGCCAGGACAAAATGCGGGAAGCTGTCAAGTACATACGATACTTCTTGTTTTGTATCGTTTAAATTATCAATAGTGAAATCTACAACAAGAACTCTGTATTAGTGCTTATTGAAATTGTGAAGTAATTGTCTACATTTATCACAGCATATGTTTACATTCGAACTAGGTGGCCTGTAAAACGTGCAAATGACGTACGAAACATTCGTTTTATTAACGGTCACAACGCAAATTTCTGCTTGTTGGAAATACACAAATATTTCCAGACAAAGAATGGTCATTTATATAAATAATAACACCCCCTTTTCTGTCATTTCGACAAAAGCTGCAAAAATGAAAGCCTTGCAAGGAAAATATAGCGCAAGCTGTCTCGTCAACGTTTACATGCCTCAATATAAGCATATTTAAAAGTAGAATTGGCTCGCCTAATAATAGCAGTAACTGATCCAAATCCTTATGAATACTTCTAACATTTTTAGTGAATTAAATTTAACTTAGCGTCAAGGTGACCTTCTACATTCGAACCCCGGATGTATGCGCCCGACTTACAGAACGAATCAGAAGACGAGTCCATGTTCACCTAATTTTAACTAGGTCTCGTTCACTCCTGATTTGAATTGCTGCCGCTCGCTCTTTTTGACTGACGAATATTTTTCCCTTACTAATCACAGTAAAAGTTGTATCCCTTTCCATAGCACAAGCCTTCGGGAACCGTGCGAAGGCCCAGGGTTCGATTTTTGGGAGATTCGCGTCTTTTATTTATTCTTTCCATTTAATGTTCTAGTACAGTGGTTCTCAAATGGGGACCGCGGAACATTTGGGGCCCGCGATCCCCAAAGGTGTTCACGGAGCCTCTGCTTCGCCAGTCAAGCCCGAGAATAAAAGTTGTATTCTTTTTTTCTCAAATTGACAAGAAATGTTTCAGTTTTCGCGTGAGCTTTTTCGTGCGTATCTCAATCACAGAAGTCCACATCGCACTACCACTGAGTTATATGTATCTAATAAATCAATATTATAATTATCCTATGCCTTCTCATTCCCCTGACCACGAACAAGGTCGTCTAGCATCGCCGCCGATCCACAAGGAGTCCGCGAAATAGCAATGGTTTAGAACCACTGTCCTAGTAATTCGAGAACCTTAATTCTTGTTGGAGGTTCGAATGTTCTACGCGTAGGACCTTCTACTCCGATTGTTCCAGAAGCCAACGCGTGTGAATAAGTGACTCCGAGTGGGCGAGCCACAGTCAGTTTCGCCCCAGCGCTCGATCCTGCTGTTGCGCCGACGTCGACAGCCACGACACTAACTCGCTTCCCCTTTCTTTTGCTTTGGGCACAAGTTCGCACCATTAAACGTTCTGTTTCTTTAGTTATTCGCCGCCTCATCATTCGTCACTTGTGACAATTTGGCGGAGGTAATGGGTATCGCGTTTCATGCCCGTGAAGCGTACCTATCAAAATATCTTTCGAACACGATCTTTCTCAAGTCGAGGAAAAATAGTCCCCGTCGACGAACCCGCGACCCGAGACGGAAGCCGCAGCAGAGGCACCCACTGGAGTTCGTTCAACTCTCAGAGCAGCCGAGGAAGACGAAAACGCCGACAACGGAGACCGAGTCGCAGCAGGCGCCAACTGACCCGTCCATCGTGTACCTGCCATTTGCGCCTCGGACACCGGCAAATTTGCACGGCGAGATTCATAAGGATGTTGAAGACTGGCTCAAGCAGTACGACCGAGTGACACAACACAACAACTGGATACCAAAACAGCGCCTGCAGAACCGGCACCGCTAAACGCTGGTTCGAGAACCACAAGCCAACGTTAACATCGTGGGATGTCTGCAGGAGCGAGGTGTGCGGGCGTTCACCACTTAACACCGACGGGAGAATGCAGAGAACCTTCTTCTAACGCAAGCCCAGGGCCCAAACGAATTGTCACAAGCTTTGTACAAGGCGTCTTGCGTCTGAGCAGCCCTGCCGACCCACAAGCCGCAGACGACAAGAAGCTGCGAGTTCTCATGCCCGGGTTGAAAGACGGTATCTTTGGAGTTCTCGTCCGCAACCCGTCGACCGCTGTCGAAGCCTTCGTCACGGAGGCAACGAACACCGAGCGCACCCTCGAAGCAGGCTTTGCGCTCTTTCTACGACATCCAGGAGTTACTGCATCCACCCTCTTTAGCGGCAAAACCTCCTCTGTAAACCCGAACATCCACGAAATTATCCGGGACGTCGTCCGGGAGGAACTCAGCAGGTTGCTGCCAGTCTCGAGTCGTCCAACGACACTCTCCATCGCCGGAATTATCCGCCAGGAAATCAAACAGTCCGACCTGAAATTCCCATCAACATGACGACGCCAGAAGAACTGACGGTGAGCTCCGCCACCATGCCCCGACGACCGCTGCAAGCTCCCCGCCAGGCTCTGGCCCCACCCCGATCAGACACCCCAATCCCGCGTATCCTCGTCGTCAGGAAGAACAAGCCGAGTACATCCACCCGGAGCGACCCTCGCCGAGAAAGACCGCGCGACGTATGGCAAACGGCCGACCAACGCCCGCTCTGCTACCACTGCGGAAAAGCCAACCACATCTACCATTTATGCCCCTACAGTCGACTTGGGCTGCGTGGTTTCCATCTAAACGACACGCCCGAGGCACGGCGAACGCCCTCGAGACATCAAGGAGTACCTCAGCGCTCGCCCTCCTCAGCGCCGACTTTCCGCCGTGAATCCAGCTCCCCATCGCCACGACGTTCAGCGTCTACGGTGCCACGACAACGCGCTGGGAGACTTTCTCCCCTGCGTCAACAGGAAAACTAAGTGCAGTGCCGCAACGCCTGGAGGTGGCGTTGCCAAATACGACCGAAGTAAAGAGCCTCCAAGAACGCTGGAGCGCTCCCACTCTCCCGACGCCACACATCGCAACGACTCCCTTCAGCGGCGGCCAACAAACTAAAAGTTGTTATCGACGACAACGATGCATCGGCCCTCCTGGACACCGGAGCGGACTACTCAGTCCTGAGTGGGAGGCTCTTTTGCCGCCTGCGAAAAGTTTCGACGTCCTGGGGTCGACCACAAATTCGAATCGCTTGAAGACACCTTTTTACGCCCGTTGGAAGGTGCACTGCACGAGTCGAGATTCACGGCGAGACGTACCCTGTGGAATTCGTCGTTCTACAAGACTCTTCCAGAGACGGCAATCTCGGCATGGACTTTTTGTGTGAATACAGCGCTGTCATCGACGTTCGGGAGAACAAATTTACACTGCGGACACCTGTTCAGCCTCAAGAGGAACCCCAAAAACGTCAGTCGCCGTCCGAGTCGCTGCCGACGACGTGAACCTGCCGACACGATCAAGCGGTGTTGTGCTTGTCACGACCGATGTCGCTACCTGCGGTGAAGTTGTTCTGGAAGCCAGCGTACAACTGGTCCTGGGAAAAGGAATAGTTGTCGTAAGGGGGGTAACTGAACTTCAGATAGACTCACTGTGGTCCTCGTGATGTAATTCCGACAGGAAACGCAATCCCTCACAAAAGGTGCCGCTGTGAGCCACGCCAAGAAAGTCATGAACTCAACCGAAATCGCCATGATTGCTGAAGAATCCTCGCCACCCCAGCAAGACATTACGCCCACAGCGCAGCTCGACATTGACCCCAAGCTTGCAGGCCCGAAACGACGGCAGCTGAGTGACCTCCTCATCAAATACAACGACAGCTCCGCGACGTCGTCGAAGGTGCACCAAACTACGGTTGCGAAGCACCGCATCGTTACCGAGGACGACGCACTCACAGCGCATTGATCGCCATACAGAGAGTCTCAGTAAAATAACGGGAGTTCATCCAGGAGCAGGTGCAAGAAATGCTGAACGACGACATAATCCAGCTTTCAAGCAGACAGTGGGCCTCTCCAGTTGTGCTGGTTAAGGAGAAATACGAAACGCTTAGGTTCTGCGCGTGCTAGCGGCGGTTGAACGCAGGGACGAAGAACGACGTCTACTACTTACAGGGTGTCAGAGAAGAAAATTTACAGGGTTTTTTTCGCCGCAAAAAAAAACTAGGCATCGTCGAAATTCATCCTCCACCCAAAGGTAGCGCTAGAGGCCAGAACCAGATGCCAAACTTTCAGCCCATTCCGATAACTTAATCAAACGTTATAAGTGATTTTCTGAAATTTTCACTGGGAAAATAGAGCACATTTTTGCCCGTTTTCGGTTTATGGTGCCATAGAGCCGCATGTACTCGAAAACTCCGTCGGTCGCCATTTTCCCATCTAAATTTTCAGAAACTCACTTATAGCTTTTGATTAAGTTATCGGATCGGACTGAAACTTTGGCATCTGGCTGTGACCTCTAGCGCTACCTTTGGGCGGAGAATGAGCATTCGGCGATGCCTAGTTTATTTTTGCGGTAAAGAAGACCCTGTAAATTTTCTTTTGTGACACCCTGTACTTCCCTGCATAAACGACGCGCTAGACCGGCTGCGCCACTCTCGATATTTTTCATTGATTGACCTGAAGAGCGGCTACTGGCAGATCAAAGTCGACGAATGGTCTGAGACAAGACAGAGTTCGTCACGCCGGATGAACTGTTCGAGTTCAAGGTGATGTTTTTGCACTATGCACGTCAGAAGCACCTTTCCACCGCGTCGTGGGCACTGTACTGGCAGTACTGAAATGGCAGAGCGTTCTCGTCTACCTTGACGACGTCGTAGTGTTTTATAGCAACTTCGGCGAGCACTTGCGACGATTTCGAGCTGTTCTTCAAGCCATACAGACCACCAGACTCACTCTCAAGCCGCCAAAGTGTCAGTTCGCCTATGACGAACTGAAGTTCCTAGGTCGCGTGGTTCGTAACGAAGGTGTCCACCCAGACACAGAGAAGACTCGCGCCGTTGCGGCGTTTTCTGTGCCGACAGACAAGAAGGCCGTGCGAAGATTCCTTGGACTTTGTCCGTACGATCGACGCGTCGTACGGGATTTTGCAAGGATTTCCGCACCACTCAAAAACCTCAGGAAGGACGCCAAGAAGTTCAATTGGGTCGAAGAGCAGCAGCAGGCTATCGAGGAGTTGAAGCGAAGGCTCCAGACTCATCCTGTTTTTGGACACTTCGATCAGGATGTGGAAACCGAGATTCACACGGACGCTAGAAACGCAGGACTTGAAGCGATACTGGTTTAAGTGGGACAAGGCACCGATCGTGTGATCGCCTACGCAAGTCGGGCAATGCCCAAGGCGGAGAAAAATTACTCTACAACTGAAAAAGAATCTCTTGCGCTCGTGTGGGCAATTACGAAGTTATGCTGTACTTGTACGGGAGCCCGTTCAGCTCAGTCACAGACCATCCCTCGCTCTGCTAGCTTGCGAACCTCACGGACTCTTCACGATACCTCACTCAATGGAGCCTGCAAGAGCTCAACATGACTGCAGTCTAAAAGTCAGGCCACAAGCACAGCACGCCGACTGCCTGTCCAGGCCCCCGTCGGAACATCTTCCGGCAGCAGCGGCGACGATGACGACGCGTGCTTCCTGGGAGCAGTGAACACCGACGTCATGGCACGACGTCAATGAGACGATCCTGAGCTGCGTGCATTAATCGAGCACCTGAAAGTGCAAGGGAGTACCGTGGTACGTGTTTTCTCACGAGGCCTGCCGACCTTCGCCAAATGACAAGGTGTACTCTTCAAGGAAAACTTTGGGAACAACAACTCGCCGCGGCTGCTCGTTATCCCGACCGACATTCGAGAGGAAATCTTTCAAGCACGTCACGACACATGACGTCCGGACACCTTGGTTACTGCCGGATACTGGCCCGTATTCGTAAAAAGTATTACTGGCCCAAGCTCCCCAAACCCATCCACCTCAACACCGGGTCATGTCATAAGTGCCAGCGAAGCAGGCAACCGCCAACGATGCCGGCAGGTCTCCAGAAGCCAATTTCTCCGCTAACCGCACCGTTCCAGCAGATCAGAATAGATCTACTTGATCCTTTTCCCCCGCCGACCCTGGGCAACCGTTGAATAATTGTTGCCACTTATTATCTCACACGGTACACAGAAACGAAAGCCCTTCCTTCAGAGACTGCTGTTGAAGTCGCCAAATTTTTCATCGACTCCACCGTCCTCCGGCACAGCACTCACGAAGTTCTGACCAAAGATCGCGGATCATCGTTCATGGCACAACTGACCCAAGGTATCCCTCGGCTCAGTCACACCAGCCACCGCCGTACCACCACGTACCACCCGCAGACCAACGGGCTGACGGAGCGACTCAACAGGACAATCGCCGACATGATCTATATGTGCGTCGACATAGAGCACAAGACGTGGAACGAGGCGCCTACAACACGGCGGTTCATGAGACCACCGGATTTGCACCTTTCCAGCTGGTACATGGTCGGAAGGTAACGACCATTCTCGACGCGATGCTGCCCTGGAGCCAGCTGACGATGAGAGCGAGATGCCCAGGTGGTTGCTCATTGGGCTCAAGAAGTCCGCCAGCTCGCCGGACACCTGATTCAAGACCAGCAACGCGTCGACGCGGGCCGCTACAACTTTCGTCGCAAAGACGTCCACTTCCAGCCCAAAGACAGGGTGTCGGTGTGAACGCCCATCCGTCGCCGCGGCCTCAGTGAGAAACTGCTGAAATAATACTTTGGACCATACAAGGTACTTCGTCGCCTTGGGGAGCTGAACTATGAGGCGATGCTCGACAGAACAAGAACAGCATCACGCCGCCCGCCACGACCTGAAGTCGTCACGTCGTACGACCCAGGTCGTACTACGCACGATAATACTTTCAACGCTTGATCCCGCGCAACGCTTGATAGGACTCTGTTTTGCCAGCCTCCGTATTTTTCTATTATTTTGTTCGCCTTGCCCTGTTTTCTTTTTTTTTCACGTGGTATCGAGACTATTCCCTTTTTAAAGAGCGGAGTAATGCCACGCGCGTCGGCGAGCGAGCGCATGGGTGGAAGAGTGGTTATCGCGCTTAACTTTCATGCGGAGGCCCAAGGTCCGATTGCTGGATGTTTCGCGTCTTTTAATCATTCTTTCAGTTTAATGTTCTGGAAAATTTTAGCACTCTGTTGCTTGTTCGAGGTCCGAATATTCTAAGCGCCGGACCTTCTACGCCGATTGTTCCAGAAGCCAACGTGTGTACATAAGGGCTCCGTGTGGCGTTGCACGGTCAGCTTCACCCCGGCCCTCAATCCTGCGGTTTCGCCGACATCGACGCCTGCAACACTAACTTCTTTTTGTTTGGGGCACATGTTCGCCCCATTAAACGCTCAGTTTATGCAGTTATTCAGCGCCTCATCATTTGTCATTCGTGACATTATATGTCTAAAGGCATTAAAAGATGATAATTTCGATATAGTTTGTGTTTTCCTAAGTAGTTCTTTAGTAAGTAATTTGTGAATGTGTCACTAAAACGTGTTTATTTGACATGTACTTTACAGTTTTTTGCATGAGAAATGTTTATTGTAATATTTATATTTAGTGCAGCCGTCGAAAACCTCTCATACAATTAGTAGAACAAATATTTTCGTGCATGCTTTGGTGTGAAATTGATGGCTGTGCAAATTACTACAGCGAAACCTTGGCAATCTCCACGCCAACAGCTTCAACATTATATATCTCCGGAAGAAAATTACCTACAGCGTTCGGATATAGCTGAAGGTTCCTCAAAATAACAGGTCTTTAACATATATTTTTTGTTTGCATAAATGTAAAAGAAAATGACCGGGACCATCATTGCACGAACAGGCGTGGAGATACCCAAAAAGATAATTGATTTTCACAGACTACAGTGCAAGAGATTCATAAATTGGTCCTTGCTTCTCTTCAAACATTTTGAAATAAACCAGAGTCAGTATACTGACTCTGGTTTATTTCAAAGTTTTGAGGAATTGCGCCGACAAGCTTCGCTTACATTTACATGGCATATCTGCGTGGCCAAAGAAACACAAGTGGTTTTCTTAAAGGGCACAGACACCCCATATTTTATTTGTATTGCTCCAAACGACGGGAACTAAACCCTAGGCATTTTATTTTATAGTAACATAATGGAAATTGCTTCAGCTAATAAAAAGTAATTATTTGTAAAACGGGTCTTTTCTGCCTCTTGTTGCACCGAGCCGGAAGTGGCATAACACGATAGCGTACGCGATTTTTCTCGTTCTCCCACCGTCTACATATCTTTCGGAAATAATTATTGCGATCATACACCATTGCATTTCACAAAACTCTTCACCGGTCACTGAATGACGCATTCCTCAAAGTGATTATGTAAGCTGTCACGAAAACATTAAAAGAGGAGTGACACCGCTCATTTCCCGCCCACCCGCAGTACAGCTGGACAAGCAGTCGAAAGTCGCCATTGTTGGAACAGTTGCACGAGACAAGGAACGGTCGGAGTGCTTGTCTCTGCTACTTGAAGGCTATGTCCTTGATATTTTGAAAAGGAAAGTGGCCTGATTCATTTGGAAGAACAAAAAAAATGTTTCAATATTGCCATTACTGCACATCACATGTCTGTTACTTGGGAAATCTCCAATTTATTCGCCATATTATTTCGAATGACGATTGATGAAGCGACAAAAACTGAAACACACTGAACGTTTAATGGGGTTAGTTGTTCCCGAAACACACAAAAAAAGAAAAGAAACAAAAGAGAAGAATAGAACGTATCGGGCGTCGAAGTGGGCGTAACAGCAGGATCGTATATACGCAGGGGAAAGACCGAGTGCGGTTCGCCACGCGGATTTCTTTATGTACACGCGTTGGCTCCTGGAACGGTTGGCGATGTAGGTTCGGCGTGTAGAACATTCGGACCTCGAACAAGCAACAGGGCTCTCGAATTTACCACAACATTAAACTGAGAGTATAAATAAAAGGCGCGTAACTCCCAGGGATCGAACCCTGTGCCTCCGCACGGAAGTCGAGCGCGGTAACCACTCGGCCACGCACGCGCTCGCTCGCCGACGCTCGTGGCAATATGAGTCAACGCATAAATGCGTTGACGCACATGGAGAATACATTACAGCATTTTCTTTATGATATAGATAGTCAGAAAAAAGAAAGTGCCGAAATTACGTGCAATATATGTACCTTTGTGTTCAACATCTTTATGCGACGCCTTCTCGAATAGTTTGAGGCAAAAAAAAAAAAAAAAAATCGGAGTTGTCAATGCACTTTTAAGAGCGAATGTGGAATATACGTTTTTAAGTTCTCCCTCAAAAATAGAGCTAGGTATGTGATCTACTGAAAAAGAAAAAAAGAGTCAGACGTCTCACAGTTGGAAGTCACTACCTAAGCTTGGCGCAAACTTATTCATTCTACGCTGTCAAAATCAGCATATCTTCTACCGTGCAGAAGCGCCGTACTATTTCGAGAGCAGGCTTCCTCTCGCGACTCATTCGCGCGCGCTTTTTTTGAGAAAAAGGACGCTAAACAAATCCACGGAAAGTGCTTTGACAACGTCGGAGTTCTTGATAAAAAAGCACACAAATTACGTATAGACTCTTTCAGGCAGCTGGGCATGGGCGCCGCCATAACCGACCTTCAGTTTTTGTTCACGATTATTTCGTTCGCTTCACTTCATCATTGCCACAGCAGGACAGGTTATTGCCATTTTAGATTCTACTGCGTCTTCCTCCCAAGCGAAGGCCTTTGTGGAGGCTCGACAACGCCCGCTTCAGTGGCTAGGCATCTCGGTAAGACAAGAGAAGGTCGGCTATGGCGGCTCGATCTGGCGCGCGCTGAAAGCGTCTATATATTAACTCTGCGTATTTATAAAAAAAAAAGTTCGCCTCAAGTAGATTCTTTGTATACCTAAGCATACATCAAATATACTTCTATTTTACTTCGGATTTTAGTTTATATGGTGCACACATCGGCACTTTCTGGCAAATAAGGTGTTCATATAAGCAAAATACAAGTATATATTATTCATTTCTAGTTTGTTATTTGCTCAGTTCTTAGTTTGCTATATTGTGTGTTGTTTATTTAGTTTACTATATTATGTGTTATATTTCGCGAACTGTTCAATAAAAGTAAAACATTTGCGTACACTAAGGTAAACCTTCTTAACAGGGAATATCGCACAAACGACGCTAGTTTCGACAATGTAGCACATATACATGAGAGAGCTTTAGTAGATCGTGTTCCCGTGCCACAATATTTGTAATGGGAGCTCGCGCTGCCGATTCGATGCATGCTCTGAAGCGCGCGCAGGCAGCGCTAACGTGCCTTTGAAAACGATCTACTAAAACTCCCTATAATCGCCGTGTACAAAATAATAAGCTGCTCTGTGCAGCATATCTGTGTAGTTGCTATACGGCGCAAACAGGGGTTATCAGCACTTCCTTGTGAATATTATATTTTGTGTGATCGTTTTCGTTTTTAGAGGCTTCGTGCCTGATAATATAATTGGAGGCCGAGAGCACGACAAGTCGTCCTCTGTTGCCTTTTTTCTAGACAGCCACCATAGCCTAAATTAGAAAATCGACGTATTATCTAAGGTAAGTTCTGGAACTTGGCAATGTGAAGCTGCCAAAATACCACAAAGTGGGAATCAGAAAGGGTGCCGACGGGGCCCCACGTCGGTTTTGCAACTCCAGCCCAAGTGGCGTCCACTAGGGCAGCACATTTGGGCTCCCTCGGAGGACCCACATGAGGCCTATATGGGGTAGCTCACATTCGCTTCCTTTGTGGGGCCCTCCTTGGATTTACTTGGGCACCCCACAAGGGCCCCCATCGCGGGGCCAAAGGGAACGTAGATGGGAGCCCACATTTCCCCCCTCCCCCTTTGTGGGGTTCACACTGGGCCTACGTTGGCAGCCCAACATGTGGTACCGCCCGGAAACCTAATTTTGACCGGCTAATTTCCTCATTTCCTATGATGTGGGGTATTGCAGTGCATCTCAAATTCAACATTCCTTACGTTTTTCATTGCCATATTGAAAGTAATATGATTTTGATAGATCAATAAAACGATTTGAGCAAGACCATACAAATTGGGCATTTTAATTTTACGAAATGGATCAAAACCTCTGCACGCTTCTTCATAAAATCCTGTTTAACAGGCAGAAAAATGCATAGCAAGATAGAGCCATCTAGAGACACATGACACTCGGCCGAGCGTGTTTGGAATTCACCTTCAAATTAAGTGCTCTCTGTAAAACGTTACGCTCCATGTAATACAACCTCAACTTACACGATGTGTAGTAAGTTAGTAATATTTTGCAAGCCTAACAATTTTCGTCTCATGCTTCTATTTGGAGTCCTGGATTATTTAATATTATATTAAACTGATACCTAATGCTGAATTTCCAGAACGTGTAGTACATATTCTTAATATCATCGGAAAGTGCCAGTGTTATAGTTGCACATTTAGTCCAAGTTGGGCATGCTCACGCTTTTTCCCCTTGGTGCCCTCATCTTCCTAAAATTGGTTTCTGCAGAGCCGAGGGGGGACGCACGGGGGTTCTACATTGGTAGCTCAACTCGGGCATGTCCACGCTTCGCCGAAGTGAAAACTTCATATCGCATTTGGCCCCGGTAGAGGTGAGGTGGGTCCACTGGAGGTTTTACATGGGCAACCCAAGTCGGGCATGCCAGCACTTCACTGCTGTTGAGCCCACATCATCGCAACTTGGTTCCGGCATGGCCAAGGTGGTAGCCAGGAGGGTCTTACATGGTCAACCCAAGTTGGGCATGCCCGCGCTTTGCTGCCGTGGAACCCCCTTTTTTCGCAAACTTCGTCCACCAGAACCGACATGAAACCCATAAGGGGTTTTACATGGGCAGCCCAAGTTGGGCACGCCCAAACTTTGCCGGCGTGGAGCCTACATCATCGCATTCGGCCCCCCCCTAAGCCGAGGTGGGTCCCACGCGGGTTATACGTGGGCAACCCAAGTCAGGCATGCCGACGCTTCGCCGTCGAGGGCTCTAATCACCGCAGCTTGGCTCCCGCACGGCCGATGTGGGACCAACGGGGTTTTTACATGTGTAGCCCAACTCCCTCGTGCGCACGTTTTGCCCGTACCTTTGCTAACTCTGCCTCCGCATTGGCGAGGTGTATTGCACTTGCATCCAAAGTTGGGCATGCCCATATTTTGGCCCCCTGAAGCACATATTTGCGCTAACTCTGCCCCCGCATACATGAAGTGGGAACGACGGCGCTGGGCGTGCCCTCGCGTAGCGGAGATCACCAGCGTATCGCACGGGCACCCCATATTGGGTATGCCCACTCTGCGGCCACGTGGGACCAGCGTGGGTTTCGTACGACCTGCCCGAGCGTTCATTGCCCATGTGGGCCCCACCTCTTGTGCTACCTGAGTCACACACCAGATGAAGCTCAGAAGTCACTTCCAGTGGAGTGGAAGTACTTATATATTTCAAGAGTCTTTAAATGATAATAAAACCGTTGGAAAAAAATTAGAAATCAATTTCCTATCTTGCCAAACTTAAGCATACTAAATTGCGTGGATGCATTAAAAATATTACTTATGGTGACATCCTTTCTCTCTTATATGGCATTAAAAATATAGTTTCAAATAGTTCCAGTATTCTAAATAAGACGATCTATGTGTCGATTTCAGCAAAACTTCAAACGGAAATGTCCTTCAAACCATCCTGAAAGATGGCACGGGTTTATATTGAAGCATTTCAGCTAACAAAATATTTGGTCTCATAGGAACTTCGGAAAACTTGCAAAGCTTTTGAAAGTTGCCATGATTTGAAAGTAATGGGATGAGTGATTTGCCCAAAAAAAGCTTTTTTGATCAAAGGTAGTAAATGCGTCTGCAACCTCGAGCCCACACGAAATATATCTAATCAACCCACTCGAAACTGCCCACAATCGCGTTTCTCGGTTCATTCATTTTTTATGTTCATTTAATATCAGCATATCAGCTGAATCACGGCTCCCGCCTATTTCCAGTCGTCACCGTATCACCAGTGTCTCCTTAATACGCGTTTGTTCATTCTTCGCTTTGTGAACCGCCTTATCCTTTACACACCTCCCTCCCGCACGCATATCGCAGCGCACCGGTCATTCACACCAAATTCCCGCCCATGCACCCACTCTGTCGCATTTCGTGCTTCATTTTTCTCCCGAGCAGCTCTGAGCTGGAACTGCATTTCTTACGCTGTTGCAATGGATGCCCATCCACATTCATGAAAAATGTAACAGGACATGTCTGGCTTTAAAATTGTTTGTCATCCATGTATACTCCATTTATGTACCCACTCCTTATGTAAACCTCTTCGGGAGTCATTAAAGGAGCGGTGCAACGATCTTCAATAATAATGTTTTTCACTTTACACGAGCTTACTGGCACTCGTCGGACTCAGGGATACTCACACGCAACGCCACTGGCCAAGAAACTCCTTTGTTGCGGTGTAATTTCAAGGACAAAAGCGCTCATTTTCAATCAATCTCTCCTTTGCAAAATCTGATGACGTAAAGTGGGGACCGCAGTACACCCATATGACGATATTTGAATGCGGTTCATAGGTTGGACCCGAGCATTGCGTGGGCACTCGATTTGGGCTCGTGATAATTACTATAGTTCAAGAAGCATTCGGGTAGTGGCCCGTGTCCAATCGCTGCAACGACGACAATAGCCGAGCCATAACCATGTCTGGAACTCAGCGCGTGTCCTGTGCTTTGCCAACCCCAGCACGTGGCTATAATCAACACTGGCGGCATATTATCGGCTCCAGATTGCGTGGCCGCTTGTTCTGGCTGCGAGTTGAGGGGGTGAACGCTGCTCGTTTTTCTTTAATTTTTTTCTGGGACTTCTAATGCGCGGGGTTAAAAACGAACGCTTGTTTCATAGGTAATTAACGTCAGGGATCCGTTCTAAGCGGTATTTGCGCAAAGTACAAAAATTGTTGCATCGCCCCTTTAATGGTACTAACATGACATTAAATGAAAAGGACACAGACTAGCATAAGCTGCGAACTGTTATAATTTTTATTTATATATATATATATATATATTGTGATATAATTTCGATCCTTGTGGACATCTAGATATTACTCTGCAGAAATGGAATCCTCACTGTATGTTGCTGTAATATTTTCCCTTGTGACATTACAGATTGAATGGCTGAAACTATTAAATCACGAGTTTGCACTGGCCAATGTGACACTCAATGAGAGCGAACGTGTGATTGTATTGGAGCCTGATTATGTTAAAGATATTGAGAAAATTCTGGAAGGAGAAAGTATGTGAGTCACTGCATACGATTACATTATTCTCCAATTTTGATATTACAAACCTACGTGCAAAGCAATTTGTCTTCAGGTTCCCCCTCGGTTTATAAATATTGTAAGGTGTGCAGCATTTCAAACTATCAGACAGCTTTACCTTGGAGGCCTTACAGTGCATGGAATGCAGTGCTTAATGTGGCACCGCTTAAATTTCTTTAGACGATGTTACACCGTGATGTAAAAAAGTCAAGACAAAAACAAGACGTTCTTCCATCTCGTACGTTTAGCGATACTCTGAGTTTTCAGACGCCAGTGTTTACAACCCCTGCATCTCATAATTTAACGCATGGCATGCGTACATTTGATAGCTCTTCCTAGACGGGCTCGCCGTTTCTGCTTCGGGGCGAGCGAGCGTGCTGCGTGACAGAATTTGCAATCCGAATTCGTCTATGTGACAGAGGTATGTAATCGCTGTCACGTAAGTTATATGTTTCGCTAAACTTGGCGGAGAAGCAGAATTGGTGTAGAGGTCACATTACATCAGGACACGTCATGTCAATATCCCTGCTAAATTTAGCGGGGAAACTGAACTGCTGTGTAATTCATGTGTCATTATGTTTCCCGCTAAATTTAAAAGAGAAAATAAAATGGCATTTAGGTCATGGAATTTCAGATCACGTGACGTCAATTTCATCGATAAATTGATAGTGCGAAACTGAATCGGAGTTTAGGTCACGTGATGTCTATTGATGTCCAGTGAGCTGATGTCACGCGATATGTACACCAATTAAGTTTTCCCGTGAATATCGGCGGAAACCTCCTGTCACCGACCTCTGGCGTCAAGTGACCTATACACCAGATCAGTTATCCCTCTGATTTTTGCGAGAAAATTTACTTCACGTACCCTGACGTCACATGACATATACACCAATTCTGTTTCCCTGCCAAGTTTAGAGGGAAACTTAATCGCACGTGACCTGACGTCAAGAGACCTATACCCCAAATATGTATTGCCACTACATTCAGCGAAAAAAATGGCGTCACGTGACCTGAGAGTCTAATCTACACGGTGGGACTAACCGGGGCTGGGTGCCCGGGAGATCGCCGCCCGGTATGATTGGTGAGCGCTGCGCCGCTGGGGTCGCGTGGCCTATACCCCAAATAACCTTCCCCGCTTAATTTGGCGCAAACACTCATGTCACGTGATCTAAACACCTTCCGTTTCCCCACGAAATTTAGGGTAATATTGACGACACATTACCTGACGAACCGTGGCCAATGCGTTTATTCAAATTTCCCTCTATATATAGCAGGAAAATTAAAGGGACGTGACATACACCTCAATTTAGTTTCCCACTAAATTGAGCGCGGAAATTGCCGCCACTTGACCCATGTACCAATTTTCATCTCTGTGTAGCGGGAAAATTGATAAATATAAAGGCTCTTCACTCCCCGAAGTTTAGTGGCTGCTAAATTATTTTAACGCTCGCACCATAAACACTGCATTTCATGCATTATAGGAATTTGAAGATAAAGGTCGCTGCCAAATTTTTTCAGAAGAGCGGTTGTAAAGGTGCTTCTCACGAAGCGTCAAAAGTTCGAACTACGGGTTGGTCCCGATTCCGAAAGGGCAGTTGCGCTTCCTCACCAATCTTGTCAGCGACTCAGAGAAGTCGTGGAGGAGCAGAAGAGGAAGCGCAACTCCAGGTCCGGACGGGAATCGCAGTTCAGGCTTTCGCAGCTTGGTGTCGTCCTTGTTTGAAAGCAGGTTAAGTGTGCTATGAAAGAAACTTTGAGGAGAACTGCTCGGAAAACCTGATGTTTGAGTTGATAATCATATGGTGCCAACAAAGAGTCAGCAGACCCTATCAGTGGTACACATATCGTCAGCGAAGGCAGTGGCATAAAAACAAGAGACGCCGACCATGCTCATGTGCATGAAACTAAACGGACAAAAACATAACGTCGCTGAGAAAAAAGCACGTCGTACATACAAAAAAAAACAAAAAAAACAACGCCCTTACAAAGAGAAACAAAAGTGAGTACAAAACCCGAAAAAAATCTTAAGTGCGAACGAGTTAACAAAGATGCACCGTATATTACTACTGGATGCTCCTCGCAGGATAGAGTTGCGGGCGGCCATACTTCAAAACAATATAGCTGTTAATTTCAGATTCACACCCCACACTAGCAGTACAGGTTGAGGGTGTATTTTTACGAATGACAATTGATGAGGCGACGAATGATTGAAGGAGATCGAACGCTGGGGCGAACCAAACTCCAGCTAGCCACGCGGAGCCGCTTATGTAGAATTGTGGGCTAGTTGAACCATTTTCGTAGAAGGTTCAATTCATAGAGCATTGGGTCCTCGAACATGCAACAGGGTTAACGAATTTACCACAACGCGACATATTACAGAAATAAAAAGCTGAATCCGCTCTCAGGCATCGAACTTTGGCCCATGTCATGCAAGATAGCTATACGGCCACGGGCGCGCTTGGCCGGAGAAGCTCGTGACATCACGACGTGCACGGAAGCAATGCAGAGCAAAACAAACAAAAGAATGGGAAAATACGCAGGCTGGTAAATCCTAGTTCTATTGAGCGTTGCACGGGTAACAGCTTACAGATTTTTCGAGCGTACGGCTTGCGCCGCACGACGTGGACGACTTCAGGTCGTGGTTGTGGCGTGATAATGTACCTCGGACTGGCATTACCCCGTAGTTCAGATCTCCCAGTGGACGAACTACCTTGTAAGGTCCGAAGTACCGTTTCAGGATATTCCCGCTTAAGCACCGGGGACGAATGCCTGTCCACACTCACACCCTGTCTCCGGGTTGTAAGTGAACGTCCCGACGACGAAGGTTTTACCGGCGAGCGTCGACGCGTTGCTTGCCTTTCTACCGGAGTCTGGCGAGCTGTCGGACTTCCTCGGCCCGTTGAATGACGATCTGGGAGTCGCCGCTGTCGTTGTCATCAGGTTCGTGGGGCAGCATTGCATCCAGCATCGTAGTTACTTTGCGGCCATTGAGCAGCTGGAATGGTGTGACTCCTGTGGCCTCTTGCACCACCGTTTTGTAGGCAAATGCGAAGTTGGGTAATAGCTCGTCCCACGTCTTGTGCTGTACGTCGACATACTTGGAGATTCTCTCGGCGACGGTTTTGTTCGTCCATTCTGATAGTCTATTTGTCTACGGATGGTACGGAGTGGTCTGACGGTGGCTGGTGCTACTGAGACGAAGAATCTCTTGCGTCAGCTGGGCCATGAGCGATGATTTACGATCTGTAATTAGGACTTCGGGGGCGCCGTGCCGGAGGACGATGGACTCCATGAAAAACTTGGTGACTTCAACAGCGGTACCTGATGGAAGGGCTTTCACCTCGGCCTACCGTGTGAGATAGAATGTCGCGACGATTATTCATCCGCTTCCTTGCGTCGATTGTGGGAAAGGTCCAAGTAAATCTATTACGATTTGCTGAAATTGGGCAGATAAGATGGTGGCGCAATTAGTCGGTGACTTCCGTTCGTTGACACCCGTGGCAAGATCGGGTGTAGTGATACACTGTCTTCGCGGGCTTGGGCCCGTAGTACTTCTCACGTATCTTGGCAAGAGTCCTGCTTCGAGAAGAGATATCATTTCTCGAAGACTGGAGGGGATCACCAACAGCCACGCCGTGTTGTTTTCGCTGAAGCTCTCCTTGTACGGCACAGCTTGTCGGATAAAGAAGATCGACAGTGTTCGTAAGAAAACGCGGAGGACTTGTAGAGCACCTTCAAGGTGGTCCATGAGTCGTCGCAATTCAAACCCACATACTTGGAGTGCTGCCATGTCGTTGACATGTAAAGCGCAGACAAAACACTCGTCGTCATCGCCTTTAGTGCAGGCACGACCGGCCTCGACGGAGGCCCCTCAACAAACAATCGGCGTGACTGTGCTTCCGGTCGGAATCGTACACCACGGTATTAGCAGACTCTTGCAGTCATAGCCTCCACCGTGCGAGGCGTCCTGAGAGGTCGTTCAGATTCGCAAGCCAACAGAGCCGAGTGGTGGTCCGTAACCACTCGGAACATGCTTCCGTTCAAGTACTGGCCAAACTTGGTGATGGCCCAGGCGACGGCGAGGACTTCTTTCTTCATCGTAGAGTAAATACTTTCCGCCTTGGACGGTGTCCGGCATGCATAGGCGATTATCCAATCTGTTTCATCCTGTATTTGAACCAGCACTGCGCCAACCCCCTCTTACTTTTTTAAATGTATTTTAGATAGGTGCAACGCCAGTGCCGTTATAGCAGGTCAAAATGGTCAAGGACGGGAGGCGTTTGAAATCTTCGTTTAAGCTCGTCAAACACCGTTCATGCTCTTCTGTGAACCGAAACTTTACGGCGTATCTTGTAAAATATGTCAGCGGCGCAGAAAGCTTCGCAAAATCTCATACGAATCGCCTGTTGGAGGCATAGAGGCCCGAAAATCCTCTTATGGCCTTTTTGTTCGACGGCGGGGAAAATGCGGCTACGGCGCGCGTATTCCCGGCGTCAGGACGAACACCCTCGGTGCTCATGACCTGACCTAGGAACTTGAGTTCACCATAATCGAGCCGACGTTTCTTCCGCGTGATATTTAGTCCATCGGCCTTGATGGCTTAACGTACGGCACGGAGTCGCAGTAAGTGCTCGTCGAAGTTGCTGGCGAACACCAGAACGTCGCTGAGATACACGAGACACTCTGTTATTTTAAGCCTGTTAGCATGGTGTCCAGGACACGCTGGTAAGTCGCTGGTGCCATGCATAGTCCGAAGGGCATCACTTTCAATTCGTACAGTCCGTCGGGTGTGACGAAGACAATATTTTCCCGGTCCCGTTCGTCGATTTCGTTCTGTCAGAAGCCGCTCTTCGCGTCCATCGGCGAAAAGTATCGGAAGTGCCCCAGACGGTTAGAGTATCGTCGATGTGGGGGAGCAGATAGACGTCCTTTGTCACAGTGTTCAGTCGATGGTAGTCCACACAAAACCTCATTGTTCCGTCCTTCTCTTTTACGAGCACGACTGGTGAAGCCAATTGAAATTGACTGCCGGATGGCTAAATGATATCATCGTCGAACGTCCCCTGAACGTGTTCTTTGACGACTTCCCTCTCTTTCAAAGAAACACGGTACGGTGACTGGTGGACTGGGTGCAAGTCGCCGTCGGTAACAATGGGATGCTTCGAAAGTGGTGTTTGGTGAACTTCCGACAACGTGGCAAATCAGTCACTGTGTTCATCGAGAAGATCAACCAGTTGCCGGCTTTTTGGAGCTAGGAGCTCGGGGTCGGTGTTGAGCTGTAGCGGCGACGTGATCTTGCGCTGTGGCGACGAGGTTTCCTCAAAGATTGCGGTGACCACGGCTGGCGCTTAAAGATTCTCGGCGTTGCCCATGGTGGTACCCTTTGCTACGTGCAACGACTGCTCTCAGAGCTCTTCGTAGTACGTCCTTCCAGGAGATCCGTTACGCCTCGTGTCACGCCGATTCCTTTTACAAAGAACAGTTGAACGCTGCCTTCCAGAAGAGCTTCACCGCACAAGGCTGCGTCGGTTGTGATGGGAAGAAAGAACTCGACGGCGCCGGCAGGTTCACATGATCGGTCGTTACTCGGTTCGCGACTGACGTTCTGTTCGGCTCCACCGGCGACATGACAGACTTTCGCAGCGTCAATTGGTTTGCCCCGAGGTCGACAACGGCGCCATACTCGCTGATAAAGTTCATTTCGAGGGTATCGACCAACGCAAAGACGTGCACAAGGACGAACATCACAGTGCACATCTCATCGTGGATCTCGATGAGAGCAGTGCATCTCCTGACTGGTATAATGAGGTGCCCTCCGGCGGTTCGTATTTGAGGTCCATCACACGGCGTCGTCTCTTTCCGAAGACTGTGAGAGAGTCTCCAACTCAAAACTGAGTAGTCTGCTCCGGTGTCTCGAGTGTCTATGCGTCGTGGCCGTCAGGAACAACGTTTTGGCAATCGGGCACCGTTGCACAAGCGTCGTTGCGTTGCGTGGCGTCGGGAGAGTGAGATCGCTCCAGCGTTCTGTGGGGCTCTTTACTTCGGTCGTCTTCGGGAACGCCACCTCCAGGCGTTGCCGCACTTAGTTTTCCCGGCGACGCAGTGGAGACAGGCTTTCTCGACAGGGTTGTGGCGCTGGAGACGGTGGAACGTCGTGGCGATGGTGAGCGGGATTCTCGGCAGGGAGACGGCGCGGAGGATGGCGAGCGTCGGAGGTACTCCCCGATGTCGCGAGGCTGTTCGCCGTACTTCGGGCGTGGGTCGTTCGGGTGTAACACACGCAGCCCAAATCGGCGGTAGGGGCATGTTCGTAAACGTGGTCCGCTTCACCACAGTAACAACAGATTTGTCGTCGATCTGCAGTTCTCCATACGTCGGTTTTGCTTGGCGCAAAATGGTCTCGGCGGTCGTATTTACTTCGTTCGTTGCGACATTCGTGAGTCCCGTCGCGGTGGTCGTCGGACCATTGCGTCGTAGGTCAGCGTCGACTCTTCGGGTGCGGCCGCGGCTTCAGGGGCGTCTGGCAGGAACGCTTTCTGGAGATCTTCACGAAAACACTCGGCAATGGAGATTGAGGCCGTTCGCTCAGCAGTCGGCATAAGCTTCTTAAGCTCGTAACGAACGACGTCGTGGATGAGCTCGCGAATGCCCGCAATGCTGTGGCAATGATCGCAAGGAAACTATCGAACACCACTGTCGCCGGGTTGCCTCTGGTAGTGGCTGACTCTGGCGAGGAGAGCATGCTCAATGTTCGTGGCTTCCGTTATAAAAGCCTCGATTGTCGTACGCGGGTTTCGCACAGGGCCTACGAAGAGTTTGCTTCACCCCTCACATTCTGACCGTCAGCTTCCTTGCTTCCGGGGCGTTAGAATCCGAAAGGTTACATGAGCCGAAGAACATCTTCAACAAACCTAACGACTCTCTCGTTAGAAAATTCAACCCTCGCTTGAAGAAGCTCTTCTGCGCGTTTTCTTCGCTGTTGGTTCGTAAACCTACTTCGGAACTCAGGCTTGAGGATGTCCCAGGAGGTGATGGACGCTTCATAATTTTCAAACCAGTTCCATGCTTTGGCCTCCAAAGCGAAGTAAACGTTCTGAAGACACTGGTTCGGTTTCCATGCGTTATGGAGGGCCACTCGTCCTTACTGTTGCTCCCAGTTGCCGATGTCTTCATAGGTTTCGCCGTGGAAAGGAGCCGGTGTCCGGGGGGTGGCGGGGGGATGACGACGGGTGGGGTAGTCATCGTCGCGTTCTTTTTACTTTGCTTTTGTGGCACAGGGCCGAATTCCGGGGTTTGTCGCTTAGTACGGCGGGTTGCTCGTGCGACGGCGCCTTCCTAAAAAGTCCTCTTTCGCTGGGGAACGGGGTAGCACTGTGGGGCCCCGGACGGGTACGCGGCATGGGTACCGCCGACCGGATTGCATCACAGCGCTCCCTATCGGCGCGTCGCCTGCAGACGCCGAGATCCGGGCAGTGTGATCGCGCATATCTTCTTATCTGCTGGCCTGCTTTTTTGCTCGCTTCAAGGCGATGCGCTCCGGTTTGATTGAAACAGTGGAAGACGCCGTTCCGGCAGCCGTGATTCCACAAACTTTGCTCATCGCTCTGGACCAACGTTGCTCAATCAAGTCAGTTTGCAAACTCCACGGAGAGCGTTCTCCCTTCCAAGACAAGCGCTGACATACGTCAGTTTTCGCTGATAACCCCTATATTCAAAAGGCTGTTTGAAGCGACATGCTTCATGCCCGCTGAGGCCGTGTTTTGAATGCTGTTGCAAGACGCGCCGTAGCGAGCAAGAAGGTTGGCGCTTCGAACAGCGTTAGCCCGGCTGAGGGGTGCAGGAAGGGATCACGGCTCTCCGTGGGAGTTTGCCAACTGCGTTGATCGAGTAACGTTGCTCTGAACAGCGGTCGAGCGGCCAAGCTCGCGTGCTCTGCGTCACGGGCATTTCACTGGACTCTCTCACGCGGCACTGCGACACGCTAAAAACACTTGTTTTCTATTTTGCGTTATTTTCAACGCTTCCCATCCGCAAATGAACTGATCTCATCAGCCAGTTTCGTTACTCTGCCGCTGCCGGCATGCATCGTGTGAGCGGCAGTCTTTCGGAACGCGCGATCACCCCGCTGCAAGTCGGCACGAGAAGAGCACGAAACAGCACAAGTTGTCTCGTGCCCTGCCGCCTCCATCCTACGGACTACAGTTATTGGGCCACTAGAGGCGTGAGTGTTCAATCCCCTCCCAATAGAGGTCTCACGCCACAGAACCACAGCTGTGCTGGCCTCCATGCAAAAAGACTAGTCCCACGATCCATGAAGGCTCCGGTGGTATAACAAAACTGGCTGGTGAAGTCAAATTGTTCTATAAATTATAAAAAAAATGAAAAAAAACAAGACGATTGTTTTCAACACGTCGCCCAATCACTCGAAAGAGTCGCGTGAACTGCCCGTGCAGCAGTGCACGCGAGATCGGTCGATCAGCCGCTGTTCAGAGCGAGATTTTTGAATCACGGCTGCTGGAGCAGCATCTAACGCCGTTTCATTCGAACCGCAGCGCCTCGCGCTGAAGCGAGCAAACGAGCAAGCCAGGAGATAAGAAAGCACACGCGTGCGCACTGCGCCGGTCTCGGCAGCAGGCAGCGCGCAGTGAGGAAGCGCGGCGATGCAATTTGGTCGGCGCTCCGGTCTTATCCAAACATTTGGCCCCGACAGTACTCGCGCGGGCCTCTGGAACAAACGGCGTAGGAGGTTCGGTGCGTAGCACACTCGCTCCCCAAAATAGGAAAAGCGTTCTCGCATTTACCAGAACGTACATTTACAGGAACGTGAGATTTACAGGAATAACAAAAAAGAAGGTATCATCTACAATAAGCAACATTCCATCCAACATTATAACCAGCATGTTTGCGACGGGGTTTTTTCCTGATGACTAGAAGGTTGCGAGAATTAACCCTGCATACGAAGGGGAAGGTAGGAATCACCTAAAAAACGATCGTCTCCATATCAATGGTGTCCATCTTCTCAAAAACTTTCGAAGGCAATTTAAACAATAAACCCGTAAAATTTTTAATAAACATAATGTCATTACCGCAGCTTAGTATGGCTTTCAAAGATGAAAATCCACCGAACTAGCACTCACAAACATCAAAGATACAATCGTGGATAATATTGGCGCGCGCGCGCAGCTGGCCAAGTATGCAGCGCGCGCGTGGCCTAATGGTTATAATAAAAAGTGAAAGCCGTTTACAACTCCCTGTAACACCGAATTAGAGCGCAGCTCTTGAGGAGGAGGAGGGAAAGGTACTGGGGGGTGAAGTGACCTAGGGGGTCACGTGACCTTGGGGGGTCACGTGACGATGCCGATGATGTCATCAGTGACGATGACGATGCGGACTCCGATGACGTGATCAGCGATGATGACGATGACGATGCGGATGTCGGTGACGTCATCAGTGACGTCACTGATGACGTCATCTGTGATGATGACGATGACGATGCGGATGCCCTCCGAAGTCACGTGACACCCCCAGGTCACGTGACCACCCCCAGGGTCACGTGACCCCCGCCGAGGTCACGTGACCTCCCCGATGACGTCATCGTCACTGATGATGTCACCGGCATCCGCATCGTCATCGTCATCATCACTGATGACGTCATCAGTGACGTCACTGATGACCTCACCGGCATCCGCATCGTCATCGTCATCATCATTGATGACGTCATCAGTGACGTCACTGATGACGTCGCCGGCATCCGCATCGTCATCGTCATCATCACTGATGACGTCATCAGTGACGTCATCAGTGACGATGACGTCATCGGGGAAGTCACGTGACCTCGGCGGGGGTCACGTGACCCTGGGGTGGTCACGTGACTTCAGGGGGGTCACGTGACTTTGGGTGTCAGGTCACGTGACCCTGGGGAGGGGTCACGTGACCTTGGGGTGACCTTGGGGGGTCACGTGACCCTGGGATGACCTTGGGGGGCCACGTGACCTTGGGATGACCTTGGTTACGCCGACGGCGACGGCGACGCCAACGGCGACGCCGACGCCGCTCAAGCCGGGAACGGGCCCCTAAGAGCTGCGCTCTAAGACGTGCGTCGGCTCCAAGTCATCGAACCTGGGACCATTAGTGTTGGAATCAAACACGTAAAACATGGGCGCGCTTGCTAGGAGTTTCGAGTGGCAATATTTTGGGTGTATATATGGTATTGTCCTACAATCCCTGCTTATTTGGACAAGCGCCGGTCAGGAAAAATATTAGGCATAGAGGTGAACACTTACGCTGGATTAATGTGGCGACATAATCACAAACGTCATTCTAACATATACGTGATCGGGTGAATTTTTTCCGCAGATCTACGCTGTACAATTTTGTGCACTGGACTACGATTCGAGCTAATGGTGCTGTGGCATCTAAAAAGCTTGACAAGCTCTTCTTTGACTTTAATAAAGAGGCATTCGGCGTAAAAGAAGACAAACCATTGTGGCAGAAGTGCCTCACCAGTATATCAGACTTAATGACACACGCAATAGGTCGTCTTTATGTGGACAAAATGTTTAAACCCAAAGCCAAGAAAACTGTAAGCAAAACTTTTCAAGCTCCCGATAAATGCGTTTCGTTAACTAAACCTTCGAAATACTATAATTAGCTATATGTTTAAACAAAATTTATCTGCCCTGAGAATGCCTGCCCTTTTTAAATGTATATAAAGGATTTGTCTGATACTTTGTTTTTGAGTGTATCCCGGATTTCAATCATAATAATTACGAATATCCATCCTTAATTTTAACGATAAATAGAACGATTCTAATATATGTATTTAAGGCGCACGTTATCTATTTAATATTATTCGTAAAAAGCCAGAATAGACGAAACCAAATTTTGAACCTAAATGTTATCAGTGCTATCCAACATAATATATAAGAAAGTGGTAGTGCCATTCAAGCAAATGCTAAGAACGAGAACCGTAATCGTTTACTTGGCTGGAATATTTCCACTAAATTATAGTTCATAATTGATTCAGCCTGCAGACGAACATGCGCATTCTTATGAGGCTAAAAATTTGTTCTACAGAAAGCACGGCGACGTGTGATCTAACATTAGGCAGTATGTTCTAAGCTAAAGGTATGGGTAATTGCTGAGAACTGCCGGTCATGTAATCATACAGCGGACATGCCAGTTATTTCACTGTAGTTGACTTCTTTGCAATTTCTAGGACTAGTGTAATTCAAAAGTGTATAAAATAGAGCTAGTCGGACGACCTGTATTATTATCTCACTGAAAATGAACTTATTCTGTGGTAAAAGATACGAAACTCAGTTGAAGCAAAATGACACGGGAAAGAGACTGTCTGAACGTCTGCTACTGCAAAGCTGTGACCGCACATTGGAACTAGAAACTTCAGTTATTGAACAATAACGCCCGAACTATAAGAACTGCACACTATCAAAGCAAACTCCGAACTACCCCACACTGAACATGTTAACTCTAAGTTTTCAGGTGTTAAAGGATTAATATATCGTCATAAATCTGTGCTCCCAGCCTCTGTCAAAGTATTAATTTAAAATTCGATCTTTTATTCGTTCTTAACATACTGCCATCTGGTTTGGGGCACTGCTACTGCCACAAACTTAAAAAAAAAAAAAAAAACTATATACATTACAGAAAACTTCTGAAGAATTATTTTCAGGTTTTCTCTAAAATTCTCTTACTGAACAACTATTTGAACGCTTTCAAGTGCTTGATATTAAAACATTATACAATTACAAGCTTGGACACAGAAGGAAATCAAGTTTATTGACTGAATTAGCCCCCTTAGAGTGTTCTATGCCTGCTTACTGCACTCGTTTGTCGAATGCTGGAAAGTTCCTAGATCTAAAACTAACTATATGGCTATCAAATGCTCAAGTTTACGCTTCCTAAGTTTTCGAATTATGTAGACAAGAAAAAAACTATCGAAACAATTTCATTTTCTGAATTACGTCCTATGTTTTTATTTGTTCAACGATAGTGTGTGTGTGTGTGTTTGCTGTTTGTGCTTTTTGCTGATTTTTATAATAGGACTGCATAATTAATTGTTTTCCTTTTGTACCTTTTTAAATACTTCTTTGTGTCTGATAAGGGGGCAGAGGGCTCGTCAAGCCGTCTATGAACAGCTTTCTTCCTCGGCCTCCTTCATCTATAATGTATCATTGATAAAAATGTATTATTATTATTATAAAAAAGGTATGCAAAATTTTACCACAGTCTTGTGAAATTTTCAACATGATCAACATGATCAACATCCACAAACTCGCATTTACACTCGCTGCTTTATGTCTATCATCTGGCTCAATCGCTTCAAATTTTAGTTATTATCATAAATATATTTATATTGTAATCATTACAATCCCTCAGAGCGTTCCCGCTTACCTGCATTTGTAGTGATGACCGGGAAATGCAATATTTTAAAAGAAAAGAAAGCATTTCACAACATGGTTTTCCCAGTGCTATAGCTGTAGAGACCAATCTGGTATCATTCCTTAGTGCCACCGATTATCAGTGAGCGCGGACAGAAAAATGCCGTGTACTTTTATTTTAGAAGTGTTTTGACTGGGTTGATCATTCAATGGTTTTACATAAATTAAGGTCATATGGAGTGGATAAAAAATTTTCTATTTACTTGTAAGTTATTTTTCAGAAATAGACAATTTGTTTAATTGTTTTGATACCATTCTATTCCTTATCTATCATACTCGAATGTGCCGCAAGGCTTCATATGCTATAGCCAATTATTTTAAATGTATTCATAAAGGATCTGAGCTTCTGTTTCCGCCATTCAAATATTTTTTACAATATTTTGATGGCATCATTTTGTTTCGGAAGGTTTCATATAGTCACGACTGTGTAATACTAATGAATATTGTTAATGTGGTGCATCATTGGTGCGACCGCAATATAGCTCTAAATCCTAATAAAACAGTAGGTTTGTCCCCTCTACGTAGGGCTGAGTGCCAGAAAGGTTTAGGAGTATATGTTAAATAAACGTTGTCTTTCAATTAAGATCTTTCGAATATTACAAATCTTGCGTTTCCAGCGTTAAGCATTATTTCTAGTATTTCGCAAGCACTTTTATTGTGAATTTGTACAATCAAATGCGTACGAAACTTGAGCGGAATTTGGCCGTTTGGAATTGCAATGGTTCTAGTAACCAACCAATGATATAAAAGTGAAGTTGTTTTATTTCTTATTGTTTACTCCACCACTTTGGTCGGACTGTTCATTTCAATTATGCGAGTTTTGGAGACGATACGGTTGTCTGGCACTAAACACGAGAAAACTAGAGTGATCTCATTTTTTGCATTAATGTTTGCACAGTTTAGTAGACTATCCGAGCCTGGCGTCGAATATCGACCTCTATATACCGAGGGTAATATTACGAGTGACTCCCACTTTCTCAGTTTGAAAGATAAATCTATCCAGACCGATGAACCTATTACAACATTTTTATAACACGTTCTGTACAATCAGCATCGGCAACTTCAACTCCTCTATGCAAATGTTCAAGCGCCCTTTTACTAATATTTAACTATTTCCTGCGAGTCTTAAACATGTTATTTGTAAACTTCTCAAAATATGCCGCGAATGTTGTTTGCCACTTTCGTACTTGTATTTATCGCTCGTTATTTAGCGTTTTTGAAATTTTTTTGTTAAATACACATTTCGCCAGTTTCGTTACCCATACAAATAGTGTAGGCATTATTGGCACCCAAAATGTGGTTTTCAATCATTATTCAGGCATTATCGGTCCTTAGCACAGAAAATAAAGAGTTGAATGAATGAACGAATAGATTCAGTATATCAAGCTAGACTAAGGGCACCTCTTCGCCACAAATGTACAAAATATCTTGCTAAGACATGAAGCGCTGAATTCCATTCAAACTAACATTAGTTCATACGTCCACTCTGCGGTCAAGTATGTTAGAGCAGCGCCCAGCAGCAAAGACCTTATGACCCGAACGTTCTTGTTGCAGAACCCGACTAGCTTTCTCCCCGTCTTGCCGGTTTCGATGTGAATGTGCATCATTCCGGTGTGGGGTAGATACACCACGACTGCGTGATTCACGTTAAAGACCCCAGCTGTTACAGTACAGTGGCTATGTTGTTCCTCCACAAAGCCGAATCTGCTTCGGCTTATTCTAAGCCGAGACTGAGCTCTCGCAGTATAAATATTTCAAACGTAAATTAAGTTTTAGTTTTTGTTCAAAATGTATAACCTGTAACCGCACGGACAGGTAAGCATTGATTGCCAAACATTGAAATGGCCTATACCCTTCATCGTACAACTAGCTTTCAATAGACGTGTTATGCCTACTGTTCGCGGAGCATAGCCATGCTCACTCTTTTAACAATCACAATTGCCAAAATAGTCGTCTAAACAAGTATATGATATCGAAGTACTACAGATATTTTTGTTTGTTTTGTGGGCACATCGGTAGTTTAGCCCCACTCTCAGCACAATTAGGAAACTTCGCACAAAGTGCGAAATAAAAACAAATTTTTGTGTAAATATCGTAAAAATGTTAGGTGCTGGAGAAGATCACCCATCTGCGTCAAGTTTTTATTTCAAACTCGATTTGCCCCGTTCCGCCCATTGAAAAGCAAAGCGTAAGAGGCCAAGTATGCAGCTGTTCTCGTCATTTCATCGTCTCCTTCCGCATGATAAAGTCCGTCTGCTATTATCAGCAAAACCTTTTGTTTATGATGGAACGCGAAAACGCAGTGTCTGAAGTCAGCAGCAGGCAACGCCATAGATTCTTCAGAAAGTCGTCCGCTTATGTGAATTCCGCAACGCTAGCCGAAGTCGGAAGCGCCGTTGTGTATGTCGACAGAGAGCGGAAACTGGTCGCTTGGCGAACCCTTGGCGGGTATCAAGAGGCTCGCCGCAAGCAGGGGTTTGAGATTATATTAAAGTTTTTGCCGAGCGAAGCGGAGCGTTGCGAGGGGTGTCTGCGGGCAGCATGCACTGTTTGACCAAATACCATGCAAGCCGATACTGGCAACTCTAGCGGAGCGCGGGCAAAAAGTGATTACAGCGCCCATAGCGAGCTCGGAGTTTTCGATAGCAGACGAATTCTCCACAACAGATTGATTTTGATTATCTCCGTGCGAGGTGACCCATGAAAAAAAATTTCACGGGTGTTCGCTACTTTGAATGTTAAATAGTAGGTGCCCCCTCATGAGTACATTTTCTTCGCTTGAGAAAGATGTTACAGCTTTCAGGGTGCAATTTCAGTGCTCTCCTGAAGAAAAAACTCTGTCAGAACTTATGCTAGCCAGGCAAAACACAAATGTGCCTTCGCCCTGTTTCTTGAAAAGAGGGCAATAAACAAAAATATCAGTACATAGCTACATTTCAACTTTACTGTTCTTATCGACCAATTCGTTTTGTTGTTGCAATTTCCACTTCTCATGAATGTATTGCTTAAAATTGTTTTGACGAATAGGCGAGCTGGCTATTCACCTTAAAATCATCTACGGATGAAGAAGCAACAGGCAATTTTGAACCACGTACGTTACTGCGATGTCAGTGTGCTATGGAAGAAGTCGACTGTTTACATGCAAATCTGACGCTAATACTGAAATTAATAAAAAAGGACTTACAAATAAGACAGAGTTCTCGAGCGTGCAAAAAAAAAAATAGGAGAGAGTCGTACTGCTATCAAAGGTGATTTCGGTCACGTTATATACGGTGCACAAATTGCGCTTGTTAGCGGCGGGATGACTAACGTCTCGTGCGACTTTTGCTATAAAGGCCGGGACCCGTTGTACGGTTCTGGTACTCCTTTCATTTTTCAGTCTACTTTCTTTTTATGTTTAGAATGAACGCGGAGTGTACGTCTCCGCGTTTATTCTTTCTTCTGCTTTGATGTTGTTGTTTTTTATTTTTTTATTTCTGTTGTTTACTTGACCGTCGAACCATCGCGTGTTTTCCTTTGCTTGTTTGGCTTTTTTTTACTTTCTTTTCTTCGCTACTCCCGCCGGTTCGTCTGGTACTCTATGCAGGACATTTGGAGGGTCGTCTGCAACTTCTTGTTAATGTCTTTTTTTTTTCACGCTTGTCTGCGATAACATCCTACTTTTGCCTTCAATTGAGTTTCTAATTTGAAATTTTCAAATGTGCTTTTCGAGATGTAATAAGTATATTAAAAGTGTAAGCTCGTTATACATTTCTATTCGGACTTAAATTTGAGTACGCGTTGAAGTCTGCTACGGGTCATGATTTGTTGATTATATGGTCGTCTTCGGGCATACACCAGCGCATACTTGGAGATTGCAGGCATGCCATGTGCTGCCTACCAGTGCAAAAAAAAAATTTACAATGTGGTTGAAAATTCTTTTTCCGCTTTCCGAAGACCGAACAAACGCGAGTAATTAAGTTACTTAAAATAAAACTGAAAGAGCTATCAAAGTCCGGCTTCAAACTCGACATTGACGCCTCAAAAAACGATTAAGGCAACACCACAGAGATGGTGGAAAACTTCACGGGTGATAGAACAGATGCACAACTGAAAACTCAGTCCTATGTACCCGGGTGGGAAGCCAGTCAAATGTGTCATGCTTGCTAAGTCCAAATGCAATCAGAAACATGGAACACCTCGAGAGACATTCTGTTGAGAGAACAAGAAATACTCGGATGTGAAAATGACACCACCTTACAACTTAGCTCGTTACCTAGCCGGCAACATCAGCTGTGCCTTCGACACACGTCTCATTGATATACTGCACCAAACAGAAGTCCAGCTAAAGGCGTGTTTGAGGCCGCTGATTGACACTCGAAACAAAGGCACGGTGTGCAGGGATAGCCTGGACACGCACGTCAACAAGTACTTCTATATACTTTTAAACTGCATCGTCAAGCGAACGAGCAAACAACCTCGCAAAGTCAATGGGCGCAGAAATGCGAAAGCAAAAAAGGTGACACACTGCTAGTACGTAGCAGATAGCAGCGTGCGACTTAACGGGCGGCGTGAGCTGCACTACGTTATTCCTTTCCTTTATTTTTTTTTAGCCCCTAGCGGCGACGCGAAAGCAAATAAACAAACGGGTAAGTGCAGCTCACAAAAAGTGAAGCTCTTTTTTTTTTAATAGTTTCGTTGTGTTGCTTCCGCTTTGTTTGTTATGGACTCAACACCGACATCGACCCCCACCGGTTTATTTCCAATGCTCCTACCGACTCCCTGCGCGATCGTCGTCGTTGGATGAAGGAGGTCTTTGCTGGGTAATTTTTATCTTCGTACTGTCTGCTACCTTCTTTGTCTCATTTGCCGTTGTCCCCGACTGTTCCCCATTGCTTGCACGGTCTTTTTTCTCGTTAATTTTTGTTTTTGCTATGCTGCAGGGGCTGGTGTGCTTGCGGTTGTAATCTTAACATGTTGTTTGCGCACGCATTAATAATCACTTATTCAGGTAAAAAATTGTGACAACGCAGTTTGTAACAGATCAACAATAACCTCTTACGACGCAGTTCGGGTAGCTAAACGCCTTTTTTCCCCTTCCCAGACGCCCTTTAATCGCGTGTGATCCTCTGGGTGGTGGTTGAGAACGCTAAATAAACCACTCTGTCTTTGTTTATGCGCGTGTTGTTATTTGCAGTTACAATCAGTGGATTCTGCTTCGCAAGCGGACTGAACGCCATAAATTGTTTCAGCTGTTGAAGCGACGAAGCGGGGCTCGCAAAGCTCGAGGACGTCGCGGAGCCTACACAATTTCGTTGCGTCGTCTGCTTCCGTGCACTCTAAGTCCGCTACAAGAGCCACTGTCGCGTTCGCCGCCCCTCCTATGGGTTTTCGGAGGAGCTTCCAGTATTGACGAAACTATGTAGTATGTGCTTTGACAGCCTAACTTGGAGCCCATGCTAGCGCTGCCACGTTGGTAGCAGACGGCATTCGGAAGATGGCCCGGCTGTAGCTGGCATCAGCAGCTGCCTTCGCGTGCGCATCTACAAAAGTTTAGTTACTATAGTAGATGGGCTTTATTGTGCGGAAAGAGACGGTGGTGTATCAAGAACTGCTGCCTACTTGGGTTCCATATCTCGATACACTATAAAAGAAAAGAGTTCCAAAAAAGGACTTCGCGGAGATGTCCGATTTTCTTCATCGCCTAATATTTTGACAAGCCTTTCACGGAAAGCGCGTTATTTCAGCCATCTGATGGCTGTTTTCCACTGGGAACATGAAGCTAAAGTATAAAGCTTCCGTTTTTTTTCTAACAAGCCTGTAAGTTGGTATATCGTAATAGACTTGTAAGATCAAATATAAAAACAGTCTTTGTAAAACCGCCTACTTAATGCTGAAAATGCAATTAACATAAACTTGCATGTGCAAGTTTCCGTGCCTAGACTTGAATGGAAATGGTTTCACTTAAATGAGCGGTCAAGGCTGTCGCTCTAAAACTTGTGGAGTGGATATTGACTGTGTGTTGTGCCACAAAGGAAGTTTGCGTGGCTTTTCAAAACGCAGTAGTTTAGGGGCATTCTTTGCTCTACGAAAGGGTCTTTGCCGCTGTACCAATCTTGGACAGCCGTCACCTGCAACATCTCTATATGTAGTTCGTCTAATAACTAGTTACAATCCGTATAGTGTAGGGGCACGTATGTTTTTTCAAGCTACATAGGGGCAGAATTTTTTCCGCAGTCTTTTCCATCATTTACAAAGTTCATTATAATATAAGTTTAGAATGCTCCTTAGAATAAAAATATACATTGTTCATTAGAAAGGCGTTCGACTGTGCTGCTACGCCGACTTCGACGCCCGCGACGCTCTAAAGTCAAATTTGGGGGTTTTACGTGCCCAACCAACGACGGGCATCTGGCACGCCCCAGCGGAGGACTGATAATTAATTTCTACCACCTGGGGATCTTTTGACGTGCAACCGAAAGCTCGGTAACACGGCGTCTTTTCCGCAATAAGCCTCCGTCAAACTGCGGGCACCTCGGCCGGGATTCGAGCCCGCCACATGGGGATCCGTAGGCCGACGCTCTCGCCTCGGAGCCACCGAGGCGGCCCGCGACGCTCTGTTATTATCTTTGTACCCTTTTATTTTGGCACAAGTTCGCCACATTAAACGTTTATTCCTTTCTGTTCATTTCTTGTTTATTGGTCACCACCCTTGACATTTTGGGGGAGGTGCGGGGTAACCGCATGCCCGTGCAGCGCTCCCCTCGAAGTTCCCGCAGTGCAAGTCCGAACACAAGCCCCCAAGAACCCAACGAAGACCAGACCGAGATCTGATTAAGTCGCCGGAACCTTGGCCTACCCCGGAATCAGGACCCTTGCCACCCAGGACCGGGCAAACCAGGAGGACGACGATTGCCAACCAGTCGAAGACCCCGGCCGCTCCAGCCGTCGTTTATCTGCCCGTCGCACCGCGCACGGCTGCATCATTCCACGGCGAGCAATACGAAGACGTCGACGACTGGATTGACCAGTATGAACGCGTTGCCCGCCACAATTGCTGGACCGACGAGCAGCGCCTGCACAACGTCTATTTTTCGCTTGAGGGTACCGCCAAGCACTGGTACGATAATCATGAGTCCTTTTTGACGTCGTGGTACATTTTCAAGACCGATCTCAAGGCTACGTTCAGCAACCACCGCCGCCGAGAGAGAGCCGAGGACCTGCTGCGAACCAGGACCCAGGGCTCCAATGAAAGCATCACGAGCTTTGTGGAAGACGTGCTCCGCCTGAGTTCCCGCGCCGACCCTCAGGCCACCGAGGGAAAGAAACTGCGCATTTTGATGCGGGGCGTGAAGGACGACATCTTCGGAGGCCTCGTCCGCAACCCGCTGGCAACCGTCGACGCCTTCGTCAGCGAGGCGACAAACATCGAGCGCGCCCCACAAGCGCGCGCTTCCCACTACCAGCGGCAGCCAAGCGTCACTGCAACCGCGCTGCTTAGCGGCGAAAACGCGCCTGGTACGGACATCCGCGAAATTATCCGGGAGGTTGTCCTGGAGGAACTGCGAAGGTTGCTGCTTACCACCAGCCGTCCGCCAACCATTTCCATCGCCGAGGCTGTCCGAGAACAAGTGCATCGGGCGCTCCAACCAGAGGTTCCCGTCACCACGGTGGCACCGGAGGAACCGACGTTGAGCTACGCCGCCATGGCCCGACGACCGCCGCAAGCTTCCCGCCAAGCCACGGCGCCGCCCCGAAGAGACGCCCCAACGCCGCAGTACCCCCGACGACAGGAAGATCAGGTGCACGTTCCCCCAGAGCGACCCGCGCCGAGGAAGACAGACGTCTGGAGGACGGCCGACCGACGCCCGCTGTGTTACCACTGCGGGGAAGCTGACCATGTGTACCGCCGATGCCCATACCGACGACTCGGGCTGCGCGGATTCCACCCAAGCGACCCGCGCCCCCGGTATGGTGAACGCCCTTGGGAGATCGACGAGTACCTGCGACGACCCCAGTCCCCCGAGCCTGCGTCCCGCCGAGAGTTCCGGTCGCCGTCACCGCGACGTCCAGCTTCGCCGATGCATCGACCCCGACGTGAAAGCCTGTCACCTTTCGCTCCTCGCCGGGGAAACTAGGCGCGGCAACCCCTGGAGGTGGAGTTGCCGAAGACGACCGACGCCAAGATCCTCCACGAACGTCGGAGGGCCCCCACCCGAGCGCTACCAGAGATCGAAGCGACGCCCCTGCAACGGTGTCCAATAACCTAAACGTCGTCATTGACGGCCACGACGCACCAGCGCTCGTGGACACCGGAGCAGACTACTCAGTTTTGAGTGGGAGGCTCTCCCGCCGCCTTCGAAAAGTCACCACGCCGTGGGATGGACAACAAATACGAACCGCCGGAGGGCACCTCATCACACTAGTCGGGAGATGCACTGCTCGCGTCGAGATCCACGGTGAGACGTGCCCTGTGAAGTTCCTCGTTCTGCAAGACTGTTCAAGGGACGTTATCCTCGGAATGGACTTTCTCTGCGAGTATGGCGCCGTCATCGACCTCGGGGCAAACCAGCTGACGCTGCGTTAGCCTGTTTTATCACCGGTGGAGACCAACACGACGTCAACCGCGATCTGAGTTATCGCCGACCATGTGAACTTACCGCCGCGGTCGAGTGTTTTCGTTACCGTCACAACCGACGCAGCCATGCACGGTGAAGCTCTTCTGGAAGGCAGCGTCCAACTGCTCCTTGAGAAAGGAATTGGCGTCGCACGAGGCGTAGCGGATCTCCAAGAAGGACGTACAACTGTTCTTGTGACAAACTTCCGAGAGGAGCCGCAGCACCTAACGAAGGGTACCACTGTGGGCCACATTGAGGAGCTTCAGGCGCCAGTCGTGGTCACCGAAATCTCCGTAGAAACCTCGTCGTCACAGCAGAACAGCACGCCGCCGCCGCCGATCGACATTAACCCCGAGCTCCCAGCTCCTAAGCGCCGTCACCTGGTTGATCTCCTCGCTGAATACCGTGACTGTTTTGCCACGTCGTCGAAAGTTCGCCAAACACCAATGGCGAAACAGCGCGTTATTAGCGACGACGACGCGCTCCCTGTCCACCAGTCGCCGTATCGAGTCTCCTTAGAGGAAAGGAAGGTGATTCAGGATCAAGTCCAAGAAATGCTCGACGACGACATCATTCAAAACTCAAGAAGTCCATGGGCGTCCCCAGTCTTCCTTGTAAAGAAGAAGGACGGAACCCTGCGGTTCTGCGTGGACTATCGTCGACTGAACGTTGTGACGAAGAAGGACGTCTATCCGTTCCCCCGCATCGACGATGCGTTAGACCGACTGCGCCACTCCCGATATTTTTCGTCGATTTATCTGAAGAGTGGCTACTGGCAGATTGAAGTCGACGAACGCGACCGGGAGAAAACTGCCTCGGTCACTCCCGACGGACTGTACGAATTCAAAGTGATGCCGTTCGGGCTTTGTACTGCGCCAGCCACCTTCCAGCGTGTCATGGACACCGTGCTGGCAGGTCTGAAATGGCAGAGCTGCCTCGTCTACCTCGACGACGTCGTGGGATTTTCACGAGATCTCGACGAGCACCTGAAACGACTTCGAGCCGTGCTTCAAGCGATCAAGACCGCCGGCCTGTCACTCAAGCCAACAAAGTGTCGATTCGCCTATGGTGAACTTAAGTTCCTTGGCCACGTCGTGAGCAACAAAGGTGTTCTCCCTGACCCTGAGAAGACCCGCGCCGTGGCTGAATTTACGCCGCCGTCTGACAAGAAGGCCGTTAGAAGATTCCTCGGACTTTGTGCCTACTACAGATGACTTGTTCGGAACTTCGCCAAGCTGTCCGCACCGCTGACGCACCTCACGAAGGACGCCGTAAAGTTCGAATGGACAGACGAACACCAGCGGTCATTCGATGAGCTGAAACGAAGACTCCAGACGCCCCCGATTCTTGGCCACTTCGACCAGTTCGCTGATACAGAGATCCACACGGACGCCCGTAACACCGGACTTGGCGCGGTGGTTGTTCAAAGGCAGGACGGGGCAGAGTGAGTCATCGCATACGCGAGTTGAATGCTGTTTAAGGTGGAGAGGAACTACTCTACAACTGAAAAGGAGTGCCTTGCTGTCGTCTGGGCGATAACAAAGTTTCGCCCATATCTGTATGGAAGTCCTTTTCGCGTGGTCACGGACCACCACTCGCTCTGCTGGGTCGCGATTCTGAAAGACCCCTCTGGACGCTTCGCCCGGTGTAGCCTACGACTGCAGGAGTTCGACATGACCGTTGTGTACAAGTCCGGCCGGAAGCACCATGACGCCGACTGCCTGTCAAGAGCTCCTGTCGAGGCCGGTCCTGCATGTATCAAAGACGACGACGATGAGTGTTTCCTCGGCGCTTTGGACGTCAGCGACATGGCAGCACTCCAACGAGACGACCCTGAACTGCGAGCGCTCATCGAGCACTTAGAGGGACAAGCGAGTTCGGTTCCCCGTGCTTTCTTAAGAATCCTGCATACATTCTCCATGCGACGAGGGGTGCTTTACAAGGAGAACTTCGTCAACAACAACACAGCATGGCTGTTGGTTGTTCCTGCCAGCCTTCGAGACGAAATATTCGAAGGATGCCATGACGACCCAACGGCTGGACACCTTGGTTATAGCAGGACGCTCGCCAGGATTCGAGAAAAGTACTACTGGCCGAGGCTACCGAAGACCGTTCACCTATACATACGATCATGCCACGAGTCTCAGCGACGCAAGAAACCGCCAACGAAGCCGTCAGAACGTCTGCACCCGATTTGTCCCCGGTCTATGCCGTTCCAGCAGATCGGAATGGATTTACTTGACCCTTTCCCATCGTCAACGTCGGGAAACCGCTGGATTATCGTCGCTACCGATTATCTCACACGGTACGCCGAGACGAAAGCCCTTCCAGCAGGCACGGCTGTTGAAGTTGCCAAGTTTTTCATTGAGTCCATTGTCCTCTGGCACGGCGCCCCCGAAGTCCTCAGCACAGACCGTGGATCTTCGTTCATGGCCCAGCTGACGCAAGAGATCCTTCGTCTCAGTGGCACCGGCCATCGTCGAACCACTGCATACCACCCGCAGACCAACGGGCTGACCGAGCGACTCAACAAGACAATCGCCGATATGATCTCTATGTACGTTGACGTGGAGCACAAGACGTGGGACGAGGTGTTACCCTACGTCACGTTCGCCTACAATACGGCGGTTCAGGAGACCACTGGATTCACCCTTTTCCAGCTGGTACATGGTCGGAAGGTAACGACCATGCTGGACGCTATGCTGCCCCATGAGCCATCTGACAATGATGACAATGAGAGCGACGACGCCCAGGCGGTTGCTCAACGCGCCGAAGAAGCCCGCCAGCTCGCCCGACTCATGATTCAAGACCAGCAACGCGTCGACGCGGGCCGCTACAACCTTCGTCGCAGGGACGTTTACTTCCAGCCCGAAGACAGGGTGTGGGTGTGGACGCCCATCCGTCGCCGCGTCCTCAGTGAGAAACTGCTGAAAAGGTACTTTGGACCATGCAAGGTACTTCGTCGCCTCGGCGAGCTGAACTACGAGGTGATGCCCGACAGAACAAGAACATCATCACGCCGCCCACCACGACCTGAAGTCGTCCACGTCGTGCGCATGAAGCCATACTACGCTCGATAGTACTGTGGATCTTATGTGTTTCAAATGACTCTTTAGTTTGCCGTTCTTTTTATGTGCTTTGTTTTGTTTTGTGTTGCATCGGGGCGATGCACTTTTTAAGGGGGGAGTAATGCCGCGCGCCAAGTAGGCAGCGCGGCCGTAGCCTAATGGTTATCGCGCTTGCTTCCCCCGCGAAGGGCCAGGGTTCGATTCCTGGCCGCGGCAACGCATTTTTGTTTACACTGTAGTGTGATGTTCAGGTGAATTCGAGAACCGTCTAGCTGATTCGAGGTTAGAATGTTCTACGCGTCGAACCTTCTACATCCAATGCTCCAGAAGCCAACGCGTGTACAAAAGCGGCTCCGCCTGGCAAGCAGGATTCAGTTTCGCCCCAGCGTTCGACTGTGCTGCTACGCCGACTTCGACGCCCGCGACGCTTTATTATCATTGTACCCTTTTATTTTGGCACAAGTTCACCACATTAAACGTTTATTTCTTCCTGTTCATTTCTTGTTTATTGGTCACCACCCGTGACAATATATAAGAACATATAAGAACCATTTAAGAACCAAATAATAGCTATATAAGTACTATATAAGATATATAAGTACATACAAGCCCCATATAAGGAACTTTTAAGAGGCTTCTTATAAGTTTCGTATATGGTTCTCATATGTTCTTATTTGTCTTGTATGATTCATATGTGTTTATTGGACACAAGAAATTTCTCATACAAATGACTTTTTTTTACTAAGGTTTAAACCAATAAATATCCCCAGTGATTCTCCAGTATTCTTAAACATGTAGGTATTGTTATAAAATAAGTGAAATTACAATATATTTTTGCGGGGCAGAGGGGGTTTGGTTTAATTGGAGGCTTAAGTGGGCAACCCACGTGGCCGAACTCAAAGCAGATTTGAGCACATCAGTTGGCTGCATACAGGAAAGCATTTCTTATTTCTAACAGGCTTTAAAATTAAGTTACTAGTATTTGCTTCATTCTGAATTGTGTTAGGAATCATGGATTAGGGTAAAAGTGATGCAAATTACGAAAAACGTAGTTATATAGAAGAGAGTTACGAAAAACGTAGTTATACAGAAGAGAGTGTTACGGTTGCTCGAATACTACAAAGGAAGTATACTCGAATTTCCTAGCCATAAGACGTTGCTAGAATAGCATCCTCAAGGCGAATAAATTATATTATTTTAAATTTCTTTAAACAGCATGCAAACCGAAACTATACAAATTAAATGAGGGAACAGTAAGTGAGCGGTATGCATTCCGGTACGACAAAAGAAGCAAGCCTAGCATATCCACAAACTACGCCAAAAAGAAGCTCAATTATCCGGTTCGAAATTTGCTGTATCACACCAAAAAATAACTCTACTTCTGAGTGGCATATTTAAATTATAAACAACAAATTAAAAGTATGGGTCTGAGAAATCTGGTTCGGATAGAATCGCACGGCGTCATTCATTACCTTCACAGTGGAACGCAAAGCCACGACAACCACTTCTCTTAACAAAGTAGAATCTAGAGATGACACTGCGTTATTCAATTCGAACGGATATTCGTAAACTTTTAATTAAAAGCCTTTTCTCAACTGAAACCGCATAGGCATAGTCACCGATATACAAATTTGACATACCACTTCATCCCAGGGCTATTTTATAATTCTCTTTTTATATCCGATTATAGGCAAGTAGATCGTGAATTGTTTTTAAATTTTTGTATCGCCTTGGGTCATTCTCCTTCGCAGACCTGCTTTTATCGCTTCAACAAAAATACTCTATTTCAACGTTTTCGGACACTTTGCGTCATAAATGCAGAAATGGCTTGGTACGCTACAGAGTGCTTCTGCTGTGTCTTCGTTTTAGCGTACTTGATTCAAAGAAACTATTTGTTACTGTAATCATTTTGTGTTATTATTATTCACTTTCTCTTATGCTCGATGATGGCATGTTTTTCTTTATGAATTGGAATTTTATTACATATTTGTATTTCTTTTAATATTTTACTATTTTCATTCTTAAGATAAATAGCATGTTAGAGTGGTCTGTATTTTTTTTTAAGGTTTCTCGTAACTTGTTTGGTAATCCGGTGAAGCGGTTACTTGTTAACTCTTTGTTACTGTATGTCAGATCGAAGAGGCATGGAATGCTTTAAAATAACCAGCTCACAGAACAAATGCACTCGAGCCCAGGTTATCAGCTCGAGCTGCGCCAACGATGATTAGAATCCTCACTAGCAGTCACCATATTTCCTTCCGATTATGAAGCCCTGTAATTGTAACTCATAGCGGTTGCGAGTCGAATATCTCCTACTTTTTTCCGGTTCCAGTACGAAGCCATCAGGCACTTCAATGTCGGTGGGCTCGAGTTATGGCGGTAACACGTTACAATAACGGCGTTAACGGTAACGCAGATTTTTGTCTGTAACGTAGTGACGTGCTCGTTCATATTCAAACCAGCAATGGGTAACGTTCTTAAGTTACTTATTTCTAGTAAGAGGTGACGTAGCTACGTTAAAGGCTACAATTTCTTCCCAATACCTGAAAAAAGCAAGCGTTATTTTTTGCGCGCTTACCTGATGAGACAAAGCAGACAGCGCCAAGAGGGCACCATCATGGTGTTCTTCATGTTTCTATTAGTGTTCTATCATCGCTGAACCAAGCATGAAAATACAGGCACAGTTATTTGTGCTTTTGATGCTCTTGATCGGTCCCATTAACTGGTAGCGTCGGATGAGTGTGGACTTAAGCTGAAATGAAGTATAGGAGCCAAGTCATTAATTATTGCACTCATTCCACATACCTTCAAAATTTTGCCTGTCTTTTCCCCACGCGAAAAGTCCTACTTTAAAAACACCCCCTACGCCCACGTCTTTTGTCCCAATGTCGAAAAACGCTGTCGCCGAAAAAAAAAGCCATTTCATCAATTTGTAAATAATAAGTGAAGCAAAAGTAACGTGCGTTATTTTTTAACGGTAACGGTAACGCGTTCCTTTTATTTTTGACGTAACGTTGGTCAGAAACGCGTTCCCCTATTTGCCAAATAACGAGTAACGTATATCGTTACTTTTTTTCGGTAACGCCTACAACACATGTGGGCTCCAGTTGGGTGCGCAACTGGGAGGACCGGGGAACATTCATAGGAAATGCTAAAATATCAAGGTCATCTGATGCCATTCTTGCTAGAGGTGATCTGCATCAATCCGACGGGTTTTCTAATCTTTATCCAAAACTTCTTAAATGACGTTGCCGATTCTTCTGGTGAAAACGCCTATACCCTAGCGTAATTTTCTGAATGAATATTTTACCCACACCTGCTTGACCATAAGAGGGAGGATCCCTTCGTCTTTCTAGTTTGTTTCGTTTTTGGGACCGTACCTTTGGCGCTTCAACAAATCAAGAACCGTCCGGTAGGTCCTGCTGGTGAGCAGCGGACATGGAGGTTATTCCGTCAAGATGTGAAGGGTGATTGGGAACTTTAGAAAGAAGTATCAGATTCGTGTTCTCAAGTCTCCTTCGGAGGAACGTTTAAAATCAGTCTTTAACGTTTTGACGGAATTCTCGTCCTGTCCGTTTCACTTGAGGTGATACAGAGGAGTGAAAAGACCCATGCCAAGAAAAAACCTCCTGCAACGCATCGACGGCATCGGCTGCTATTACTGACAGCATTTCCACAAGTTCTGTCCATTTGCTAAAATCATCGAAAACGATAAGATGTATTTGCTGAGAGAGTTCCGCGAAGCCAGCATGAACTCGTTACCACGGTACCACAGTCGTCCCTGAGGTTCTCAGCGATGAAGTGTAACGTTTATTTCGTCGTGAGAGGCGCTGCTGCAAAACTAACATTTCTGCATTATCCGTTTAAAAACCCTGTCCATGTATGACCACCAGACGTATTAGCGCGCCAGAATCTTCATCTTGGTTTGTCAACGTGCCCATCATGAAGAAAATTCATGACACTTCGTTGGATCTTGATTAGGACAACGGTTCGGGAATTCCACAGGATGCAACTGTTTAAGATGGTTTATTTGGACCAGTGTCTGTGAAAAGGCGCGAGGTCGCCGTCTGTCGCCTTCTCTGTCCAGCCTTTCTCGATGTACAGGGAGAAGGCAGGGTCTAACGATGTTGGTGTGATGATGTTCGTTGCCTTCACTGGAAACTTTGTCAAACTTTGTGCGTGAAGCGCAAAGACATCTTGGTTAGCACAGAAGATTATGAAGATTTCGCTTGCCATTTATTTGAAGCAGCCCACGTCTGGGCCTTCTGCGAAGCGTGAGAAGCGATCAGCGTCTCCAAAGTCATCCGTCAGCACGTACTCAATTGTGTAGGTGCAATTCATGAAAATGAGTACCTAACGCTGGACTCTGCCCGTGTGACGGGTATACCTTTCAAGGGAGCAAATATGGTTTTTAGGGTTTGTTGTTTGTATATAACACAAACTTTTGCCCCAAGGATGCTGGTGACTCTTCCGGACGGCAAATATTTTGGCAAGTGTTTCCTTCTCAATTGGTGCAGATTCACGCACTGCTGAGTTGAAAGTTCTGGACACATGGGTGATGGGGGCGTTCTTCTCATCAATCTCAAGGTAAATCATTTCACACACGCTTTCAGACGCTGCGCCTGACGTAATGTGTCTGGGTAGATCAGGGTCCAAGTGGCCTAAAGCGTCCGTAGGCGTGAGCCGTTTGATGTCTTTGAACGGGTCTAGGCGCTCGCCAGGTGGTTTTTATTCCTTTTTTTTTTCGCAGTAGCTTGTTCAGCGGCGCACATCTTTCAGCCAGGATTGGAGGGAACTCGCCGTACACTGTCGGCAAGTCCCGTGTATTTGGTGAATATTTGGGGTGAAAAACACGCTATTTACACAAAACACCATAAATGTTCACATTGTGTAATGGATAATCTGTTTAAAAATCATGCGAGGTTGTAAAAAGACGTGTTTTGGTTCGGTCGTACACGCGTAACCGCGTAGCCGACCTCGAAAGCACGCATCACCCCCGGTGACGACCGCAGCATTGCCGGTTATCGAAGCACCGGAACGCTTGGGGACACACCTAGAAAGGACCGCGAAGACAAATTCCGCGGAAAGAAACATGTCTCAGAGACAGATATGCACCAAAAGCAATTACGCCATGTCGCGGGACGGGGCGAGGCTTGCGCTTACCGTGCTCGCTCCCATTGATTCTGATCGATGGCAATTCGGCTTCCCTCATGTCGCCCATGTAGTGTTTATTTCAGGGGTTTTGATAATAGTTTCTTACACACAACAAATAAAGTCATGGGTCTAATTACTCGTTCTAAACATTTAAATAAATGTAAAAAGCGTGCCTTCGATCAGCATGTGACATTGCAGTAGGTTTCGTTTTGGCTTCAATCCTTCAACTGCAAGCGAAGGTACCGCCGCTTCACATCCACCCTCCTCACAATTTACGGCGTTCCGTGGCGCCCGCTATAACTTTATACCAATGTTGCTGCATCTGTAGGTAATATTTACGTTAGAGCTGAGAGAAAATATCTGGCCACGGCGCAACGCCGATGTTTGCTGGAAGCTAGAGCCGGTTTTGCTTTCGTTGTTTTTGTTTTGGTCGGAGAAAATCTGGACAACGCACGTTTAACATAGCGCCGGTATTGTTTTGGTTTGACGGGACACGAGAATCTCGGCAGTTTGCGATCATATGTAGCGAAAACGTTACCGGAGAAGTGCCCCTGTGATGTTCCCGGAAGACGGAAAGTATAATTCGTAATCGTCGTGTGTGCTTTGAAAGCGAAGGGAGTCACAGGGACTACGAGTGCGCAACCACAAGCCAAGGTTCATGACAGCGCTGCGTTGACTTCGGCGATCTCGTTCTGTTTGGCGCAACACGGCGATGCGACAAACAGCTGAAACGTTCGTGGTGTGTGGTGCGGTGCTTGGAGGTAGAAACCCGCGGTAATACGGAGCGCAAATTGGCTGTTGTGGGATTGAGGTTCAACGGGTTCAGTCCCGTTATCGTCTGCTGATCCGGTCCAGCTGGTGCGGAAGGACGCTGCGAGAGTCTTTAAAAGTAAATCTTCCTTCGTTCCGTTTCGTAATGGGGAAGATTCCCGACGCATGCCGTGAGTAAAAAGGTGTGGGCGTTTTCAACAGAATTACGTCGTTTTAATTGAACAATAGACTCCAGATTGTTGTCGGAAATTCGCTGGTTTTATGCTTCGTGTTGTTGGACTGTGTTTGCACAGTGACTCGTTTGCCCAACGACGCATACCGCTCGAGTAGATTCGGTTCTGCAAGCGACCGGTTTTTTAGAACTTCACCGACCTTTTTCTGTAAATCTCATGTGAGTTTGTTGCGCGAATCATGCGGTGTGAATAAATTAAGGGAAGATTTCCTACCTGCCCACAAATGCATGAGGTGAGATAATTTTTTATGTAGTGAACATAGTGATTTTTTTTATGTTGGGAAGAGGCGTCGGTGCATTTGTTATCGTACAATCACTTAAGAGTTTACAAATTGGGGAGAGCGAGCAAGTTTTCCCAACTTTGTCTCTTTTCTCTCTGGCGCTGCCAATAGTTTCAAGTTTCAGTTTCAGTAGGCATGCCTACGAGCAGGTACAAACTGCACTAAAGCAGGTAAAAGACAGGGGAAGTCATGACCGTGCGGACTCCGTGTTTTGCGCTTTTCGCAAGGTGACTGTGTAAATGCTTTTGCGAGGTATGTGGAATATGCAAACGATTTTGTTATGCCAGTCCTTCGCGTCTTTTCTGCAAAATGAATAAGACGATCGACAAAGGCGCAATCACAAGCCAAGATTTACAATAACAGTGCGTTTGCTTCTGTGGTCCGTGTAGTTGTATTTTACCCTGCTCTCTGCAACGCCGTGTCATGACGAAGAGCTGGAACGGTCACGGTTTGTGCTGCCCTACCGGTTGACAGAAACCCGCATCACCCACAACGGCACCAAGTGCACTTGGGCTGTTGATGCTCAAGCCTTTCATCCGCGGCTTGTCGCCAGCTGATCCTGCTGCTTGACAGTGGGGAAGCGGCGAGAGTGACCTTTGAAGTAAATGTAAATCCTCGTGCATCTAGTTATCCGGTATCAATGTGTGGAAGATCTGCAACGTGTACTGAGGGCTGGGGCTGCGAGCGTTTCGCCTTCCTTAATAACCGAAACCAGAACAGCGAGACAACTGACTTGCGTACTCAAAAATGACGGAAGCAATAAGATTCAACAGATCGAGGGCGTTACCGGGGACGTAGGCGAGATGGTGCAGGCTGTTTAGACGCTTGCAATATCTACGAGGGGTACCAGGAAGACGACGTCAACAGAGAAAGAGCTCGCGATTCAGCATAATGCAGTGCCACGAGACCGTAAATCTTCAAAGTTTGGAGTATTAACGCTAAAAAAACACAAAAAAAATGCATCAGCGTTACATTAGTGATTACGATTAACACCGGTCACAAACTCCCAAGCCCACCGCTCCACTCGACACTGACACGACAGTCGACAACAAACTGCATCAAAACGCCCCAAAAGTGAAGGCGTCTGCTCCCGTACTGCAACTAGAGGAAGTGAAATGTTGGGCGGATGTCCTTCACAAGAATATATAAAAACTGCTTTGCGCAAAGATTATTTCCATTTGTTATTAAATAGATAATGATAAAATCCCAATAATTTGTTATTTTATTTGATTCAAGCTAGTCGGACTGCTAATACCACTGGTCGATCATGAAAATAACAAAATTTTAAATTTTTTAATGGCCGTTTTAAGATTTATTCTTAATGCAACGTTATTTTCCGCAAGGGACTAACATTAAAGATTTTGGCTACATACTTTTTAAATTCAAACAGATCTTACATACGGCTGTCCCTGCGCCGTGTTTTGCGTCTTCTTCTATAAATCTGTAACGTTCAGCGACCAAAGAGCTCACTCGCACATGTCAA